>NC_056000.1:94216149-94894226 GCF_018446385.1 Zingiber officinale
GACTTAAACATCGCTACTGGAGAAAAGGTTTCATCATAGTCAATACCATGAATTTGCTTGAAACCTTTAGCTACCAAGCGACCCTTATAGATAAGTCCATCCATGTCAGTCTTTCTCTTAAAGACCCACTTACACCCAATGGGTTTTACCCCTTTAGGTGGATCAACCAAAGTCCATACTTGGTTGGTGTACATGGATTCCATCTCGGATCTCATGGCCTCTAGCCATTTCTCAGAATCTGGTCTCATCACAGCTTCCTGATAGGCGGTAGGCTCATCATCTATGAGCACAATGTCATCATGGTCAGACAAGAGAAATGAGTATCTCTCTAGCTGACGACGTACCCTATCAGACCTGCGAAAAGGTTGAACTGGTTGTTGTTCCTCAACTCCTTGTGGAACAACATCATCCACAACACTTTGTAGTTCCAGTTCAACTTCCATCGAGGCTTTAGTGCTATTGTTCGTATCTTGAACTTCTTCAAGATCGAACGTGCTCCCACTAGTCTTTCTAGAAACAAAGTACCTTTCTAGAAAGACCCCAGTTTTTGCCATAACTACCTTGTGCTGACTGGGAATGTAGAAGTAATATCCCTTAGTTTCCTTGGGATATCCAATAAAGTAGCACTTGTCAGATTTGGGTCCTAATTTGTCTGAGACTTGACGTCTAACGTAAGCCTCACAACCCCAAATCCTCATGAAAGACACCTAGACATCTCTCCCAGTCCATATCCTATATGGTGTCTTTATCACGGCCTTGGATGGAACTCGGTTGAGTATAAAAGCTGCCGTGTCTAGAGCATAACCCCAAAGGTATGTTGGAAGATCTGTGTGACTCATCATAGATCATACCATATCTAATAGGGTACGATTCCTCCTTTCGGATACACCATTCCACTGTGGTGTTCCAGGAGGAGTGAGTTGGGATAGAATCCCACACTCAGCTAGATAGTCACGAAACTCATGGCTAAGGTATTCTCCACCTCGATCTGATCGAAGTATCTTAATACTCTTGCCAAGCTGGTTCTGTACTTCATTCTTGAATTCTTTAAACTTTTCAAAGGATTCAGACTTATGTGTCATCAAGTACACATAACCATATCTATTGAAGTCATCAGTAAATGTGATGAGTACCGATAACCGCCTCTAGCAGCGACATTGAAAGAGCCACATACATCACTATGTATAAGACCTAACAAGTCAGTCGCTCTCTCACTGTGCCCACTAAAGGGAGTCTTGGTCATCTTGCCTAGTAGGCATGACTCGCACGTCTCATAAGATTCAAAATCAAATGAGTCCAGCAAACCATCCTTATGGAGCTGGGATAAGCGCTTGTCATTTATATGACCTAAGCGACAGTGCCAGAGATAGGTTTGGTTCATGTCATTTGACTTGAACCTCTTGGTATTTATGTTATAGATAGGGCTTTCAAGGTCTAGAATGTAGAGTCTGTTCATCAGAGGTGCACTACAATAGAACATATCTTTTAAATAAACAGAACGACATTTGTCCTTAATTATAAAAGAGAAATCTTTCTTGTCCAAACAAGAAACTGAAATTATGTTCTTTGTTAATGCAGGTACATAACAACATTAATCTAATTCTAATACAAGCCCAGAGGACAGAGATAGATGATAAGTTCCTACAGCAACAGCAGCAACGCGTGCTCCATTGCCTACACGTAGGTCTATCTCGCCCTTTGTCAATGCTCTGCTATTTCTCAGTGCTTGTACATTAGTACAAATGTGAGAAGCACATCCGGTATCTAATACCCACGATGAAGAAATAGAGAGGTTGACTTCTATAACATTTATACCTGAAGTAGAAATCTTATTTCTCTTCTTCTTAAGATCTTCCAGGTATCCTGTGAAGTTCCTCTTCCAGTGCCCTGCTTGTCCTTGTTATAGTTGACGAAGATGTTCAACTATATCATAAGTAGTCATCAACTCATGTTGCTTCTGAAGCTCAGAGTTCATGGTTGCGAGTATAAGACATGACACATCTAATGCGTCATCTTGATGCTTCTTGTAAGCGTCACGATCAGCTCGCGTGGCAGTGGCAGGAGGTGCCTCGGGAATGGGCTACTCCAGGACGTACAGTTTACGTTCCTGGGTGAGAACTATTCTCAAGTTCCTGTATCAGTCCAGAAAATTTGCTCCGTTGAGCTTGTCCTTCTTAAGGACAGAACGCAGGGAGAAAGAGTTCGTATTCAACGTCATGGTTATCTACAACAGATAAATGCAAAAAATAAATATCATATTCTTTTAAATCATTTAATTAGGACTTTAACTAAATCATGCTCCCACTGAATTATATAATTTTTGTAGAATCAAGTGAGTGATGTGGTCAAACCACACTTACTAGATTCTAACCAAATAGCTATAATTCGTGAGGGACAAGATCCACATCATACTACGCCTTGAGTTAGCTTTGGCTAAATCGCCCAAGACTTAGTATGATCGGTAGGTAACAATTTACCAATTACATCTCTATGCAACTCTTGTTTATAGGATCATTATCCGTAGTTATATTAAAACTTGAGTTAGCTTTGGCTAATACACCCAAGAATTAATATAAACGTGATTATGTCCTATATTCTAACCGTTGGAAATATGCCTATAGTTTTACTCGATCCAACCGAGTTAACTAGTTACTCAATCTAATTGAGTTGTACTCACCCATGCGTTGATAGACGGGACCAAGATTGTCCCTCCGTACCCTACCAAGATAATATGTGTTGCTCTGCTTTGGCAGATTCAACAACACATGTTATCGAGGTAGTGATAGGTATCACGGCATGGTAGGCATTTTAAAGTTGACGCGATTTAGATGTAATCTAATCGACGATGTGTATCATATACTCGATTTAGATCTAATCTAATCGTAGAGGAGGTGCATCATGTGCGCGACTTAGATCTAATCTAATCGTCGAGATGTATCATATACGTGATTGATCGAATTGAATCGTTAAGGCCCTAATTAACTACTTTACTAGCATGCATCAAATACACACACACCAGCAATTAATTATACTATTTGTGATTAGTCATGGCCCTACTATGATCTTCTCAAGCCAATGAGAAGATTGGATGGTCAACCGAGGGTCCACAGCTTCTCAAGCTCCTCCCTTTGACTACCTTGTGTTGCTCGCGCCCTCCTCGTAACTCCGTCTCGAGTGGACCTTCCACGGCTCCAATTTTGTACATTACAATTTTGAAACTCGAGTTACATTCGAGTCTAAACTAATTTACAACAAGAATATAAGAGAAAGGCACAACGCGTAGGTCGCGTATCAAGTATACAGCACACACAATCACATGACAGCACGCAGGCCGTATTATGAATTACAACACAAAATATACCAATCCAATTGGGTATTTTTGGGCCATGACTATCACAAATTATACATAATTATAAATTATATATTTTCTATAATTTTCTACAATTTTAATACCAATTTTTACGAGTAAAAATTCTCAGCGGTCCCGTTTAGCGGTTTTCGGGCGCAATCGCGGAACGAATCCCCTTGCGGGGCCAGGGGCAGCTCCCCTACTCGTGATCTAACCATCGCGAGGGTTCCTTAGTGATCCTACAGTGCCTTAGCCCACTGTCCCAAAATGTTTTGGGGCGAAACCTTGCCGTTTCAGAAAAACTTCTCGGTAGTCGAAGCCTACAAGTGTCGAAACACTTGTGCTTCGCTTCTACGAGAAAAATACCCATAAAAACTCTAAAAATCATAAAATTACAGAATATCACAGAACCTATATTTTTCATAAAAAATCAAATTAAACTCGTACAAGTCTTCGCACGTGACTTTGATACCACTGTTGGATTTTCGGGCCGCGAAAATCGCTTTTTCGCGTCGCAGAAATCCTGAAACCCCCGCCACCGGATCCGTGCGAAGATAAAACTTTCGAAAACTTATGAGTATGAGTTTCTAAACCTTGATCTACAGTAGATCTACAATGAAGAAAGGTTATACCCTTGATGCGAAGCCCTTCGCAATCCCGCTCGTCCTCGGTTCGCCGGATCTCGAAAGTGTCAAAGTAGACACTTCTCTATGTGTATCCACACAAGCAACAGATGGAGAAAAATCTCTAAGGATGTGCTAGCAACCTTAGAGATCAGTAATGGAGGAGATGAGAGGGAGAGAAGAGAAGAGCTTGAGGAAGAAGAAGGAGTGAATGAGAATGAATGAATACACCTTGTGTAACTCACACACATGTAACCTCCCAAAAAAGTGGCCGGCCACTTTGCTTCTAAAACTCCCATGGAATATCAAGAGCCAAGTCTCTTGATCTCCTCCATGAGATGGCATTTGGTCAAGTCAAACTTTACCAAATGAAGAAGCCTTGATGATGTGGCATTGGTCAAGTAAAAGTCAAGTCAAAACTTCACTCTTCATCATCCTACTTAAGTCAATTCAAACTTGACCACTTCTCTCCCTTGGTTGATCTAATCTAACCATTTGTTCAAGTCAATTTTAATTTAATGAATCTCTATTCATTGAATTAAATTAATTCAATGAGTCTAAGTCCAAATTAGACTCACTTAACACATGAACCAAATTGAGTCCAACTCAATTAGCATAATTTGGATTACTCTTAATCCAATTTGGTTCATCACATGAACCTAATCCTTTAGGTTCATCAAATGAACCTAATCTCCATCTAATTGCCCTTTGTGTGTGACCCTATAGGTTCTTATAACGTTGGCAATGCACCTAAACCCATTTAGAAGCATAAGTAATGAGCGGCATCTAGCAACACATCATTACTACCCAAGTTATAAGAATGTTGAGATCCAACATCACCTTGTGACTACTAATTGTGACTCCTCACAATATACGACAAGTGTCCTTCTATCCTAGATATCTAGATTGATCAATGTGAGGCATAGACCGTGTCATCCTCTGATCAATCTAAATCTTGATCTCTAAGTAAACTCACTAAATCAAATGAGCTCAATATCTCATATTGACTCATTTGGGCATGACCATGCACTTCGTGGTCTCACTCTATCAAGAATATCGATGTCGCTCCCGTCATATAGGAGGGATAGATCCCATCTACATCACTCACATCCCTCTGCATAATTCATTACATACCCATTAATCACCTTTATAGTCCACCCAGTTACGGGTGACGTTTGACGAAACCAAAGTACATAACTCCTTATGTAGGGATCCATGGTGATTTCAGGTCCAAGGACTAGTAGTCATACTAATAGCCACATGAGAAAGTATATGACACTCATATAACGATCCATGATACTTTCTCATGGCGGATCATTCAGTATACATTCACCAATGCATACCCATGTGTCAACTTGATATCTCTATATCCATGACTTGTGAGATCAAGTCATCGAGTTGACCTACATGCTAGTCTTATTGCATTAACATGTTAGTTAGAGCCCTAGAGCCAATCATTTGATGATTGTATGGACTCATGTATATCATATTTTTGTATATTAATAAAGGCATTAGTTTTTGGTTATTATGCTTATTTGTATTAGTGCCAGATAAAATAAGTATAGTAACGTCCTTGAGTAGTACGTTCATACCTATATCAATCGATTAGTTGAATCGATAGTGAGATGATATAGGGAACACTACTCTAAATCATTCCTAGTTGAGTATTAACATTTAGGGACAATGTTAATACAATAAGACTAGCATGTAGGTCAGCTCGATGACTTGATCTCACAAGTCATGGATATAGAGATATCAAGCTGACACATGGGTATGCATTAGAGAATATATACTGAATGATCCGCCATGAGAAAGTATCATGGATCGTTATATGAGTGTCATATACTTTCTCATGTGGCTATTAGTATGACTATTAGTCCTTAGACTTGAAGTCACCATGGATCCCTACATAAGAAGTTATGTACTTTAGTTTCGTCAAACGTCACTCGTAACAGGGTGGACTATAAAGGCGATTACTGGGTATATAACAAATTATGGAGAGGGATGTGAGTGATGTAGATGAGATCTATCCCTCCTATATGACGGGAGAGACATTGATATTCTTGATAGAGTGAGACCACGAAGTGTATGGCCATACCCAAATGAGTCAATATGAGATATTGAGCTCATTTGATTGAGTGAGTCTACTCAGAGTTCAAGATTTAGATTGGTCAGAGGATGACACGGTCTATGCCTCACATTGATCAATCTAGATGCCTAGGATAGAAGGACACTTGTCACATATTGTGAGGAGTCACAATTAGTAGTCACAAGGTGATGTTGGATCTCAACATTTCTTGTAACTTGGGTAGCAATGATGTATTGCTAGATGCCGCTCATTGCTTATGTTTTTAAAGGAGTTTATAACATTGCCAACGTTACAAGAACCTATTGGGTCACACACAAAGAACATGTGCATGGAGATTAGGTTCATATGATGAACCAATAGGATTAGATTCATATGATGAATCAAAGATTGGATTCAAATTAGACTTATTGAGTTAGACTCAATTAGCTTCAATTGTTGAATGAGTCTAATTTAAATTTGATTCATGAGTCAATTTATATTAATGAATTGAGATTCATTAAATTAAAATTGACTTGAATCAAAGGTTGGATTTAACTCAACAAGGAAGAAAATTGGTCATGTTTGACTTGACCAAATGGAAGTTGAAACATCAAGTTTGACTTGATGTCTTGCCACATCATCATGAAGGTCGACTCATCCTACTTGGTATGACCAATCTAGCCACATCATTAGCCACATCATCTCCTCATTTAATGGTGTGCCACCTCATGGAGGTTACACACCAAATGCATTAATGTGGCCGGCCACATTAATGTGGGAGTTACACTAGTGTGGCCGGCCACACTAAGTGAGGAGAAGGTTTCATTTGGTGGCAATTGAATGGTGTTCAATGCTTCTTCTTCCTTGGGTGCTTCTCCCTCTCTCAAGCTTGCTTTTGGTCGTGGCTTCATGGCGGAGAAGAAGTGAGAGTTGATTCCAAGCAACTAGGTGGTGTGAAGGTCACAAAAGGAGAGTACCTAGAGGAGTGTATGAGTTCTTTTTCCCTTCTCTCCTTTCTCACCTTTTAGATCCAATCCGAGAGCACTAGAAAGTGCTAGCACACTTGTGGGTTCTCCTCTCCATCTTTGAGTGGTAGAAGACCACTCCTTGTTCGTGTGGATACCGCTAGAGGACCGTTCGCTTGACGGTCTCGAGATCCGGCTACCTTTGGACGTTGCGGGATTACGAAGGGCACGCATCAAGGGTAAATGTTTTTCCCTCGTAGATCTAAGAGTCGATCGTGTTTTAAACTCGTACTCGTATTTTTCGAAAGTTTTACCTTGCACGAGATCCGTGGCTTGGGCGATTCGGGGTTTCCGCGACGCGAAAAGCGATTTTCGCGGCCCGAAAAACCCAACAGTGGTATCAGAGCCACGTGCAAGGCTTGTACGAGTTTGTTTTTATTTTTATGAAAAATAAAACCTTATGTGATTTTCTGTAAAATTTAGTTTTTATGATTTTATGGGTAATTTTTCCGTAGAAGCGAAGCACAAGTGTCTCGGCACTTGTAGGCTTCGGAAACTTTCAAAACGGCTTTGTTTCGCCCCAAATCCGTTTGGGACAGCGGGCTTGGGTGCCATTAGATCGCAAAGGAGCAACTCACGATGGTTAGATCGTGGGTAGGGGTACTGCCCCTAACCCCGCAAGGGGATTTGCTCCGCGATCGCACCCGAAATCGCTTAAAACGAACCCGCCGGGAAGATTTTTCCGAAACGGCAATGTCTCGGCCCAAATCGTTTTGGGATAGCGGGTTTAGGCGCTGTTGGATCGCAAAGGAACCCTCGCGATGGTTAGATCGCGGGTAGGGGCGCTGCCCCTGGGCCCCGCAAGGGGATCCGTTCCGCGATTGCGCCCGAAACCGCTAAACGGGACCGCCGGGAAATTTTACTCGTAAAAATTGTAAAAATTAATTTTAAAATTATAGAAAATTATGAAAATATATAATTTTTGAATTATATATTAATTTTATGATAGTCATGGCCCAAAACCCAATATGATTGGTTGTGTTGTAATTCATAATACGGCCTGCGTGCCGTTATGTGTTTGTGAGTGTTGTATTATATTCGCGACCTGCGCGTCGTGCCTTCTCTTATTTTCTTGTTGTAAATTAGATTTAGACTCGAATGTAACTCGAGTTTCAAATTGTAATGTACAAATTGGAGCGGTGGAGGGTCCACACGAGACGGAGTTCCGAGGCGGGCACGAGCAACACATGGTGGTCAAAGGGAGGAGCTTGGAGAAGCTGTTGACCCTAGGTTGACCATTCGATCTTCTCATTGGCTTGAGAAGATCGTAGTAGGGCCATGACTAAATCACAAATAGCTTAATTAGTTAATTGCTTATGTATATGATGTATGTTTAATAAGTAATTAATTAATTAGTGCCTTACGATTAGATTAGATCTAAGTCGTGCACATGATGCACCCTTGCAATTAGATTAGATCTAAGTCGTGCACAAGATGCATCCTTTTCGATTAGATTAGATCTCGATCGAACCAACTCTAAATGCCTAACCGTGCCGTGATACCTATCACTACCTCGATCACATGTATTGTTGAATCTGCCAAAGCAGAGCAATACATATTATCTTGGTAGGGTACGGAGGGACAATCTTGGTCCCGCCTATCAACGCATGGGTGAATACAAACTCAATTAGATTGAGTATTCCTAGTTACTCGGTTGGATCGAGTCAACTATAGGCATTATTCCAACGGTTGGAAAAGATAGGTCAAAATCACATCTATATTAACTCTCGGGCGTATTAGCCAAAGCTAACTCGAATTTTAATATAAATGCGGATATTGATTTTATAAACAAGAGTTGCATAGAGATGTAATTGGTAATCGTTACCTACCGATCATACTAAGCCTTGGGCGTATTAGCCAAAGCTAACTCAAGGGTTAGTATGATGTGGATCTTGTCCCACAAGAATTATAGAATTCAGTGGGAGCATCATTTAATTAAAGGCCTAATTAAATGATTCTAAGAATATGATATTTATTTCTGCAAATTTTCTGTTATAGATAACCATGACGTCAAATACGAACATTTTCTCTCTGCGATCTGTCCTTGAGAAGGACAAGCTCAACGGAGCAAATTTCCTGGACTGGTACAGGAACCTGAGAATAGTTCTCACCCAAGGAGCAGCCCATTCCGGAGGCTCCTCCTGCCACTGCCACGCGAGCAGACCGAGATGCTTACAAGAAGCATCAAGATGACGCATTAGATGTGTCTTGTCTTATGCTCGCAACCATGAACTCTGAGCTTCAGAAGCAACATGAGTTGATGAGCGCTTACGATATGGTTGAACCTCTTTGTCACCTATATCAAGGACAAGTAGGGCATTGGAAGAGGAACTCCAAAGAATACCTGGAAGATCTTACGAAGAAGAGAAATAAGATTTCTACTTCAGGTATAAATGTTATAGAAGTCAACCTCTCTATTTCTTCATCGTGGGTATTAGATACCGGATGTGCTTCGCACATTTGTACTAATGTACAAGCGCTGATGAATAGCAGGGCATTGACGAAGGGTGAGATAGACCTACGAGTAGGCAATGGAGCACGAGTTGCTGCTATTGCTGTAGGAACTTATCATCTATCTTTTCCCTCTGGGCTTGTACTAGAATTAGATGATTGTTGTTATGTGCCTGCCTTGACTAAGAACATAATTTCCGTTTCTTGTTTGGACAAGAAAGGATTTTCGTTTATAATAAAGAACAAATGTTGTTCCGTCTATTTAAACGATATGTTCTATTGTAGTGCACCTCTGATGAACGGACTCTATATTCTAGATCTAGAGAGCCCTATCTATAACGTAAATACCAAGAGGTTCAAGTCAAATGACATGAACCAAACATACCTCTGGCACTGTCGCTTAAACGCTTATCCCAGCTCCATAAGGATGGTTTGCTGGACTCATTTGATTTTGAATCATATGAGATATGCGAGTCATGCCTACGAGGTAAGATGAGCAAGACTCCCTTTAGTGGGCACAGCGAGAGAGCAACTGATTTGTTAGGACTCATACATAGTGATGTATGTGGCCCTTTCAATGTTGCTGCTAGAGGCGGTTATAGATACTTCATCACATTTACTGATGACTTCAGTAGATATGGTTATGTGTACTTGATGACACATAAGTCTGAGTCCTTTGAAAAGTTCAAAGAATTCAAGAATGAAGTACAGAACCAGCTTGGCAAGAGTATTAAGATACTTCGATCCGATCGAGGTGGAGAATACCTTAGCCATGAGTTCCGTGACTATCTAGCTGAGTGTGGGATTCTATCCCAACTCACTCCTCCTGGAACACCACAGTGGAATGGTGTATCCGAACGGAGGAATCGTACCTTATTAGATATGGTACGATCTATGATGAGTCACACAGATCTTCCGACATATCTATGGGGATATGCTCTAGACACGGCAGCTTTTATACTCAACCGAGTTCCATCCAAGGCCGTGATAAAGACACCATATAGGATATGGACTGGGAGAGATGCCCAGGTGTCTTTCATGAGGATTTGGGGCTGTGAGGCTTACGTACGACGTCAAGTCTCAGACAAATTAGGACCCAAATCCGACAAGTGCTTTTTCATCGGATATCCCAAGGAAACTAAGGGATATTACTTCTACATTAGTTGTGGCAAAAACTGGGGTCTTTCTAGAAAGGGACTTTGTTTCTAGAAAGACTAGTGGGAGCACGTTCGATCTTGAAGAAGTTCAAGATGCGAATACTAGCACTGAAGCCTCGATGGAAGTTGAACTGGAGCCACAAAGTGTTGTGGATGATGTTCCACAAGGAGTTGAGGAACAACAACCGGTTCAAGTAGACATACCTCTTCACAGGTCTGATAGGGTACGTCGTCAGCCTGAGAGATACTCATTTCTCTTGTCTGACCATGATGACGTTATGCTCATAGAGGATGAGCCTACCACCTATCAGGAAGCTGTGATGAGACCAGATTCCGAGAAATGGCTAGAGGCCATGAGATCTGAAATGGAATCCATGTACACCAACCAAGTATGGACTTTGGTTGATCCACCTGAAGGGGTAAAACCCATTGGGTGCAAGTGGGTCTTTAAGAGAAAGACTGACATGGATGGACTTATTTATAAGGGTCGCTTGGTAGCTAAAGGTTTCAAGCAGATTCATGGTATTGACTATGATGAAACCTTTTCTCCAGTAGCGATGTTTAAGTCCATTCGGATCATGCTTGCTATTGCAGCATACCATGATTATGAGATATGGCAGATGGATGTCAAAACCGCGTTTCTGAATGGAAATCTACTCGAGGATGTGTAGATGACACAACCTGAGGGTTTTGAAGATCCACAGCATACTAGTAGAGTATGCAAGCTGCATAGGTCCATTTATGGATTAAAGCAAGCTTCTCGGAGCTGGAATCTTCGATTCGATGATGCGATCAAACAGTTTGGTTTCATCAAGAACGAAGATGAGCCTTGTGTCTACAAGAAGGTTGTAGGGGACATAGTTGTCTTCCTCATATTGTATGTGGATGACATACTACTCATTGGGAAGGACATCCCTATGCTTCAGTCTGTCAAGACCTGGCTAGGGAGTTGCTTCTCAATGAAGGACTTAGGTGAGACATCCCGCATTCTAGGAATTCAGATCTATAGAGATAGATCTAAGAGATTGCTTGGCCTAAGTCAGAGTACATACATTGATAAGGTACTCCTTCGGTTTGCCATGCAGAACTCCAAGAAGGGATTTCTGCCGATGTCACATGGCGTGAGTCTTTCGAAGACTCAAGGTCCCTCTTCTAGAGAGGAGAGAGACCGCATGGATCAGATCCCTTATGCCTCAGCCATAGGATCGATCATGTATGCCATGCTATGTACTCGACCTGATGTCTCGTATGCTTTGAGCATGACGAGCAGATACCAGTCAGATCCAGGTGAAAGTCACTGGATAGCGGTCAAGAATATTCTTAAGTACTTAAGAAGGACTAAAGAATATTTCTTGATATATGGAGGCAATGATGAGCTAATAAAGGGTTATAGTGATGCTAGCTTCCAGACCGACTATAGATCGCAGTCGGGGTTCGTATTTTGCATTAATGGTGCTGGAAGAGTTCGAAGCAGGATACAGTAGCTGATTCTACAACAGAAGCCGAGTACATTGCTGCATCAGAGGCAGCAAAGGAGGCAGTTTGGATCCGCAAGTTCATCACTGAACTTGGGGTGGTTCCTAGCATCGCTGATCCAGTTGAGCTCTATTGTGACAACAATGGAGCTATAGCACAGGCGAAGGAACCTCGCTCACACCAGCGGACCAAGCACATACTACGGCGCTTCCATCTCATTCGAGAGATTATCGATAGAGGAGATGTGAAGATTTGCAGAGTACCTACAGAGGCTAACATCGCAGATCCCTTGACCAAGGCTTTGGCACAGAGAAAGCATGATGGTCACACTAGGTCATTAGGCCTTAGAGCCTATACTGATTGGCACTAGTGCTAGTGGGAGATTGTTAGTTAGAGCCCTAGAGCCAATCATTTGATGATTGTATGGACTCATGTATATCATATTTTTGTATATTAATAAAGGCATTAGTTTTTGGTTATTATGCTTATTTGTATTAGTGCCAGATAAAATAAGTATAGTAATGTCCTTGAGTAGAACGTTCATACCTATATCAATCGATTAGTTGAATCGATAGTGAGATGATATAGGGAACACTACTCTAAATCATTCCTAGTCGAGTATTAACATTTAGGGACAATGTTAATACAATAAGACTAGCATGTAGGTCAGCTCGATGACTTGATCTCACAAGTCATGGATATAGAGATATCAAGCTGACACATGGGTATGCATTAGAGAATGTATACTGAATGACCCGCCATGAGAAAGTATCATGGATCGTTATATGAGTGTCATATACTTTCTCATGTGACTATTAGTATGACTATTAGTCCTTAGACCTGAAGTCACCATGGATCCCTACATAAGGAGTTATGTACTTTAGTTTCGTCAAACGTCACTCGTAACAGGGTGGACTATAAAGGCGATTACTGGGTATATAACAAATTATGCAGAGGGATGTGAGTGATGTAGATAAGATCTATCCCTCCTATATGACGGGAGTGACATCGATATTTTTGATAGAGTAAGACCACGAAGTGCATGGCCATGCCCAAATGAGTCAATATGAGATATTGAGCTCATTTGATTTAGTGAGTCTACTTGGAGTTCAAGATTTAGATTGGTCAGAGGATGACACGGTCTATGCCTTACATTGATCAATCTAGATGTATAGGATAGAAGGACACTTGTCATATATTGTGAGGAGTCACAATTAGTAGTCACAAGGTGATGTTGGATCTCAACATTTCTTGTAACTTGGGTAGCAATGATGTATTGCTAGATGCCGCTCATTGCTTATGTTTTTAAAGGAGTTTATAACATTGCCAACGTTACAAGAACCTATTGGGTCACACACAAAGAACATGTGCATGGAGATTAGGTTCATATGATGAATCAATAGGATTAGATTCATATGATGAATCAAAGATTGGATTCAAATTAGACTTATTGAGTTAGACTCAATTAGATTCAATTGTTGAATGAGTCTAATTTAAATTTGATTCATGAGTCAATTTATATTAATGAATTGAGATTCATTAAATTAAAATTGACTTGAATCAAAGGTTGGATTTAACTCAACAAGGAAGAAAATTGGTCATGTTTGACTTGACCAAATGGAAGTTGAAACATCAAGTTTGACTTGATGTCTTGCCACATCATCATGAAGGTTGACTCATCCTACTTGGTATGACCAATCTAGCCACATCATTAGCCACATCATCTCCTCATTTAATGGTGTGCCACCTCATGGAGGTTACACACCAAATGCATTAATGTGGCCGGTCACATTAATGTGGGAGTTACACTAGTGTGGCCGGCCACACTAAGTGAGGAGAAGGTTTCATTTGGTGGCAATTGAATGGTGTTCAATGCTTCTTCTTCCTTGGGTGTTTCTCCCCCTCTCTCAAGCTTGCTTTTGGTCATGGCTTCATGGTGGAGAAGAAGTGAGAGTTGATTCCAAGCAACTAGGTGGTGTGAAGGTCACAAAAGGAGAGTACCTAGAGGAGTGTATGAGTTCTTTTTCCCTTCTCTCCTTTCTCACCTTTTAGATCCAATCCGAGAGCACTAGAAAGTGCTAGCACACTTGTGGGTTCTCCTCTCCATCTTTGAGTGGTAGAAGACCACTCCTTGTTCGTGTGGATACCGCTAGAGGACCGTTCGCTTGACGGTCTCGAGATCCGGCTACCTTTGGACGTTGCGGGATTACGAAGGGCACGCATCAAGGGTAAATGTTTTTCCCTCGTAGATCTAAGAGTCGATCGTGTTTTAAACTCGTACTCGTATTTTTCGAAAGTTTTACCTTGCACGAGATCCGTGGCTTGGGCGATTCGGGGTTTCCGCGACGCGAAAAGCGGTTTTCACGGCCCGAAAAACCCAACATAACATTGTCCCTGAATATTAATACTCGACTAGGAATGATTAAGAGTAGTGTTCCCTATATCATCTCACTATCGGTTCAACTAACCGATTGATGTAGGTGAGAACCTTCCACTGAAGGACGCTATTATACTTAGTTTATTTGGTACCAATACAAGTAAGTATAATAACCAAAACAAATGTCTTTATTTATATAAGAATATGATACAACAAGTCCATAATACAATCATCAAATGATTGGCTCTAGGGCTCTAACTAACTGGAATATCAATGAACCCAATTCATGCAATTGCTCAGGATACCCTATTTTAGCTTATAGGTCTACTTCTTAGTTCAAGATCCCTCTTACTAACTGGAATAAAAGAATTAGTAGATCTGTTCCGCCCAAAATGGGAATGGGCTGGGGTTATGAACTTATAATCATGGAATCGACTCGATCATCAGATTATAAGTTCATTCCATACCGGACCAGACTAGAATAGGGTTATTATGTACATTCTTATTATGAGGATGGGTCATTCGAGCGTATGTAAATAGATACTATGTACCATATTCACTTCTTTTCTTTTGGGGGCTTCTATTGAATCGAGAAATAGGTTTGATTGTTCATCTTTTTGATATATATATAAGGTATACTCTGGATAATTCAAATCGAAGCAATTTGATGTCTGACCCAGGCCTATATGACATGACCGATCGATAGAAATACTCCAGCACTCCACCTTTTTCATATATTTCATATATCACATTAGATAGATATCATATTCATGGAATATGATTCACTTTCAAGATGCCTTGATGGTGAAATGGTAGACACGCGAGACTCAAAATCTCTTGCTAAAGAGCGTGGAGGTTCGAGTCCTCTTCAAGGCATAATATTGAGAATGCTCATTCAATGAGCAATTCAATAACAGATTTCGGATCTAATCAATATTGATATACCGATCTGTTGATACGAAGTATTCCGGCAATCCCCACGATCTGAGTCCGAGCTATTGGAATAGGTTCGGTAGGGGATCACGAAATTTTAGCGATCTTCTCCATCTAATGAATGAGGAGTCCGTTTAGAAATCGTCTGCCCCGCACCCACCCCCCGAGTATATGATTCAAGAGGAATCACACAAGGGTAGATTGATAAAAACCTCTGGTAAAATACCCACCAGTACCCATAACTCAGCAGATAAAGTACATTACATAGTCCGTTTTAGGGATTGGCGACTTACCCATTTAGTGACTTTGGCACTGGACGTTCCCAAAACGGATCGGGGCGGGTGACTTAGAGAATAGACAGACGTCTGTTTGCATTCCAGCCTTCCTTCTCCTTTCAGGGCCTATCCGAAAGAGAATCCAGTACCTCTTGGTCGTGAATATCTGAAGAGGACGAACCAGCCTCCGTGGATATCTTTGCTTCGAAACAGAACAATTAGAATTAGGCTCGGTCAACCGGAATATGTATTATCCATATGGGGGATCCTCCGATTGAGAAGATCCCCTGACCTGAGACAAATAGAAAGGTCTATCTATTTTCTTTAGTTATTCAGTTAAACCAATGATTCGTTATTGGAGCAGATAGCAACAAGCATTTCATCGGACATGCACATTTTTTATTTTCAGGTGGATTTCCATGGTTTCATTAATGGAAATTGTTTGATGTAGTGAGTAATAGACTCTGGTTGTTCACAGTTCAAGAATTCTTGTTTAGGCAGTTCATATCATCCATACATAGTGTTTTGATCTAAGATTTCAATTCTTCCATGTTTCAGCAGTAGCATATTGTTCCATGGAGCTAAGGTCCAAAATATGGAATAAAAAGTATTTCCACGACTCTACCACCCGGCCAATCCTGTTCCACTTAATCCCTTTTTCATGGCCACATATCTTTACGGCTAAGGAATGGGAAATCTTTCTCCTGTTACATGAATCAAATGTTTCATTTCATCCGGGAAAAGCCATCCCCTTCTCAACACTGTCTTTGTCATTTGATACAATAGCGTTCCCTTAGATAGGAAGAGATTTGATAAATACTGATAACTCTCGGATAGAATATTAGAACGGAAAGATCCATTAGATAATGAACTCTTGCTTCTAAGCCATTTCTGGCGATGAATCAACAATTCGCAGTACTTTTCTTGCCTATTCCCGATGAACCAGCGTGTATACATAGATGTAGGAGGATTTGTTTGGGAAGTAATAAGCACCTTTGACATCTCTTCATATGCAAAGAATTCTCGACGTGAAAACACAGAGACAAAGGACTGATCTTTGAATAGGAAAAAGAATGGATCTGCAGGGTCCCAAATGAATTGGCTTATTCGAAAAAAGCCTTGTTCTTTGGAAAATCTATCTGGTGTCCAGTACTGCATGGTTCCCCTCTGCAAGAACTCCTCCTCATGCTCTTGAAGCTCATCCTCTTCATGATAAATGCTTCGCTTGCCCCGAAATGATCCGGCCCGATAGGGAAATCTCAATTTAGTGGGCCTTTAAATACAATCAAATAGATTGGTCCAAGGGCGCCATATTCTAGGAGCCCAAACTATGTGATCGAATAAATCCTCCTCCATTTGTTGCGGGTCGATGTCCTCTTCCTCTTCTTTAAACTCCGATTCATATTTTTCATAGTTTTGAATCATATCTAACTGATTCCTTGGTTCGGACCGAAGAAGTAATGTCACTCGATTATTATCAAACTGACTGCAATCTTTTTCTGTCCGTGAGGATACCAACAGAGCGCCTTCTAGTTCTAATAGGCCATGAACTAGATCAGAATCATTCTCAGTGAATCTATAAGAAGCGATCCAATTATTTTCATCAGGTCTGGGTGAAGACCAAAGATCTTGAGCGACCAATCAGGCAGAACAATTCAAAAGATAAAGAAGTATCGTTAATTTCATCATGCTCGTTCCAAGTTCGAAGTACCATTTGTACAAATAAGAATCCCCTTCTTTACATGATTTCTTCTTCATATAGATAGATATAGGATCAACGGGGCAATTACTTAGAAGTACATTTTGTGCAACAACCCTTCCTATTTGATAGAAAAGGATCCCATGATCCTGAACAGATATTACTTGGGATCGCAAATCCCAAGTTTGTCTATGAAGAGCTGATCTAATTGTATTAGTTTCTATAATTGATTTCTTCTGTGTAATACTAATGGATAGGGCCTCATTGATAAGTGCTGCAAGATCTCGTGCATTGGAACCCATGGTTATGGACCCGAATCCGTTAGTATGGAACATTTTCTTTTCCAAGTGAAACCCTTTAGTATATGAAAGAATGAAAAAGTGCTTTCGTTGTTGTTGAATAAGAAGCCTTCGTATCTTAATGCATGTATTTAATTTATTCGGAGCTATTAGAGCGGGATCCACTTTTTGGGGAATATGAGTCGAACCAATAACAAGAATATTTCTAGTGGAATATCTTTCACAATCTCTGGAGAGATAGTTCTGTAATAGACCGAAGGATCTGTAATTCACATACAGATCATGAATGTTTGGAATCCATATTATGCAAGGAGACATTGCTCTTGCTAATGCGAATCGAAAGGTGATATCGATATAAAATCCGTATATACTCGGCGGCATATCCATAGTTAGCACATTCGTCATATCTAGCAGCTCCGTATCAAGATCAAGGTCATCATCAATATCGTCACTATCATCAATATCGATATCGTCACGATAATCACTATCGTCACTATCACTATCATCAATAAAAAAACCTTCAGGCTTGTAATACGAATACGGAAAGTTGTTCAGAAATATCGTAATGAAAGGAACATGGAAGTTTGTCGCTAGGTATTTGACCAAATAGGATCGTCCAGTTCCTATATAACCTATCACTAAAATACCCCTAGAAGGGGATAGGGCTAAACGGAGCGAGAAGGGTTTTCCATGAGATGGGAAATGAAAACTATTAGCCCCACACGGGGTTTGTGAATAAGTGATTGTCTGATAATGAGCAAGGAATATCCGTCTTTCTGCTAAACAGGATCTATTGAACTCATAATTCATTAGATACTTTTTATGAATGTCAACTAAGTATCGTAAGTAAATTGATCCCGGTTGTTCAATCATTTGATAACCAGAGTCATTCTTTGATAAATGATCACTATGAGTCAGACTCAATAGAATTTGATCAATCCTTTTTTCTTTTTCGGTCGTTAAGGTGGAGAACTGAACCAAGAATTCTCTTTCTTCATCATCAACCAAATCACTGTTCGCGACCCAGGATTCTATTTTCTCATCAATCCAATCACCGTTCACCCCTTTTCTTTTTCTTATCAATGAATAGATCTCTTTACTTGTACGACTTAGATGTCTCGTATTTCTCGAAAAAGCGATTCGATTGATGGGATTTTGTATGATACTTCTGAGATCGATGAGATTGATATTCAAATATTTCTTCTTAGAACGTATTGATTTGACCCCATAAGCGGAACCACCAACCAATAGCATGTTGCCACCAGAAGCAGAAACCCGTATTTCTTCCAGAAAATCTCCTAATTGTTCCAGAGCAACTAGAAAGAGATTCTTTAACCAGAAAGAATTCAGTTCAGATTCAGATGTAGGATACCTATCCAAAAGTTTTCGCAACTCAATCATGTATGATGGAATCATCAAAGATTTGATCTTTTCTAACTCTGTCTGTAACTCACTAGAGGCTCGGGAAACAAAGAAAAGATGTATGCGAACGAGATATCCAGCAACAAGAAGAAGGAAAAGGATTGAATAGAGGAACTCCCGAGCATTTGTTAATCTCAGATGTGTCCATATCAATGGAACCGGTGACAACCTAGGTCGTTTGTGCCACACGGTCGTGCAAGGTTTCCAGAGGCCAAGAATGGCTAGGCCGTGTGAGCCACACGGCTATGTGAGCCAGCCAGAGACAATGCAGTACATGACCATGTGAGAACCACACGGTCGTATGACCCTGGCTGAGAGCAAAATGTTTGAGGTCGTGTGTGGCACACGACCGTGGCATGGGCCATGTGGTGCCCGTGCCTTGCCCTATATAAAAGCGTTCTTCCTCGTTTGAATAGGGAAGTGATGTGAGCTAAGAAGAGGCATTAAAGGGAATTGGGGGATCCATGACGAGGTCCAAGACTAAGAGAATGAAGCAAGCTTTGGAAGACTTAATAATGGGGCTCAAGGAAAAGGAGGATCAATGCACAAGGGAGTCAACAACTAAATGGATCACATTCCTTCAAATTGAAAGTGAAATTGGACCAACATGAGGACCATTTTCGTATGCATTTTTGGGGGGTTTTTTCTAAAGTGACTTTTGATGTCCTTTGTGGGATTTTAATGTATTTTTGAGAGTTCCTAAGCTAGTATAATAAATACCATGCATGCATGGTTGCATTAAGCTAGTATTAGGGATTAGTGGTTGCATTAGTGGATAATAAATACCATGCATGCAAGCATGATATTTATTGCAAAATTAGTGCATAGTGGATATTCACCAAGAGAAAGAAGGAGGCATGAAGGGGGAAGAAGACGTGAGAGATGAGGTAGAGATCATAGACGAGAAGATGATCTAGGAGGTGTGAAAGTCCAAATACCTTCCTTCCAAGGGAGGAATGACCCCGAAACATATCTTGAGTGGGAGATGAAAATAGAGCATATCTTCTCATGCCACAATTACAATGATGCAAAGAAAGTAAAGGTGGTTGCCCTTGAGTTCACCGATTATGCCTTAATTTGGTGGGATCAATTGCAAAAGGAGAGAAGAAGGTATGGAGAGCATCCTATCAACACTTGGGACGAAATGAAGACTTTGATGAGGAGATTTGTGCCTTCCCACTACCAATGGGAATTACACAACAAATTGCAAAGACTCGCCAAGGGAGTAGGAGTGTGGATGATTACTACAAGGAGATAGAGGTGTCTTTGATTAGAGCTAATATTGTGGAGGATAGGGAAGCTACCATGGCTCGGTGATGTATGCCCAAGGGCTGAAGATAGGAGAGATCAGTTATCACTTTCGGAAGACCCAATTACAAGACTACGGGCAAAGCGTTTCAAGGAAGCACTAAATGGGCTAATCAAAAAACATTGGGAGGACTATGAGCAAGAAGAAACCAAGATAATCGCAACTGCTAGTCGTAGCCTAATCCATGTAATCGGGCATAACCATCCATGACTGGCCGCGCTTAACAGAAGAACGCTAATAAGCACTCGAAGCATGGGAACTCGTTCATGCATGAAGACTTAAGTATTTTAGATTGTTTAATGAAGCATGCGACTTGGATCTCTAATTATGCATGCATTTATTTTGTTTTGGGTTTCTAGATAGCTTGCATGAGGCATGCAACATTGGAACTCTAATTGTGCATGTACTTATGTTGTATTTTTCCTTGTTCACTCCCATTATATAAGGGAGGGGCATCTTAGTATGAAGGAACTTAGTTGTTGGTGAGATTGTGTGTTCTCTTAGTTCTTTAAAGAACTTGCTGAACTTATCGAGTCTACTCTCGTGGCGTTCAACCCATCGAAACTTATCACCCCTAGGTGTGGCGTTTCTTTCCTTCGTAGGCTTGGTTCGTGCCAATTCTTGGTTATGTGTCAAGGCAACCACTCTTGTCGTTAGTTCCTGGTATTCTATCCACCTTTGTTTCGGGTTCCATCACATTTATTGGGGGGGGTGCATATCATCTGGTATCAGAGCTTCGGTTCAAAGGCAAGTGCAAATCTATCTTTACTTGTTGTTCATTCAAAAGCAAAAAAAAATCGTGAAAAAAAGAGCGCGCAATGAAAAGAGAAAAAGAATAGAAGAAGAAGAAAGCGCAAAAAAAAAAAAAAAAAAAAAAAAAAAAAAACTGTTGTGTGAATCGAAGTAAATTGTCTTCAACAATCCCTTTCTTATTTTCCTTACTCTCAAACTTCTACTCTTTCATTTTCTCTTAAAAATTCTGCCTTTATAAGTTTCGGTGGTATCTTTTGAATTGCTATGTGATATTCTGATTTGTTCTAGAGTTTTCTTAAGAACTAAGAGGCATCATCAATTGAGAGCTACCACCCAAACGTGAGTTGAGTGCTTGTGAGATTTTTTTTTCATTTTGCAGCCATGTCCAACAACCAGGAGGATGGAGCAAATGAGGGGGCTAGGCCACTTCCGAATCTACAATTGCAAGCATTGATGGGGGAGAAGCAGCGGATGATGAGGGCGGAATTAGAATCTATCCATGAGAGGTTGGATCAGGTGGAGGATGGGACACCAAGAAGACATCAATAAGACCATATTACTAGAACACAATATAGACATGCCCAAGGGATTGATGTCGAAGAAGATAAAGAGGTTATTGTGGAAGACTTTGATGAGCAAAACTACAATCAGAGCAGGATTGGATATCGAGGAGATAGAAATGGAACTAGAAGAAATAATGATTTAGGAGGGATTAAGATGAAGATTCCAACCTTCCAAGGGAGAAATGACCCAGAAGCTTACTTGGAATGGGAAACTAAGATGGAAATGGTATTTCACTGTCATGAACTCTCAGAGTTTAAAAAGGTAAAGTTAGCTGCCATTGAATTCACTGATTACGCTATTGTTTGGTGGGATCAAGTGGTGATGACTCGGAGAAGGAATAGAGAGCAACCTGTATCCACTTGGGAGGAGATGAAAGTACTCATGAGAAGGAGGTTTGTGCCTAGCCATTATTATAGAAGCTTTTATCAGCTACTTCAAAGGTTATCTCAAGGCTCCAAAAGTGTGGATGAATATTTCAAGGACATGGAGTTGTCCATGATCCGAGCTAATGTCAATGAAGATCGGGAAGCCACTATGGCCAGGTTTTTACATGGTTTAAACCCAGAAATTGCTGATATTGTTGAATTGCAGCATTATATTGAGCTGTCGGACATGGTCCACCAAGCACAAAAAGTGGAAGAACAACTCAAGAGGAGAGGATTAGCTAGGAAGGGACAACCAATGACTACTCACGCCACATATGGGCAACTCCAAGAACGGAGGAACAACCTCAAAATAAGCCAAAGTTTGAACCCTTCAAGAAGCCCAAACCTACACCATCTACTACTCAAGGTAATCGCGAGCCCATTTCCTCCAAAACTCGTGATATCAAGTGTTTTAAATGTCAAGGGCATGGTCATATAACTAGTCAATGTGTGAACAAAAGGGTGATGGTAATAAACGCCCAAGGTGAACTTGAGTCGGAAGATGAGGATGAAATAGTTGAAGAAGTGCCACAAAAAGAGGGAAGTGATGATGAACAACATGCTGTTATCGAAGACTTATTGGTGGCCCGACGAGTTCTCAATTTACAAGCTAAGGAGGAGGAAGGTAATCAAAGGGAAAACTTGTTTCATACGCGTTACTTTGTCAATAACAAGGTTTGCAGTGTTATTCTTGATGGGGGGAGTTGTACCAATGTGGCAAGTACTGATTTGGTGGAGAAATTGTCACTACTAACTCGGAAACATCCGCGACCTTATCGCCTCCAGTGGCTAAACGATTGCGGAGAAATCAAGGTAACAAAACAAGTCTTGGTAGCAATTTCCATCGGCAAATATGAAGATGAGTTGTTGTGTGGCGTGGTTCCAATGCATGCATGCCATCTATTGTTGGGGAGACCTTGGCAATTCGATCGAAAGGTAACACATGATGGCCTCACAAATAGGTATACTTTTACTATGAAGGGACAACCTATTATTCTTGTACCATTGACTCCAAGACAAGTTATGGAGGACCAGTTGAGATTACAAAAAGCAAATGAAAAGAAGAGAGAAAAAGAAATTGAGAAAAAAATTGAGAAAAAAGAAGTAGAGGAAAAGAAAAATGAGAGGAAAGAGACAAAAGGAGTGGGCAAGGAAAAAAAAGGAGAGAGAAAGAAAAATAGTTTTTGATACGAACCCCACCAATAAATGTGATGGAACCCGAAACAAAGGTGGATAGAACCCCAAGAACTAAACGACAAGAGTGTGAGCCTTAACCCGTAACCAAGAATTGGCACAAACCAAGCCTACGAAGGAAAGAAACGCCACAAGTAGAGGTGATAAGTTTCTATGGGTTGAACGCCACGAGAGTATACTCGATAAGTTTAGCAAGTTCTTTCAAGATCTAAGAGAGCACACAATCTCACCAAAAAAACTAAGTTGCTTCATACTAAGATGTCCCTCCCTTATATAATGGGAGTGAACAAGGAAAAATACAAGATAAGAACATGCACAATTAGAGTGCCAATGTTGCATGCCTCATGCAAGCTATCTAGAAACCCAAAACAAAATAAATGCATGCACAATTAGAGTCCCAAGTTGCATGCTTCATTAAACAATCTAAAATACTTAAGTCTTCATGCATGAACGAATTCCCTTGCTTTGCATGCTTATTAGCGTTCTTCCGTTAAGCGCGGCCAGTCATGGATGGTTATGCCCGATTACGTGGATTAGGCCACGACTAGCAGTTGCGATTATCTTGGTATCTCCTTGCTCATAGTCCTCCCAATATTTTTTGATTAGCCCATTTAGTGCTTCCTTGAAACGCTTTGCCCGTAGTCTTGTAATTGAGACTTCCAGAAGTGATAACTGATCTCTCCTATTTCAGCCCTTGGGCATACATCATTCTCCCCTTTTTGAAAAGGTCTCAAATCATCACCTACATCAAACGGGGATAAGTCAGCAATATTAAAAGTAGAATGTATGCCATACTCACCTGTTACTTCAAGTTTGTAGGCATTATCATTGATGCGCTCTAATACTTGAAATGGGTCATCCCCTCGAGGTAGAAGTTTAGAACGACGTTTGTCCGGAAATCGCTCCTTTCGGAGGTGCAACCAAACCCATTCTCCTGGTTCAAACACAATTTTCTTGCGCCCCTTGTTAGCTTGTTGCATGTATTGCTGAGTTCTTTTCTCAATATTCAGTCGTGCTTGTTCATGAATCTTCTTTATGAATTCGCCCTTCTGCTTACCATCTAAGTTTATATGCTCACTTACAACTAAAGGAATCAAATCTAATGGTGACAAGGGATTGAAACCATAAACAATTTCAAATGGAGAAAATTTAGTCGCAGAATGTATGCTCCTATTGTAAGCAAATTCAACATGAGGTAGACAATCTTCCCATATTCTCAAATTCTTATTAATGACCGCACGAAGTAAAAAAGTCAAGGTTCGATTGACCACTTCAGTTTGCCCATCAGTTTGGGGGTGACAAGTAGTAGAGAACAACAATTTAGTTTCTAATTTCCCCCACAAAGTCTTCCAAAAATAACTCAAAAATTTTCCATCTCTATCAGAGACAATGGTCCTAGGCATGCCATGCAACCTAATAACCTCTTTAAAGAACAATTCAGCTATATGCGATGCATCATCGGTTTTATGACATGGAATGAAATGCGCCATTTTAGAGAATCTGTCTACCACAACAAAAATTGAATCTCTCCCTCTCTTGGTCCGGGGTAATCCCAAAACAAAGTCCAATGAAATATCAATCGAAGGTTCACTAGGTATAGGAAAAGGAGTATACAAGCCATAGGGTTTCAATTTAGATTTAGCTTGTTTGCAAGTGATACACTTCTCACAAATTCTTTCCACATCGCGTTTCATATGAGGCCAAAAGAAATGATCCTGTAAAACCCCTAAAGTCTTAGTAACGCCAAAATGACCCATCAATCCACCACACTGGGCTTCCCTAGTGAATAATTCACGTAACGAACACATAGGCACACACAATCTATTTTCAGGAAATAAAACACCATCATGCCTATGGAACTTACCAAATGCAACCTTATCACATGCTTTGAACACCTCAGAAAATCAGTATCGTTAGTATATAAATCCTTGATATATTCAAATCCAAGTAACTTCGTATCTAAAGTGGACAGTAAAGCATACCTTCGAGATAGTGCATCAGCAACTACGTTCTCCTTTCCTTGCTTGTATTTGATCACATAAGGAAATGTCTCAATGAATTCTACCCATTTAGCATGACATCGGTTCAACTTATGTTGGCTCTTCAAATGCTTTAGAGATTGATGATCTAAGTGAATCATGAATTCTTTTGGCCATAGGTAATGTTGCCATGTCTCCAATGCTCTCACCAATGCATACATTTCCTTGTCATATGTGGGATAGTTGAGAGTGTATCCACTCAACTTCTCACTGAAATAAGCAATGGGTCTCATTTCCTGCATAAGCACAGCACCTATACCAACACCAGAAGCATCACATTCGATTTGAAAGGTTTTAGAAAAATTTGGTAGGATTAGTAAAGGAGCAGAACTTAGCTTTTCTTTCAAAGTGTTGAAGGCCCTCTCTTGCTCCTCTCCCCACTTGAATAACTCATTTTTCTTGATGACTTTAGTAAGAGGAGCTGCAATATTGCTAAAATCACGAACAAACCATCGATAGAAGCTAGCCAAACCATGGAAACTCCTCACTTGACTAATTGTTGTCGGTGTTGGCCACTCTTGGATTACTTTCACCTTTTCCTCATCCATCTCAACGCCTGTAGTACTAACAACAAAACCAAGAAACACGACTTTCTCCGTACAAAAGGAGCATTTATCGAGGGTAGCAAAAAGTTTTTCTTCTTTTAGCACACTCAAAACTAACCTTAAATGTGTAACATGCTCTTCTAAGCTTCAGCTAAAAATCAAAATATCATCAAAATAAGCCAAAAGGCATTACCAGCCATTCATATAAGCCATGCTTAGTTTTAAAACCAGTTTTCCATTCATCACCTTACTTCATCCTAATCTGATGATACCCACTTCTAAGATCAATTTTTGTGAACACACAAGAACCATGCAATTCATCAAATATCATCAATCCTAGGAATTGGAAGGTGATACTTTACCATGATGTTGTTGATGGCTCGACAATCCACACACATCCACCATGTTCTGTCCTTCTTGGGAACTAGTAACACAGGCACGGCGCAAGGACTCATGCTTTCTCAAGCATACCCCTTTTCTAATAATTCATTAACTTGCCTCTGAAGTTCCGTTGCTTCCTCTGGATTGCTTCTATAGGCAGGTCGATTTGATATGGATGCACCAGGTATGAAGTCAATTAGGTGATCACTTCCTCTAATGGGAGGTAAACCATGAGCAACCTCTTTAGGAAAGACCTCCTCGAATTCCTGTAAGAGAGAAACAATAACACTAGGCAAAGAATCGTTAAGGTCGTTAGTGCTCAAGAGTGCCTCCTTATACAAAAGGATAAGGGGCAGCTGATTTGAAAACAAAGCTCGCTTAATCTCACTTTTTTTTGCATAAAAAATATTTTTCTTTCTCTCTCCTTTTTTTCCTTGCCCACTCCTTTTGTCTCCTTCCTCTCATCTTCTTTCCTCTCATTTTTCTTTCCCTCTACTTCTTTTTTCTCAATTTCTATTTCTTTCTTCTTTTCATTTGCTTTTTGTAGTCTCAACTGGTCCTCCATAACTTGTCTTGGAGTCAACGGTACAAGAATAATAGGTTGCCCTTTCAAAGTAAAATTATACTTATTTGTGAGGCCATCATGTGTTACCTTTCGATCGAATTGCCAAGGTCTTCCCAACAATAGATGTCATGCATGCATGGGAACCACGTCACACAACAGCTCATCTTCATATTTGCCAATGGAGATTGCTACCAAGACTTGTTTTGTTACCTTGATTTCTCCGCAATCGTATAGCCACTAGAGTCGATAAGGTCGAGGATGTTTCCGAGTTGGTAGTGACAATTTCTCCACCAAATCAGTACTTGCCACATTGGTGCAACTCCCCCCATCAATAATAACACTACAAACATTGTTATTGACAAAGCAACGTGTATGAAACAAGTTTTCCCTTTGATTACCTTCTTCCTCCTTAGCTTGTAAATTGAGAACTCGTCGGGCCACCAATAAGTCTCCGATAACAGCATATTGTTCATCATCACTGTCCTCTTTTTGTGGCACTTCTTCAACTATTTCATCCTCATCTTTCGACTCAAGTTCACCTTGGACATTTATTACCATCACCCTTTTGTTCACACATTGACTAGCTATATGACCATGCCTTAGACATTTGAAACACTTGATATAACGAGTTTTGGAGGAAATGGGCTTGCGATTACCTTGAGTAGTAGATGATGTAAGTTTGGGCTTCTCGAAGGGTTCAAACTTTGGCTTATTTTGAGGTTGTTCCTCCTTTCTTGGAGTTGTCTGTCATGTGCCATGAGTAGTCATTGGTTGTCCCCTCCTAGCCAATCCTCTCCTCTTGAGTTGTTCTTCCACTTTTTGTGCTTGGTGGACCATGTCTGACAGCTCAACATAATGCTGCAATTCAACAATATCAGCAATTTCTGGGTTTAAACCATGTAAAAACCTGGCCATGGTGGTTTCCCGATCTTCATCGATGTTAGCTCTGATCATGGACAACTCCATCTCCTTGAAATATTCAACTACACTTTTGGAGCCATGAGATTACCTTTGAAGCCGCTGATATATGCTTCTATAATAATGGCTGGGTGCAAACCTCCTTCTCATGAGCACTTTCATCTCCTCCCAAGTGGGCACAGGTTACTCTCTATTCCTTCTCCGAGTCATCACCACTTGATCCCACCAAACAATAGCATAATCAGTGAATTCAATGGAAGCTAACTTCACCTTTTTAAACTCTGAGAATTCATGACAGTCCAACATCATTTCCATCTTAGTTTCCCATTCCAAGTAAGCTTCTGGGTCATTTCTTCCTTGGAAGGTTGGAATTTTCATCTTAATCCCTCCTAAATCATTATTTCTTCTAGTTCCGTTTCTATCTCCTCAATGTCCAATCCTGCCCCGATTGTAGTTTTGCTCATCAAAGTCTTCCACAATAACCTCTTCATCTTCTTCGACATCAATCCCTTGGGCATGTCTTCGTTATGGTCTAGTAATACGGTCTTGTTGATGTCTTCTTGGTGTCCCATCCTCCACCCGATCCAACCTCTCATGGATAGATTCTAATTCCGCCCTCATCATCCATTGCATCTCCCCCATCAATGCTTGTAATTGCAGGTTCGGAAGTGGCCTAGCCCCCTCATTTGCTCCATCCTCCTGGTTGTTGGACATGGCTGCAAAATGAAAGAAAACCTCACAAGCACTCAACTCACGTTTGGGTGGTAGCTCTCAATTGATGATATCTCTCAGTTCTTGATCAAATTCTAGAACAAATCAGAATATCACGTAGCAATTCAAAAGATACCACCAAAACTTATGATGGTAGAATTTTAAGAGAAAATGAAAGAGTAGAAGTTTGAGAATAAGGAAAACAATAAAAGAATTGTTGAAGACAATTTACTTCGATTCACACAAGCAGTTTTTTTTTTTTTTGCGCTTTCTTCTTCTTCTTTTTTTTTTTCTATTTATTTCCACGATTTTTTTTTACTTTTGGCTGAACAACAAGTAAAGATACATTTACACTTGCCTTTGAACCGAAGCTCTGATACCAGATGGGGAGCACACAATCTTACCAAAAAAATTAAGTTGCTTCATACTAAGATGTCCCTCCCTTATATAACGGGAGTGAACAAGGAAAAATACAAGATAAGTACATGCACAATTAGAGTCCCAATGTTGCATGCCTCATGCAAGCTATCTAGAACCCCAAAACAAAATAAATGCATGCACAATTAGAGTCCCAAGTTGCATGCTTCATTAAACAATCCAAAATACTTAAGCCTTCATGCATGAACGAATTCCCATGCTTTGCATGCTTATTAGCATTCTTCCGTTAAGCGCGGCCAGTCATGGATGGTTATGCCCGATTATGTGGATTAGGTCATGACTAGCAGTTGCGATTATCTTGGTTTCTCCTTGCTCATAGTCTTCCCAATGTTTTTTGATTAGCCCATTTAGTGCTTCCATGAAACGCTTTGCCCGTAGTCTCATAATTGGGCCTTCCGGAAGTGATAACTGATCTCTCCTATCTTCAGCCCTTAGGCATACATCAGTTTTTATGCAAAAAAATGTGTGATTAAATGAGCTTTGTTTTCAAATCAGCTGACCCTTAGCCTTTTGTATAAGGAGGCACTCCTAAGCAATAACGACCTTAACGTTTCTTTGCCTAGTGTTATTGTTTCTCGCTACAGGAATTCGAGGAGGTCTTTTCTGAAGAGGTTCCACATGGTTTACCTCCCATTAGAGGAATTGAGCATCAAATTGACTTCATACCTGGTGCATCCATTCTGAATCGACATGCCTATAGAAGCAATCAGGAGGAAGCAAAGGAACTTCAGAGGCAAGTTAATGAATTATTAGAAAAGGGGCATGTTCGAGAAAGCATGAGTCCTTGCGCCGTGCCTGTGTTACTAGTTCCCAAGAAGGACGGAACATGGAGGATATGTGTGAATTGTCGAGTCATCAACAACATCACGGTAAAGTATCGTCATCCAATTCCTAGGATTGATGATATACTTGATGAATTGCATGGTTCTTGTGTGTTCACAAAAATTGATCTTATGAGTGGATATCATCAGATTAGGATGAAGGAAGGTGATGAATAGAAAACTGGTTTTAAAACTAAGCATGGCTTATATGAATGGTTGGTAATGCCTTTTGGCTTAACTAATGCTCCTAGCACTTTTATGCGTTTGATGAGCCATGTTTTGCTTGCTTTCTTAGGAAAATTTGTAGTTGTGTATTTTGATGATATTTTAATTTTTAGCAGAAGCTTAGAAGAGCATGTTATACATTTAAGATTAGTTTTGAGTGTGCTAAAAGAAGAAAAGCATTTTGCTAACCTCAATAAATGCACCTTTTGTAGGAGAAAGTCTTGTTTCTTGGTTTTGTTGTTAGTACTAAAGGTGTTGAGATGGATGAGGATGTAACTCCCACCCTTCGTACCCAAGGGCGACGCTACGATCTTATACTACTTACGTACATGCTTTAGTTATACTATAACAGCGGAAAATTTTAAATCATTCCTTTTATTTAAATAAGCAAGATATCACATATTCTGATTAGTTCGAATGTGTATATATTGATCATATAACTAAAAATATTAATTTGTCCGAATTGTTCTTGCCGATCCACCACCACACACATCACTATCTGCTCCACCTGCTGCTCCGTCGTTCCGAATATCCGTCCCCCATATCTGCGGTACAAGGAAAGTAAGCTATGAGCACTCATGGCTAAGTAAGTTCCTTTCCTACTCACTAAAACCGAATTCATATTATTGCATATCAATATCATGCGAGGTATCATAAGCATACGACATACAAGGGTATCATATTCATATTAATATAATATCACATGACATTATATCTAATCATTAGATAATTCAAGCACATATGTAGGCAATGCATCATGAATTTGAAAACTTATACTTATAAGTACTTGAAATTAATATCATCATTAGAGGGGATCCCGGTTTGTACCACATACATAATGCGCGTGCTTCATAGGTAGGTCCAAGGTAGCAAGTCTTGAACCCTACCATGCATACATACCAGGCCCGAGTCTTACTCCATCGACCTAGGGCATTCAGAGGCCCATTACTGACGAGGCCCGAGTCTTACTCCATCGACCTAGGGCACTCAGAAGCCCATTACTGACGAGGCCCGAGTCTTACTCCATCGACCCCGGGGCGTTTACGGAGCCCACCCTTGGTACAAAGCATACAAAAATAACTTATCATGCATAACTATCATATCATGTCCCTAACAATCTTTCATGCATTTCTTTTTTCATTTCTTTTCATTATGTATAGCATTTCCTATGCTATAATAGCATTTCCTATGTTATAACATATCATGGCATGTTACGTAACATAATTTCATTTCTTCTCATTATGTATAGCATTTCCTATGCTATAACATATCATAGCATATTACATAACATAATTTCATTTCTTCTCATTATGTATAGCATTTCCTATGCTATAACATATCATAGCATATTACATAACATAATTTCATTTCTTCTCATTATGTATAGCATTTCCTATGCTATAACATATCATAGCATATTACATAACATAATTTCATTTCTTCTCATTATGTATAGCATTTCCTATGCTATAACATATCATGGCATATTACATAATATAATTTCATTTCTTCTCATTATGTATAGCATTTCCTAGGTTTCTTTCCCTTTTTCTTTTATTTTCCTTCATGGCCGAAACCTACCAGTCCTTAAGCTAGGTTTCTTAAGTGGCCTAAAGCATGGAAAGCCTAAGTAAATATCATGGCAAAAGTTACTAAGAACATCATACACAAAATTGGATCATAAACAAGCTAGGACTCTTGTGATCTTACATGTCTTATATCATGTAACTAATTTTCTACATTCCAATTAAACCTGAGAGCATTAATCAACTTTCATATCATAATATCACAGAGGTCTTGAGCATATTAATATTTTTTGTTTAGGCTAATCTAAGCTATCCCTTTTATCATGGCCGAAAAAAAAACCCTAAAAAGAGTTCATGAGTTTCTAGCAATGTGAACACCCTTTAAGAAACTTTATATCCTATCATAGGAGCATGTTTAGTCTTTCTAACCCTTAACCTTTCTGGTCCGAAGCATACAAGTGAGTTTTCTTTTGGGTTCCAATTAATTTCCAAGCAAGAAAACCATAGAAAGGTCCTTAGCATTTCATAGAAGGAACCTTGCACTAGTTTGGTTAGACAATAATCTTCCTAGACTCTTTAAAATATTTTTGGTTAAATCCTAGGGTTAGATACTCCTCTGATCATACATCATATCAGTATAAAATCATGGAAAAGAATCCTTCTACATAGCATAGAAAATCTTATCATGAAATGAGGTCTTGTTTAAATCATCTTAGATTTGAAAACCTTTTCTTTAGCCGAATTTTCTTAAATTCTTTCCTAGGTTTTCTAATCCTTATAAATCCGAAAATCACATAAAAGCCTTGTACCATAGGTGAGGGGAAGATTACCTTCTTTGTTTAAGTTTGCTAGAGTTGAGAACTTGCTTGTGGACCTTTCTTCCTTGCTTGCTTTGCTCGACACCAATGGAGGAAGAAGTGGCTAGGTCTTTTGGTGGAGAGGAGGAGGAAGAAGAGGAGGCTTCTTCCTCTTGTGTTGCTCGGCAACAAAAAGAAAGAAAGAAGGGGGAGAGTTGTTGCTCTCGGCAACAAGAGGAAAGAGGGAGGGAGAGTGCTCGGCACAAATGGAGGAGAGGAGGAGAGTGAGTTGAGGATGAAGCCCCCCTCCATGCCTATTTATACTAAAGTGAGGGGAGGAAAACTTGACTTGATTCATCCTCCTCATTTACTTCTCCTCTTAATGAGAAAGAATATGCTAGAGAAATGCTTCTTGAGTTTCTCTCTTTTCTTTCTCTTAATTTCTCTCCTTTCTTTCTTTTAATTATAATTCCCATCTCTCCTCTTACAATATTCACTCCTATCACACTTGGTTAACACATGCATGCATCCACAAGAGAACCAAGGATCAAATCCTTCTCCTAACATATTTTTGTACAAAATAATTCATGTATATGCATTATGCATAAATATTTCATACATGCATATATAATATCTCATATCTCTTTTGTTTACATTAATTCCTTGCATTATAAATCATGTATAGAACTTTATATTCTCAACTTTATTTTCTTTCATAAAGGTTTTAATCATCTAAATCCTTCCCATCGTAACATTCAACGTAGACTATCTACACATTCTTTTCATTACATTCGTACTCTCATTGCCCTTACTTTATCTAGGCTTTCTAGGGGTGTTACAAACTCCCCTACTTATTGAAAGTTCGTCCCCGAACTTAGAATAAGAATTTCTGCTCCTTTTATTCATAAAAAGCTTTTATTACATTTTTTTTTTGTTCATAACTTTTTCTCTTAAAAGGCCAGGTAGGTTGTGACTACTCCTGCCATAAAGGACATGATAGCAGTAGTCATCATCAACCCAACCTGTATCAACTTGCCCAGATCATTTTGGGGTGGATCAGGCATTATCGGAGGTTGAATCTCCGATGCCTCTTCCGGGTTGATTATTGTCTCTTCATCCATTCCCTCGTCTTCTTCAACATGTTCGTCCGGTTCCATCGGGTCTTCGTTTAGTTCCCCCTCGAGGTTGTTCAGTCCCCACTCGAAGTCTATTATATCGTTGGGGTTGAAACCCATTTCCATGTATTCAGCAAGGTTAAATTCATCCCCGCCCATCTCAGGAAACTCATTTTCTCCTTCATAATATTCCATAATTTCTGAATCTTCATCTTCATTATCGTCCGAATTCCCTTCCTCGATTTCCTCGAGATCTTCCTCTCCGAACTCGCCGTGTTCCGGAGATTCCGAGTCACTCACATAGTTGTCGAAGTATTCCAGCATATCGGGTTCATCCGCGAACTTGAGGTATTCGTCAGAATATTCCACATCCTCGGAATTGTATTTAAACGGGATATAGTCCATTTCTACAAGATTTTAAAGATTCATTATTCCTCTTATGTTATAGCCTAAGGTTCTTGTATCTAGGCTACCATTCATGCATCCTACTTATCATCATGCACCATTCTCTAGGGTATAGCTTAAGGTATCCTTCCTAGGCTACCATTCATGTATCTTAGAGTATCATACTATTTTGCATACAAATAAATTATGCAACTGTACTTACTTGGAGCGGCAGGAAGGAGCTTAATGTGTATGTAGTGAGCTAGCTAACTTGGCTCTGATACCACCTGTAACGCCCACCCTTCTTACCCAACCAAAGGCGGCGCTACGATCTTATACTACTTACGTATATGCTTTAGTTATACTATAACAGCGGAAAATTTTAAATCATTCCTTTTATTTAAATAAGCAAGATATCACATATTCTGATTAGTTCGAATGTGTATATATTGATCATATAACTAAAAATATTAATTTGTCCGAATCGTTCTTGCCGAGCCACCACCACACACATCACTATCTGCTCCTCCTGCTGCTCCGTCGTTCCGAATATTCGTCCCCCATATCTGTGGTACAAGGAAAGTAAGCTATGAGCACTCATGGCTCAGTAAGTTCCTTTCCTACTCACTAAAACCGAATTCATATCATTGCATATCAATATCATGCGAGGTATCATAAGCATACGACATACAAGGGTATCATATTCATATTCATATAATATCACATGACATTATATCTAATTATTAGATAATTCAAGCACATATGTAGGCAATGCATCATGAATTTGAAAACTTATACTTATAAGTACTTGAAATTAATATCATCATTAGAGGGGATCCCGGTTTGTACCACATACATAATGCGCGTGCTTTATAGGTAGGTCCAAGGTAGCAAGTCTTGAACCCTACCATGCATACATACCAGGCCCGAGTCTTACTCCATCGACCTAGGGCATTCAGAGGCCCATTACTGACGAGGCCCGAGTCTTACTCCATTGACCTAGGGCACTCAGAAGCCCATTACTGACGAGGCCCGGGGCGTTTACGGAGCCCACCCTTGGTACAAACCATACAAAAATAACTTATCATGCATAACTATCATATCATGTCCCTAACAATCTTTCATGCATTTCCTTTTTCATTTCTTTTCATTATGTATAGCATTTCCTATGCTATAATAGCATTTCCTATGCTATAACATATCATGGCATGTTACGTAACATAATTTCATTTCTTCTCATTATGTATAGAATTTCCTATGCTATAACATATCATGGCATGTTACGTAACATAATTTCATTTCTTCTCATTATGTATAGCATTTCCTATGCTATAACATATCATGGCACATTACGTAACATAATTTCATTTCTTTCATTATGTATAGCATTTCCTATGCTATAACATATCATGGCATATTACGTAACATAATTTCATTTCTTCTCATTATGTATAGCATTTCCTATGCTATAACATATCATGGCATATTACATAACATAATTTCATTTCTTCTCATTATGTATAGCATTTCCTATGCTATAACATATCATAGCATATTACATAACATAATTTCATTTCTTCTCATTATGTATAGCATTTCCTATGCTATAACATATCATGGCATATTACATAATATAATTTCATTTCTTCTCATTATGTATAGCATTTCCTAGGTTTCTTTCCCTTTTTCTTTTATTTTCCTTCATGGCCGAAACCTACCAGTCCTTAAGCTAGGTTTCTTAAGTGGCCTAAAGCATGGAAAGCCTAAGTAAATATCATGGCAAAAGTTACTAAGAACATCATACACAAAATTGGATCATAAACAAGCTAGGACTCTTGTGATCTTACATGTCTTATATCATGTAACTAATTTTCTACATTCCAATTAAAAATGAGAGCATTAATCAACTTTCATATCATAATATCACAGAGGTCTTGAGCATATTAATATTTTTGTTTAGGCTAATCTAAGCTATCCCTTTTATCATGGCCGAAAAACCCTAAAAAGAGTTCATGAGTTTCTAGCAATGTGAACACCCTTTAAGAAACTTTATATCCTATCATAGGAGCATGTTTAGTCTTTCTAACCCTTAACCTTTCTGGTCCGAAGCATACAAGTGAGTTTTCTTTTGGGTTCCAATTAATTTCCAAGCAAGAAAACCATAGAAAGGTCCTTAGCATTTCATAGAAGGAACCTTGCACTAGTTTGGTTAGACAATAATCTTCCTAGCCTCTTTAAAATATTTTTGGTTAAATCCTAGGGTTAGATACTCCTCTGATCATACATCATATCAGTATAAAATCATGGAAAAGAATCCTTCTACATAGCATAGAAAATCTTATCATGAAATGAGGTCTTGTTTAAATCATCTTAGATTTGAAAACCTTTTCTTTAGCCGAATTTTCTTAAATTCTTTCCTAGGTTTTCTAATCCTTATAAATCCGAAAATCACATAAAAGCCTTGTACCACAGGTGAGGGGAAGCTTACCTTCTTTGCTTAAGTTTCCTAGAGTTGAGAACTTGCTTGTGGACCTTTCTTCCTTGCTTGCTTTGCTCGACACCAATGGAGGAAGAAGTGGCTAGGTCTTTTGGTGGAGAGGAGGAGGAAGAAGAGGAGGCTTCTTCCTCTTGTGTTGCTCGGCAACAAAAAGAAAGAAAGAAGGGGAGAGTTGTTGCTCTCGGCAACAAGAGGAAAGAGGGAGGGAGAGTGCTCGGCACAAATGGAGGAGAGGAGGAGAGTGAGTTGAGGATGAAGCCCCTCCATGCCTATTTATACTAAAGTGAGGGGAGGAAAACTTGACTTGATTCATCCTCCTCATTTACTTCTCCTCTTAATGAGAAAGAATATGCTAGAGAAATGCTTCTTGAGTTTCTCTCTTTTCTTTCTCTTAATTTCTCTCCTTTCTTTCCTTTAATTATAATTCCCATCTCTCCTCTTACAATATTCACTCCTATCACACTTTGTTAACACATGCATGCATCCACAAGAGAACCAAGGATCAAATCCTTCTCCTAACATATTTTTGTACAAAATAATTCATGTATATGCATTATGCATAAATATTTCATACATGCATATATAATATCTCATATCTCTTTTGTTTACATTAATTCCTTGCATTATAAATCATGTATAGAACTTTATATTCTCAACTTTATTTTCTTTCATAAAGTTTTTAATCATCTAAATCCTTCCCATCGTAACATTCAACGTAGACTATCTACACATTCTTTTCATTACATTCGTACTCTCATTGCCCTTACTTTATCTAGGCTTTCTAGGGGTGTTACAGAGGAAAATGTGAAAGCAATCCAAGAGTGGCCAACACCAACAACAATTAGCCAAGTGAGGAGTTTCCATGGTTTGGCAAGCTTCTATCGACGGTTTGTTTGTGATTTTAGCAATATTGCAGCTCCTCTTACTAAAGTCATCAAGAAAAATGAGTCATTTAAGTGGGGAGAGGAGCAAGAGAGGGCCTTCAACACTTTGAAAGAAAAGCTAAGTTCTGCTCCTTTACTAATCCTACCAGATTTTTCTAAAACCTTTGAAATCGAATGTGATGCTTCTGGTGTTGGTATAGGTGCTGTGCTTATGCAGGAAATGAGACCCATTGCTTATTTCAGTGAGAAGTTGAGTGGAGCCACTCTCAACTATCCCACATATGACAAGGAAATGTATGCATTGGTGAGAGCATTGGAGACATGACAACATTACCTATGGCCAAAAGAATTCGTGTTTCACACAGATCATCAATCTCTAAAGCATTTGAAGAGCCAACATAAGTTGAACCGATGCCATGCTAAATGGGTAGAATTCATTGAGACATTTCCTTATGTGATCAAATACAAGCAAGGAAAGGAGAACGTAGTTGCTGATGCACTATCTTGAAGGTATGCTTTATTGTCCAATTTAGATACGAAGTTACTTGGATTTGAATATATCAAGCATTTATATACTAACGATACTGATTTTTCTGATGTGTTCAAAGCATGTGATAAGGTTGCATTTGGTAAGTTCTATAGGCATGATGGGTTTTTATTTTGTGAAAATAGATTGTGTATGCCTATGTGTTCGTTACGTGAATTATTCACTAGGGAAGTCCATGGTGGTGGATTGATGGGTCATTTTGGCGTTACTAAGACTTTAGGGGTTTTACAGAATCATTTTTTTTGGCCTCATATGAAACGTGACGTGGAAAGAATTTGTGAGAAGTGCACCACTTGCAAACAAGCTAAATCTAATTTAAACCCCATGGCTTGTATACTCTTTTGCCTATACCTAGTGAACCTTGGACTTATATTTCAATGGACTTTGTTTTGGGATTACCCCGGACCAAGAGGGGGAGAGATTCAATTTTTGTTGTGGTAGACAGATTCTCTAAAATGGCGCATTTCATTCCATGTCATAAAACCGATGATGCATCGCATATAGCTGAATTATTCTTTAAAGAGGTTATTAGGTTGCATGGCATGCCTAGGACCATTATCTCTGATAGGGATGCAAAATTTTTGAGTTATTTTTGGAAGACTTTGTGGGGGAAATTAGGAACTAAATTATTGTTCTCTACTACTTGTCACCCCCAAACTGATGGGCAAACTGAAGTGGTCAATCGAACCTTGTCCTTTTTAATTCGTGTGGACATTAACAAGAATTTGAGAATATGGGAAGATTGTCTACCTCATGTTGAATTTGCTTACAATAGGAGCATACATTCTGCGACTAAATTTTCTCCATTTGAAATTGTTTATGGTTTCAATCCCTTGTCACCATTAGATTTGATTCCTTTAGCTATAACTGAGCATATAAACTTAGATGGTAAGCAGAAGGCCGAATTCGTAAAGAAGATTCATAAACAAGCACGACTGATTATTGAGAAAAGAACTCAGCAATACATGCAACAAGCTAACAAGGGGCGCAAGAAAATTGTGTTTGAACCAGGAGAATGGGTTTGGTTGCACCTCCGAAAGGAATGATTTCCGGAAAAACGTCGTTCTAAACTTCTACCTCAAGGGGACGACCCATTTCAAGTGTTAGAGCGCATCAATGATAATGCCTACAAACTTGAACTACTAGGTGAGTATGGCGTACATTCCACTTTTAATGTTGCTGACTTATCCCCGTTGCAGGTGATGATTTGAGGACAAGTCCTTTTCAAGAAGGGGAGAATGATGTATGCCCAAGGGCTGAAGATAGGAGAGATTAGTTATCACTTCCGGAAGGCCCAATTACAAGACTATGGGCAAAGCGTTTCAAGGAAGCACTAAATGGGTTAACCAAAAAACATTGGGAGGACTATGAGCAAGGAGAAACCAAGATAATCACAACTGCTAGTCATGGCCTAATCCACGTAATCGGGCATAACCATCTATGACTGGCCGCGTTTAACGGAAGAACGCTAATAAGCACGCGAAGCATGGGAACTCGTTCATGCATGAAGACTTAAGTATTTTAGATTGTTTAATGAAGCATGGGACTTGGGACTCTAATTGTGCATGCATTTATTTTGTTTTGGGTTTCTAGATTGTAACACCCCTAGAAAACCTAGATAAGAAAGTAAGGATAATGAGAGTTTGAAGGTAGTGAAAAGAAGGTGTAAATATTCTAAGTTGAATATTAAGATGGGAAGAATTTAGATGATTAAAACTTTATGAAAGAAAATAAAGTTGAGAATATAAATCATCTATATTTATAATACATGGAATTAATGTAAACAAAAGGAAGGAATATGAGATAATATATATGTGTATGAAATATTTATGCATAATGCATAATATGGTGATATATGAATTATTATGTACAAAAGAATATCAATAATATGTTAGAAGAGAAATAGGATTGAACCTTGGACCTCTTGTAAGGAACATGTATAGGATATCAAAGGGGATAGGAGAATTATTGATAAGGAGAGAAAAGACTAAGTAGTTAAGAATAAGAAAGGATTCTTTTTACTTAAAAGGAAAAGGAAGTAAAAAGAAGTAAAAATATACATAACCAAGTTTTGATCCTTGGTTCTGTTGTGGGTGCATGCATATGTTAACCAAGTGTGATAGGAGAGGATATTGTAAGAGGAGAGATAGGAATTTTAATTAAAGGAAAGAAAAGAGAGAAATTAAAGGAAAGAAAAGAGAGAACTCAAGAAGCATTTCTCTAGAATATTCTTATCATTAAAGAGGAGAAATAAATAAGGAGGATGAATCAAGTCAAGTTTTCCTCCCCTCATTTTAGTATAAATAGGCATGGAGGGGTGGCTTCATCCTCAACTCACTCTCCTCCTCTTCTCCTAGAAGTGCCAAGACACTCCCTCTTTTCTTTCTTTCTTTTTGTTGCCGAGCAACACAAGAGGAAGAAGCCTCCTCTTCTTCCTCCTCCTCTCCACCAAAAGACCTAGCCACTTCTTCCTCCATTGGTGCCGAGCAAAGCAAGGAAGGAAGAAAGGTCCACAAGCAAGTTCTCAACTCTAGGAAACTTAAGCAAAGAAGGTAAGCTTCCCCTCACCTGTGGTACAAGGCTTTTATGTGCTTTTCGGATTTATAAGGATTAGAAAACCTAGGAAAGAATTTAAGAAAATTCGGCTAAAGAATAGGTTTTCAAATCTAAGATGATTTAAACAAGACCTCATTTCATGATAAGATTTTCTATGCTATGTAGAAGGATTCTTTTCCATGATTTTATACTGATATGATGTATGATCAGAGGAGTATCTAACCCCTAGGATTTAACCAAAAATATTTTAAAGAGGCTAGGAAGATTATCGTCTAACCAAACTAGTGCAAGGTTCCTTCTATGAAATGCTAAGGACCTTTCTATGGTTTTCTTGCTTGGAAATTAATTGGAACCAAAAGAAAACTCAGTTGTATGCTTCGTACCAGAAAGGTTAAGGGTTAGAAAGACCTTCAAAAAAATTTAAATAAACATGCTCCTATGATAGGATATAAAGTTTCTTAAAGGGTGTTCACATTGCTAGAAACTCATGAACTCTTTTTAGGATTTTTCGGCCATGATAAAAGGGATAGCTTAGATTAGCCTAAAAAAAATATTAATATGCTCAAGACCTCTGTGATATTATGATATGAAAGTTGATTAATGCTCTCATGTTTAATTGGAATGTAGAAAATTAGTTACATGATATAAGACATGTAAGATCACAAGAGTCATAGCTTGTTTATGATCCAATTTTGTGTATGATGTTCTTAGTAACTTTTGCCATGATATTTACTTAGGCTTTCCATGCTTTAGGCCACTTAAGAAACCTAGCTTAAGGACTGGTAGGTTTCGGCCATGAAGGAAAATAAAAGAAAAAGGGAAAGAAACCTAGGAAATGCTATACATAATGAGAAGAAATGAAATTATGTTATGTAATATGACATGATATGTTATAGCATAGGAAATGCTATACATAATGAGAAGAAATGAAATTATGTTATGTAATATGCCATGATATGTTATAGCATAGGAAATGCTATACATAATGAGAAGAAATGAAATTATGTTACGTAATATGCCATGATATGTTATAGCATAGGAAATGCTATACATAATGAGAAGAAATGAAATTATGTTACATAATGATATGTTATAGCATAGGAAATGCTATACATAATGAAAAGAAATGAAAAAGGAAATGCATGAAAGATTGTTAGGGACATGATATGATAGTTATGCATGATAAGTTATTTTTTATTGTATGGTTTGTACCAAGGGTGGGCTCCGTAAACGCCCCGGGGTCGATGGAGTAAGACTCGGCCCTCGTCATAAATGGGCCTCTGAATGCCCTAGGTCGATGGAGTAAGACTCGGGCCTAGTATGTATGCATGGTAGGGTTCAAGACTTGCTACCTTGGACCTACCTATGAAGCGCGCGCATTATGTATGTGGTACAAACCGGGATCCCCTCTAATGATGATATTAATTTCAAGTACTTATAAGTATAAGTTTTCAAATTCATGATGCATTGCCTACATATGTGCTTGAATTATCTGATGATTAGATATAATGTCATGTGATATTATGATATGAATATGAATATGATACCCTTGTATGTCGTATGCTTATGATACCTCGCATGATATTGATATGCAATGATATGAATTCGGTTTTAGTGAGTAGGAAAGGAACTTACTGAGCCATGAGTGCTCATAGCTTACTTTCCTTGTACCGCAGATATCGGGGACGGATATTCGGAACGACGGAGCAGCAGGAGGAGCAGATAGTGATGTGTGTGGTGGTGGCTCGGCAAGAACGATTCGGACAAATTAATATTTTTAGTTATATGATCAATATATGCACATTCGAACTAATCAGAATATGTGATATCATGCTTATTTAAATAAAAGGAATGATTTAAAATTTTCTGCTGTTATAGTATAACTAAAGCATGTACGTAAGTAGTATAAGATTGTAGCGCCGCCCTTGGGTAAGAAGGGTGGGTGTTTTACAGGTGGTATCAGAGCGAAGTTTTGCCAGCTCACTACACACACATCAAGCTCCTTCCTGTCGCTCCAAGTAAGTACAGTTGCTTAATTTATTTATATGCAAAAATTAGTATGATACTCTAGGATACATGAATAATAGCCTAGGAAGGATACCTTAAGCTATACCCTAGAGAAGGGTGCATGATGACAAGTATGTGTTAAAAATAGTATGATACTCTAGGATGCATGAATGGTAGCCTAGGAAGGATACCTTAAGTTATACCCTAGAAAATGGTGCAAGATGATAAGTAGGTGATATTCTAGGATGCATGAATGGTAGCCTAGATACAAGAACCATAGGCTATAACATAAGAGGAATAATGAATCTGTAAAATCTTGTAGAAATGGACTATATCCCGTTCGAATACGATCCCGAGGATGTAGAATATTTTGGCGAATACCTCGAGTTCGCGGATGAACCCGATATGCTGGAATACTTCGACAACTATGTGAGCGACTCGGAATCTCCGGAACACGGCGAGTTCGGAGAGGAAGATCTCGAGGAAATTGAGGAAGGGAATTCGGACGATAATGAAGATGAAGATTCAGAAATTATGAAATATTATGAAGGAGAGAACGAGTTTCCTAAGATGGGCGAGGATGAATTTAACCTTGCTGAATACATGGAAATGGGTTTCAACCCCAACGATATAATAGACTTCGAGTGGGGACTGAACAACCTCGAGGGGGAACTAAACGAAGACCCGATGGAACCGGACGAACATGTTGAAGAAGACGAGGGAATGGATGAAGAGACAATAATCGACCCGGAAGAGGCATCGGAGATTCAACCTCCGATAATGCCTGATCCACCCCAGAATGATCTGGGCAAGTCGATACAGGTTGGGTTGATGATGACTACTGCTATCATGTCCTTTATGGCAGGAGTAGTCACAACCTACCTGGCCTTTTAAGAGAAGAAGTTATGAACAAAAAAATGTAATAAAAGCTTTTGATGAATAAAAAGAGTAGAAATGGTATCAATTTAAGCAATGAGTCAAGGGAGATTGGAAGCTCCACCAACGTCTAAGGAATCTGAGCAGAAATTGTCATTCTAAGTTCGGGGACGAACTTTCAATAAGTAGGGGAGATTGTAACACCCCTAGAAAGCCTAGATAAGAAAGTAAGGATAATGAGAGTTTGAAGGTAGTGAAAAGAAGGTGTAAATATTCTAAGTTGAATATTAAGATGGGAAGAATTTAGATGATTAAAACTTTATGAAAGAAAATAAAGTTGAGAATATAAATCATCTATATTTATAATACATGGAATTAATGTAAACAAAAGGAAGGAATATGAGATAATATATATGTGTATGAAATATTTATGCATAATGCATAATATGGTGATATATGAATTATTATGTACAAAAGAATATCAATAATATGTTAGAAGAGAAATAGGATTGAACCTTGGACCTCTTGTAAGGAACATGTATAGGATATCAAAGGGGATAGGAGAATTATTGATAAGGAGAGAAAAGACTAAGTAGTTAAGAATAAGAAAGGATTCTTTTTACTTAAAAGGAAAAGGAAGTAAAAAGAAGTAAAAATATACATAACCAAGTTTTGATCCTTGGTTCTCTTGTGGATGCATGCATATGTTAACCAAGTGTGATAGGAGAGGATATTGTAAGAGGAGAGATAGGAATTTTAATTAAAGGAAAGAAAAGAGAGAAATTAAAGGAAAGAAAAGAGAGAACTCAAGAAGCATTTCTCTAGAATATTCTTATCATTAAAGAGGAGAAATAAATAAGGAGGATGAATCAAGTCAAGTTTTCCTCCCCTCATTTTAGTATAAATAGGCATGGAGGGGTGGCTTCATCCTCAACTCACTCTCCTCCTCTTCTCCTAGAGGTGCCGAGACACTCCCTCTTTTCTTTCTTTTTTTGTCCGAGCAACACAAGAGGAAGAAGCCTCCTCTTCTTCCTCCTCCTCTCCACCAAAAGACCTAGCCACTTCTTCCTCCATTGGTGCCGAGCAAAGCAAGCAAGGAAAAAAGGTCCACAAGCAAGTTCTCAACTCTAGGAAACTTAAGCAAAGAAGGTAAGCTTCCCCTCATCTGTGGTACAAGGCTTTTATGTGATTTACGGATTTATAAGGATTAGAAAACCTAGGAAAGAATTTAAGAAAATTCGGCTAAAGAAAAGGTTTTCAAATCTAAGATGATTTAAACAAGACCTCATTTCATGATAAGATTTTCTATGCTATGTAGAAGGATTCTTTTCCATGATTTTATACTGATATGATGTATGATCAGAGGAGTATCTAACCCTAGGATTTAACCAAAAATATTTTAAAGAGGCTAGGAAGATTATCGTCTAACCAAACTAGTGCAAGGTTCCTTCTATGAAATGCTAAGGACCTTTCTATGGTTTTCTTGCTTGGAAATTAATTGGAACCAAAAAGAAAACTCAGTTGTATGCTTCGGACCAGAAAGGTTAAGGGTTAGAAAGACCTTCAAAAAAATTTAAATAAACATGCTCCTATGATAGGATATAAAGTTTCTTAAAGGGTGTTCACATTGCTAGAAACTCATGAACTCTTTTTAGGGTTTTTCGGCCATGATAAAAGGGATAGCTTAGATTAGCCTAAACAAAAATATTAATATGCTCAAGACCTCTGTGATATTATGATATGAAAGTTGATTAATGCTCTCATATTTAATTGGAATGTAGAAAATTAGTTACATGATATAAGACATGTAATATCACAAGAGTCCTAGCTTGTTTATGATCCAATTTTGTGTATGATGTTCTTAGTAACTTTTGCCATGATATTTACTTAGGCTTTCCATGCTTTAGGCCACTTAAGAAACCTAGCTTAAGGACTGGTAGGTTTCGGCCATGAAGGAAAATAAAAGAAAAAGGGAAAGAAACCTAGGAAATGCTATACATAATGAGAAGAAATGAAATTATGTTATGTAATATGCCATGATATGTTATAGCATAGGAAATGCTATACATAATGAGAAGAAATGAAATTATGTTATATGCTATGATATGTTATAACATAGGAAATGCTATACATAATGAGAAGAAATGAAATTATGTTATGTAATATGCCATGATATGTTATAGCATAGGAAATGCTATACATAATGAGAAGAAATGAAATTATGTTACGTAATATGCCATGATATGTTATAGCATAGGAAATGCTATACATAATGAAAAGAAATGAAATTATGTTACGTAATATGCCATGATATGTTATAGCATAGGAAATGCTATACATAATGAGAAGAAATGAAATTATGTTATGTAATGATATGTTATAGCATAGGAAATGCTATACATAATGAAAAGAAATGAAAAAGGAAATGCATGAAAGATTGTTAGGGACATGATATGATAGTTATGCATGATAAGTTATTTTTTTTGTATGGTTTGTACCAAGGGTGGGCTCCGTAAACACCCCGGGGTCGATGGAGTAAGACTCGGGCCTCGTCAGTAATGGGCCTCTGAATGCCCTAGGTCGATGGAGTAAGACTCGGGCCTAGTATGTATGCATGGTAGGGTTCAAGACTTGCTACCTTGGACCTACCTATGAAGCGCGCACATTATGTATGTGGTACAAACCGGGATCCCCTCTAATGATGATATTAATTTCAAGTACTTATAAGTATAAGTTTTCAAATTCATGATGCATTGCCTACATATGTGCTTGAATTATCTGATGATTAGATATAATGTCATGTGATATTATGATATGAATATGAATATGATACCCTTGTATGTCGTATGCTTATGATACCTCGCATGATATTGATATGCAATGATATGAATTCGGTTTTAGTGAGTAGGAAAGGAACTTACTGAGCCATGAGTGCTCATAGCTTACTTTCCTTGTACCGCAGATATGGGGGACGGATATTCGGAACGACGGAGCAGCAGGAGGAGCAGATAGTGATGTGTGTGGTGGTGGCTCGGCAAGAACGATTCGGATAAATTAATATTTTTAGTTATATGATCAATATATGCACATTCGAACTAATCAGAATATGTGATATCATGCTTATTTAAATAAAAGGAATGATTTAAACTTTTCCGCTGTTATAGTATAACTAAAGCATGTACGTAAGTAGTATAAGATTGTAGCGCCGCCCTTGGGTAAGAAGGGTGGGCGTTTTACAGGTGGTATCAGAGTGAAGTTTTGCCAGCTCACTACACACACATCAAGCTCCTTCCTGTCGCTCCAAGTAAGTACAGTTGCTTAATTTATTTATATGCAAAAATTAGTATGATACTCTAGGATACATGAATAATAGCCTAGGAAGGATACCTTAAGCTATACCCTAGAGAAGGGTGCATGATGACAAGTATGTGTTAAAAATAGTATGATACTCTAGGATGCATGAATGGTAGCCTAGGAAGGATACCTTAAGTTATACCCTAGAAAATGGTGCAAGATGATAAGTAGGTGATATTCTAGGATGCATGAATGGTAGCCTAGATACAAGAACCTTAGGCTATAACATAAGAGGAATAATGAATCTGTAAAATCTTGTAGAAATGGACTATATCCCGTTCGAATACGATCCCGAGGATGTAGAATATTTTGGCGAATACCTCGAGTTCGCGGATGAACCCGATATGCTGGAATACTTTGACAACTATGTGAGCGACTCGGAATCTCCGGAACACGGCGAGTTCGGAGAGGAAGATCTCGAGGAAATCGAGGAAGGGAATTCGGACGATAATGAAGATGAAGATTCAGAAATTATGGAATATTATGAAGGAGAGAACGAGTTTCCTGAGATGGGCGAGGATGAATTTAACCTTGCTGAATACATGGAAATGGGTTTCAACCCCAACGATATAATAGACTTCGAGTGGGGACTGAACAACCTCGAGGGGGAACTAAACGAAGACCCGATGGAACCGGACGAACATGTTGAAGAAGACGAGGGAATGGATGAAGAGACAATAATCGACCCGGAAGAGGCATCGGAGATTCAACCTCCGATAATGCCTGATCCACCCCAGAATGATCTGGGCAAGTCGATACAGGTTGGGTTGATGATGACTACTGCTATCATGTCCTTTATGGCAGGAGTAGTCACAACCTACCTGGCCTTTTAAGAGAAGAAGTTATGAACAAAAAAATGTAATAAAAGCTTTTGATGAATAAAAAGAGTAGAAATGGTATCAATTTAAGCAATGAGTCAAGGGAGATTGGAAGCTCCACCAACGTCTAAGGAATCTGAGCAGAAATTGTCATTCTAAGTTCGGGGATGAACTTTCAATAAGTAGGGGAGATTGTAACACCCCTAGAAAGCCTAGATAAGAAAGTAAGGATAATGAGAGTTTGAAGGTAGTGAAAAGAAGGTGTAAATATTCTAAGTTGAATATTAAGATGGGAAGAATTTAGATGATTAAAACTTTATGAAAGAAAATAAAGTTGAGAATATAAATCATCTATATTTATAATACATGGAATTAATGTAAACAAAAGGAAGGAATATGAGATAATATATATGTGTATGAAATATTTATGCATAATGCATAATATGGTGATATATGAATTATTATGTACAAAAGAATATCAATAATATGTTAGAAGAGAAATAGGATTGAACCTTGGACCTCTTGTAAGGAACATATATAGGATATCAAAGGGGATAGGAGAATTATTGATAAGGAGAGAAAAGACTAAGTACTTAAGAATAAGAAAGGATTCTTTTTACTTAAAAGGAAAAGGAAGTAAAAAGAAGTAAAAATATACATAACCAAGTTTTGATCCTTGGTTCTCTTGTGGATGCATGCATATGTTAACCAAGTGTGATAAGAGAGGATATTGTAAGAGGAGAGATAGGAATATTAATTAAAGGAAAGAAAAGAGAGAAATTAAAGGAAAGAAAAGAGAGAACTCAAGAAGCATTTCTCTAGAATATTCTTATCATTAAAGAGGAGAAATAAATAAGGAGGATGAATCAAGTCAAGTTTTCCTCCCCTCATTTTAGTATAAATAGGCATGGAGGGGTGACTTCATCCTCAACTCACTCTCCTCCTCTTCTCCTAGAGGTGCCGAGACACTCCCTCTTTTCTTTCTTTCTTTTTGTTGCCGAGCAACACAAGAGGAAGAAGCCTCCTCTTCTTCCTCCTCCTCTCCACCAAAAGACCTATCCACTTCTTCCTCCATTGGTGCCGAGCAAAGCAAGCAAGGAAGAAAGGTCCACAAGCAAGTTCTCAACTCTAGGAAACTTAAGCAAAGAAGGTAAGCTTCCCCTCATCTGTGGTACAAGGCTTTTATGTGATTTTCGGATTTATAAGGATTAGAAAACCTAGGAAAGAATTTAAGAAAATTCGGCTAAAGAAAAGGTTTTCAAATCTAAGATGATTTAAACAAGACCTCATTTCATGATAAGATTTTCTATGCTATGTAGAAGGATTCTTTTCCATGATTTTATACTGATATGATGTATGATCAGAGGAGTATCTAACCCTAGGATTTAACCAAAAATATTTTAAAGAGGCTAGGAAGATTATCGTCTAACCAAACTAGTGCAAGGTTCCTTCTATGAAATGCTAAGGACCTTTCTATGGTTTTCTTGCTTGGAAATTAATTGGAACCAAAAGAAAACTCAATTGTATGCTTCGGACCAGAGAGGTTAAGGGTAAGAAAGACCTTCAAAAAAATTTAAATAAACATGCTCCTATGATAGGATATAAAGTTTCTTAAAGGGTGTTCACATTGCTAGAAACTCATGAACTCTTTTTAGGGTTTTTCGGCCATGATAAAAGGGATAGCTTAGATTAGCCTAAACAAAAATATTAATATGCTCAAGACCTCTGTGATATTATGATATGAAAGTTGATTAATGCTCTCATGTTTAATTGGAATGTAGAAAATTAGTTACATGATATAAGACATGTAAGATCACAAGAGTCCTAGCTTGTTTATGATCCAATTTTGTGTATGATGTTCTTAGTAACTTTTGCCATGATATTTACTTAGGCTTTCCATGCTTTAGGCCACTTAAGAAACCTAGCTTAAGGACTGGTAGGTTTCGGCCATGAAGGAAAATAAAAGAAAAAGGGAAAGAAACCTAGGAAATGCTATACATAATGAGAAGAAATGAAATTATGTTATGTAATATGCCATGATATGTTATAGCATAGGAAATGCTATACATAATGAGAAGAAATGAAATTATGTTATATGCCATGATATGTTATAACATAGGAAATGCTATACATAATGAGAAGAAATGAAATTATGTTATGTAATATGCCATGATATGTTATAGCATAGGAAATGCTATACATAATGAGAAGAAATGAAATTATGTTACGTAATATGCCATGATATGTTATAGCATAGGAAATGCTATACATAATGAAAAGAAATGAAATTATGTTACGTAATATGCCATGATATGTTATAGCATAGGAAATGCTATACATAATGAAAAGAAATGAAATTATGTTACGTAATATGCCATGATATGTTATAGCATAGGAAATGCTATACATAATGAGAAGAAATGAAATTATGTTACGTAATGATATGTTATAGCATAGGAAATGCTATACATAATGAAAAGAAATGAAAAAGGAAATGCATGAAAGATTGTTAGGGACATGATATGATAGTTATGCATGATAAGTTATTTTTTTGTATGGTTTGTACCAAGGGTGGGCTCCGTAAACGCCCCGGGGTCGATGGAGTAAGACTCGGGCCTCGTCAGTAATGGGCCTCTGAATGCCCTAGGTCGATGGAGTAAGACTCGGGCCTAGTATGTATGCATGGTAGGGTTCAAGACTTGCTACCTTGGACCTACATATGAAGCGCGCGCATTATGTATGTGGTACAAACCGGGATCCCCTCTAATGATGATATTAATTTCAAGTACTTATAAGTATAAGTTTTCAAATTCATGATGCATTGCCTACATATGTGCTTGAATTATCTGATGATTAGATATAATGTCATGTGATATTATGATATGAATATGAATATGATACCCTTGTATGTTGTATGCTTATGATACCTCGCATGATATTGATATGCAATGATATGAATTCGGTTTTAGTGAGTAGGAAAGGAACTTACTGAGCCATGAGTGCTCATAGCTTACTTTCCTTTTACCGCAGATATGGGGGACGGATATTCGGAACGACGGAGCAGCAGGAGGAGCAGATAGTGATGTGTGTGGTGGTGGCTCGGCAAGAACGATTCGGACAAATTAATATTTTTAGTTATATGATCAATATATGCACATTCGAACTAATCAGAATATGTGATATCATGCTTATTTAAATAAAAGGAATGATTTAAAATTTTCCACTGTTATAGTATAACTAAAGCATGTACGTAAGTAGTATAAGATTGTAGCGCCGCCCTTGGGTAAGAAGGGTGGGCGTTTTACAGGTGGTATCAGAGCGAAGTTTTGCCAGCTCACTACACACACATCAAGCTCCTTCCTGTCGCTCCAAGTAAGTATAGTTGCTTAATTTATTTATATGCAAAAATTAGTATGATACTCTAGGATACATGAATAATAGCCTAGGAAGGATACCTTAAGCTATACCCTAGAGAAGGGTGCATGATGACAAGTATGTGTTAAAAATAGTATGATACTCTAGGATGCATGAATGGTAGGCTAGGAAGGATACCTTATGTTATACCCTAGAAAATGGTGCAAGATGATAAGTAGGTGATATTCTAGGATGCATGAATGGTAGCCTAGATACAAGATCCTTAGGCTATAACATAAGAGGAATAATGAATCTTTAAAATCTTGTAGAAATGGACTATATCCCGTTCGAATACGATCCCGAGGATGTAGAATATTTTGGCGAATACCTCGAGTTCGCGGATGAACCCGATATGCTGGAATACTTCGACAACTATGTGAGCGACTCGGAATCTCCGGAACACGGTGAGTTCGGAGAGGAAGATCTCGAGGAAATCGAGGAAGGGAATTCGGACGATAATGAAGATGAAGATTCAGAAATTATGGAATATTATGAAGGAGAGAACGAGTTTCCTGAGATGGGCGAGGATGAATTTAACCTTGCTGAATACATGGAAATGGGTTTCAACCCCAACGATATAATAGACTTCGAGTGGGGACTGAACAACCTCGAGGGGGAACTAAACGAAGACCCGATGGAACCGGACGAACATGTTGAAGAAGACGAGGGAATGGATGAAGAGACAATAATCGACCCGGAAGAGGCATCGGAGATTCAACCTCCGATAATGCCTGATCCACCCCAGAATGATCTGGGCAAGTCGATACAGGTTGGGTTGATGATGACTACTGCTATCATGTCCTTTATGGCAGGAGTAGTCACAACCTACCTGGCCTTTTAAGAGAAGAAGTTATGAACAAAAAAATGTAATAAAAGCTTTTGATGAATAAAAAGAGTAGAAATGGTATCAATTTAAGCAATGAGTCAAGGGAGATTGGAAGCTCCACCAACGTCTAAGGAATCTGAGCAGAAATTGTCATTCTAAGTTCGGGGACGAACTTTCAATAAGTAGGGGAGATTGTAACACCCCTAGAAAGCCTAGATAAGAAAGTAAGGATAATGAGAGTTTGAAGGTAGTGAAAAGAAGGTGTAAATATTCTAAGTTGAATATTAAGATGGGAAGAATTTAGATGATTAAAACTTTATGAAAGAAAATAAAGTTGAGAATATAAATCATCTATATTTATAATACATGGAATTAATGTAAACAAAAGGAAGGAATATGAGATAATATATATGTGTATGAAATATTTATGCATAATGCATAATATGGTGATATATGAATTATTATGTACAAAAGAATATCAATAATATGTTAGAAGAGAAATAGGATTGAACCTTGGACCTCTTGTAAGGAACATGTATAGGATATCAAAGGGGATAGGAGAATTATTGATAAGGAGAGAAAAGACTAAGTATTTAAGAATAAGAAAGGATTCTTTTTACTTAAAAGGAAAAGGAAGTAAAAAGAAGTAAAAATATCCATTACCAAGTTTTGATCCTTGGTTCTCTTGTGGATGCATGCATATGTTAACCAAGTGTGATAGGAGAGGATATTGTAAGAGGAGAGATAGGAATTTTAATTAAAGGAAAGAAAAGAGAGAAATTAAAGGAAAGAAAAGAGAGAACTCAAGAAGCATTTCTCTAGAATATTCTTATCATTAAAGAGGAGAAATAAATAAGGAGGATGAATCAAGTCAAGTTTTCCTCCCCTCATTTTAGTATAAATAGGCATGGAGGGGTGGCTTCATCCTCAGCTCACTCTCCTCCTCTTCTCCTAGAGGTGCCGAGACACTCCCTCTTTTCTTTCTTTCTTTCTTTTTGTTGCCGAGCAACACAAGAGGAAGAAGCCTCCTCTTCTTCCTCCTCCTCTCCACCAAAAGACCTAGCCACTTCTTCCTCCATTGGTGTCGAGCAACGCAAGCAAGGAAGAAAGGTCCACAAGCAAGTTCTCAACTCTAGGAAACTTAAGCAAAGAAGGTAAGCTTCCCCTCATCTGTGGTACAAGGCTTTTATGTGATTTTCGGATTTATAAGGATTAGAAAACCTAGGAAAGAATTTAAGAAAATTCGGCTAAAGAAAAGGTTTTCAAATCTAAGATGATTTAAACAAGACCTCATTTCATGATAAGATTTTCTATGCTATGTAGAAGGATTCTTTTCCATGATTTTATACTGATATGATGTATGATCAAAGGAGTATCAAACCCTAGGATTTAACCAAAAATATTTTAAAGAGGCTAGGAAGATTATCGTCTAACCAAACTAGTGCAAGGTTCCTTCTATGAAATGCTAAGGACCTTTCTGTGGTTTTCTTGCTTGGAAATTAATTGGAACCAAAAGAAAACTCAGTTGTATGCTTCGGACCAGAAAGGTTAAGGGTTAGAAAGACCTTCAAAAAAATTTAAATAAACATGCTCCTATGATAGGATATAAAGTTTCTTAAAGGGTGTTCACATTGCTAGAAACTCATGAACTCTTTTTAGGGTTTTTCGGCCATGATAAAAGGGATAGCTTAGATTAGCCTAAACAAAAATATTAATATGCTCAAGACCTCTGTGATATTATGATATGAAAGTTGATTAATGCTCTCATGTTTAATTGGAATGTAGAAAATTAGTTACATGATATAAGACATGTAAGATCACAAGAGTCCTAGCTTGTTTATGATCCAATATTGTGTATGATGTTCTTAGTAACTTTTGCCATGATATTTACTTAGGCTTTCCATGCTTTAGGCCACTTAAGAAACCTAGCTTAAGGACTGGTAGGTTTCGGCCATGAAGGAAAATAAAAGAAAAAGGGAAAGAAACCTAGGAAATGCTATACATAATGAGAAGAAATGAAATTATGTTATGTAATATGCCATGATATGTTATAGCATAGGAAATGCTATACATAATGAGAAGAAATGAAATTATGTTATATGCTATGATATGTTATAACATAGGAAATGCTATACATAATGAGAAGAAATGAAATTATGTTATGTAATATGCCATGATATGTTATAGCATAGGAAATGCTATACATAATGAGAAGAAATGAAATTATGTTACGTAATATGCCATGATATGTTATAGCATAGGAAATGCTATACATAATGAAAAGAAATGAAATTATGTTACGTAATATGCCATGATATGTTATAGCATAGGAAATGCTATACATAATGAGAAGAAATGAAATTATGTTACGTAATGATATGTTATAGCGTAGGAAATGCTGTACATAATGAAAAGAAATGAAAAAGGAAATGCATGAAAGATTGTTAGGGACATGATATGATAGTTATGCATGATAAGTTATTTTTTTTTGTATGGTTTGTACCAAGGGTGGGCTCCGTAAACGCTCGATGGAGTAAGACTCGGGCCTCGTCAGTAATGGGCCTCTGAATGCCCTAGGTCGATGGAGTAAGACTCGGGCCTAGTATGTATGCATGGTAGGGTTCAAGACTTGCTACCTTGGACCTACCTATGAAGCGCGCGCATTATGTATGTGGTACAAACCGGGATCCCCTCTAATGATGATATTAATTTCAAGTACTTATAAGTATAAGTTTTCAAATTCATGATACATTGCCTACATATGTGCTTGAATTATCTGATGATTAGATATAATGTCATGTGATATTATGATATGAATATGAATATGATACCCTTGTATGTCGTATGCTTATGATACCTCGCATGATATTGATATGCAATGATATGAATTCGGTTTTAGTGAGTAGGAAAGGAACTTACTGAGCCATGAGTGCTCATAGCTTACTTTCCTTGTACCGTAGATATGGGGGACGGATATTCAGAACGACGGAGCAGCAGGAGGAGCAGATAGTGATGTGTGTGGTGGTGGCTCGGCAAGAACGATTCGGACAAATTAATATTTTTAGTTATATGATCAATATATGCACATTCGAACTAATCAGAATATGTGATATCATGCTTATTTAAATAAAAGGAATGATTTAAAATTTTTCGCTGTTATAGTATAACTAAAGCATGTACGTAAGTAGTATAAGATTGTAGCGCCGCCCTTGGGTAAGAAGGGTGGGCGTTTTACATAGATAGCTTGCATGAGGCATGCAACATTGGAACTCTAATTGTGCATGTACTTATCTTGTATTTTTCCTTGTTCACTCCCATTATATAAGGGAGGGACATCTTAGTATGAAGGAACTTAGTTTTTGGTGAGATTGTGTGTTCTCTTAGTTCTTGAAAGAACTTGTTGAACTTATCGAGTTTACTCTCGTGGCGTTCAATCCATCGAAACTTATCACCCCTAGGTGTGGCTTTTCTTTCCTTCGTAGGCTTGGTTTGTGCCAATTCTTGGTTATGGGTCAAGGCTTACACTCTTGTCTTTAGTTCTTGGGGTTCTATCCACCTTTGTTTCGGATTTCATCACATTTATTGGTGGGGTTCGTATCACTCGATTTCTCCATGGCCTAAACCGAGATATTGGAGACATTGTGGAGTTACAGCATTATGTGGAGCTTGATGACTTAGTGCATCAAGCAATAATTAAAGAGAAAGGGCATTATGAAGAAATCCTCTTCTCCAAACTACTCTTCAAGATGGAAGGACAAGCCAAAGAAGGAGGGTTCTTCTTCAAATTCTAAGGAGGCAGCAAGCACTAAGAAGCCTATTCCTACTACCTCTTTTTCCACTTCTAAGAGTAGGGATATCAAGTGTTTTAGGTGTTTGGGAAAAGGTCATATTGCATCCGAATGCCCGAATAAGAAGACTATGGTGGTGAGAGATAATGGGAGTATCTCTAGTGAAGAAATTTCTTCTCATTCCTCTTCCTCAAGCGATGAGGAAAATGATGGAGCAACCTATGCGCAAGATGGTGATCTCTTGGTGGTTAGGAGATTATTGGGATGTAACGCCCCGGCCCAGGCGGGACCCCCCCCCGGACCGAACCAGGAACGACACCAGAATTACCTATCGGTTTGATGACTAGCTCCACAGACCACCGGAGGTCCTTTCAGCGTACTTTGTCCTCACTGACACGCACCCTGGAAAACTTCCCAGGAGGTCACCCATCCTCAGATTTCTCCAAGCCAAGCACGCTTAACTTTGGAGTTCTTAAGTTTGGGCTTCCAAAAAGGAAGGTGCACCTTGGTGATATGGATAGTACCATCTAACCTTTTTAAGTCATACTTAACCAGAATCTCAGAACCGGGGTATTACAATCACCCCCACTTAAAGACACAACGTCCTCGTTGTGTAACTACAAATCACACCACAAACAAATCCCAGAATCTCCCTCGCTAGGTGGTGCCCTGGGTGCTCCTACCACAGGCGCACTCACGGTCGCAAGGTCGCTCTGATACCATCTGTCCCCACCCGGGACCGAACCAGGAACGACACCAGAATTACCTATCGGTTTGATGACTAGTTCCACAGACCACCGGAGGTCCTTTCAGCGAACTTTGTCCTCACTCACACGCACCCTGGAAAACTTCCCAGGAGGTCACCCATCCTCAGATTTCTCCAAGCCAAGCACGCTTAACTTTGGAGTTCTTAAGTTTGGGCTTCCGAAAAGGAAGGTGCACCTTGGTGATATGGATAGTACCATCTAACCTTTTTAAGTCATACTTAACGAGAATCTCAGAACCGGGGTATTACATGGGAAGCCAAGCCAAGGAGCATGAGGAGGATCAAAGAGAAAATATTTTTTATACTCGCTGCCTTATTCAAGGTAAGACATGCTCTATTGATGGTGGAAGTTGTACTAATGTGGCAAGCACAAGGTTGGTCACCAAACTCAACCTCAAGACTGTTGGGAATTTCGTGCCGCAAAAACCACTTTTTCGCGTTGCGGAAACCCTGATTCCCATGCCACGGGATCCGTGCGAAGTTTATAAAACAAAATTTTCATGTACGAATTTACTAAAGCCTAGATCTATACTAGGAGAAGGAATTTACCCTCGATGTGATGCCCTTCGCAATCCTGCTTGTCCAACGGTTCACCGGATCTCGAGATCGTTAAGTGTACGATCCTCTAGAAGTATCCACACGAACAAACTAGGTGGAGAAGACCAAACGAAGGTGTGCTAGCACCTTAGATGGTTCAGCCAACGAGGAGGAGAGGGAGAGCAAGAAGAGAGGAAGAAGGAGGAATGAATACCTTGAATGAAAAATCGTAATTTTCTTCCACCATAAGTGGTCGGCCTCTTAATGGAGTTGTAACCTCCATTCTCATTTAATGTGGCCATTAAAGAGGAGATTTGTAACCTCCATGAGGTGGCACACACATGTGCTAAACATGATGATGTGTAACACCATTATTGGCCACTTAATGCCAACTCACAAATGAGTTGGCATATAGTTAAGTCAAACTTGACTTTTCCTCTTCCTCTCAAGTCAAGTCAAACTTGACATTATAAATCCCATGGTTGATCAAATGCAACCATTTGATTCAAGCCAATTTAATATAATGAATCTAATTCATTTAATTAAATTGATTCAATGAATCATAATCTAAATTAGACTCATAGAACACATGAATCAAATTAAGTCCAACTCAATTAGTTCAATTAGGATTACTCTTAATCCAATTTGATTCATCACATGAATCTAATCCTCTTGGTTCATCATATGAACCTAATCTCCATCTAATTATTCTTTATGTGTGACCCTATAGGTTCTTATAACGTTGGCAATGCTCCTAAACCCATTTAGAAGCATAAGTAATGAGCGGTATCTAGCAACACATCATTACTACCCAAGTTATAAGAATGTGAGATCCAACATGACCTTGTGACTACTAATTGTGACTCCTCACAATATATGACATTGTCCTTCTATCCTAGACATCTAGATTGATCAATGTGAGGCATAGACCGTGTCATCCTCTAATCAATCTAAATCTTGAACTCCAAGTAGACTCACTCAATCAAATGAGCTCAATATCTCATATTGACTCATTTGGGCATGGCCATGCACTTCGTGGTCTCACTCTATCAAGAATATCGATGTCGCTCCCGTCATATAGGAGGGATAGATCCCATCTACATCACTCACATCCCTCTGCATAATTCGTTACATACCCAGTAATCCCCTTTATTGTCCACCCAGTTATGGGTGACGTTTGACGAAGCCAAAGTACATAACTCCTTATGTAGGGATCCATGGTGACTTCAGGTCCAAGGACTAGTAGTCATACTAATAGCCACATGAGAAAGTATATGACACTCATATAACGATCCATGATACTTTCTCATGGCGGGTCATTCAGTATACATTCTCCAATGCATACCCATGTGCAACTTGATATCTCTATATCCATGACTTGTGAGATCAAGTCATCGAGTTGACCTACATGCTAGTCTCGTCGCATTAACATTGTCCTTGAATGTTAATACTCGACTAGGAATGATTAAGAGTAGTGTTCCCTATATCATCTCACTATCGATTCAACCAATCGAATGATATAGGTGAGAACCTTCTACTCAAGGACGCTATTATACTTAGTTTATTTGGCACCAATACAAGTAAGCATAATAACCAATAAACCAAATGCCTTTATATATAAGAATATGATACAATGAGTCCATACAACAATCATCAAATGATTGGCTCTAGGGCTCTAACTAACAAAGATTGTATCACATGCAAGACCATATAAACTCCAATGGCTAAGTAATAGTGGTGAATTGGTAGTGAACCAGCAAATGTTGATTAATTTCCCCATTGGAAAATATGAAGATCAAGTTCTATGTGATATTGTGCCTATGGAGGCAAGCCACATTCTTCTTGGAAGACCTTGGCAGTTTGATAGGCGAGCTCTCCATGATGAATTCTACAACAAGTTCTCTTTTGCCCACAATTCTTGCAAAGTCACACTTGTACCGTTATCACCTAGGGAGGTTTGTGAGGATCAAATAAAAATGAGAGAGAAAAGAGAAAAAGAAGAACAAGAGCTTAAGAAAAAGAAAGAGTGTGTGAAAAAGAAAAGACTTGATTTTGAGGACAAAATTCAAAACAAAAGAGAGAATGAGGAAAAGAAAGAGAGAAAAATAGAAAATTTGTTTACAAGAGGAAGTGAGGCGAAGAAAGCTTATTTGACAAGGCAGCCTATATTTCTTCTTTTGTGCAAGGGAACTTGCTTGGAATCTAATACTAACTCCTTGTCCAGTGATGTTGTTGTTATTTTGTAGGATTTTGAGGATGTGTTTCCCAAGGAAGAACCTCATGGTTTGCCTCCAATGAGGGGGATTGAACACCAAATAGACTTTATTCCTGATGCTTCTCTTCCCAATAGGCCAGCTTACAGGAGCAACCCTCAAGAAACAAAGGAGATACAAAATCAAGTAGAGGAGCTATTGCAAAAAGGATGGGTCAGAGAAAGTTTAGGTTCTTGTGCTGTACCCGTAATTCAGGTGCCTAAAAAGGATGGATCATGGAGGATGTGCACTGACTGTAGAGCCATCAACAACATCACAACTCTAGATGTTAATGATGATCCATTATGCATCAATGGAGGCCCAATTACAAGGGCTAAGACTAGAAAGATAAAGGAAGCACTTAATGTACTAATTGAAGATGTGAAGGCTAAAGCTATCATTGAAGAAGGTTTGACCAAGAGCAAGTCATTCGGCATAGTCAACCTAATTCAAGCCTTAGATGAGCTTAATTAGCACTTAAGTCTCATGTCTATGTAGTAGGGATATGTAGGCTTAATTTAGACTCAATTTCTACTTTTATTTGGGTTGTAATAAAGCCATAGGCTTAAAATGGCTAAGTAGTCTACATAGGCCTTTACTAAATGGGCTTTCTTTTGACCTTTTAGGGGTTTTTGGTCACCTTATTGCTATAAATAAAGGGGGTGACGGCCACACATGTATCTTTGGCATATTTTTCAATCTAAAGCACGGTGAGACTCTCGCTTGTTGATTCTTCATTGAACTTGAACTTATCAAGGTATCTCCTTGTGCCGTTCAAAGACTTATCAACCTCAATCCCAAGGTTGTGGCGTCTTCCATCTCGTATACCAACGTTCGTGCTTTTCTAAGTATTGGATCGAGGTTTCTTTCATCCATCTTATCGTCTTTAGACCTTCCTTCTTTCTGTTTTCTATTCGTTGTGGGTTCTTGAGATATATTTCTCGTTGGGTTCACATCAGAGAGAAAAATAGAAAATTTGTTTACAAGAGGAAGTGAGGCTAAGAAAGCTTATTTGACAAGGTAGCCTATATTTCTTCTTTTGTGCAAGGAAACTTGCTTGGAATCTAATACTAAATCCTTGCCTAGTGATGTTGTTGTTATTTTGCAGGATTTTTGAGGATGTGTTTCCCTAGGAAGTACCTCATGGTTTGCCTCCAATGAGGGGGATTGAACATCAAATATACCTTATTCCTGGCGCTTCTCTGCCTAATAGGCTAGCTTATAGGAGTAATCCTCAAGAAACAAAGGAGATACAAAATCAAGTGGAGGAGTTATTGTAAAAAGGATGGGTTAGAGAAAGTTTAAGTCCTTGTGCTGTACCCGTAATTTTGGTGCCTAAAAAGGATGGATCATGGAGGATGTGCACTGATTGTAGAGCCATCAACAACATCACAATTCGGTATAGACATCCTATCCCTAGACTTGATGATTTGCTTGATGAATTGCATGGTGCTTGCTTCTTTTCTAAAATTGATTTGAAAAGTGGGTACCATCAAATTAGGATAAGGGAAGGGGATGAATGGAAAATAGCTTTCAAAACCAAATATGGATTGTATGAATGGTTGGTAATGTCTTTTGGGTTAACTAATGCACCAAGCACTTTTATGAGGCTTATAAACCATGTCTTACGAAAATTTCTGGGAAAATTTGTGGTAGTATACTTTGATGATATTTTGGTATATTCCAAGAGTTTTTTTGAGCATATTGCACATCTCCAATCTGTCTTGCATGTCCTTAGAAAGGAAAAACTATATGCTAACTTAGAAAAGTGTTCTTTTTGCACTAATCATGGTTTTGTCATAAGTTCCAAAGGAGTGCAGGTTGATGAAGGGAAAGTTAAGGCCATTAGAGATTGGCCAACTCCTAAAACTGTGAGTGAGGTTAGGAACTTCCATGGGCCGGCAAGTTTCTATAGGAGGTTTGTGAAGGACTTCAGCACAGTGGCAGCACCTCTAAATGAAATTGTTAAGAAAAACATGGGTTTTGGATGGGGAGAGAATCAAGAAAATTCATTTCAAACACTTAAGGATAAACTCACACATGCACCCATTCTTGCTTTACCTGATTTTTCCAAATCATTTGAAATTGAATGTGATGCATCTCATGTGGGTATTGGGGTTGTTTTACTTCAAGATGGTCATCCCATTGCATATTTTAGTGAGAAATTAAGTGGTGTCACACTCAACTATTCCACTTATGATATAGAATTGTATGCACTTGTTAGCGCATTGCAAACATGGCAACATTATCTTTTTTCCTAAAGAATTTTTCATTCATAGTGATCATGAATTTTTGAATTAATTGAAAGGGCAAGGGAAGCTCAACAAAAGGCATGCCAAATGGGTCGAATTTCTTGAACAATTTCCTTATGTGATTAAGCTTATAAGCAAGGAAAGGTAAATGTTGTAGTAGATGTAATGGAGTCAAAGAAAGAGAGCAACAAGCTAACGATATGGATCATGGTAAACCCACTCTAGATGTTAATGATGATCCATTATGCATCAATGGAGGTCCAATTACAAGGGCTAAGACTAGAAAGATGAAGGAAGCACTTAATGTACTAATTTAAGATGTGACGGCCAAAGCTATCATTGAAGAAGGTTTGGCCAAGAGCAAGTCATTCGGCATAGTCAACCTAATTCAAGCCTTAGATGAGCTTAATTAGCACTTAAGTCCCATGTCTATGTAGTAGGGATATGTAGGCTTAATTTAGACTCAATTTCTACTTTTATTTGGGTTGTAATAAAGCCATAAACTTAAAATGGCTAAGTAGTCTACATAGACCTTTACTAAATGGGCTTTCTTTTGGCCTTTTAAGATTTTTTTGTCACCTTATAGCTATAAATAAAGGGGGTGACGGCCACAGATGTATCTTTGATATATTTTTCAATCTAAAGCACGGTGAGGCTCTCGCTTGTTGGTTCTTCATTGAACTTGAACTTATCAAGGCATCTCCTTGTGGCGTTCAAAGACTTATCAACCTCAATCCCAAGGTTGTGGCGTCTTCCAACTTGTATACCAAGGTTCGTGCTTTTCTAAGCATTTGACCGAGGTTTCTTTCATCCATCTTATCGTCTTAAGACCTTCCTTCTTTCTGTTTTCAATTCGTTGTGGGTTCTTGAGATATCTTTCTCGTTGGGTTCCCATTATTTGGTATCAGAGCTTTGGTTTTTCTAAATCGATATGGTTATCCTTTTGTTCTTTGTGCTTGAAACTTTGTCTATTTGTTCAAAATTATTTGCTTATCATTATCATCACAATCTTAGTGAGTTTTATTCGTCTTGGTGCTATCAAATTATTTTCGACAAAAAAAAGGCTAAAATTAAAAAACAATATATATATATATATATATTTGGCGAAAAAAATAGTCAAAAAAAGGGCCGAAATTCAAAAAAAAAAGAAAAAAAAGGTGAGTGTAGAGAATTGTTATTTCTATACTTATATTTTCCAATTCCGCATTTCCTTTAAAATTTTGCCTAGTATATTCACACTTTCCAATTCCGCATTTCCTTTAAAATTTTCCCTAGTATATTCGCACTTTCCAATTCCGCATTTCCTTTAAAATTTTGCCTAGTATATTTGCACTTTTCAATTCCGCATTTCCTTTAAAGTTTTGCCTAGTATACTTTCACTTTCTAATTCCGGATTTCCTTTAAAATTTTGCCTAGTATGTTTGCACTTTCCAATTCCGCATTTCATTTAAAAGTTTGCCTAGTATATTTTCACTTTCCAATTCCGCATTTCCTTTAAAGTTTTGCCTAGATTTAATTATGCACTTGTCTAGATTAAGTTTTGGCAAATTCCTTTTCATTTCTTATTTCAAATATCTTTATCTTTTAGTCCCGCATTCTCATAAGTTTTCAATTCTACAATTTGAATTCCTCTATCAATTCCTTTCTTTTGTCCTATACCTTTGGGATTTTCAATCAATCAATGATTGTTTACAAGGAATTGCCACAATTCTAAGTTCTTTAAAGAGCTAACATTAGCGAGTTGAGTGATTGAGTGACAACAGATTGCATTAATGGCGACAAATGGAGAAGAAGCAAGACCTAGAGAAACACTTGAACAACGTGCCTTGAGACAACACTTGGAACACATGGAAATCAGATTCAATAAAATCCTCGACATATTGGAGAGACAAGATGTTGTAATTACTGAATTGCAAAATAGCCAAGCTGGTATAGTTCCGACATGAAGTTCGAGGCAATATAATCGTGAAGACAACAACGATGATGATGATGGCATTTTTGAGGACATTGATGATAGAGCTTCTAGTGGCAGATCTGGTGGTATCAGAATTGGTGGTAGAAGGTGAAGGAGTGATTATGTTGATAGAAACTTGGAAAATATCAAAATGAAGATTCCTTCTTTTCAAGGCAAAAGTGATCTAGAAGCATATTTGGAGTGGGAAAAGAAAGTAGAATTAGTATTTGATTGTCACAACTACTCTGAAGAGAAGAAGGTAAAACTTGCTGCAGTTGAATTTATTGATTATGCTATTATTTGGTGGGATCATGTTATTCTAAGCAGGAGAAGAAATAACGAGATACCTGTTGGCACTTGGGAAGAGATGAAATCAATTATGAGAAAAAGGTTCATTCCATCACATTACTATCAAGATTTGTACCAACGGCTACAAAGTCTAACCCAAGGATCCAGGACTGTGGAGGGATACCATAAAGAGATGGAAATTGCCATGATTTGAGCCAATGTGGAGGAGGACCGAGAAGCAACCATGACAAGATTTTTACAAGGTTTGAATCCAGAAATTGCAAATATAGTAGAGTTGCAACATTATGTGGAGCTAGAAGATATGGTGCATATGTCCATGAAAGTTGAAAGGTAACTCAAAAGGAAGGGTTCAATCAAGCATGGTCAAAGTTCTAATTCATCCACTTGGAAATCTAGTTGGAACAAAAGAGATGATAAAGTTGCATCAAAAAATAAGACTGAGTTTTTGAAGAATAAAGATGCTAATTCTCCATTGGTTAAAGGTAAAGAACCTATCCAATCTTCAAGAAATAGAGATATTAAATGCTTTAAGTGTTTAGGAAGAGGACATATTGCTTCACAATGTCCAAACCAAAGAAGTATGCTTTTGAAAGAAAATGGTTATATTGAAACTGAGAGTGAGTCCGAAGATGATAATGCCTTGCCACCATTGATGGAAAGTGATGTAGAAGAGTATGTTGTTGAAGGGGAAGCCCTTGTCACTAGGCGTGCTCTAAATGTGCAAGTGAAGAAAGAAGATGAAGAACAACGAGACAACATATTTCATACCCGTTGCCACATCAAAGACAAGGTATGTAGTATGATTATAGATGGAGGAAGTTGCACTAATGTTGCTAGTACTATCTTAGTTTAGAAATTATGCTTACCTACCACTAAACATCCTAGACCTTATAAACTACAATAGTTGAATGATTGCGGGGAGGTTAAGGTCACTAAGAAAGTGTTGGTTTCATTATCCATTGGTAGGTGTCATGATGATGTTCTTTGTGATGTAGTACCAATGCATGCAAGTCATTTGCAAGTCATATGCTTACCTACCACTAAACATCCTAGACCATGGCAATTTGATAGGAGGGTCATGCATGATGGGTTCAGAAATAAATATTCTTTTAAGATGCATGGTAAACTTGTAACTCTTGTACCATTGACTCCTAAGCTAGTATATGAAGATCAATTGAGGATAAAAAATGAGAGTAAAAAAAGAAAAGATTGTGAGAGGAAAAAAAATGGAAAAGAAAAGGAGTGTGAGAAAAGAAAAAGTGAGGATGAGAGGAGTGAAAAAATGAATGAAAAAGAAACAAAAAATCTAGAGAGTAAAAAAGGGAGCTTTTATGCAAAAGAAAGAGAGGTTAAGAGAGTTTTTTATTCTCAACAGCCGATGATTGTACTTTTGTACAAGGAGACTTATTTCAACACTAACAATCTTAACTCTTCTTTGCCTAGTATTGTTAAATCTCTTTTGCAGGAATTTGATGATGCCTTTCCGGAAGAAGTTCCTAATGGATTGCCGCCACTTAGGGGAATAGAGCACTAGATTGACTTCATCCCAGGAGCAGTCGTTCCTAATTGACCAGCCTATAGGTGCAACCCTATGGAGATGAAGGAGCTTCAAAAGCAAATTGAAGAGTTGATGCGAAAAGGGTATGTTCGAGAAAGTTTGAGTCCTTGTGCAGTTCCTGTTTTGCTTGTGCCAAAGAAGGATAGAACTTGGAGAATATGCGTTGATTGCAGGGCTATCAACAAAATTATGGTAAAGTATCATCATCCTATTCCTAGATTAGATGATATGCTAGATGAACTATATGGTTCTTGTATTTCCTCTAAAATTGATTTGAAGTCTGGCTATCATCAAATTCGTATGCGTGAGGGAGATGAATGGAAAACTACTTTGAAGAGTAGGTATGGTTTGTACGAATGGTTAGTCATGCCATTTGGGCTAACTAATGCACCTAGTACTTTCATGAGATTAATGGACCATATTTTGTGTGCTTATATTGGGAACTTTGTTGTAGTATATTTTGATGACATCTTGATTAATAGTAAGAATTTAGATGAGCATGTCAACCATTAACCTTAAAAAATTTGCGAAATGAAAAATTGTATGCTAACCTTCAAAAATGTTCTTTTTGCACTAGTCAGATAGAGTTTCTTAGTTATATTATTAGTGCTAAGGGAATAGCAGTTGATGAAGAAAAGGTTAAGGCAATTCGTGAGTGGCCAATATCAAAAACGATAACTGAGGTATGTAGCTTTCATGGGTTGGCAAGTTTCTACAGAAGGTTTGTTAAAAATTTTAGTTCTATAGCTGCACCCTTGACTGAAGTTGTTAAAAAGAATGTTGGGTTTCGTTGGGATTGTGAACAAGTTACAGCTTTCAACTAACTTGAGGAGAAGCTAAGTTCGGCACCATTACTTACATTAACTAACTTTGCTAAAACTTTTGAAATTGAATGTGATGCATCAAGAATAGGTATTGGAGCTGGAAGGTCGACCCCTTGCTTATTTTAGCGAGAAACTCTGCGGAGCCGCTTTGAACTATCCAACTTATGACAAGGAGATATATGCATTGGTGACGACTTTAGAGACTTGGCAGCTTTACTTGTGGCCCAAAGAATTTGTTATCCACACTGATCATGAATTGTTGAAGCATTTGAAGAGCCAAAGTAAGTTGAATAGGCGTCATGCAAAATGGGTAGAATTCAGTGAATCATTCCCTTATGTGATCAAGTATTAACAAGGTATGGAAAACATTGTTGCCGATGCTTTGTCTCGAAGGTATACCTTGATGTTTACTTTAAACACTAAATTGTTAGGATTTGAATACATTAAAGATCTATATTCTAATGATTCTGATTTTGGAAATGTGTTTGAAGTTTGTGAACATACTGCTTTTGGGAAGTTTTATAGGCATGAGGGGTTTCTTTTTAGAGTGAATAGGTTGTGTGTGCCTAATTGTTCATTAAGGGAATTATTAATCCAAGAATCTCATGGTGGGGGACTAATGGGACATTTTGGAGTAAGAAAAACTCTAGAAGTGTTGGTAGAGCATTTCTTTTGTCCACACATGAAACAATATGTAGTTAAATTTTGTGAGAGGTGTATTACATGTAGGCAAGCAAAATCTAGATCTTTACCTCATGGACTGTATACACCTTTACCAATTCCTAGTGAACCTTGGGTTGATATTTCCATGGACTTTGTTTTAGGACTACCAAGGTCCAAACGAGGTATGGATTCTATTTTTGTGGTTGTGGGCACATTTTCTAAAATGGCTCATTTTATTCCTTGTAGGAAAACAGATGATGCTAACCATATTGCTGATCTATTTTTTAGGGAGATCGTGCGGCTTCATGGAGTACCGAGGAGCATAATTTCATATCGTGAGGCAAAGTTCCTAAGCTACTTTTAGAAGACACTATGGGGAAAATTAGGAACAAAGTTTTGTTTTCTATAACTTGTCATCCACAAATAGGTGGACAAACTGAGGAAGTAAATCGAACTTTATCTACTTTATTGAGAGCTATCATTCAAAAGAATTTAAAAGGTTGGCAAGATTGTTTACCACATGTTGAATTTTCTTATAATAGGTGCATTCTACTACTAATTTTTCACCTTTTGAAGTGGTATATGGGTTCAACCCTTTAAGTCCTTTAGATTTGTCACCTTTGCCTGTCTCTGAGCGTGCCAGTTTAGATGGTACCAGAAAAGCAGAATTTGTGAGGCAACTGCATGAAAAAGTTCGATTGCAAATTGAAAAGAGAACTGAACAATATGCTACGCATGCCAACAGGGAGCGAAAGAAAGTGATCTTTGAACCCGGAGATTGGATTTGGGTTCATATGAGGAAGGAAAGATTCCCTACTAAACGTCGTACTAAGTTGCATCCACGAGGAGATGGTCCATTTCAAGTCATTTCTATAATCAATGATAATGCATACAAGGTTCGAGATGTAGGTGAGTATAATGTGAGTATAATGTGAGTGCTACATTTAATGTTTCTGATCTTTCTCCGTTTGATGTAGGCGATCAAGATTCGAGGACGAATCCTTTTTGGGAAAGGGGGAATGATGGAGTCAAAAAAGAGAGCAACAAGCTAACGATATGGATTATGATGATACGAACCCCACCAATAAATGTGATGGAACCCGAAACAAAGGTGGATAGAACCCCAAGAACTAAACGACAAGAGTGTGAGCCTTGACCTGTAACCAAGAATTGGCACGAACAAAGCCTACGAAGGAAAGAAACGCCACACCTAGCGGTGATAAGTTTCGATGGGTTGAACGCCATGAGAGTAGACTCAATAAGTTCAGCAAGTTCTTTCAAGAACTAAGAGAGCACACAATCTCACCAAAAACTAAGTTCCTTCATACTAAGATGTCCCTCCCTTATATAATGGGAGTGAACAAGGAAAAATACAAGATAAGTACATGCACAATTAGAGTCCCAATGTTGCATGCCTCATGCAAGCTATCTAGAAACGCAAAACAAAATAAATGCATGCACAATTAGAGTCCCAAGTCGCATGCTTCATTAAACAATCTAAAATACTTAAGTCTTCATGCATGAACGAGTTCCCAAGCTTCGCATGCTTATTATCGTTCTTCCGTTAAGCGCGACCAGTCATGGATGGTTATGCCCGATTACGTGGATTAGACCACGACTAGCAGTTGCGATTTTCATGGTTTCTCCTTGCTCATAGTCCTCCCAATATTTTTTGATTAGCCCATTTAGTGCTTCCTTGAAACGCTTTGCCCGTAGTCTTGTAATTGGGCCTTTCGGAAGTGATAACTGATCTCTCCTATCTTCAGCCCTTGGGCATACATCATTCTCCCCTTCTTGAAAAGGATTTGTCCTCAAATCATCACCTGCATCAAACGGGAATAAGTCAGCAACATTAAAAGTGGAATGTACGTCATACTCACCTAGTAGTTCAAGTTTGTAGGCATTATCATTCATGCGCTCTAACACTTGAAATGGGTCGTCCCCTCGAGGTAGAAGTTTAGAACGACGTTTGTCCGGATATCGCTCCTTTCGGAGGTGCAACCAAACCCATTCTCCTAGTTCAAACATAATTTTCTTGCGCCCCTTGTTAGCTTGTTGCATGTATTGCTGAGTTCTTTTCTCAATATTCAGTTGTGCTTGTTCATGAATCTTCTTTATGAATTCGGCCTTCTGCTTACCATCTAAATTTATATGCTCACTTATAGCTAAAGGAATCAAATCTAATGGTGACAAGGGATTGAAACCATAAACAATTTCAAATAGAGAAAATTTAGTCGCAGAATGTATGCTCCTATTGTAAGCAAATTCAACATGAGGTAGACAATATTCCCATATTCTCAAATTCTTGTTAATGACCGCACGAAGTAAAAAGGACAAGGTTCGATAGACCACTTCAGTTTGCCCATCAGTTTGGGGGTGACAAGTAGTAGAGAACAACAATTTAGTTCCTAATTTCCCCCACAAAGTCTTCCAAAAATAACTCAAAAATTTTGCATCCCTATCAGAGAATCTGTCTACCACAACAAAAATTGAAATGAAATGCATCCCGATGCATCCCTAGTAGAGAAAATTTTGCATCCCGATGCATCATCGGTTTTATGACATGGAATGAAATGCGCCATTTTAGAGAATCTGTCTACCACAACAAAAATTGAATCTCTCCCCCTCTTGGTCCGAGGTAATGCAAAAACAAAGTCCATTGAAATAGCAGTGCAAGGTTCACTATGTATAAGCAAAGGAGTATACAAGCCATGGGGTTTCAATTTAGATTTAGCTTGTTTTCAAGTGATGCACTTCTCACAAATTCTTTCCACGTCACGTTTGATATGAGGCTAAAATAAATGATTCTATAAAACCCCTAAAGTCTTAGTAATGCCAAAATGACCCATCAATCCACCACCACGGGTTTCCCTAGTGAATAATTCACATAACAAACACATAGGCACACACAATCTATTTTCACAAAATAAAAACCCATCATGCCTATAGAACTTACCAAATGCAACCTTATCGCATGCTTTGACCACATCAGAAAATTCAGTATCGTTAGTATATAAATCCTTGATATATTCAAATCCAAGTAACTTTGTATCTAAAGTGGACAATAAAGCATACCTTTGAGATAGTGCATCAGCAACTACGTTCTCCTTTCCTTGCTTGTATTTGATCACATAAGGAAATGTCTCAATGAATTCTACCAATTTAGCATGGCGTCAGATCAACTTATGTTGTCTCTTCAAATGTTATAGAGATTGATGATCTGTATGAATCACGAATTCTTTTGGCCATAGGTAATGTTGCCATGTCTCCAATGCTCTCACCAATGCATACATTTCCTTGTCATATGTGGGATAGTTGAGAGTGGCTCCACTCAACTTCTCACTGAAATAAGCAATGGGTCTCATTTCCTGCATTAACACAACACCTATACCAACACCAGAAGCATCACATTCGATTTCAATGGTTTTAGAAAAATCTGGTAGGATTAGTAAAGGAGCATAACTTAGCTTTTCTTTCAAAGCATTGAAGGCCCTCTCTTGCTCCTCTCCCCACTTGAATGACTCATTTTTCTTGATGACTTTAGTAAGAGGAGCTGCAATATTGTTAAAATCACGAACAAACCGTCGATAGAAGCTGGCCAAACCATGGAAACTCCTCACTTGGCTAATTGTTGTCGGTGTTGGCCACTCTGGGATTGCTTTCATCTTTTCCTCATCCATCTCAACACCTTTAGTACTAACAACAAAACCAAGAAACACGACTTTCTCCGTACAAAAGGTGCATTTATTGTAACGCCCGCCCTCCCTGCTACTCAAAGGGACGGGGCTACTGACTTACTTAACTATTCCAGGATACATACATATTCAAAATTTCTTTCTTATAACATAAAGCAGCGGAAATGTCATAGAGTTATACTGGATTGTAACATAATTACATTGGTTCATGTCAAACATAACAAAACATTATAGCAGGTCTTATTTGTCTTAGCCGAGCCACTGCCACACATACTTCCTTGCCTCTCCTGCAGCTCCCTTAGGTCATCCATCCCTTGCCTTTATCTGTGGTACAAGGAAGTAAGCTATGAGCACACGGGCTCAGTAAGATTCTTTCCTACTCACAAAAACCCGTATCTCAAGCATAATCATACAAGCATATCATCATTGAAAAATAAACATAATCATCAATAGGTGAGCATAGTTTCTTATCATAACATATCCTTATGAAACATATTTCTAACATATCATAAATAAATGAATCATATGAGGTAGATCATGAGAAGCATAACATATCATGGAACATAGAAAGAAACATATCATATATGAATGGGTGCATTATGCAAAATGTCTTTTTAAAACATATGCCATGTCGAGTGCAAGATGTCTTTATACATATCTTTTAATATTTGAACATAATATCATCATCATGAGGGCCAGGCTTGTACCACATACATACACAAATGCGCGCAAATCCCTAGGACAAGGTAGCTAGCCCCGAACCTACTAGGGATCTAGACCCGTTCATAGTCCGTCGGTCTAGGGGCGTACTAAGGAGTCCATCCCTTTTTACTAGAATCGTTCATAGTCCGTCGGTCTAGGGGCGCTTATGGAGCTCACCCTTGGTACAAGCCATACAAAGTAAAGTACATGTCATGCATATCATATCATCATAATCGTCATATCATATCATCATAAGGTCATGCTCTTGTCTTAACATGAAGAGTGCTCTTAATCCCAACTTAAGGGAAGCAACTCTTTGCCATTTCTTATCATATCATAAGGCATGCATTCTTGGCACATGGCCATCATATGAAACCATTATCATGCTTGGTTTATAAGCTTACATAGATGAGCATGCAACATATTGAAATCATACATGCTTGTGTACATAATCATCATAAGGATCATATCATGCATAATTCATAACATACATAATCAACATGTTACTGATCTTATCATAAAGCATGCATACTTAAACCTAAACATATCATAAGGAAAATTCATGGCTTGCTAAGTTTAAGTTTAAAACTTTCTTGAATCCTAAATCATAGTCATGGCCGAAAGTTCATAACAAAAGAATACTCCTAAACAACATACAACATGAATACTTAGAAAATCTCATAAGATATCATAAGAAGTCTATGAACATACTAAATTAGGTTTTGAGTTTCATGAACCCTAACACCTTATCATAGCCGAAATATCATATAACAAGGAGTAAAACTTCTAAACAACATATGAACTTAAATACTTAGCCAAATTGATAACATATCATAAGGAAGTCTATGAGCATGCTAGATTAGGTATTGAGCTTCATGAACCCTAAAATCTTATCATGGCCGAACCTTCATAAGCCAAGAATATAAACTTCTAAACAACATGTAACATGAACACCTAGCTAATTCCATCATATATCATAAAGAAGTCTATGAGCATACTAAATTAGGTTTGGAGCTTCATGAACCCTAAAGATTAATCATGGATGAAACTTTATCATGTAGGAAATGAATTTCTAAGCAACATATAAGTATAAGTTTCTATCCCATTTTATAACATATCATCAAGAAGCCTATGAGCATACTAACTTAGGTTTTGTGCTTCATGAACCCTAAAAGTTATTATAGCCGAAACCTCATGCAACAAGAAGTAGACTTCTAAGAAATATTTTAACATGAATACCTAGCAAATTTGATAACATATCACAAGGAAGCCTATGAACATGCTAAATTAGATTTGGAGCTTTATGAAACCCTAAATCACTATCATGGCCGAAACTTCACAACTAAGAAATAAAATTATGAGCAACATGTAAACATAAATCTCTTAGTTAATTTCATTACATATCACATGGAGGTCTATGAGCATACTAATTTAGGTTTTGAGTTTCATGTACTCTAATATTTCCATCATGGCCGAAACTTCCTCAAGCAAAAACATAACTTCTAAACAACATATGAACATGAATCTCTAGCAAATTTCATAACACATCATAAATAAATCTATGAGCATGTTAGATTAGGTTTTAAGCTTCATGAACTCTATACTTTTATCATGGCCGAACCTTTCTCAAGCAAGAACACAACTTCTAAACAATATATGAACATGAATCTCTAGCAAATTTCATAACACATCATAAATAAATCTATGAGCATGTTAGATTAGGTTTTAAGCCTCATGAACTCTATACTTTTATCATGGCCGAACCTTTCTCAAGCAAGAACACCACTTCTAAACAACATATGAACATGAATCTCTAGCAAATTTCATAACACATCATAAATAAATCTATGAGCATGTTAGATTAGGTTTAAGCCTCATGAACTCAAACTTTTCACCATGGCCGAACCATATAAAAGAAAAGAAGGTCAATAAACATCTTAATAAGAAGATCAACTTAACATCACACACATAATTTCTTTTCTACTAAATTCATAACATAACCTACTAAAGTACATAAGCATGGTTTCTTCTCTTCTTTTTATTTCTAATTCTAAGAGTTCAAATCTTTCGAGAATACCGTAAGCAACTTGTACCACAGGTGAGGGAATTCTTACATCCTTATTTGCTTAAGGAAAAGGAATCTTTCTTGTGGAACCTTCCTAGAGAGGGGTCTTTGTTTTTTTTTTTTTTGGATTTCGGCAAGGTGAGGTGGGGGAAGGTCTTGGTCATGGTGAGGAGGAGGAGGGAGGAGGAAGAGGAGCAAATGAGTTTTCCTCTTAAAATTTCCCTTTTATTCATCATGAGAGGAGGAAGGGAAAATGTACTTTTCCTTCTCCTTTCTTTTACTTCTCCTTAATGAGAAGAGGAAGCAAGAATCCTCTTTTCTTTTTGAGAGGAGGAAGGCAACTCTAACTTCTCCTTCTCAATGAAAAATCTCTTTTCTTACCCTTAACTATATTGTCACTTCTTTCTTTAACAATAATTTCTCTTGGTCTATTGGTTAACACATGCATATATCTAGTAAGAGATCCAAGGTTCAAGCCTTGGTCATCTCTCTTTTTGGTTCTATTTTATTTTTATTATTTTTGAAATTTCCACATAAGGCCTATTTTTATTCATAATAAAAATATCTAAAATTTTGCTAAGTACTCTATGGGTGTTACAGTCCCCCATACCTCATAAAAGTTCGTCCTCGAACTTAAAATAATTCCGGATACTTTGGTGGCCTACAACTTCCGGCTGAGTGCATCAGCCACTTTGTTCGCCTTTCCCGGATGATAAAAGATCTCGCAGTCGTAGTCCTTGACTAGTTCGAGCCCTCTTCTTTGTCTCATGTTCAGGTCCTTCTGTGTGAAGAAATATTTCAGATTTTGGTGATATGTATAGATCTTACACTGCGCTCCATATAGATAGTGTCTCCATATCTTAAGAGCAAAGACCACGGCTGCTAGTTCCAAATCATGTGTAGGATCATTTTTCTCATGTCCTTTGAGTTGCCTGGAGGCATAGGCAATGACCTTGCCATTTTGCATGAGTACAGCTCCGAGTCCTGATTTAGAAGCATCACTGTACATATCAAATCCTTCGTTGCTTTACGGAAGAGTAAGAATTGGAGCACTGGTCACTCTCTTTTTCAGTTTTGTGAAGCTCTTCTCGCAATCATCTGTCCATTCGTACTTTCTATTTTTCCGAGTGAGGGTTGTCATTGGTGCTGCGATTCTGGAGAAACCCTCTACGAACTTCCGATAATAACCTGCTAGTCCGAGGAAACTCCTGATTTCGTTGGCATTCCTTGGCCTATTCCAGTTACTGACAGCTTCGATCTTGGTTGGGTCTACCATTACTCCATCCTTAGAGATAACATGACCCAGAAATGATACTTGGTCGAGCCAAAATTCGCATTTGGAGAATTTCGCATACAATTGCTTTTCTCGGAGAATTTGTAATACTATTTCCAGGTGTTTGGCATGCTCTTCCTGGGTTCTCGAATAAATGAGGATATCATCGATAAAAATAATCACAAATTTGTCGAGATATATTGAGAATACCCGGTTCATTAGGTCCATGAATAGAGCAGGAGCATTTGTCACTCCGAAGGGCATTACTACGAACTCATAATGTCCGTATCTTGTTCGGAAGGCCGTTTTCGGTATATCCTCTTGTTTCACCTTCACTTGATGACAGCCAGATCTCAAGTCAATCTTGGAGAAAACAGTGGCCCCCTTCAACTGGTCGAACAAATCGTCAATCCGTGGTAAGGGATATCTGTTCTTGATTGTAACTTTATTCAGTGCTCGATAATCTATACACATTCGCATAGACCCATCCTTCTTTTTAACAAACAGTACCGGAGCCCCCCCATGGTGAGTGATTAGGGCGGATAAGTCCCTTGTCGAGCAACTCCCATAACTGTTTTTGAAGTTCCTCTAACTCAGCCGGCACCATACGGTAAGGTGCTTTAGAGATCGGCCTTGTCCCAGGAACTAATTCAATCTCGAACTCGATTTCTCGGTCAGGTGCTAACCCTGGTAGTTCATCCGGAAATACCTCTGGGTAATTGCATACGACTTTGACGTCTTCTGGTTTCAGTTCCCTTTCCTGATTTGTATCAATTACATGCGCTAGAAACCCAGTGCATCCACTGTCTAACATCTTCTGTGCCTTTAAAGCTGATAAGAACTTTTTAACTTCTCTCTTGTTTTCTCCAATGAATTCGAAGGTTGGTTCCGCTTCAGGCTGGAAAATTACTCTTCTTTTTCCGCACTCTATCGAAGCTCCGTATTTACTCAGGAAATCCATGCCCAATATAATATCATAATCCTGCATGTCCAGCACTATCAGATTACAGTAGAGTTCTCTGTCTGCAATTCTGACGGGTGTGGCTCGCAGTATATGTGTGGATGGCATCACATCTCCCGATGGTAACGTCGTTAAAAATTTGCAGTCTAAGGTTTGTGGTGGCATGTCTATCTTTCCCGTGAAAGGTGTAGAAATAAATGAGTGTGTTGCCCCAGTGTCAAACAACACAGTAGCATACTGATTAAAGATAATTATCTGACCTGTGACGACCGTGGAAGCATTGGTCGCATCCTCCTTGGTGATGGAGAAAATCCTGGCATCTGTCGCTACTGGCGGAGCTTCCAATCTCCCTTGGCTTATCTGTGGGTCTTCTATTGCAGCTTGCATCATGTGTAGCTATGGAAGTACACCTTTGTTCAGAACCTGCGGAGGGATCGGTGTCTGGATCTGAGTAGGACAATTCCGCGCCATATGTCCTTCCATCCCACAGTTGTAGCATCTGTTTGTACCTATACGGCATACCCCCGGGTGCTTCTTTCCGCAAGTAGTACATTGAGGAAACATGAGTTGCTTGCTGGCTGGACCACTCTTGGAATCACCCCATTGCTTCCTCTTGCCACTGTGATTTCCTTTCCAGCTGGTTTGGTTACTTTGTGATTTCTGTCCCCCTGACTGAGTCTGATTCTTGCCCTCATTCATCACCTTCTGATAGTGTTCCGTGATTAGGGTGCTGCTGATTAATTCTTCAGCGATCTGCGGTCTATTAACTCCACCGGCCACATTCAGGGCTATCTCAGGTCTGAGCATCTTCAGCATAAGTCTGACTCTTTCTCTCTCTGTACTGACCAACTCTAGACACAGGCGTGCTAGGCGGTTGAATCTCTTAATGGCCTCATTGACGGATAGATCACCTTTTCGAAACTCGGTGAATTCATCATAGTGTTTATTTGTGACTCGCATATGGAAAAATTCTTCGAAAAATTCTGTCTCGAAGTCTGTCTACGTCATCTGATTTACTTATCTTTTTGCCTTTACTCTGTCCCACCACATTCTGGCATCTCCAGTAAGGCAGAATGATGCACATTTAACTTTCTCGTGTTCAGGCCAATCCAGTAACTCCACTATGCTCTCCACAGTCTTGAACCATGCTTGTGCGTCCCATGGTTCACAATTTCCGGAGAAAGCTTCTGGCTTCAGCCTCTGCCACTGAATCAGATAGGCCTTCTGACGAATCACTGAAGCTGGGCCTACCGGTGGTGTAGGTGCCGGTGGTACTGGAACAGCCGTAGGTATTACTACGTTCTGATGTCCTGGCGGGGTAACAGGGTTTCCTTGTTGATTCAGCAGAGCAGTGATCATCTGCTGTTGTTCCGTAACTTGACTCTGGAGCTCGGTAACTACATACATCAGATCAGGTGGAGGTGCTGTTCCTCTGCTCTGGTATTTCATCTTCTAGCCATCCTTATCTTCATTAATGACAACATAGCTAGCGTAAGTTATTATCATTCCTAACCAGACTTAACTAAAGGTTAACGTCATTTCTAACTATTTGTAGGTTTGTTGTGTTATCATCCCTAACCTACCATCATGCAACCTAAACTAAAACTGTGACTTAAAAGAATAAAGTAAGCATGCATACTACTTAAAGCATCATAAATAAAAGAAGTGAATAAAACTGAGTATAAGTATCATAAAAGAAATAAATAAATATACTGAGCATAAGCATAACAGAACTAAATAAATAGACTGAGCATAAGCATCATAAAAGAAATAAATAATTAACCTGAGCATAAGCATAAAAGAACTAAATGAATAGACTGAGCATAAGCATCATAAAAGAAATAAATAATTAACCTGAGCATAAGCATAAAAGAACTAAATGAATAGACTGAGCATAAGCATCATAAAAGAAATAAATAATAACCTGAGCATAAGCATAAAAGAACTAAATAAAAAGACTAAGCATAAGCATCATAAAGAAATCTTACTAAGTATAAAAATAATTTCTTACTTGGAGCGGCAAAAAGAGACTCGGTATGTGTGCAGTGGAAAGGCTAACTTGGCTCTAATACCAAACTGTAACGCCCGCCCTCCCTACTACTCAAAGGGACGGGGCTACTGACTTACTTAACTATTCCAGGATATATACATATTCAAAATTTCTTTCTTATAACATAAAGCAGCGGAAATGTCATAGAGTTATACTGGAATGTAACATAATTACATTGGTTCATGTCAAACATAACAAAACATTATAGCAGGTCTTATTTGTCTTAGCCGAGCCACTGCCACACACACCTCCTTGCCTCTCCTGCAGCTCCCTTAGGTCATCCATCCCTTGCCTTTATCTGTGGTACAAGGAAGTAAGCTATGAGCATACGGGCTCAGTAAGATTCTTTCCTACTCACAAAAATCCGTATCTCAAGCATAATCATACAAGCATATCATCAATGAAAAATAAACATAATCATCAATAGGTGAGCATAGTTTCTTATCATAACATATCCTTATGAAACATGTTTCTAACATATCATAAATAAAGGAATCATATGAGGTAGATCATGAGAAGAATAACATATCATGGAACATAGAAAGAAACATATCATATATGAATGGGTGCATTATGCAAAATGTCTTTTTAAAACATATGCCATGTCGAGTGCAAGATGTCTTTATACATATCTTTTAATATTTGAACATAATATCATCATCATGAGGGCCCGGCTTGTACCACATACATACATAAATGCGCGCAAATCCCTAGGATAGGGTAGCTAACCCCGAACCTACTAGGGATCTAGACCCGCTCATAGTCCATCGGTCTAGGGGCGTACTAAGGAGCCCATCCCTTTTTACTAGACCCGTTCATAGTCCGTCGGTCTAGGGGCGCTTATGGAGCCCACCCTTGGTACAAGCCATACAAAGTAAAGTACATGTCATGCATATCATATCATCATAATCGTCATATCATATCATCATAAGGTCATGCTCTTGTCTTAACATGAAGAGTGCTCTTAATCCCAACTTAAGAGAAGCAACTCTTTGCCATTTCTTATCATATCATAAGGCATGCATTCTTGGCACATGGCTATCATATGAAACCATTATCATGCTTGGTTTATAAGCTTACATAGATGAGCATGCAACATATTGAAATCATACATGCTTGTGTACATAATCATCATAAGGATCATATCATGCATAATTCATAACATACATAATCAACATGTTACTGATCTTATCATAAAACATGCATACTTAAACCTAAACATATCATAAGGAAAATTCATGGCTTGCTAAGTTTAAGTTTAAAACTTTCTTGAATCCTAAATCATAGTCATGGCCGAAAGTTCATAACAAAAGAATACTCCTAAACAACATACAACATGAATACTTAGCAAATCTCATAAGATATCATAAGAAGTCTATGAACATACTAAATTAGGTTTTGAGTTTCATGAACCCTAACACCTTATCATAGCCGAAATATCATATAACAAGGAGTAAAACTTCTAAACAACATATGAACATAAATACTTAGCCAAATTGATAACATATCATAAGGAAGTCTATGAGCATGCTAGATTAGGTTTTGAGCTTCATGAACCCTAAAATCTTATCATGGCCGAACCTTCATAAGCCAAGAATATAAACTTCTAAACAACATGTAACATGAACACCTAGCTAATTCCATCATATATCATAAAGAAGTCTATGAGCATACTAAATTAGGTTTGGAGCTTCATGAACCCTAAAGATTAATCATGGCCGAAACTTTATCATGTAGGAAATGAATTTCTAAGCAACATATAAGTATAAGTTTCTATCCCATTTTATAACATATCATCAAGAAGCCTATGAGCATACTAACTTAGGTTTTGTGCTTCATGAACCCTAAAAGTTATTATAGCCGAAACCTCATGCAACAAGAAGTAGACTTCTAAGAAATCTTTTAACATGAATACCTAGCAAATTTGATAACATATCACAAGGAAGCCTATGAACATGCTAAATTAGATTTGGAGCTTTATGAAACCCTAAATCACTATCATGGTCGAAACTTCACAACTAAGAAATAAAATTATGAGCAACATGTAAACATAAATCTCTTAGTTAATTTCATTACATATCACATGGAGGTCTATGAGCATACTAATTTAGGTTTTGAGTTTCATGAACTCTAATATTTCCATCATGGCCGAAACTTCCTCAAGCAAAAACATAACTTCTAAACAACATATGAACATGAATCTCTAGCAAATTTCATAACACATCATAAATAAATCTATGAGCATGTTAGATTAGGTTTTAAGCCTCATGAACTCTATACTTTTATCATGGCCGAACCTTTCTCAAGCAAGAACACAACTTCTAAACAACATATGAACATGAATCTCTAACAAATTTCATAACACATCATAAATAAATCTATGAGCATGTTAGATTAGGTTTTAAGCCTCATGAACTCTATACTTTTATCATGGTCGAACCTTTCTCAAGCAAGAACACCACTTCTAAACAACATATGAACATGAATCTCTAGCAAATTTCATAACACATCATAAATAAATCTATGAGTATGTTAGATTAGGTTTTAAGCCTCATGAACTCAAACTTTTCACCATGGCCGAACCATATAAAAGAAAAGAAGGTCAATAAACATCTTAATAAGAAGATCAACTTAACATCACACACATAATTTCTTTTCTACTAAATTCATAACATAACCTACTAAAGTACATAAGCATGGTTTCTTCTCTTCTTTTTATTTCTAATTCTAAGAGTTCAAATCTTTCGAGAATACCGTAAGCAACTTGTACCACAGGTGAGGGAATTCTTACATCCTTATTTGCTTAAGGAAAAGGAATTTTTCTTGTGGAACCTTCCTAGAGAGGGGTCTTCTTTTTTTTTTTTTTTTTTTGGATTTCGGCAAGGAGAGGTGGGGGAAGGTCTTGGTCACGGTGAGGAGGAGGAGGGAGGAGGAAGAGGAGCAAATGAGTTTTCCTCTTAAATTTTCCCTTTTATTCATCATGAGAGGAGGAAGGGAAAATGTACTTTTCCTTCTCCTTTCTTTTACTTCTCCTTAATGAGAAGAGGAAGCAAGAATCCTCTTTTCTTTTTGAGAGGGGGAAGGCAACTCTAACTTCTTCTTCTCAATGAAAAATCTCTTTTCTTACCCTTAACTATATTGTCACTTCTTTCTTTAACAATAATTTCTCTTGGTCTATTGGTTAACACATGCATATATCTAGTAAGAGATTCAAGGTTCAAGCCTTGGTCATCTCTCTTTTTGGTTCTATTTTATTCTATTTTTATTCATAATAAAAATATCTAAAATCTTGCTAAGTACTCTATGGGTGTTACATTTATCGAGGTTAGCAAAAAGCTTTTCTTCTTTTAGCACACTCAAAACTAACCTTAAATGTGTAACATGCTCTTCTAAGCTTCTGCTAAAAGTCAAAATATCATCAAAATACGCAACTACAAATTTTCCTAAGAAAGCACGCAAAACATGGTTCATCAAACGCATAAAATTGCTAGGAGCATTAGTTAAGCCAAAAGACATTACTAACAATTCATATAAGCCATGCTTAGTTTTAAAACCGGTTTTCCATTCATCACCTTCCTTCATCCTAATCTGATGATATCCACACCTAAGATCAATTTTTATAAACACACAAGAACCATCAATCCTAGGAATTGGATGGCGATACTTAACCGTGATGTTGTTGATGGCTCGACAATACACACACATCCTCCATGTTTCGTCCTTCTTGGGAACTAGTAACACAGGCACGACGCAAGGACTCATGCTTTCTCGAACATACCCCTTTTCTAATAATTCATTAACTTGCCTCTGAAGTTCCTTTGCTTCCTCCGGATTGCTTCTATAGGCAGGTCGATTCGGAATGGATGCACCTGGTATGAAGTCAATTTGGTGCTCACTTCCTCTAATGGGAGGTAAACCTTGCGCAACCTCTTCAGGAAAGACCTCCTCGAATTCCTGTAAGAGAGAAGGAATAACACTAGGCAATGAATCGTTAAGGTCGTTAGTGCTCAGGAGTGCCACCTTATACAAAAGGATAAGGGGCAGCTGATTTGAAAACAAAGCTCGTTTAATCTCACTTTTTTTGCATAAAAATTATTTTTCTTTCTCTCTCCGTTTTTTTCCTTGCCCACTCCTTTTGTCTCTTTCCTTTCATCTTCTTTCCTCTCATTTTTCTTTTCCTCTACTTCTTTTTTCTCAATTTTTTTTCTCTTAATTTATTTTTCTCTCTTCTTTTCATTTGCTTTTTGTAATCTCAACTGGTCCTCCATAACTTGTCTTGGAGTCAATGGTACAAGAATAATAGGTTGTCCCTTCATAATAAAAGTATACCTATTCGTGAGGCCATCATGTGTTACCTTTCGATCGAATTGCCAAGGTCTCCCCAACAATAGATGGCATGCATGCATGGGAATCACGTCACACAACAGCTCATCTTCATATTTGCCGATGGAAATTGCTACCAAGACTTGTTTTGTTACCTTGATTTCTCCGCAATCATTTAGCCACTGGAGGCGATAAGGTCGCGGATGTTTCCAAGTTGGTAGTGACAATTTCTCCACCAAATCAGTACTTGCCACATTGGTGCAACTCCCCCATCAATAATAACACTGCAAACCTTGTTATTGACAAAGCAACAGGTATGAAACAAGTTTTCCCTTTGATTACCTTCCTCCTCCTTAGCTTGTAAATTGAGAACTCATCGGGCCACCAATAAGTCTCCGATAACAGCATGTTGTTCATCATCACTGTCCTCTTTTTGTGGTACTTCTTCAACTATTTCATCCTCATCTTCCAACTCAAGTTCACCTTGGGCGTTTATTACCATCACCCTTTTGTTCACACATTGACTAGCTATATGACCATGCCCTTGACATTTAAAACACTTGATATCACGAGTTTTGGAGGAAATGGGCTTGCGATTACCTTGAGTAGTAGATGGTGTAGGTTTGGGCTTCTTGAAGGGTTCAAACTTTGGCTTATTTTGAGGTTGTTCCTCCTTTCTTGGAGTTGTCCACCATGTGGCGTGAGTAGTCATTGGTTGTCCCTTCCTAGACAATCCTCTCCTCTTGAGTTGTTCTTCCATTTTTTGTGCTTGGTGGACCATGTCCGACAGCTCAACATAATGCTTCAATTCAACAATATCAGCAATTTTCTGTGTTTAAACCATGTAAAAACCTGGTCATAGTGGCTTCTCGATCTTCATTGACATTAGCTCGGATCATGGACAACTCCATGTCCTTGAAATATTCATCCACACTTTTGGAGCCTTGAGATAACCTTTGAAGCCGTTGATAAAAGCTTCTATAAGAATGGCTGGGTACAAACCTCCTTCTCATGAGTACTTTCATCTCCTCCCAAGTGGATACAGGTTGCTCTCTATTCCTTCTCCGAGTCATCACCACTTGATCCCACCAAACAATAGCGTAATCAATGAATTCAATGGCATCTAACTTTACCTTTTTAAACTCTGAGAATTCATGACAGTCAAATACCATTTCCATCTTAGTTTCCCATTCCAAGTAAGCTTCTGGGTCATTTCTCCCTCGGAAGGTTGGAATCTTCATCTTAATCCCTCCTAAATCATTATTTCTTCTAGTTCCGTTTCTGTCTCCTCGATATCCAATCCTGCTCCGATTGTAGTTTTCTTCATCAAAGTCTTCCACAATAACCTCTTCATCATCTTCGACATCAATCCCTTGGGCATGTCTTTATTGTGGTCTAGTAATACAGTCTTGTTGATGTCTTCTTGGTGTCCCATCCTCCACCCGATCCAACCTCTCATGGATTGATTCTAATTCCGCCCTCATCATCCGTTGTATCTCCCCCATCAATGCTTGCAATTGCAGGTTCAGAAGTGGCATAGCCCCCTCATTTGCTCCATCCTCCTGGTTGTTGGACATGGCTGCAAAATGAAAGAAAAACCTCACAAGCACTCAAGTCACGTTTGGGTGGTAGCTCTCAATTGATGATTTCTCTTAGTTCTTAAGCAAACTCTAGAACAAATCGGAATATCACATAGCAATTCAAAAGATACCACCGAAACTTATAAAGGTAGAATTTTTAAGAGAAATTGAAAGAGTAGAAGTGTGAGAGTAAGGAAAACAAGAAAGGGATTGTTGAAGACAATTTACTTCGATTCGCACAAGCAATTTTTTTTCTGTGCTTTCTTCTTCTTCTTTTTTTGTCTTTTCGTTGCATGGTCTTTTTTCACAATTTTTTTTTTTTTTTACTTTTGGCTGAACAACAAGTAAAGATAGATTTGCACTTGTCTTTGAACCGAAGCTCTGATACCAGTTGATACGAACCCCAGCAATAAATGTGATGGAACCCGAAACAAAGGTAGATAGAACCCCAAGAACTAAATGACAAGAGTGTGAGCCTTGACCCGTAACCAAGAATTGGCACGAACCAAGCCTACGAAGGAAAGAAACGCCACACCTAGGGGTAATAAGTTTCGATGGGTTGAAAGCCACGAGGGTAGACTCGATAAGTTCAGCAAGTTCTTTCAAGAACTAAGAGAGCACACAATCTCACCAAAAACTAAGTTCCTTCATGCTAAGATGTCCCTCCCTTATATAATGGGAGTGAACAAGGAAAAATACAAGATAAGTACATGTACAATTAGAGTCCCAATGTTGCATGCCTCATGCAAGCTATCTAGAAACCCAAAAAAAAATAAATGCATGCACAATTAGAGTCCCAAGTCGCATGCTTCATTAAACAATCTAAAATACTTAAGTCTTCATGCATAAACAAGTTCCCATGCTTCGCATGCTTATTAGCGTTCTTCCATTAAGCGCGACCAGTCATGGATGGTTATGCCCAATTACGTGGATTAGACCACGACTAGTAGTTGTGATTATCTTGGTTTCTCCTTGCTCATAGTCCTCCCAATGTTTTTTGACTAGCCCGTTTAGTGCTTCCTTGAAACGCTTTGCCCGTAGTCTTGTAATTGGGCCTTCCGGAAGTGATAACTGATCTCTCCTATCTTCAACCCTTGGGCATACATCACATGGTCAAACCACTCTAGATGTTAATGATGATCCATTATGCATCAATGGAGGCTCAATTACAAGGGCTAGGACTAGAAAGATGAAGGAAGCACTTAATGTACTAATTGAAGATGTGAAGGCCAAAGCTACCATTGAAGAAGGTTTGACCAAGAGCAAGTCATTCGGCATAGTCAACCTAATTCAAGCCTTAGATGAGCTTAATTAGCACTTAAGTCTCATGTCTATGTAGTAGGGATATGTAGGCTTAATTTAGACTCAATTTCTACTTTTATTTGGGTTGTAATAAAGCTATAAGCTTAAAATGGCTAAGTAGTCTACATAGACCTTTATTAAATGGGCTTTCTTTTGGCCTTTTAGGGTTTTTTGGTCATCTTTTAGCTATAAATAAAGGGGGTGACGGCCACACATGTACCGTTGAGATATTTTTCAATCTAAATCACGATGAGGCTCTTGCTAGTTGGTTCTTCATTGAACTTGAAGGTTGTGGTGTCTTCCATCTCGTGTACCAAGGTTCGTGCTTTTCTAAGCTTTGGGTCGAGGTTTCTTTCTTCCATTTTATCGTCTTCAGACCTTCCTTCTTTCTGTTCTCAATTCATTGTGGGTTCTTGAGATATCTTGGGTTCACATCAGTCCTCAACTCAAAAAAAAAAAAGGAATCATTAGTCATTGGTTTCTAATTTAAAAAAAAAACGTAGGATTTGTGAATTGAAAGGACTCAATATTCTTTCTTTGTGAAATCTGAATTCATAGATATTCCTTTCATTGCTCTTGATCGTTGCTGAATTTCTCATTTTGTCCGTTTATTTCTCTTGTTCTACTCGTATTTCTCTTGTTGGTTTCTTGTTCACTTGATTGTCTACTTGCTGTCTTGAGAAACACATTGATAAGGTTCTTTCCTTAAGGCTATGTTTACTTGGGAGAGTGGAAAACAAAATTAAGGAAAAGTTTCCACGGTGGAAAAGTTTCCGTTGTTTACTTCATTAAAATTTTCCGAAGGAAAAGTAACGCAATCCATCAGCAGATAATTTTGGAGCCAAAATCGATCACCTCAACATCGGACGGAAAGTAGCGGATGGAAAAAAAAAATGACACATGTACCCCTTTTGCATTCACAAAATTACATCATATACCAAAAAAAATGACGCATGTAGCCTTTTTAACTCACAAAATTACACTATGTACCAAAAAAAAATGATGCATGCACCCTTTTTTATTTACAAAATTACATCACAAGTATTCACTTTCCTCTATCAAGGTAAGCAAGTGTGCAAAGGAAAAGATTTCTTCACCCTTTCTTTTCTCTTCCTCCAAAGATAACTTTCTATCGTTGATTCCTTTCTTTTCCTCATCCACACTCTAGAGTAAACATAGCATAAGAGCTTATAAAGGAAGCTGAGTGGATAGATCTGAGTGCAACCACGTGAGTAGAGTGGTGACGTCCGTCTAACATTTCTTTTGTAATTTTCCTTGTCATCTTCTTTTTTTTTTTTTTTTGCAAGCATGAGTGGGGAAAAATCACCTCATTCCCCTCAGCGAGATCTTAATAGGCTTCAAATAGAGGCACTTACTCAACAATTTGAAAGAATGCTTCAAAGACAACTTGAAGAAATACACGAAAGGATGGACGACTTGAAGGAGAAAATGTTTCCAACCGTGGGGGCAATTCTAATCATGAAGAATCTCGTCTAAGTGACCCATTCTATGATTCACCAAGAGAAAGAAGGAGGCAATTTGATAGGAGGGTCATGCACGATGGCTTCACAAATAAATATTCGTTTAAGATGCATGGTAAACTTGTAACTCTTGTACCATTAACCCCTAAGCAAGTATATGAAGATCAATTGAGGATAAAAAAAGAGAGTGAAAAAAGAAAAGATTGTGAGAGAACAAAAAATGAAAAAGAAAAGGAGTGTGAGAAAAGAAAAAGTGAGGATGAGAGTAGTGAAAAAAAGTATGAAAAAGAAACAAAAAAATAGAGCAAGAGAGTAAAAAAGGGAGCTTTTATGCAAAAAGGAAGAGAGGTTAAGAGAGCTTTTTATTCTCAATAGTCGATGATTGTACTTTTGTACAAGGAGGCTTATTTCAACACTAACAATCCTAACCCTTCTTTGCCTAGTGTTGTTAATTCTCTTTTGCAGGAATTTGATGATGTCTTTCCGGAAGAAGTTCCTAATGGATTGCCGCCACTTAGGGGAATAGAGCACCAGATTGACTTCATCCCAGGATCAATCGTTCCTAATCGACCAGCCTATAGGTGCAACCCTATGGAGATGAAGGAGCTTCAAAAGTAAATTGAAGAGTTGATGCGAAAAGGGTATGCTCGAGAAAGTTTGAGTCCTTGTTCAGTTCCAGTTTTGCTTGTGCCTAAGAAGGATGGAACTTGGAGAATGTGCGTTGATTGCAGGGCCATCAACAAAATTATGGTAAAATATCATCATCCTATTCCTAGATTAGATGATATGCTAAATGAACTATATGGTTCTTGCATTTTCTCTAAAATTGATTTGAAGTCTGGCTATCATCAAATTCGCATGTGTGAGGGAGATGAATGGAAAACTACTTTTAAGACTAGGTATTGTTTGTACGAATGGTTAGTCATGCCATTTGGGCTAACTAATGCACCTAGTACTTTCATGAGATTAATGAACCATATTTTGCGTGCTTATATTGGAAACATTGTTGTAGTATATTTTGATGACATCTTGATTTATAGTAAGAATTTAGATGAGCATGTCGATCATTTACAAAAAGTTCTACTTGTTTTGCGAAATTAAAAATTGTATGCTAACCTTCAAAAATGTTCTTTTCGCACTAGTCAAATAGAGTTTCTTGGTTATATTGTTAGTGCTAAAGGAATAGCAGTTGACGAAGAAAAGGTTAAGGCAATTCGTGAGTGGCCAACACCAAAATCGATAGTTGAGGTACGTAGATTTCACGGATTGGCAAGTTTCTATAGGAGGTTTGTTAAAAATTTTAGTTCTATAGCTGCACCCTTAACTGAAGTTGTTAAAAAGAATGTTGGATTTCATTGGGATAGTGATCAAGTTTCAGCTTTCAACTTACTTAAGGAGAAGCTAAGTTCTACACCATTACTTGCATTACCTAACTTTGCTAAAACTTTCGAAATTGAGTGTGATGCATCAGGAATAGGTATTGGAGCTGTGCTAATATAAGAAGGTTGACCTCTTGCTTATTTTAGTGAGAAACTCAGTGGAGCAGCTTTGAACTATTAAACTTATGACAAGAAGATGTATGCATTGGTGAGGGCTTTAGAGACTTGGCAACATTACTTGTGGCCCAAAGAGTTTTTCATTCACACTGACCATGAATCGTTGAAGCATTTGAAGAGAGCCAAAGTAAGTTGAATAGACGTCATGCAAAATGGGTGGAGTTTATTGAATCATTCCCTTATGTTATCAAATATAAACAAGGTATGGAAAACATTGTTGTAGATGCTTTGTCTCGAAAGTATACCTTGATCTCTACTTTGAACACTAAATTGTTAGGATTTGAATACATTAAAGATCTATATTCTAATGATCCTGACTTTGGAAATATGTTTGATGTTTGTGAACATGCTGTGTTTGGGAAGTTTTATAAGCATGAGGGATTTCTTTTTAGAGTGAATAGGTTGTGTGTCCCTAATTGTTCGTTAAGGGAATTATTAATCCAAGAAGCTCATGGTGGGGGACTAATGGGACATTTTCGAGTAAGAAAAACTCTAGAAGTATTGGTAGAGCATTTCTTTTGGCCACACATGAAATAAGATGTAGTTAAGTTTTGTGAGAAGTGTAACATGTAAGCAAGCAAAATCTAGATCTTACCTCATGGATTGTATACACCTTTACCAATTCCTAGTGAACCTTGGGTTGATATTTCCATGGACTTTGTTGTAGGACTATCAATGTCCAAACGAGGTATGGATTCCATTTTTGTCGTTGTGGACAGATTTTCTAAAATGGCTCATTTTATTCCTTGTAAGAAAATAGATGATGCTAACCATATTGCGGATCTATTTTTTAGGGAGATTGTCCGGCTTCATGTAGTACCGAGGAGCATAGTTTTAGATCGTGATGCAAAGTTCCTAAGCTACTTTTGGAAGACACTTTGGGGAAAATTGGGAACAATGCTTTTGTTTTCACTTGTATCCACAAACAGATGCACAAACTGAAATAGTAAATCGAACTTTATCTACTTTATTGAGAGCTATCATTCAAAAGAATTTAAAAGGTTAGCAAGATTGTTTACCACATGTTGAATTTGCTTATAATAGATATGTGCATTCTACTACAAAATTTTCACCTTTTGAAATGGTATATGGGTTCAACCCTTCAACTCCTTTAGATTTGTCACCTTTGCCTGTCTCTGAGCGTGCCAGTTTAGATGGTACCAGAAAAGCTGAGTTTGTGAGGCAACTGCATGAAAAAATTCGATTATAAATTGAAAAGAGAACTGAACAATATGCTACGCAAGACAACAGGGGGCGAAAGAAAGTGATCTTTGAACCCGGAGATTGGGTTTGGATTCATATGAGGAAGGAAAGATTCCCTACTAAACGTCGTACTAAGTTGCATCCACGAGGAGATGGTCCATTTCAAGTCATTTCTAGAATCAATGATAATGCATGCATACATGCTTGACTTACCAGGTGAGTATAATGTAAGCGCTACATTTAATGTTTCTGATCATTCTCCCTTTGATGTAGTTGATCAAGATTCGAGGATGAATCCTTTTGGGGAAAGGGGGAATGATGGAGTCAAAGATATGGATCATGGATCATGGAGTCAAAGAGAGCAACAACCAAACGATATGGATCATGGTCAACCCACTCTAGATGTTAATGATGATCCATTATGCATTAATGGAGGACCAATTACAAGGGCTAAGGCTAGAAAGATGAAGGAAACACTTAATGTACTAATTGAAGATGTGACGACCAAAGCTACCATTGAAGAAGGCTTGACCAAGAGCAAGTCATTCGGCATAGTCAACCTAATTAAAGCCTTAGATGAACTTAATTAGCACTTAAGTCTCATGTATATGTAATAGGGATATGTAGGCTTAATTTAAACTCAATTTCTACTTTTATTTGGGTTGTAACAAAGCCATAAGCTTAAAATGGCTAAGTAGTCTACATAGGCCTTTACTAAATGGGCTTTCTTTTGGCCTTTTAGGATTTTTTGATCACCTTATAGCTATAAATAAAGGGGGTGACTGTTGGGTTTTTCGAGCCGCGAAAACCGCGTTTTCGCATCGCGGAAACCCCGAAAGCCCCAGCCACCGGATCCGTGCAAAGAAAAATTAAAACAAAATACGAGTACGAGTTTCTAAACCTCGATCTACAGTAGATCTACAAAGGAAAACAAGAATATACCCTTGATGCACGCCCTATGCGAATCCCACTCGTCCAATGGTGCCGGAACTCAAGGTTGTCATAGTAGACAACCCTCTAGAAGTATCCACACGAACACAAGAAGGAGATCACCAAACTAAAGTGTGCTAGCACCTTAGTTGGGTTCGGCAAGATAAGGAGAGGGAGAGAAGAAAATGGAGCAAGGAAGAAGATGATGGAATCAATGAGAATAATTTCCAAAATGAAACTTATTCCCCCATTCATGTGGCCGGCCACATTAAGAGGATGTGTAACCTCCATGGAATTCCAAGAGTCACATCTCTTGGTAACTCCCATGAGGTGGCATCCCACTTAAGCAACCATGATGATGTGGAGTATCATCATTGGTCCACATCTTGCCAACTCACCAATGAGGTGGCATAAAGTCAAGTCAAACTTGACTCTTCATCTTCCTCTTAAGTCAAGTCAAACTTGACTTAATCTCTCTCATGGTTGATCTAATCCAACCATTTAATTCAAGCCAATTTAATATAATGAATCTAATTCATTTAATTAAATTGATTCAATGAGTCATAATCTAAATTAGACTCATTGAACACATGAATTAACTTGAGTCCAACTCAATTAGCCCAATTAGGATTACTCTTAATCCAATTTGATTCATCAAATGAATCTAATCCTCTTGGTTCATCATATGAACCTAATCTCCATCTAATTGTCCTTTAGTGTACGACCCTATAGGTTCTTGTAACGTTGGCAATGCCCCTAAACCCATTTAGGGGCATAAGTAATGAGCAGTATCTAGCAACACATCATTACTACCCAAGTTACAAGAATGTTGAGATCCAACATCACCTTGTGACTAGTAATTGTGACTCCTCACAAAATATGACAAGTGTCCTTCTATCCTAGACATCTATATTGATCAATGTGAGGCATAGACTGTGTCATCCTCTAATCAATCTAAATCTTGAACTCCAAGTAGACTCACTAAATCAAATGAGCTCAATATCTCATATTGACTCATTTGGGCATGGCCATGCACTTCATGGTCTCACTCTATCAAGAATATCGATGTCTCTCCCGTCATATAGGAGGGATAGATCCCATCTACATCACTCACATCCCTCTGCATAATTCGTTACATACCCAGTAATCGCCTTTATAGTCCACCCTGTTACGGGTGACGTTTGACGAAACCAAAGTACATACCTCCTTATGTAGGGAACCATGGTGACTTCAGGTCTAAGGACTAGTAGTCATACTAATAGCCACATGAGAAAGTATATGACACTCATATAACGATCCATGATACTTTCTCATGGCGGGTCATTCAGTATACATTCTCCAATGCATACCCATGTGTCAACTTGATATCTCTATATCCATGACTTGTGAGATTAAGTCATCGAGTTGACCTACATGCTAGTCTTATTGCATTAACATTGTCCCTGAATGTTAATACTCGACTAGGAATGATTAAGAGTAGTGTTCCCTATATCATCTCACTATCGGTTCAACTAACCGATTGATATAGGTGAGAACCGTCTACTCAAGGACGCTATTATACTTAGTTTATTTGGCACCAATACAAGTAAGTATAATAATCAAAACACATGCCTTTATTTATATAAGAATATGATACAACAAGTCCATAATACAATCATCAAATGATTGGCTCTAGGGCTCTAACTAACAGTGACGACCACACATGTATCTTTGGCATATTTTTCAATCTAAAGCACGGTGAGGCTCTTGCTTGTTGGTTCTTCATTGAACTTGAACTTATCAAGGCATCTCCTTGTGGCGTTCAAAGACTTATCAACCTCAATCCCAAGGTTGTGGCGTCTTCCATCTCGTATACCAAGGTTCATGCTTTTCTAAGCATTGGGTCGAGGTTTCATTCATCCATCTTATCATCTTTAGACCTTCTTTCTTCTTTCTCATGGGGTTCACATCATTTGGTATCATAGCTTTGGTTTTTCTAAATCGATTTGGTTATCCTTTTGTTCTTTGTGCTTGAAACTTTGTCTTTTTGTTCAAAATTATCTGTTTATCATTATCATCTCGATCTTAGTGAGTTTTATTCGTCTTGGTGCTATCAAAGTATTTTCGGCAAAAAAAAGGCCGAAATTCAAAAACAATATATATATATATATATAATAGTAAAAAAAAAAGGGCCGAAATTTCAAAAAAAAAATAGAAAAAAAGGTGAGTGTAGAGAATTGTTATTTCTATACTTACACTTTCCAATTCCGCATTTCCTTTAAAATTTTGCCTAGTATATTAGCACTTTCCAATTCTGCAATTCCTTTAAAATTTTGCAAAGTATACTTTCACTTTCCAATTCGGCATTTCCTTTAAAGTTTTGCTTTCATTTCTTATTTCATATATCTTTATCTTTTAGTCCCGCATTCTCATAAGTTTTGCCTAGATTCAATTCTGGCAAATTTCCTTTCTGAACTTAATTTAAGTTTTCAATTCTACAATTTGAATTCTTCTATCAATTCCTTTCTTTTATCCTATACCTTTGGGATTTTCAATCAATCAATGATTGGTTTACAAGGAATTGCCACAATTCTAAGTTCTTTAAAGAGCTGACATTAGCGAGTTGAGTGATTGAGTGACAACAGATTGCATTAATGGAGACAATTGGAGAAGAAGCAAGACCTAGAGAAACACTTGAACAACGTGCCTTGAGACAACACTTGGAACGCATGGAAATTAGATTCAATCAAATCCTCGACAGATTGGAGAGACAAGATGCTGTAATTACTGAATTGCAAAATAGCCAAGCTGGTAGAGTTCCTACACGAAGTTCGAGCCAATATAATCATGAAGACAACAACGATGATGATAATGGCATTTCTGAGGACATTGATGATAGAGCTTCTAGTGGCAGATCTGGTGATATCAGAAATGGTGGTAGAAGGGGAAGGAGGAGTGATTATGTTGATAGAAACTTGGGAAATATCAAAATGAAGATTCCTTCTTTTCAAGGCAAAAGTGATCCAGACGCATATTTGGAGTGGGAAAAGAAAGTAGAATTAATATTTGATTGTCACAACTACTCTGAAGAGAAGAAGGTAAAACTTGCTGCTGTTGAATTTATTGATTATGCTATTATTTGGTGGGATCAAGTTATTCTAATCAGGAGAAGAAATAATGAGAGACATGTTGGCACTTGGGAAGAGATGAAATCAATTATGAGAAAGAGGTTCATTCCATCACATTACTATCTAGATTTGTACCAACGGCTACAAAGTCTAACCCAAGGATCCAGGACTGTGGAGGAATACCATAAAGAGATGGAAATTGCCATGATTCGAGCCAATGTGGAGGAGGACCGAGAAGCAACCATGGCAAGATTTTTACAAGGTTTGAATTCAAAAATTGCAAATATAGTAGAGTTGCAACATTATGTGGAGCTGGAAGATATGGTGCATATGTCCATGAAAGTTGAAAGGTAACTCAAAAGAAAGGGTTCAATCAAGCATGGTCAAAGTTCTAATTCATCCACTTGGAAATCTAGTTGGAACAAAAGAGATGATAAAGTTGCATCAAAAAATAAGACTGAGTTTTTGAAGAATAAAGATGCTAATTCTCCATTGGTTAAAGGTAAAGAACCTATCCAATCTTCAAGAAATAGAGATATTAAATGCTTTAAGTGTTTGGGAAGAGGACATATTGCTTCACAATGTCCAAACAAAAGAAGTATACTTTTGAAAGAAAATGATGATACTGAAACTGAGAGTGAGTCCGAAGATGATAATGCTTTGCCACCATTGATAGAAAGTGATGTAGAAGAGTATGCTATTGAAGGGGAAGCCCTTGTCACTAGGCGTGCTCTAAATGTGCAAGTGAAGGAAGAAGATGAAGAACAACGAGACAACATATTTCATACCCGTTGCCACATCAAAGACAAGGTATGTAGTATGATTATAGATGGTGGAAGTTGCACTAATGTTGCTAGTACTATCTTGGTTGAGAAATTATGCTTACCTACCGCTAAACATCCTAGACCTTATAAATTACAATGGTTGAATGATTGCGGGGAGGTTAAGGTCACCAAGCAAGTGTTGGTTTCATTATCCATTGGTAGGTATCATGATGATGTTCTTTGTGATGTAGTACCAATGCATGCTAGTCATTTGCTTTTAGGAAGACCATGGCAATTTGATAGGAGGGTCATGCATGATGGGTTCACAAATAAATATTCTTTTTGTTGGTGCGGTTAGCACTAACGATTTAACCCAGGTTTTGATGAATGATAAAGAGGTTAAGTTAGTTTTGTTGTTGTCTGACACTTTGATCGAGTGTGCAGGAGAAGTCCAGACAGGTCGACGGGCTGACCGGATGTCTGGCACGAAGTCCAGCTAGGTCGACGGGCTGACCGGATAGCTGACGAGAAGCCCAAGCGGGTCGACAGGCTGACCGGACGCTTGGCGAGAAGTCCAGCTAGGTCGACGGGCTGACCGGATAGCTGGCGAGAAGTCCAAGCGGGTCGACGGGCTGACCGGACGCTTGGCGAGAAGTCCAGACGGGTCGACGGGCTGACCGGACGTCTGGCAGGTAAGCAAGGTAAGTAACTAGAAGGGAGTGACTGTGAGGACGCGTTCCCAGGAAGGGAACATTAGGCGTCGATCTGGCTTAGATCCATTTCGGATATCTAAGTCGAGATCGTGACTAGATTCCGGTCTCGGAAAGACGGAATCTAAGTCATACTCTTTTTATTTATCTGTTGAACTTTAACTGTGCTGACAATCTGTTTTACAGGATATACATTTGCCTCGGACTAACTTTGTTTTGCAGGAAAAGGGAGTTTTTCTGGAACAAGGTGGTCCGGGCGCCCGGAGGGAATCCGGGCGCCCGGAGGTCTGGGCGCCCGGAAGGCGAATTCTATCCAGCCGAGTCGTCGCCACGTGGAGTATCATGGTTTGTGCAGCTACGTCACATTCCAGGCGCCCGGAAGGGATCCAGGCGCCTGGAACAGCATATAAAAGAAGCCCCAGACAGGAGCTTCAGAATCAATGAATCAATTAAGCTGAGAACTCTTCTACTGCTGGTCTTGCTGCTCAACGTTCAGTGCGACGCTAACAAAGCTCCGACACTACGCTCCATTCTTTTCCCTTTTGTCGGTATTTGTTTTCAGTTTTCATTAGCATCTTTTTGTACTTAAATTGTAATTATCCGAATTGCTAGTGAATTGCCCAACGAAGTGGGTCAAGGACCACGGGCCTTCGAGTAGGAGTCGTCACAGGCTCCGAACGAAGTAAAAACAACTGTGTTCATTTACTTTTCCGCTGCGTTTATACTCTTGTTTTTCGAATCGATATTCACCCCACCTCTATCGAATCTAACGGTCCTACAAGTGGTATCAGAGCAGGTACCGCTCTGATTTGGTGCAACCACCAATCAGGCAAAGGGGGGACTTTCTTAAAGAAAAATTAGATATCGTTTGTCTTTTGAATAAAACCTTACGCCTTTCGTTTTTTCCCTCCAAAACGGTTTTTGAAAAATACATCGCCATCTTTTCACCATTGTTTAGTATTTAAAAAATATTACATTTTCAAAATTTTAAAATAATATTTTTTTCAAATATTTTATTAATATTTTAATAATATTTTATTATTTTTTTTGAAAATAGTGAAATATTATTTTTTCCAGCACTGCTAATCCAAGACCAAGTCTTGGGATATTTTTTATTTGTTTCTCTGTGTGCAAGAATAATGACTCTTCTAGAAGGACGGAACCCTCACGAACCTCCACCATACGATCATGAAGACTTCAACTACTAGAAACGATTAATGGAATGCTTCTTAGGAAGCGTAGACATCGATTATATGCTAATTTTGAGGAAACCTTCTCAAAACTCGGAACTGAACAAAAAGGTAAGTAACATTATTTGTAATGTTTTACCTAACAATATTTTATGCAGATTAGAAAAGTACAAGAATGCATATGAGCTGTGGACCCAGTTGATCAAGCTTCACGATGGAGCTAGAAGATCAAGTTAAAGTCAAATATGGACTCGAGTCAAATCCAACGGAAAAGCCTACTGAATTAAGGGTTGCGCTCAAGGTTAGTAATATTTACCAAAATACCCCTGCTAAGAGTAGTTTAAATAATCAGCATGATGATAGGTATGAAATTAGTCCAAGTATGGTGCATGATAATCTAGATTTAAATGATTTAGATTCAAAATCACAAAATAATCTAGACTCTGATCAAGTCAATCAAGACTCCGATCAATTTGGCATCAACCTTGACTTGGTCAAACAGAACAATGACCAAATCAATTCAAATAATTTAATCAATTCAGAAAATTTAAAACTAGGTGAGCATTTAGACATAAATAAGTCAAACATTAAAATAAATTTGAATTTAAATGCTAAAAATGAGAAAATGGATAAAATCAATAAATACCTTGATAAAATATTTAGTAATCAAGATAAAATCAGTCTAGAAAATGCTATCCAAAACCAAGATAATTTAATTAATAAAAAATTAAACTTTAAAGATAAAACTAATCTAATAAATTCAATTAACCATATCAATTTAAAAGGCAAAGAAAATGTAAGGATAAAATCAAACACTTCGATAAAATCAAAACGGAATTTAAAGAACTTAAAATTAAATGTTAAAGATAACATATTAAACAAAAATAATCTAGAAATTTCAAAATTAACAATTAATAAAAAGCTATTAAAGAAAGATAATTTGACCAATTTAATTAATTCAAAATTAAAAACTTAAATTTAAATTACAAATTAAACATTAAAACTTAACTAAAACCAACTCTAAAAATCTTAAATTAAAGACCAATGATTCAGGGGGAGGCTCTAGAATAGCTGGCACCTCCAAAACTAACTTACCCGACAGGGTAACCCAAACAAACCAACCCGGCAGGGTGATTAGGATTAGTTAAAAAGAGACCAAGTTTAACTTGAATCATGGTACTGGTGAAATTTTTGGATGATAGTACGTTAGGGAAGCTTGGGCATCGCATGTCTAGAAAGATATGGCTTCGATCTGGTGCATTTGGCCAAGTGGAACTGACCGAAACTACCCTTAAATGGATCCTAACTAGTTAGACCAAGGTTTAATACTAAGCTCCGTGAATAGGACTATTCGGAAAACCTCGAAAGGTTGGCTACTTCTAATGACACCCAAGTGACTCACCAAGCTTAGAAGTTTATCCGAAGAATGCCTATTTGTTGAGACCAAAGCTAAACCTGAATCTAACAAAAGTTAAACCAAACTCTGTAATTAAATCTAATTCATCTCACAAAATTATAGGATTCCCTGATTGATAATCTAGATCGGGTGAGATGAATAAGGATCAAATTAATTTTTAAATTAAATTAAAATTAATTAAAATTAAATTTCAAATTTCAAATTAAATTAAAATTAATTAAAATTAAATTTTGAATTTCAAATTAAAATTAAATTTTGAATTAATTAAAAATTAAATTTCGAATTAAAACTAAATTAATTTTTTAAAATTAATATTAAATTAACTTTAAAAATTATTTTAAAAATTAAATTAATTTTAAAAAATTATTTTAAAACAAAAATTAACTTGAAATAATATTTTTAAATTTAACTTTAAAAATTTTATATTTAACTTAAAAATTTTATTCTAAACTTAAAAATTATTTTAAAATTATTTCCAAATTTTTTAAAAAATTATTTTAAAAATCATTTTAAAAACTTTAAAAAATTCTTTTAAAAATTCTTTTAAAACATTTTAAAAATTATTTTAAAAACTATTTTAAAAATCATTTTAAAAACTTTAAAAAATGCTTTTAAAAATTCTTTTAAAACATTTTAAAAATTATTTTAAAAACTATTTTAAAAAAAATCATTTTAAAAACTTTAAAAAATTATTTTAAAAATTCTTTTAAAACATTTTTAAAATTATTTTAAAAACTATTTTTAAAATCATTTTAAAAACTTTAAAAAATGCTTTTAAAAATTCTTTTAAAACATTTTAAAAATTATTTTAAAAACTATTTTAAAAAATCATTTTCAAAAACTTAATTTAAACATTACTTTTCAACTTAATTTAACCTAACTAAAAATTAAAACTTAAAAATTTAACTTAAACTTAAAACTTAAAGCTAAATTAATCACTGATATTAATTTTAATCTAAAATCAAAACTGAATTGAACGTATATTAATTGTCATTAAATAATTATAAAAATCATTTTAAAATCCTGTTAGAAATCTCTTAAAAATAATAATTATTATAATTCTTTTAAATTCATTTAAAACTTAGACACCTAACTTAAAAACTTAAATTCCGTTAACTTTAACTTTAAACTTAATTATGTAATTAATAAGTAGAACTTAATTGTTTAAGTCTAACTTTATTTGAAAACTAAAATTGACTTGAACCTTATTTAACTGTGTTTAATAATTTCAACTTCATGCTAACTTCAAACTAAATTAGTCCTACTTAAAAGGAAGTTAATAAAAAAAAAAATTATTAACTAACATTTTCACTGACCAACTCAATCAATTAATATGAAATTTACTAAGTATTAAATCAAGTAAAATTAATCAATAAATAATTGATAATGGGTAACTGTTCCTGAACTAATAAAAGTTAATCTTATTTAACCTTAAACTAAAGTTAAGCACCTGAATCTAAAATTAATTAATAATTGATTAATCAAATTCAAATAAACAGTTATACCAAGGATACAGAGATAATAATATATGTATTACTAAATTAGACAAATGTGTTAGGGCTTTGAAATTTAACACAACCAAACCTTAGTATTAAAGGGGAGATATTAAATTAAGGGGAGTAACCAATTCAGGGGGAGGTTCAATTTCTTTTAAATCCCCTAGAAAAATTAAGAAATAAGGAGGATTAATAAATTAAAGGAATATCAAATTCAGGGGGAGGTTTATTTTTTTTAATTATCTCCTTAAGCGTTATTTTTTAATCTTCTCTTTAAAATCTCTCTAGAAAATTCTACCTCATTTAAAAAAAAAAAAATTACTTTGAATATTTTTAGCAAATATTTTCAAACTTTTAAGTATCAAGTTCAGGGGGAGAAATTAATTAAAATTTTGTGTGTTTGAAAAATGCTTTTTTTACATCTATCTTAAAACTAACTTATTTTTAAAACACCAGTTTTCAAAAAGTTAAATTTAACTAAGTTTAATCCCACCTAATTTTTAAACCTGATTTTAAAAGTTGAATATTGCAAATTTAAACTTATTCAGTTTTGTAACATATGCTTGAAAATTCAACTTTCCAAACTTAGCTTTTATCAAATTAGCCTTAAAGATTTATTTTGGCAAAAATTTTACTTCTTGAAAAATTATTCTTACTTGTTTAATTTTTGCTTTGTTTTGAAAAATCGAAGTTGAAAATTTACCTTTTTGAAAAGTAAATGTTACTTAAACATGAAAAGTAAATTTGAAAAACCTGATTTGAAAATTTTTACACGCTTGAAAAGTTAAACTTGATTAACTTTAAATTTATACTTTTCAAAATTCAACTTGTCTCCCCCAAGTCAACTTGACAATTTTTTTTTAACTTGGTGTTAAAAATTGTACTTTTATCTTTCAATTTTGAACCAAACTTAGATATGTTTCAAAATTTGATTACTTTTTACAGTAACTCTACACTATGATTGTTTACCCGTGCTTATTTTTGATGAATGCCAAAGGGGGAGGGTTAGGTGGTTAAGTTAGCTAAACCAATTTGAAAATACAAACTAACTTTAAAACCACATAAATGCATGTTGTTTCTTGCATATTTCTTGCATATGTTTTCACTAACTTAACCAGGTTGTCATTCCATCAAAAAGGGGGAGATTGTTGGTGCGGTTAGCACTAACGAGTTAACCCAGGTTTTGATGAATGACAAAGAGGTTAAGTTAGTTTTGTTGTTGTCTGACACTTTGATCGAGTGTGCAGGAGAAGTCCAGACAGGTCGACGGGCTGACCAGATGTCTGGCACGAAGTCCAGCTAGGTCGACGGGCTGACCGGATAGCTGGCGAGAAGTCCAAGCGGGTCGACGGGCTGACCGGACGCTTGGCGAGAAGTCCAGCTAGGTCGACGGGCTGACCGGATAGCTGGCGAGAAGTCCAAGCGGGTCGACGGGCTGACCGGACGTTTGGCGAGAAGTCCAGACAGGTCGACGGGCTGACCGGACGTCTGGCAGGTAAGCAAGGTAAGTCACTAGAAGGGAGTGACTGTGAAGACGCGTTCCCGGGAAGGGAACATTAGGCGTCGATCCGGCTTAGATCCATTTCGGATATCTAAGTCGAGATCGTGACTAGATTCCGGTCTCGGAAAGACGGAATCTAAGTCATACTCTTTTTATTTATCTGTTGAACTTTAACTGTGCTGACAATCTGTTTTACAGGATATACATTTGCCTCGGACTAACTTTGTTTTGCAGGAAAAGGGAGTTTTTCTGGAACAAGGTGGTCCGGGTGCCCGGAGGGAATCCGGGCGCCCGGAGGTCCGGGCGCCCGGAAGGAGAATTCTATCCAGCCGAGTCGTCGCCACGTGGAGCATCATGGTTTGTGCAGCTACGTCACATTCCAGGCGCCCGGAAGGGATCCAGGCGCCTGGAACATCATATAAAAGAAGCCCCAGACAGGAGCTTCAGAATCAATGAATCAATTAAGCTGAGAACTCTTCTACTGCTGGTCTTGCTGCTCAACGTTCAGTGCGACGCTAACAAAGCTCCGACACTACGCTCCGTTCTTTTCCCTTTTGTCGGTATTTGTTTTCAGTTTTCATTGGCATCTTTTTGTACTTAAATTGTAATTATCCGAATTGCTAGTGAATTGCCCAACGAAAGTGGTCAAGGACCACGGGCCTTCGAGTAGGAGTCGTCACAGGCTCCGAACGAAGTAAAAAACAACTGTGTTCATTTACTTTTCCGCTGCGTTTATACTCTTATTTTTCGAATCGATATTCACCCCCCCCCCCCTCTATCGAATCTAACGGTCCTACACTTTTAAGATACATGGTAAACTTGTAATTCTTGTACCATTGACTCCTAAGTATATGAAGATCAATTGAGGATAAAAAATGAGAGTGAAAAAAGAAAAGATTGTGAGAGGAAAAAAAATGGAAAATAAAAGGAGTGTGAGAAAAGAAAAAGTGAGGATGAGAGGAGTGAAAAAATGAATGAAAAAAAAAACAAAAAATCAAGAGAGTAAAAAAGGGAGCTTTTATGCAAAAGAAAGGGATGTTAAGAGAGCTTTTTATTCTCAACAGCTGATGATTGTACTTTTGTACAAGAAGGCTTATTTCAACACTAACAACCTTAACTCTTCTTTGCCTAGTGTTGATAAATCTCTTTTGCAGGAATTTGATGATGTCTTTCCGAAAGAAGTTCCTAATGAATTGCCGCCACTTAGGGGAATAGAGCACCAGATTGACTTCATCCCAGGATCAATCGTTCCTAATCGACCAGCCTATAGGTGCAACCCTATGGAGATAAAGGAGCTTTAAAAGAAAATTGAAGAGTTGATGCGAAAAGGGTATGCTCGAGAAAGTTTGAGTCCTTGTGCAGTTCCTGTTTTGCTTGTGCCTAAGAAGGATGGAACTTGGAGAATGTGCGTTGATTGCAGGGCTATCAACAAAATTACGATAAAGTATCGTCATCCTATTCCTAGATTTGATGATATGAAAGATGAACTATATGGTTCTTGTATTTTCTCTATAATTGATTTGAAGTTTGGCTATCATCAAATTTTTATGCGTGAGGGAGATGAATGGAAAACTGCTTTTAAGACTAGGTTTGGTTCGTACGAATGGTTAGTCATGCCATTTGGACTAACTAATACACCTAGTACTTTCATGAGATTAATGAACCATATTTTGCGTGCTTATATTGAGAACTTTGTTGTAGTATATTTTGATGACATCTTGATTTATAGTAAGAATTTAGATGAGCATGTCAACCATTTACAAAAAGTTCTACTTGTTTTGCGAAATGAAAAATTTTATGCTAACATTCTAAAATGTTCTTTTTGCAATAGTCAGATAGAGTTTCTTGGTTATATTGTTAGTGCTAAAAGAATAGAAGTTGATGAAGAAAAGGTTAATGATGGAGTCAAAGAAAGAGAGCATCAAGCTAACGATACGGATCATGATCAACCCACTCTAGATGTTAATGATGATCCACTGAAGATGTGAAGGCCAAAGCTACCATTGAAGAAGGTTTGACCAAGAGCAAGTCATTCGGTATAGTCAGCCTAATTCAAGCCTTAGATGAGCTTAATTAGCACTTAAGTCTCATGTCTATGTAGTAGGGATATGTGGGCTTAATTTAGACTAAATTTCTACTTTTATTTGGGTTGTAATAAAGTCATAATCTTAAAATGGCTAAGTAATCTACATAGGCCTTTACTAAATGGGCTTTCTTTTGGCCTTTTAGGATTTTTTAGTCACCTTATAGCTATAAAGAAATGGGGTGACGGCCACACATGTATTTTTGACATATCTTTCAATCTAAAGCACGGTGAGGCTCTCGCTTGTTGGTTCTTCATTGAACTTGAACTTATCAAGGCATCTCCTTGTGGCGTTCAAATACTTATCAACCTCAATCCCAAGGTTGTGGCATCTTCCATCTGGTATACCAAGGTTCATGTTTTTCGAAGCATTGGGTCGAGGTTTCTTTCATCCATCTTATCATCTTAAGACCTTCCTTCTTTCTGTTTTCAATTCGTTGTGGGTTCTTGAAATATCTTTCTCGTTGGGTTCACATAAGGTAAGGCAATTCGTGAGTGGCCAACACCAAAAACGATAACTGAGGTACGTAGCTTTCACGGGTTGGCAAGTTTCTACAGAAGGTTTGTTAAAAATTTTAGTTCTATCGCTGCACCCTTCACTGAAGTTGTTAAAAAGAATGTTGGGTTCCGTTGGGATAGTGAACAAGTTACAGCTTTCAACTTAAGGAGAAGCTAATTTCGACACCATTACTTGCATTACCTAACTTTGCTAAAACTTTTGAAATTGAGTGTGATGCATCAGGAATAGGTATTGGAGCTGTGCTAATAAAGGAAGGTCGACCCCTTGCTTATTTTAGTGAGAAACTCAGCGGAGCAGCTTTGAACTATCCAACTTATTACAAGGAGATGTATGCATTGGTGAGGGCTTTAGAGACTTGGCAACATTACTTGTGGCCCAAAGAATTTGTTATTCACACTGATCATGAATCGTTGAAGCATTTGAAGAGCCAAAGTAAGTTGAATAGGCGTCATGCAAAATGGGTAGAATTCATTGAATCATTCCCTTATGTGATCAAGTATAAACAAGGTATGGAAAACATTATTGCCGATGCTTTGTCTCGAAGGTATACCTTGATCTCTACTTTAAACACTAAATTGTTAGGATTTGAATACATTAAAGATCTATATTCTAATGATTCTGATTTTAGAAATGTGTTTGAAGTTTGTGAACATGCTGCTTTTGGGAAGTTTTATAGGCATGAGGGGTTTCTTTTTAGAGTGAATAGGTTGTGTGTGCCTAATTGTTCATTAAGGGAATTATTAATCCAAAAATCTCATGGTGGGGGACTAATGGGACATTTTGAAGTAAGAAAAACTCTAGAAGTGTTGGTAGAGCATTTCTTTTGGCCACACATGAAACAAGATGTGGTTAAATTTTGTGAGAAATGTATTACATGTAGGTAAGCAAAATCTAGATCTTTACCTCATGGACTACACCTTTACCAATTCCTAATGAACCTTGGGTTGATATTTCTATGGACTTTGTTTTAGGACTACCAAGGTCCAAACGAGGTATGGATTCTATTTTTGTGGTTGTGGACTGATTTTCTAAAATGGCTCATTTTATTCCTTGTAGGAAAATAGATGATGCTAACCATATTGCTAGATCTATTTTTTAGGGAGATTGTGCGGCTTCATGGAGTACCGAGGAGCATAATTTCATATCGTGATGCAAAGTTCCTAAGCTACTTTTGGAAGACACTATGAGAAAAATTGGGAACAAAGCTTTTGTTTACTACAACTTGTCATCCACAAACAGATGGACAAACTGAGGTAGTAAATCGAACTTTATCTACTTTATTGAGAGCTATCATTCAAAAGAATTTAAAAGGTTGGCAAGATTGTTTTCCACATGTTGAATTTGCTTATAATAGATTTGTGCATTCTACTACTAATTTTTCACCTTTTGAAGTGGCATATGGTTTCAACCCTTTAACTCCTTTAGATTTGTCACCTTTGCCTGTCTTTGAGCGTGCCAGTTTATATGGTACCAGAAGAGCTGAGTTTGTGAGGCAACTGCATGAAAAAGTTTGATTGCAAATTGAAAAGAGAACTGAACAATATGCTACGCAGGCCAACAGGGGATGAAAGAAAGTGATCTTTGAACCCGGAGATTGGGTTTGAGTTCATATGTGGAAGGAAAGATTCTCTACTAAACGTCGTACTAAGTTGCATCCACGAGGAGATGGTGCATTTCAAGTCATTTCTAGAATCAATGATAATGCATACAAGCTTGACTTACCAGGTGAGTATAATGTGAGTGTTAAATTTAATGTTTCTGATCTTTCTCCCTTTGATGTAGGTGATCAAGATTCGAGGACGAATCCTTTTGGAGAAAGGGGGAATGATGGAGTCAAAGAAATAGAGCAACAAGCTAACGATATGGATCATGGTCAACCCACTCTAGATGTTAATGATGATCCATTATGCATCAATGGAGGCCCAATTACAAGGGCTAAGACTAGAAAGATAAAGGAAGCACTTAATGTACTAATTGAAGATGTGAAGGCTAAAGCTATCATTGAAGAAGGTTTGACCAAGAGCAAGTCATTCGGCATAGTCAACCTAATTCAAGCCTTAGATGAGCTTAATTAGCACTTAAGTCTCATGTCTATGTAGTAGGGATATGTAGGCTTAATTTAGACTCAATTTCTACTTTTATTTGGGTTGTAATAAAGCCATAGGCTTAAAATGGCTAAGTAGTCTACATAGGCGTTTACTAAATGAGCTTTCTTTTGACCTTTTAGGGTTTTTTGGTCACCTTATGGCTATAAATAAAGGGGGTGACGGCCACACATGTATCTTTGGCTTATTTTAAAATCTAAAGCACGGTGAGGCTCTCGCTTGTTGATTCTTCATTGAACTTGAACTTATCAAGGCATCTCCTTGTGTCGTTCAAAGACTTATCAACCTCAATCCCAAGGTTGTGGCGTCTTCCATCTCGTATACCAACGTTCGTGCTTTTCTAAGCATTGGATCGAGGTTTCTTTCATCCATCTTATCGTCTTTAGACCTTCCTTCTTTCTATTTTCTATTCGTTGTGGGTTCTTGAGATATCTTTCTCGTTGGGTTCACATCAGAGAGAAAAATAGAAAATTTGTTTACAAGAGGAAGTGAGGCTAAGAAAGCTTATTTGACAAGGTAGCCTATATTTCTTCTTTTTTGCAAGGAAACTTGCTTGGAATCTAATACTAAATCCTTGCCTAGTGATGTTGTTGTTATTTTGCAGGATTTTTGAGGATGTGTTTCCCTAGGAAGTACCTCATGGTTTGCCTCCAATGAGGGGGATTGCACATCAAATATACCTTATTCCTGGCGCTTCTCTGCCTAATAGGCTAGCTTATAGGAGTAATCCTCAAGAAACAAAGGAGATACAAAATCAAGTGGAGGAGTTATTGTAAAAAGGATGGGTTAGAGAAAGTTTAAGTCCTTGTGTTGTACCTGTAATTTTGGTGCCTAAAAAGGATGGATCATGGAGGATGTACACTGATTGTAGAGCCATCAACAACATCACAATTTGGTATAGACATCCTATCCCTAGACTTGATGATTTGCTTGATGAATTGCATGGTGCTTGCTTCTTTTCTAAAATTGATTTGAAAAGTGGGTACCATCAAATTAGGATAAGGGAAGGGGATGAATGGAAAATAGATTTCAAAACCAAATATGGATTGTATGAATGGTTGGTAATGCCTTTTGGGTTAACTAATGCACCAAGCACTTTTATGAGGCTTATGAACCATGTCTTATGAGAATTTCTTAGAAAATTTGTGGTAGTATACTTTGACGATATTTTGGTATATTCCAAGAGTATTGTTGAGCATATTGCACATCTCCAATCTGTCTTGCATGTCCTTAGAAAGGAAAAACTATATGCTAACTTAGAAAAGTGTTCATTTTGCACTAATCATGTGGTTTTTCTTGGTTTTGTCATAAGTTCTAAAGGAGTGCAGGTTGATGAAGGGAAAGTTAAGGCCATTAGAGATTGGCCAACTCCTAAAACTGTGAGTGAGGTTAGGAACTTCCATGGGCCGGCAAGTTTCTATAGGAGGTTTGTGAAGGACTTCAGCACAGTGGCAGCACCTCTAAATGAAATTGTTAAGAAAAACATGGGTTTTGTATGGGGAGAGAATCAAGAAAATGCATTTCAAACACTTAAGGATAAACTCACACATGCACCCATTCTTGCTTTACCTGATTTTTCCAAATCATTTGAAATTGAATGTGATGCATCTCATGTGGGTAGTGGGGTTGTTTTACTTCAAGATGGTCATCCCATTGCATATTTTAGTGAGAAATTAAGTGGTGTCACACTCAACTATTCCACTTATAATATAGAATTGTATGCACTTGTTAGCGCATTGCAAACATGGCAACATTATCTTTTTTCCTAAAGAATTTTTCATTCATAGTGATCATGAATTTTTGAATTAATTGAAAGGGCAAGGGAAGCTCAACAAAAGGCATGCCAAATGGGTCGAATTTCTTGAACAATTTCCTTATTTGATTAAGCATAAGCATTAATTACACTTTCTTGCCAAATGTTAGAGCAACAACCTAACGAATTTCTTGCCAAATGTTAGAGCATTAAATGTTGTAGCAGATACACTTTCAAGAAGGTATAACTTGTTAGCTACACTTGAAACTAAATTGCTTGGCTTTGAACATATTAAGAAATTGTATGTACATGATAATGAGTTTTCCCGATTATATGTTGCATGTGAAAAGAAATCACAAAATGGGTTTGTTAGGCATGACAACTAATTTTTAAAAATAACAGACTTTGTGTGCCTAGAGGATCCTTTGAACACAAAATCTAGTTAGGGAAGCACATGAGGGGGGTTTAATGGAATACTTTGGGATTCAAAAGACCTTAGAAATGCTGCTTGAACATTTTCATTGGCCACACATGTAACATGATGTACAGAAATTTTATGCACGGTACATTATGTGTAGAAAAGCAAAATCTAAGACATTATCTCAGGGACTTTACACACCTTTGCCTATTCCTAATTTTCCTTGGACTGACTTGTCTATGGATTTTGTTTTAGGGCTACCACGTAATCAAAAAGGTAAGGGCTCCATTTTTGTGGTAGTTGATAGATTTTCCAAGATGACACACTACTTACTTTGCCACAAAGTGGATGATGCAACTCATGTGGCAGATTTGTTTTTCAAAGAGGTGGTAAGACTTCATGGCATGCCTAGAAGCATTGTTTTAGATCATGACACCAAATTTTTAAGCCATATTTGGAGGACCTTATGGAACAAGCTAGGAACAAAGCTTCTTTTCTCCACCACATGCCACCCACAAACTGACGACCAGATTGAGGTGGTAAATAGGACACTTTCTACTCTTCTTAGAGCAATTATTAAGAAGAACATTAAATCTTGGGAAGAATGTTTACCTCATGTTGAATTTGCATATAATAGGGCGGTCCATTCTACTACTCAATTTTCTCCTTTTGAGATTGTTTATGGATTCAATCCACTAACACCTCTTGATTAGCATCCTTTACCTAACAATTCTTCTTTAGTTCACAAGGATGGCAAAACAAAGGCAGAATATGTGAAGAAACTTCATGAGCAAGTTAAAGCTCAAATTGAGAAGAAAATGGAGCAATATGCAATTCGAGCCAATAAAGGGAGAAAAAGAGTTGTCCTTGAACCCGGTGATTGGGTGTGGGTTCATATGAGGAAGGAATGGCTTCCTACCCAAAGGAAGTTAAAGCTTCAACCAAGAGGAGATGGGTCATTCCAAGTGTTGGAAAGAATTAATGACAATGCTTACAAAATTGATTTGCCCGGTGAGTATGATGTTAGTGCAACATTTAATGTGGTTGATTTGAGTCCTTTTGATGTAGGTGATGAAGACCTAAATTCGAGGACGAATTCACCTAAAAAAGGAGGGAATGATGTGAGCCAAGAAGAGGCATTGAAGGGAATTGGTGGACCCATGACAAGGTAAGCAAGCTTTGGAAGGCTTAATAATGGGGCTCAAGGAAAAGGAGGATCAATGCACAATGGAGGCAACAACTAAATGGATTAGCATTCCTTCAATTTGAAAGTGAAATTGAACCAACATGAGGACCATTTTCGTATGTATTTTTTTTGGAGTTGGGGGTTCTAAAATGACTTTTCATGTCCTTTGTGAGTTTTTAATGCATTTTTGAGAGTTCCTAAGCTAGTATAATAAATATCATGCATGCATGGTTGCATTAAGCTAGTATTAGGGATTAGTGGTTGCATTAGTGGATAATAAATACCATGCATGCAAGCATGATATTTATTACATAATTAGTGCATAGTAGATCTTTAAGGATGTTAAATAGGAGAATTCTTGTATGACAAATCAAGTAAGTTTGAATGAAAATTTGAGTTTCTCTCTCGTGAGAGCTTCCTTCTAGTTCTTAGGCAAAGAACTAATTATGATCTTATCAAGGCAACTTGTGGCGATCAAACCCCATGACTTATCACTCACCTTCTCATCTTGCTTGAGTGTGGCGTCAATACCTTTCCCCAAGCAGAATTTCAAGGCGATCCATTTACAAGGTTCTTTATCAAAGTTCAACAAATAGGCATTCTTCGGATAAACTTCTGGGCTATGGTGAGTCACTTGGGGAACATTAGAGTAACCATGCCTTCAAGGTTTTCCAAATAGTCCTTTCCACTAAATTTAATAATAAAACTTTGGTCTAACTAGCTAGGATTAGTAGAGGATAACTTTGGTTAGTTCTACTAAGCCAAATGCACCAGGTCAAAGCCATATCTTCCTAGACATGCATAGACAGAGCTTTCCTAACTTACAATCATCCAAAACTTTTCCAATGGTATTTTTCAAGTTAAACTTTTGTCCCTATTTGATCTAATTCTACCTACCTAGCCGGGTAACTAATATTTTCGAGATGCCAACTAATTTGGAGCCTCCTCCTGAATTATTGAGTTTTTATGTTTTAGGTTTATGGCATTTATTTTTATAGTTATAATAAACTTGATGGTAATTATTTGATTTATTTGAGTTTGACTTCATTATATTATTTGATTTATTTGATTTTATTTGATTCTTTAGTTTTGAGTTAATGAATTTAGTTGGATTTGATTTTAGATAATAAATTTCAATTTTGGGTACATAGAATTTATTGAGCTCTACTTGCGTGGTAAGACACACTTTCGGAACTCAAGTTTTAGTTTGTTTCTTATTTTGGCTTATAAGTGATATAAATGTTTTATTTGTTGAGCTAGATTTATATCCAAGCGTAGATTTATTGTATATAGCTTTTTGGGGTTTTAAGAATTAAATCTATGTTTTTAGATCTAGTAGTAAAAATTTATAACAATCCTTTAAGTTTGTTAATTTCATTCTTTAATATTGTGTTTTCCTCAAGTTTTACAACTTGATTTGGATTTATACTTTCAATCTGTTCCTTAAGGTGTTGATTTTCCTCAAGGAGCATTTCATTTTGTTTTTCATATTTAATTAATTTTTTATTTAAAAACGCAATTACTCTAAAGAATTTTGAGGTTAGGACACTTTCTAATTCCAGTTCGGATGCTATCAACGCGACGTAGTTTTGATGTTCCTGATCTTCGACGTCCAATTCTTTGGGGGATGCTTCATCCCATGTCACCTTCTCTTCTTCCTGCATTTTGACGTTAAGTAATTTATTCAAAATTGAATCCTTTTAGTTACCTTTGCCTCACTGTTCCCTTCATGTAGTTCAATCAGTTTGTCCAAGATCTCCTTTATGTTTTCATGTGGGCCGACGCAATTCAGTTCCTCTTTTCTTAATCCGCACTGGATTGTGTTGAGAGCCTTGAAGTCGATCTAGGCCTTCTTCATTTTTGAATTCTAATTTTTTGGGTCTATTGGAATTTCAGCATTGTTGACGGGAGCCTTGTTGCCTTTGGTGATGCTGAACCATTAGTCAAAGTCGATCTTCAAGTATACCTCTATCTTCTTCTTCCATTATGGGAAGTCATGTAATGCCCGACCTTCTACCCATACCTATCCGGTCAGACGTTACTCTTTCATTGCTTGATTTTATACTTACAAATATATATTGCTCGGTTCAAAGATCTACTCTAAACTTGTTTCGACTGATAGAATGTGACTTGGAGCCAAGTAGAGCTGGAAGGGAGTCTAGAGCTTCTAGTGGGTCTGGGTCGTGTGGCCTTGACCGACCATGTAGCCTTGCACGAGAAGGAACATGGTGTGGGCATGTGGCGATGACCGGCCGTGTAGCCTTGTCGAGGCCACAATTTGGCACGGTCGTGAGTGCTACATGGCTGTATAAGGTATTCCCGGCTGACGCAGGGCATGACTGTGTGAGTGTCACACGGTCGTGTCCCCTTGGCGGAGAGGAAGAGGTGCACGGCCGTGTGAATACACACGACCGTGTCCCCTTGGCCGAGAGGAAGAGGTGCACGATCGTGTGAATATACACGGTCGTGTCCCTTTGGCCGAGAGGAAGAGGTGCACGACCGTGTGAATATACACGGCCATGTCCCTTTGGCTAAGAGGAAGAGGTGCACGGCCGTGTGAATCCACACGGCCGTGTCCCGGGCCGTGTGGCGTCACACCCTGCTCTACAAAAAGGGGTTGTTCTCCCCTTTGTACTTATCTTTGGGTTAGGGTTCTCTTCTATTGCTTGAAAAGGGGTCCTCCCCTTTGGGGAGACCCTAGATCTTCCCTCTTTGTCACTCTAATTACTGTCAAACTGATTAATTCATCCTAAGTAACAAGTGATAGTATTTCATGTAGAGCGAAGAGAAGAAAATACTTTAGCATCAAGTTCTAACATATTCCATACAATAATAAGTTCTCAGATCTCCTTCCACTGTTCCGTCACACACACACACAAAACACCGCTCTTGCTGCCTCCTCCTACTCGAGCTTTCCTTTACCTTTATCTGCAGTATAAGAAAATACAAATCTATAAGCGAATGCTTAGTAAGTACCATCTACTCACAAAACAAGCATTAAAACAAGAATATGCTTTTCAAAACTGCTTGGGAAAGAACACAAAACTCGCACTTGATAATACTTCAAGCTAAAATGCAGATTTATCATGCAAAACATCAACTTAAAACTATGCTAGCAATGTAAACATGTAATGGAAACATAAGTCCTACCATACTATGGAGTTCATCCATGCTACACTTCGCTTTCACCTTTTCTTCATCCATCTCAATGCCTTTAGTACTAACAACAAAACCAAGAAACACAACTTTCTCCGTACAAAAGGAGCATTTAACGAGGTTAGCAAAAAGCTTTTATTCTTTTAGCACACTCAAAACTAACCTTAAATGTGTAACATGCTCTTCTAAGCTTATGATATAAATCAAAATATCATCAAAATACACAACTACAAATTTTCCTAAGAAAGCACACAAAACATGGTTCATCAAACGCATAAAAGTGCTAGGAGCATTAGTTAAGCCAAAAGGCATTACTAATCATTCATATAAGCCATGCTTGGTTTTAAAACCAGTTTTCCATTCATCACCTTCCTTCATCCTAATCTGATGATATCCACTCCTAAGATCAATTTTTGTGAACACACAAGAAACATGCAATTCATCAAGTATATCATCAATCCTAGGAATTGGATGACGATACTTTACCGTGATATTGTTGATGGCTCGACAATCCACACACATCCTCCATGTTCCATCCTTCATGGGAACGAGTAACACAGGCACGGCGCAAGGGCTCATGCTTTCTTGAACATACCCCTTTTCTAATAATTCATTAACTTGCCTTTGAAGTTCATTTGCTTCCTCCAGATTACTTCTATAGGCAGGTCGATTTGGAATGGATGCACCGGATATGAAGTCAATTTGGTGCTCAATTCCTCTAATTGGAGGTAAACCATGCGGAACCTCTTCAGGAAAGACCACCTCGAATTCCTGTAAGAAAGAAACAATAACACTAGGCAAAGAACTAATAAGGTCGTTAGTGCTCAGGAGTGCCTCCTTATACAAAAGGATAAGGGGCAGCTGATTTGAAAACAAAACTCCTTTGATCTCACTTTTTTTGCATAAAAGTTATTTTTCTTTCTCTCCTTTTTTTTCCTTGACCACTTCTTTTGTCTCTTTCCTCTCATTTTCTTTCCTCTCATTTTTCTTTTCCTCGACTTCTTTTTTCCCAATTTTTTTCTCTCAATTTCTTTTTCTTTCTTCTTTTCATTTGATTTTTGTAGTCTCAACTGGTCCTCCATAACTTGTCTTGGAGTCAACGGTACAAGAATAATAGGTTGTCCTTTCAAAGTAAAACTATACCTATTTGTGAGGTCATCATATGATACCTTTCGATCGAATTGCCATGGTCTTTGATACGAACCCCACCAATAAATGTGATGGAACCCGAAACAAAGGTGGATAGAACCCCAAGAACTAAATGACAAGAGTGTGAGCCTTGACCCATAACTAAGAATTGGCACGAACCAAGCCTACGAAGGAAAGAAACGCCACACCTAGGGGTGATAAGTTTCGATGGGTTGAACGCCACGAGAGTAGACTCGATAAGTTCAGCAAGTTCTTTCAAGAACTAAGAGAGCACACAATCTCACCAAAAACTAAGTTGCTTCATACAAAGATGTCCCTCCCTTATATAATGGTAGTGAACAAGGAAAATACAAGATAAATACATGCACAATTAGAGTCCCAATGTTGCATGCCTCATGCAAGCTATCTAGAAACCCAAAACAAAATAAATGCATGCATAATTAGAGTCCCAAGTTGCATGCTTCATTAAACAATCTAAAATACTTAAGACTTCATGCATGAACGAATTCCCATGCTTTGCATGCTTATTCACGTTCTTCCGTTAAGCACGGTCAGTCATGGATGGTTGTGCCCGATTACGTGGATTAGGCCACGACTAGCAGTTGCGATTATCTTGGTTTCTCCTTGCTCATAGTCCTCCCAATGTTTTTTGATTAGCCCATTTAGTGCTTCATTGAAACGCTTTGCCCGTAGTCTTGTAATTGGGCCTTCCGGAAGTGATAACTGATCTCTCCTATCTTCAACCCTTGAGCATACATAATTCTCCCCTTCATGAAAAGAATTTGTCCTCAAATCATCACCTGCATCAAACGGGGATAAGTCAGCAACATTAATAGTAGAATGTACTCCATACTCACCTGGTAGTTCAAGTTTGTAGGCATTATCATTGATGCGCTCTAATACTTGAAATGGGTCATCCCCTCGAGGTAGAAGTTTAGAACGACATTTGTCCGGAAATCGCTCCTTTCGGAGGTGTAACCAAACTCATTCTCCTGGTTCAAACGTAATTTTCTTGCGCCCCTTGTTAGCTTGTTGCATGTATTGCTGAGTTCTTTTCTCAATATTCAGTCATGCTTGTTCATGAATCTTCTTTACGAATTCGGCCTTCAGCTTACCATCGAAGTTTATATGCTCACTTACAGCTAAAGGAATCAAATCTAATGGTGACAGAGAATTGAAACCATAAACAATTTCAAATGGAGAAAATTTAGTCGCAGAATGTATGCTCCTATTGTAAGCAAATTCAACATGAGGTAGACAATCTTCCCATATTCCCAAATTCTTGTTAATGACCGCACGAAGTAAAAAGGACAAGGTTCGATTGACCACTTCAGTTTGCCCATCAGTTTGAGGGTGACAAGTAGTAGAGAACAACAATTTAGTTCCTAATTTCCCCCACAAAGCCTTCCAAAAATAACTCGAAAATTTTACATCTCTATCAGAGGCAATGGTCCTAGGCATGCCATGCAACCTAATAACCTCTTTAAAGAGCAATTTAGCTATATGCGATGCATCATCGGTTTTATGACATGGAATGAAATGCGCCATTTTCGAGAATCTGTCTACCACAAAAAAAATTGAATCTCTCCCTCTCTTGGTCCGGGGTAATCCCAAAACAAAGTCCATTGAAATATCAGTCCAAGGTTCACTAGGTATAGGCAAAGGAGTATACAAGCCATAGGGTGTCAATTTAGATTTAGCTTGTTTGCAAGTGATACACTTCTCACAAATTCTTTCCATGTCGCGTTTCATATGTGGCCAAAAGAAATGATCCTGTAAAACCCCTAAAGTCTTAGTAACGCCAAAATGACCCATCAATCCACCACCATGGGCTTCCCTAGTGAATAATTCACGTAACGAACACATAGGCACACACAATCTATTTTCACGAAATAAAAACCCATCATGCCTATAGAACTTACCAAATGCAACCTTATCGCATGCTTTGAACACCTCAGAAAAATCAGTATCGTTAGTATATAAATCCTTGATATATTCAAATCTAAGTAACTTCGTATCTAAAGTGGACAGTAAAGCATACCTTCGAGATAGTGCATCAGCAACTACGTTCTGCTTTCCTTGCTTGTATTTGATCACATAAGGAAATGTCTCAATGAATTCTACCCATTTAACATGGCGTTGGTTCAACTTATGTTGGCTTTTCAAATGCTTTAGAGATTGATGATCTGTGTGAATCACGAATTCTTTTGGCCATAGGTAATGTTGCTATGTCTCCAATGCTCTCACCAATGCATACATTTCCTTGTCATATGTGGGATAGTTGAGAGTGGCTCCACTCAACTTCTCACTGAAATAAGCAATGGGTCTTATTTCCAGCATAAGCACAACACATATACCAACACCAGAAGCATCACATTCGATTTCAAATGTTTTAGAAAAATTTGGTAGGATTAGTAAAGGAGCAGAACTTAGCTTTTCTTTCAAAGTGTTGAAGGCCCTGTCTTGCTCCTCTCCCCACTTGAATGACTCATTTTTCTTGATGACTTTAGTAAGAGGAGCTGCAATATTCCTAAAATCACGAACAAACCGTCGATAGAAGCTGGCCAAACAATGGAAACTCCTCACTTGGCTAATTGTTGTTGGTGTTAGCCACTCTTGGATTGCTTTCACCTTTTCCTCATCCATCTCAACGCCTTTAGTACTAACAACAAAACCAAGAAACACAATTTTCTCCGTACAAAAGGTGCATTTATCGAGGTTAGAAAAAAACTTTTCTTCTTTTAGCACACTCAAAACTAACCTTAAATGTGTAACATGCTCTTCTAGGTTTATGATATAAATCAAAATATCATCAAAATACACAACTACAGATTTTCCTAAGAAAGCACACAAAACATGGTTCATTAAAACGCATAAAAGTGCTAGGAGCATTAGTTAAGCCAAAAGGCATTACTAACCATTCATATAAGCTATGCTTAGTTTTAAAACCAGTTTTCCATTCATCACCTTCCTTCATCCTAATATGATGATATCCACTCCTAAGATCAATTTTTGTGAACACACAAGAACCATGCAATTCATCAACTATATCATCAATCCTAGGAATTGGATGGCGATACTTTACCGTGATGTTGTTGATGGCTCGACAATCCACACACATCCTCCATGTTCGGTTCTTCTTGGGAACTAGTAACACAGGCACGGCGCAAGGACTCATGCTTTCTCGAACATACCCCTTTTCTAATAATTCATTAACTTGCCTCTGAAGTTCCTTTGCTTCCTCCGGATTGCTTCTATAGGCAGGTCGATTCGGAATGGAGGCACCAGGTATGAAGTCAATTTGGTGCTCAATTCCTCTAATAGGAGGCAAACCATGCAGAACCTCTTCAGGAAAGACCTCCTTGAATTCCTGTAAGAGAGAAACAATAACACTAGGCAAAGAATTGTTAAGGTTGTTAGTGCTCAAGAGTGTCTCCTTATACAAAAGGATAAGGGGCAGCTGATTTGAAAACAAAGCTCGCTTAATCTCACTTTTTTTGCATAAAAAATATTTTTCTTTCTCTCTCCTTTTTTTTTCCTTGCCCACTCCTTTTGTCTCTTTCCTCTCATCTTCTTTCCTCTCATTTTTCTTTCCCTCTTCTTTTTTTCTCAATTTTTTTTCTCTCAATTTCTTTTTCTTTCTTCTTTTCATTTGCTTTTTGTAGTCTCAACTTGTCCTCCATAACTTGTCTTGGAGTCAATGGTACAAGAATAATAGGTTGCCCTTTCAAAGTAAAACTATACTTATTTATGAGGCCATTATGTGTTACCTTTTGATCGAATTGCCAAGGTCTTCCCAACAATAGATGACATGCATGCATGAGAACCACGTTACACAACTCATCTTCATATTTGCCAATGGAGATTGCTACCAAGACTTGTTGTGTTACCTTGATTTCTTCGCAATCGTTTAGCCACTGTAGTCGATAAGGTCGTGAATGTTTTCGAGTTGGTAGTGATAATTTCTCCACCAAATCAGTACTTGCCACATTGGTGCAAATCCCCCCATCAATAATAACACTGCAAACCTTGTTATTGACAAAGCAACGGGTATGAAACAAATTCTCCCTTTGATTACCTTCTTCCTCCAGAGCTTGTAGATTTAGAACTCGTCGGGCCACCAATAAGTCTCCGATAACAGCATGTTGTTCATCATCACTGTTCTCTTTGTTAGGATCGATGATCGCGGCTAGAGAGGGGGAGTGTGAATAGCCGACCCCAAATTCTTTCGTTTCTTCCTACGATTAGGGTTAGCGCAGCGGAAATAACTAAATAGAAACGAGAACGAGAAGATCAAACCTTAGACGCAGCGATGTAACGAGGTTCGGAGATGAAACTCCTACTCCTCGGCGTGTCCGTAAGGTGGACGAAGCCTATCAATCCGTCGATGGATGAGACCCTGGAGAACCGGCTAATAAATACTCCTTGTGGGTGGAGAAACCTCACCACAATAACTTGCAACAACAAGATAGAAATACAGCAAGAAATACAAACAATATGAATGTAAAACACCTTGCTTGCCTTCGACTGGTTTCCGTTGATGAAGCAGCAACTTCATGGAAGAACAGCAGCAACTGACCAGCCGGGGAAGCTCACACGAAGCTTCACGAAGCAGAGAGCTCAGCAAAGCTCAAGCACAGCAAGGAGCAGGGGCAAGAAGGAAGAAGTTATACTGTACAGGCCCTCGAACTCCTTTTATAACCTGCGAAGAAGACACAGAAGAAACTAGCCATTGCTATGCAACGGCTAGGATGTGGACCGATCAGGCTTCATCCTGATCGGTCCACAAGGGTCCTGATCGGTCTTTAGACCGATCAGGCCCTTCCCTGATCGGTCATGGAGACCGATCAGGTCCTTCCCTGATCGGTCCCATGACCGATCAGGTCCTTTCCCTCCCGAAAGTGATCTCCTTCTGATCGTCTACTGATCGATCACCGACCGATCAGATAATCACAGAAACACACTGTTTGGTTACTGATCGGTCACCAGACCGATCCAGATACCTAGTGTATCACTGGATCGATCCACTCATCGATCCAGAGCTTGGTTTTTGCCCAAACCAAGTCTCAAACCTTCCAAACCAACATCCGGTCAACCTTGACCTATTGGTACACGGTCACTCCCTTGACCTGCTAAGACTCCCCACCAAGTGTCCGGTCAATCCCTTTGACCCACTTGGACTTTTCTCTTCGTGCCAAGTATCCGGTCATTCCCTTGACCTACTTGACCTTCACAATACCAGATGTCTGATCACCCTTGATCCATCTGGATTTTCCCTTGCCCGGCTTTACTCACCAGGACTTTCACCTAACTTCACTCACTAGGGTTTTCACCTGGCTTCACTCACCAGGTTTTCAATCTGCCCGGCTTCACTCACCAGGACTTTCCAACTGCCTGGCTTCACTCACCAGGACTTTCCCACTGCCTGGCTTCACTCACCAGGACTTTCCGAACTGCCTGGTTTCACTCACCAAGACTTTTCCAACTGCCTGGCTTCACTCACCAGGACTTTCCCTTTCACCTAGCTTCACTCACTAGGATTTTCATTCTGCCTAACATCCCAGTTAGGACTTCCCAGTCAAGTATCCGGTCAACCTTGATCTACTTGACTCTTCTTCATTCAACCTGATCAGACCTTGATCAGTATCTCTCCGTATGGACAACTGCACCTGCATTGTCCATGTCTACATGTCTTTTTGTATTGTCAAACATCGAAACCATCACCAAGGTTTACGCTTGGTCAACTAGGTCAACCTTGACCTAGTGGAAATTGCACCAACAATCTCTCACTTTTTGATGTTTGACAATACCTTTAAGTTAGGCTAATCTAATAGCCTCAACTTTCCTCATGCCACTAGGTAATGAAACATAAGTTACAACCTTACATTTTCCTTCTAAGAAGGCAACCTCCTTCTTAGATAATGAAGGCCTAACTTAAACCCTTCATTCTCCCGCTATTGGCACACATCAACAAACTCTCCCCCTGAAGAGTAAGTTATCGTTGTTCACAACTTCACTCGTCGTGATCAACAAACTCTCCCACTAACTCCAATGTTCTTCCTTGAACATTCTCTAGACATTCTTCCCCTTTTTGACACACATCAAAAGGAGTGAATCAAGGTCAAGAGTTTCTTCCTAATGAAAGTCCCATACCTTTCATTGAAACCCTTAATTTCCCCCTTGATACTAATGTCAATAGTCAATTTAGTGATAATCCCATATCACTCATGACAACTCCCCCTAAAGGTCAACTCCCCTTGACCAATAGGTAAAACTCCCCTAAAGGTCAACTCCCCCTTGACCATTGCACCAACAATGTCTTGGAGAGTTTCAACCCTTTAGAAATCCAAAACTCCAACTTCATTGCTGAAATTTCAGAAATTTCAGACAGCACAGTCGAAACTAGCACGCCCTGATCGGTCACCAGACCGATCAGGTCTTCCCTGGATCGGTCACGGTGACCGATCCAGGCTCCCCTCCGATCGGTCCACAACTCGATTTCTGATTTCTTCTCCCGAAATTCAGAAACCTCTAGAAAATCACAGAAAATTTTAAAAATTGTAAAATTTTGAGGATACATTCCTCATAACATATACTATCATGGAAAAATAATTTTCTATGAAAATAAGTTCCATTTTCAACTCTTGATACAAAGTTCAAAAGTCTTTGAAATAGCTCAAAGTTAACTTTATCTTTGTATCAACTTGTTCAATGATGAATGCTATCACTAGAAAAGCTTCATCAAGGTTTTTCAAATCAATTTTGAAATGATTTAGGACCACAATCTTTGGGCTAAATGTACATGACTTGTACATGAGCTTTCCCTATGATCCCCAATTTCGAATTAGGTTCATCTAGGTACAAGAGTTATGCACCTTGATCCTAACTCATCATCCTAATATCTCACACACATCTAAGGTGTATCAAACACATCCAAGTCAATTTTGATGTGAGATATGGGTTTAGGTTATCTTAGGCTAAGTTTTCATGCATTTTCTAAAACAACAACTTGATCTCCATATCAAATTGTGTTGTTTATCCTTAGATCAATTTCATTGATTATAAATGCAAGAAATGATGACATGGCATAAAATGATATCATAAATGAAAACATGTGCCAATGTCATGATGTCATGGCATAAAGTATGAAACTTAAATAAAGCATGACATATAACTAACCTAAGCATTATCATGACATTTCAAATGACCATAAAATAAATATGATGTCATGACATGGCATATGGCAAACAATATATGGCAAATAACATGTAAAGGTATAGAAAATACCTAATTCTAGCCTTAGTTGCCATTTTTGATAATTTTTTATCATTTTGCCATAAAATTCTATATTCCTAAGTGTAATAGACCTAAAGTCATATCCTCAAGACTTTTAGATCATTATGTGCCAATTAGATTGACCTAAGAGAACTCCTCAAATGTAGTTGGCACATTCTAATCACCTTAGGAATAACTCTTAATTTCATTTTCAAGGCTTGATCACACCTTGAAAATTCCTAAAGTGCCACCTTTTGCCATGATTAGGTTAACTACCTATTCAAGTAAGGTTAGCACACCTTAACTCATCTAGCGTGATGAAATCACGCTCCTAGGAACCCAATACCTATTTGAGCTCATTGGGTTCACTAAGTATTCACTAGGGATGACTTCCCTAGCAACCCTTCTAATGACCCTCCTAGGCTTTGAAGCCTTGGTCATTTGGGACTCATCAAGATCAACTCTAGGGGTGACTCCCCTTGTGACCTTGGTGATGGTCTTCCTAGCCCTAGATTTTGTTCCATAATCAAATGGAACATTGTGATAAGTGGGCTTGACCACTTGGGACTTAGGTTTGTGACCCAAACCTTTCTTGTCCTTGGACATTGGTTTTTGACCCTTAAACCCTAGAGATGACTTCTCCAAGTTCTTAAGAGCCTTTTCCAAAGTATCAAGTCTTGACCTCAAGACTTGATTCTCCTTCTCTAATACCTCAATTTTTAATTTTTCATTTTTCTTTGAGGTATTCCTAGGCATGTGTCTAGTTGATTTGGGATTTCTACCTAGGTTCTCTTTAGCCTTAGTTGAGTTAGTCCTAGGGTTGGCTTTCCTAGTGTTATCCTTATCTAGGCTCACATGTTTGGCACCTAAGCATGTGTATCGATTTCTATAATTAACATGCTTATCATTATTAGCAATAGCAATAAGGCTACTAGCATGTGTTCTATTTGAATTGCAAAAATGAGCCTTAGAGATTACCTTAGGGTTTGCCTTAGCTCCCCCTATCGTTGTGCTCGTCTTCTTGTCCTTGTGAGGTTGCCTCCCCCTCGGACATTGGCTCCGATAATGTCCCCTTCGCTTGCATTGAAAACACACCACGTGCTCTTTGCCTTTGCGTATCGGGACTCCGACTTTCTTGACCTTTGGCGCCGGTGGAGACTTTCTAATCCTCTTTGGACACTTACTCTTGTAATCTCCATACTCCCTACACTCAAAACACATTATATGTAATTTATTTGAAATTGAAATGCTTGAGTTACCTAGGGTTGAGGATGTATGAAGACTTTCTTCTTCTTCCCTTCCGGAGGTAGAAGCTTCTTCCTCTTGCTCCATTCTTGAAGAAGAACTCTCCTTCTCTTCTTCCTTAGATGTTGAGTAGCCCTCAACTTCTAATTCCTCTCCTCCATGATGTGAGCTACTTGGCTCACTTGACTCCTCTTCATGGCTTGAAGTGGAGTTCCCTTCATGGAACTTAGCCAAGTTGTTCCACAACTCCTTGGCATTGTTGTATCCACCTATCCTATACAAAACATCATTAGGTAAAGAATATTCAAAAATCTTCAATACCTCATCGTTGACTAGGGATTGGTGGACTTGTTCCTTGGTCCACTCCTTCTTCTCTAGGGTTTCTCCTTTCTTGTCCGTCGGAGGCTTGAAACCTAGTTGGACACAACTCCAATTCTCAAGATTAGTCATAAGAAAATATTTCATTCTTACCTTCCAAAACACGAAGTCGTCGCGATCGTAGAAGGGTGGAATGGTGATGTCGTCTCCGAGTTGATCCATCTCTAGCTTGTGCTCCCTCGGGTGTTAATCCGGCGAAGAGCGACCTCGCTCTGATACCACTTGTTAGGATCGATGATCGCGGCTAGAGAGGGGGGGTGTGAATAGCCGACCCCAAATTCTTTCGTTTCTTCCTACGATTAGGGTTAGCACTGTTAGTGAGAGCCCTAGAGCCAATCATGTGATGGTTACTTTTTGGACTCTTTGTATCATATTCTTGTACATATATTTCTGATATATAAATAAAGGCATTGTGATTATTATACTTGTGTGTATTTGTGCTATATAAATAAGTATAATAATGTCCTAGGGTAGTAGGTTCATATCTATATCAATCGATTAGTTAAATCGATAGTGAGATGATATAGAGAACACTACACTTAATTATTCCTAGTCAAGTATTAACATAGAAGGACAATGTTAATGTATTGAGACTAGCATGTAGGTCAACATGATGACTTGATCTCACAAGTCATGGATATGAGATATCAAGTTGACACATGGGTATACATTGGAGAATGTATACTGAATGACCCGCCATGAGAAAGTATCATGGATCGTTATATGAGTGTCATATACTTTCTCAAGTGACTATTAGTATGACTTTAGTCCTTAGACCTGAAGTCACCATGGTTCCCTACATAAGGAGTTATGTACTTTGGTTTCGTCAAACGTCACCCGTAACTGGGTGGACTATAAAGGCGATTACTGGATATGTAACAAATTATGCGGAGGGATGTGAGTGATGTAGATGGGATCTATCCCTCCTATATTACAGGAGTGATATCATAGTCTTGATAGAGTGAGATCACTAAGTGCATGGCCATGCCCAAATAAGGCAATATGTGATATTGTGCTTATTTGATTATAGTGAGTCTACTTGGAGTTCAAGACACTTAGATTGATTGGAGGATGACACGGTCTATGCCTCATATAAGATCAATCTAGATATCAAGGATAGAAGGACAATGTCACATATTGTGAGAGTCACAATTATTAGTCATATTGGTGATGTTGGATCTCAACATTCTTGTAACTTGGGTAGCAATGATGTGTTGCTAGATACCTCTCATTGCTTATGTCCCTAATTGGATTTAGGGACATTGCCAACGTTGACAAGAACCTATAGGGTCACACACATAGAGCAATAGATGGAGACTAGTTCATATGATGAACCAAGAGGAAAGATGAAGTCAAGTTTGACTTGGCTAAATATGGAAAGTCTATAAAAGGCAAGTTTGACTTGACCTAAATCCACAAGTTTGACTTGACTATGAGTTAGACTCAAGTATGATCCAAATGTTGGATAAATCAATTAAGGGAGTTAATTTGGTCATGTTTGACTTTGGCCAAATTAGGAAGGTTGAAAGTCAATATTGACTTGACTTGGATGCCACCACATTTGATGAGGTGGCATGGGAGAACCAATGGGGATGCTACACATCACCATGCCACCTCATGCTTGCCACCTCATGGGAGGTTACCCATGAGTGGTCGGCCACATTAAGGGGCAATTAAGAGCATTAATTGCCCACTTAATGACATTTATGTGGCCGGCCACATGATATGGTGGATTGATTGAATTTTTGAATTCAATTTTTTTGATTCTTCTTCTTCCTTGGTGCTCTCGGCAACTTCTCCCTCTCTTCCTCCTCTTCTTGGCCGAAAACCACATAGGTGCTAGCACACCTTGTTTCGGTCATCTTCTCCACCTAATTGCTTGTGTGGACACATATAGAGGGGCTCTACTTTGTGCCCTCTAGATCCAACTTCAACCTTAGTCGAGCGGGATAAGCGAAGGGCACGCATCAAAGGTAGTTTTTCTTTAAACTATAGATCTAGGAGTAGATCTAACATATTCGGGTATTAAGCATGATATAAATACGTGGAATTTTTTGAATCGGATTTTTCTTTGCACGAGATCCTTGGCTAGGGTGTTTCGGGGTTTCCGCGACGCGAAAAGCGGTTTTCGTGGCCCGAAAAATTCTAACAGTGGTATCAGAGCCATCGTGCGAAGCACGTATTTATTTTTTTTTTCTGTATTAGATACAAAATTTAGATGCTTTTAAGTTTCTGTGATTTTTCTAAATTTTAGGAATTTTTGGGTATTTTTCTCGTAGAGGCGAAAGAACGAGTGCGAAGCACTTGTACACTTTTGTCACCGAGAAAAATTTCTCCGAAACGGCAAGTTTCACCCAAATAGATTTTGGGACAGCAGGTAAGGGCGCTGTATAATCGCAAGAGGACACTCGCGAAGGTTATTTCGCGATTAGGGGTGCTGCCCCTAACCCCGCGATTACGCCCGAAACTCGCTTAGCGGGACCGCCGTGGAGAAGGGACTCAAAAATTCAGAAAAATCAGTAGAAAAATTTTAAATAAAAAAAATACACAATTCTGAATTATGTACAGTATGTGTTGGTCATGGCCCAAGTCCCAGAATTTTTATGAAAAATTATGCGTGTAATTCATAATACGGCCTGCGTGCCGTCATGTGTTGTGTGTGCTGTATTGTGGATGCGACCTGCGTGTTGCCTTTTTCCATTATTTTATTTCTGTAAAAATTAGTTTTAAGACTCGAATGTAACTCGAGTATAAATTTTGTAATGTACAAAATTTGAAGATGACGAAATTCCGGAGAAGACGGACTCGCGGGAGCATGCCGGCAACACATGGGGATCGGAAGGAGGAGCTTGGAGAAGCTGCCACCTAGACCCTAGGATGACCATTGGATCTTCTCTTTGGCTAGAGAGGATCCTAGTAGGGCCATGACCAATCACATAATTTAAATGTATATATTTTATTTTTGCTTATGTGTATGTGATGCATGTTTGTGTAGAATAGAATATGCATGAGTGTATGTGATGCACATGTGATGTGGGAACCACATCTTGATGTGCACAATACACATTTAGGATTTAAATTAGATTTAATTTACGCCTAAATATGATGCACATCGTCGATTAGATTAGATCTAAATCGAAATCAACTCGTAAACGCCTACCGGGCCATGATACCCATCACTACCTCGATCATATGCGATTGTCGTATCTGCCAAAGCAGAGCAACGCATTTAATCTTGGTAGGATGCGGAGGGACAACCTTGGTCCCGCCTATCACGCTCGGGTTAGATTGAGCTCAATTAGATTGAGTAGCTAGCAAAGCTCAATAGGATCGAGTGAAGCTATAGGCGTATTCCAATAGTTGGAAAGGTAGGACAAGATCACGTTTATAAATAATCTTGGGCGATTTAGCCAAAGCTAACTCAAGATTATTTGTAAAAGTTAAATCTTGATCCTATAAACAAGAGTTGCATGGAGATGTAATTGGTAATTAGCTACCTACCGATCATACTAGGTCTTGGGCGATTCAGCCAAAGCTGACTCAAGATGTAGTATGATGTGGATCTTGTCCCACAAAATTCAGTGGGAGCATCATTTAATTAAAGGCCTAATTAGATGATAGAATATGATATTGATTCTCTGCATGTTTAATATGTTGTAGATTGCCATGTCACCAAACGCGAACACTCTCTCCCTACGATCTGTCCTTGAGAAGGACAAGCTCACAGGAGCTAACTTCCTCGACTGGTACAGGAACCTGAGGATAGTCCTCATGCAGGAACGTAAGCTGTACGTTCTGGAGCAAGCAGTTCCTGAAGCACCACCAGCCTCTGCCGCCCGTAGCATTAAGGATGCTCATCAGAAGCATCAAGACGATGCGTTAGACGTGTCGTGCCTAATGCTATGCTGCATGTCCTCTGAGCTTCAGAAGCAACACGAGAACATGAATGCCTTTGATATGATTGGCCATCTTAAGCAATTATATCAAGGGCAAGCCAGGCATGAGAGGTTTGAAGTGACTCAGGCCCTCTTTTCATGTAAGATGAAAGAGGGAACCCCTGTAGGAACTCACGTACTCAAGATGATTGGGTACGTCGAGAACCTAGAGAGGTTGGGGTTCCCATTGGGCCAAGAGCTGGCCACTGACTTGATCCTGCAATCGTTGCCGGCAAGTTACCGTCAATTCGTCATGAACTATAACATGAACGAATTAGACAAACCACTGCCCGAGATGCTCAACATGTTGAGAACTGCTGAGCCCAATCTCACCACTACCAAGACCAGTACCGTCCTGATGGTACAAAAGGGCAAGGGTAAGGGCAAGTGGAAGCCCAAGGGTAAGGGTAAGACCCAGACCAAGGGCAAAGCCAGCTCTTCAGCACTCAAACCCAAGGGCGGGGTGCAAAAGGATGCTACCTGCTTCCACTGTGGTCAGACAGGGCACTGGAAGAGGAACTGCAAGATCTACCTGGAGGATCTTAAGAAGAAAAGAAGCGAGGCTTCTACTTCAGGTATAAATGTTATAGAAGTCAACCTTTCTATTTCTACATCATGGGTATTAGATACTGGATGTGCATCTCACATTTGTACTAATGTGCAGGCGCTGAGAAGTAGCAGGGCATTGGCAAAGGGCGAGGTGGACCTACGAGTAGGCAATGGAGCAAGCTGCTGTTGCTGTAGGAACATATTTTCTATCTCTGCCCGCTGGGCTTGTATTGGAACTAGATAATTGTTGTTATGTCCCTGCACTAACAAAGAATATTATTTCAGTTTCCTGTTTAGATAATAAAGGTTTTTCATTCATAATAAAGGACAAATGTTGTTCTGTTTATTTGAAAGATATGTTCTATTGTAGTGCACATCTGATGAATGGCCTCTATATTCTAGATTTAGAGAGCCCTATCTATAACGTGAGTACCAAGAGGTTGAGATCAAATGAGTTGAACCCAACCTATCTCTGGCATTGCCGCCTAGGCCACATAAACGAGAGTCGCTTGTCCCAGCTCCATAAGGATGGTTTGCTGGACTCATTTGATTTTGAATCATATGAGACATGTGAGTCATGCCTTCTAGGCAAGATGACCAAGACTCCCTTTAGTGGACATAGCGAGAGAGCGACAGACTTGCTAGGACTCATACATAGTGATGTATGTGGCCCTTTCAATATCGCTGCTCGGGGTGGTTATAGGTACTTTATCACATTTACTGACGACTTCAGTAGATATGGTTATGTGTACTTGATGACACATAAGTCTGAATCCTTTGAAAAGTTCAAGGAATTCAGAAATGAAGTACAAAACCAGCTCGGCAAAAGTATTAAGATACTTCGATCAGATCGAGGTGGAGAATACTTAAGCCATGAGTTTAGTGACTATCTAGCAGAGTGTGGGATTCTATCCCAACTCACTCCTCCTGGAACACCACAGTGGAATGGTGTATCTGAAAGGAGGAATCGTACCTTATTAGATATGGTACGATCTATGATGAGTCACGCAGATCTTCCTATATCCTTTTGGGGATATGCTCTGGACACGGCAGCGTTCACACTTAACCGTGTTCCATCAAAGGTGGTCATGAAGACACCATATACGATATGGACTGGGAGGAGTCCCAAGATGTCTTTCATGAGGGTTTGGGGTTGTGAGGCTTACGTTAGACGTCAAGTCTCAGACAAACTGGGACCCAAATCTGATAAGTGTTATTTTATAGGATATCCCAAGGAAACTAAGGGATATTACTTCTACATTCCTAGTCAGCACAAAGTGTTTGTTGCTAAGACTGGGGTCTTTCTAGAAAGGGACTTTGTTTCTAGAAAGGCTAGTGGAAGTTCGTTTGATCTTGAAGAAGTTCAAGACAACGACCAAAACACTGAGCCATTGATGGATACTGAACAGGAACCACAAAGAGTTGTGGATGATGAGATTGTTGCACAAGAAGTTGTGGAACAACAACCTGTTCATGTAGACCTACCTCTTCGCAGGTCTGATAGGGTACGTCGTCAGCCTGAGAGATACTCATTTCTCTTGCCTGACCAGGATGACGTTATGCTCATTGAGAATGAGCCTACCACCTATCAGGAAGCTGTGATGAGCCCAGATTCTGAGTCATGGCTAGAAGCCATGAGATCTGAAATGGATTCCATGTACACCAACCAAGTTTGGACCTTGGTTGATCCACCTGAAGGGGTCAAACCTATTGGGTGTAAGTGAGTCTTTAAGAGAAAGACTAACATGGATGGACTTACTCATACCTATAAAGGTAGACTGGTAGCTAAAGGTTTCAAGCAGATTCATGGTATTGACTATGATGAAACCTTCTCTCCAGTAGCGATGTTTAAGTCCATTCGGATTATGCTTGCTATTGCAGCCTACCATGATTATGAGATCTGGCAGATGGATGTCAAGACAGCGTTTCTGAATGGAAACCTCCTCGAGGATGTGTACATGACACAGCCTGAGGGTTTTGTAGATCCACAAGATACTGGAATGGTTTGTAAATTACAAAGGTCCATTTATGGATTAAGGCAATCTTCGAGAAGCTAGAATCTTCGATTCGATAATGCAATCAAAATGTTTGGTTTCATAAAGAATGAAGATGAACCTTATGTATACAAAAAGGTTAGTGGGAGCACAGTTATCTTTCTCATCTTGTATGTAGATGATATACTTCTCATTGGAAATAATATCCCTACACCGTAGTCTGTGAAGAATTGGCTTAGAAATTGTTCCTCAATGAAGGACTTAGGTGAAGCAACTTATATTTTAGGTATCAAGATCTATAGAGATAGATCTAAGAGATTACTTGGTCTAAGTCAGAGTATATATATTGACAAGGTGTTTAATTATTTTGTAATGCAGAATTTCAAGAAGGGATTCTTGTCGATGTCACATGGTATGAGTCTTTCGAAGACTCAAAGTCCCTCTTCTAGAGAGGAGAGGGACCGCATGGATAAGATTCCCTATGCCTCGGCCATAGGATCTATCATGTACGCCATGTTATGTACTCGTCCTGATGTCTCGTATGCTTTGAGCATGACGAGCAGATACCAGTCAGATCCAGGTGAGCATCACTGGATTGCGGTCAAGAATATCCTTAAGTACTTGAGAAGGACTAAGGATTATTTCTTGATATTTGGAGGTGATGAGCATCTAGTTGTAAAGGGTTACACTGATGCTAGCTTCCAAACTGACCAGGATGATTACAGATCGCAGTCAGGGTTCGTGTTCTGCTTGAATGGTGGAGCTGTGAGCTGGAAGAGTTCGAAGCAGGACACAGTTGCAGATTCTACAACGGAGGCTGAGTATATTGCTGCATCAGAGGCAGCAAAGGAGGCAGTTTGGATCCGCAAGTTCATTTCTGAGCTTGGGGTGGTTCCTAGCATATCTGATCCCGTAGAGCTCTACTGCGACAACAATGGAGCTATTGCGCAGGCTAAGGAACCTCGCTCACACCAGCGGACAAAGCATATACTACGGCGCTTCCATCTCATTCGAGAGATCATCGATCGAGGAGATGTGAAGATTTGCAGAGTACCCACAGAGGCTAACGTCGCAGATCCCTTGACCAAGGCTTTGGCACAGACTAAGCATGATGGTCACACTAGGTCATTGGGTATTAGATACTACAGCGATTGGCACTAGTGCTAGTGGGAGATTGTTAGTGAGAGCCCTAGAGCCAATCATGTGATGGTTACTTTTTGGACTCTTTGTATCATATTCTTGTACATATATTTCTGATATATAAATAAAGGCATTGTGATTATTATACTTGTGTGTATTTGTGCTATATAAATAAGTATAATAATGTCCTAGGGTAGTAGGTTCATATCTATATCAATCGATTAGTTAAATCGATAGTGAGATGATATAGAGAACACTACACTTAATTATTCCTAGTCAAGTATTAACATAGAAGGACAATGTTAATGCATTGAGACTAGCATGTAGGTCAACATGATGACTTGATCTCACAAGTCATGGATATGAGATATCAAGTTGACACATGGGTATACATTGGAGAATGTATACTGAATGACCCGCCATGAGAAAGTATCATGGATCGTTATATGAGTGTCATATACTTTCTCAAGTGACTATTAGTATGACTTTAGTCCTTAGACCTGAAGTCACCATGGTTCCCTACATAAGGAGTTATGTACTTTGGTTTCGTCAAACGTCACCCGTAACTGGGTGGACTATAAAGGCGATTACTGGATATGTAACAAATTATGCGGAGGGATGTGAGTGATGTAGATGGGATCTATCCCTCCTATATTACAGGAGTGATATCATAGTCTTGATAGAGTGAGATCACTAAGTGCATGGCCATGCCCAAATAAGGCAATATGTGATATTGTGCTTATTTGATTATAGTGAGTCTACTTGGAGTTCAAGACACTTAGATTGATTGGAGGATGACACGGTCTATGCCTCATATAAGATCAATCTAGATATCAAGGATAGAAGGACAATGTCACATATTGTGAGAGTCACAATTATTAGTCATATTGGTGATGTTGGATCTCAACATTCTTGTAACTTGGGTAGCAATGATGTGTTGCTAGATACCTCTCATTGCTTATGTCCCTAATTGGATTTAGGGACATTGCCAACGTTGACAAGAACCTATAGGGTCACACACATAGAGCAATAGATGGAGACTAGTTCATATGATGAACCAAGAGGAAAGATGAAGTCAAGTTTGACTTGGCTAAATATGGAAAGTCTATAAAAGGCAAGTTTGACTTGACCTAAATCCACAAGTTTGACTTGACTATGAGTTAGACTCAAGTATGATCCAAATGTTGGATAAATCAATTAAGGGAGTTAATTTGGTCATGTTTGACTTTGGCCAAATTAGGAAGGTTGAAAGTCAATATTGACTTGACTTGGATGCCACCACATTTGATGAGGTGGCATGGGAGAACCAATGGGGATGCTACACATCACCATGCCACCTCATGCTTGCCACCTCATGGGAGGTTACCCATGAGTGGCCGACCACATTAAGGGGGCAATTAAGAGCATTAATTGCCCACTTAATGACATTTATGTGGCCGGCCACATGATATGGTGGATTGATTGAATTTTTGAATTCAATTTTTTGATTCTTCTTCTTCCTTGGTGCTCTCGGCAACTTCTCCCTCTCTTCCTCCTCTTCTTGGCCGAAAACCACATAGGTGCTAGCACACCTTGTTTCGGTCATCTTCTCCACCTAATTGCTTGTGTGGACACATATAGAGGGGCTCTACTTTGTGCCCTCTAGATCCAACTTCAACCTTAGTCGAGCGGGATAAGCGAAGGGCACGCATCAAAGGTAGTTTTTCTTTAAACTATAGATCTAGGAGTAGATCTAACATATTCGGGTATTAAGCATGATATAAATACGTGGAATTTTTTTTCGAATCGGATTTTTCTTTGCACGAGATCCTTGGCTAGGGTGTTTCGGGGTTTCCGCGACGCGAAAAGCGGTTTTCGTGGCCCGAAAAATTCTAACAAGCACAGCGGAAATAACTAAATAGAAACGAGAACGAGAAGATCAAACCTTAGACGCAGCGATGTAACGAGGTTCGGAGATGAAACTCCTACTCCTCGGCGTGTCCGTAAGGTGGACGAAGCCTATCAATCCGTCAGTGGATGAGACCCCGGAGAACCGGCTAATAAATACTCCTTGTGGGTGGAGAAACCTCACCACAATAACTTGCAACAACAAGATAGAAATACAGCAAGAAATACAAACAATATGAATGTAAAACACCTTGCTTGCCTTCGACTGGTTTCCGTTGATGAAGCAGCAACTTCACGGAAGAACAGCAGCAACTGACCAGCCGGGGAAGCTCACACGAAGCTTCACGAAGCAGAGAGCTCAGCAAAGCTCAAGTGCAGCAAGAAGAAGAAGAGGCCCTCGAACTCCTTTTATAACCTGCGAAGAAGACACAGAAGAAACTAGCCGTTGCTATGCAACGGCTAGGATGTGGACCGATTAGGCTTCATCCTGATCGGTCCACAAGGGTCCTGATCGGTCTTTAGACCGATCAGGCCCTTCCCTGATCGGTCATGGAGACCGATCAGGTCCTTCCCTGATCGGTCCCATGACCGATCAGGTCCTTTCCCTCCCGAAAGTGATCTCCTTCTGATCGTCTACTGATCGATCACTGATCGGTCTGCTGACCGATCAGATAACACTCAGTAGGCTACTGTTTGGTTACTGATCGGTCACCAGACCGATCCAGATACCCAGTGTATCACTGGATCGATCCACTGATCGATCCAGAGCTTGGTTTTTGCCCAAACCAAGTCCCAAACCTTCCAAACCAACATCCGGTCAACCTTGACCTATTGGTACACGGTCACTCCCTTAACCTGCTAAGACTCCCCACCAAGTGTCCGGTCAATCCCTTTGACCCACTTGGACTTTTCTCTTCGTGCCAAGTATCCGGTCACTCCCTTGACCTACTTGACCTTCACAATACCAGATGTCTGATCACCCTTGATCCATCTGGATTTTCCCTTGCCCGGCTTTACTCACCAGGACTTTCACCTAGCTTCACTCACTAGGGTTTTCACCTGGCTTCACTCACCAGGTTTTCAATCTGCCCGGCTTCACTCACCAAGACTTTCCAACTGCCTGGCTTCACTCACCAGGACTTTCCCACTGCCTGGCTTCATTCACCAGGACTTTCCGAACTGTCTGGTTTCACTCACCAGGACTTTCCGAACTGCCTGGTTTCACTCACCAAGACTTTTCCAACTGCCTGGCTTCACTCACCAGGACTTTCCCTTTCACCTAGCTTCACTCACTAGGATTTTCATTCTGCCTAACATCCCAGTTAGGACTTCCCAGTCAAGTATCCGGTCAACCTTGACCTACTTGACTCTTCTTCATTCAACCTGATCAGACCTTGATCAGTATCTCTGCGTATGGACAACTACACCTGCATTGTCCATGTCTACATGTCTTTTTGTATTGTCAAACATCGAAACCATGACCAAGGTTTACGCTTGGTCAACTAGGTCAACCTTGACCTAGTGGAAATTGCACCAACACTCTTTTTGTGGCACTTCTTCAACTATTTCATCCTCATCTTCCGACTCAAGTTCACCTTGAGCGTTTATTACCATCACCCTTTTGTTCACACATTGACTAGCTATATGACCATGCCCTTGACATTTAAAACACTTGATATCACGAGTTTTGGAGGAAATGGGCTCGCGATTACCTTGAGTAGTAGATGGTGTAGGTTTGGGCTTCTTGAAGGGTTTAAACTTTGACTTATTTTGAGGTTGTTCCTCCTTTCTTGGAGTTGTCTGCCATGTTCCATGAGTAGTCATTGGTTGCCCCCTCCTAGCCAATCCTCTCCTCTTGAGTTGTTCTTCCACTTTTTGTGCTTGGTGGACTATGTCTGACTGCTCAACATAATGTTGCAATTCAACAATATCAGCAATTTCTGGGTTTAAACCATGTAAAAACCTGGCCATGGTGACTTCCCGATCTTCATCGATATTAGCTCGGATCATGGACAACTCCATCTCCTTAAAATATTCATCCACACTTTTGGAGCCTTGAGATAACCTTTGAAGCCACTGATATAAGCTTCTATAATAATGGCTGGGTACAAACCTCCTTCTCATGAGCAGTTTCATTTCCTCCCAAGTGGACACAGGTTGCTCTCTGTTCCTTCTCCGAGTCATCACCACTTGATCCCACCAAACAATAGCATAATTAGTGAATTCAATGGCAGCTAACTTCACCTTTTTAAACTCTGAGAATTCATGGCAGTCAAACACCATTTCCATCTTAGTTTCCCATTCCAAGTAAGCTTCTGGATCATTTCTTCCTTGGAATGTTGGAATTTTCATCTTAATCCCTCCTAAATCATTATTTCTTCTAGTTCCGTTTCTATCTCCTCGATGTCCAATCCTGCCCCGATTGTAGTTTTGCTCATCAAAGTCTTCCACAATAACCTCTTCATCTTCTTCGACATCAACCCCTTGGGCATGTCTTCGTTGTGGTCTAGTAATATGGTCTTGTTGATGTCTTCTTGGTGTCCCATCCTCCACCCGATCCAACCTCTCATGGATAGATTCTAATTCCGCCCTCATCATCCGCTGCATCTCCCCCATCAATGCTTGTAATTGCAAGTTTGGAAGTGGCCTAGACCCCTCATTTGCTCCATCCTCTTGGTTGTTGGACATGGCTGCAAAATGAAAGAAAACCTCACAAGCACTCAACTCACGTTTGGGTGGTAGCTCTCAATTGATGATATCTCTCAGTTCTTGATTAAACTCTAGAAAAAATCAGAATATCACGTAGCAATTCAAAAGATACCACCGAAACTTATGATGACAGAATTTTAAGAGAAAATGAAAGAGTAGAAGTTTGAGAATAAGGAAAACAAGAAAAGAATTGTTGAAGACAATTTACTTCCATTCACATAAGCAGTTTTTTTTTTTGCGCTTTCTTCTTCTTCTTCTTCTTTTTTTTGTCTTTTCGTTGCGTTTTTTTTTTCTTTTTTTTCCACGATTTTTTTTTTGCTTTTGGCTGAACAACAAGTAAAGATAGATTTGCACTTGCCTTGGAACCAAAGCTCTGATACCAGATGATACGAACCCCACCAATAAATGTGATGGAACCCAAAACAAAGGTGGATAGAACCCCAAGAACTAAACGACAAGAGTGTAAGCCTTGACCCGTAACCAAGAATTGGCACGAACCAAGCCTACGAAGGAAAGAAACGCCACACCTAGGGGTGATAAGTTTCGATGGGTTGAACGCCACGAGAGTAGACTCGATAAGTTCAGCAAGTTCTTTCAAGAACTAAGAGAGCACACAATCTCACCAAAAACTAAGTTGCTTCATACTAAGATGTCCCTCCCTTATATAATGGGAGTGAACAAGGAAAATACAAGACAAGTACATGCACAATTAGAGTCCCAATGTTGCATGCCTCATGCAAGCTATCTAGAAACCCAAAACAAAATAAATGCATGCACAATTAGAGTCCCAAGTTGCATGCTTCATTAAACAATCTAAAATACTTAAGTCTTCATGCATGAACGAATTCCCATGCTTTGCATGCTTATTCGCGTTCTTCCGTTAAGCGCGGCCAGTCATGGATGGTTGTGCCCGATTACGTGGATTAGGCCACGACTAGCAGTTGCGATTATCTTGGTTTCTCCTTGCTCATAGTCCCCCCAATGTTTTTTGATTATCCCATTTAGTGCTTCCTTGAAACGCTTTACCCGTAGTCTTGTAATTGGGCCTTCCGGAAGTGATAACTGATCTCTCCTATCTTCAGCCCTTGAGCATACATCAGTCTTCCTATTGATGGCATGCATGCATGGGAACCACGTCACACAACAGCTCATCTTCATATTTGCCAATGGAGACTGCTACCAAGACTTGTTTTGTTACCTTGATTTCTCCGCAATCGTTTAGCCACTGGAGTCGATAAGGTCACGAACGTTTCCTAGTTGGTAGTGATAATTTCTCCACCAAATCAGTACTTGCCACATTGGTACAACTCCCCCCCCCCCATCAATAATAACACTGCAAACCTTGTTATTGACATGGCAACGGGTATGAAACAAATTCCCCCTTTGATTACCTTCTTCCTCCTTAGCTTGTATATTGAGAACTCGTCGGGCCACCAATAAGTCTCCAATAACAACATGTTGTTCATCATCACTATCCTCTTATTGTGGCACTCCTTCAACTATTTCATCCTCATCTTCCGACTCAAGTTCACCTTGGGCGTTTATTACCATCACCCTTTTGTTCACACATTCACTAGCTATATGGTCATGCCCTTGACATTTAAAACACTTGATATCATGAGTTTTGGAGGAAATGGGCTCGCGGTTACCTTGAGTAGTAGATGGTGTGGGTTTGGGCTTCTTGAAGGGTTCAAACTTTGGCTTATTTTGAGGTTGTTCCTCCTTTCTTGGAGATGTCCGCCATGTGCCGTGAGTGACTTGGTTGTCCCTTCCTAGCCAATCATCTCCTCTTGAGTTGTTCTTCCACTTTTTGTGCTTGGTGGACCATATCCGACAGCTCAACATAATACTACAATTCAACAATATCAGTAATTTCTGGATTTAAACCATGTAAAAACCTGGCCATGGTGGCTTCCCGATGTTCATTGATATTAGCTAGGATCATGGACAACTCTATCTCCTTGAAATATTTATCCACACTTTCGGATCCTTGAGATAACCTTTGAAGCCGATGATATAAGCTTCTATAATAATGGTTGGGTACAAACCTCCTTCTCATGAACACTTTCATCTCCTCCAAAGTGGACACAGGTTGCTCTCTATTCCTTCTCCGAGTCATCACCACTTGATCCCACCAAACAATCGCATAATCAATGAATTCAATGGCAGCTAACTTCACCTTTTTAAACTATGAGAATTCATGACAGTCAAACACCATTTCCATCTTAGTTTCCCATTCCAAGTAAGCTTCTGGGTCATTTCTTCCGTGGAAGGTTGGAATTTTCATCTTAATCCCTCCTAAATCATTATTTCTTCTAGTTCCGTTTCTATCTCCTCGATATCCAATCCTGCCCCCGATTGTAGTTTTGCTCATCAAAGTCTTCCACAATAACCTCTTCATCTTCTTCGACATCAATCCCTTGGGCATGTTTTCATTGTGGTCTAGTAATACAGTCTTGTTGATGTCTTCTTGGTGTCCCATCCTCTACCCGATCCAACCTCTCATGGATAGATTCTAATTCCGCCCTCATCATCCATTGCATCTCCCCCATCAATGCTTGTAATTGCAGGTTCGGAAGTGGTCTAGCCCCCTCATTTGCTCCATCCTCCTGGTTGTTGGGCAAGGCTGCAAAATGAAAGAAAAGCTCACAAGACTCACGTTTGGGTGGTAGCTCTCAATTGATGATATCTCTCAGTTCTTGATCAAACTCTAGAACAAATCAGAATATCACGTAGCAATTCAAAAGATGCCACCAAAACTTATGATAACAGAATTTTAAGAGAAAATGAAAGAGTAAAAGTTTGAGAATAAGGAAAACAAGAAAAGAATTGCTGAAGACAATTTACTTCGATTCACACAAGCAATTTTTTTTTCTACGCTTTCTTCTTCTTCTTTTTTGTCTTTTCGTTGCGCTTTTTTTTCTTTTTTTTTCCATGATTTTTTTTTTTTTTTTTGCTTTTGGCTGAACAACAAGTAAAGATAGATTTTCACTTGCCTTTGAACCGAAGCTCTGATACTAGATGATACGAACCCCACCAACAAATGTGATGTAACCTGAGACAAAGGTGGATAGAACCCTAAGCACTAAATGACAAGGGTGTGAGTCTTGACCCGTAACCTAGAACTAGCACGAACCAAGTCTACGAAGGAAAGAAACACCACACCCAGGGTGATAAGTTTTGATGGGTTGAACGCCACGAGAGTAAACTCGATAAGTTCAGAAAGTCCTTTCAAGAACTAAGAGAGCACACAATCTCACCAAAAACTAAGATGTCCCTCCCTTATACTAAGATGTCCCTCCCTTATATATTGGGAGTGAACAAGGAAAAGTACAAGATAAGTGCATTCACAATTAGAGTTTCAATGATGCATGTCTCATGCAAGCAATCTAGGAACCCAAAACAAAATAAATGCATGCACAATTAGAGTCCCAAGTCGCATGCTTCATTAAACAATCTAAAATACTTAAGTCTTCGTGCATGAATTAGTTCCCATGCTTATTAGCGTTCTTCCGTTAAGCACGACCAGTCATGGATGGTTATGTCTGATTACGTGGATTAGGCCACGACTAGCAATTGGGATTATCTTGGTCTCTCCTTGCTCCCAATGTTTTTTGATTATCCCATTTAGTGCTTCCTTGAAACGCTTTGCTCACAGTCTTGTAATTGGGTCTTCCGGAAGTGATAACCAATCTCTCCTATCTTCAGCCTTTGGGCATACATCATTATTGAAAGCCCTCAAGAAAAACATTGATGGTGGGTTTTAGTTTCTTCCAAATCATCACCAGTAATATTTCAAAGTAATCTCTACTAGGAGTTGCAAGTGTAATAGACCATGTAGGATCTTTAGGGTCTTCAAGGTAAAAAAACTTGTTTCTCTTGACTCCCTAAGATGAATGAATCGAATTTGAATCCTATCCTTCTAGGGTTTACTAATGTGAAACCATGTTCATCTATTTTAATACCGCCATTATTATCAACCCAATTACATTTAAACATTGGAATTCGATAGAGATGGCAATTGAGCTCCCATATTTCATCAATAACTCCATAGAATATCATATTTAACATAATTGGATTCCTATCCTTTGCACTAGAAACCTGCATAATTTTTGTAACTAAGCTTACTCTAAAATTTTGAACTACTCGCTCGCTAGGTCCACGCTCTTTGTGTGATATGTAACCCCATCAATTGAATATGCAGAATACTTGAATATTCGCTCGCTAGGTCCATGCGCCATCCACTTTAATTGTTTAGAGATTTAATGTGTGGAATGGTTAATTTTATTTGCATCCTACAATTCGCAAAATGCAAAAGTTGAATTATATATTAATCAAGTCCTAACTTCATAAATTATGAACTAGTACGTAGCTTGCATGAAACTTACAATATCACACAACCATGGAATAAACATTTGATTGTGCTCATCTTCTAACCACTTTTTTGACTTTTCTTTCTGATGAAATTGCCTTCAAATGAGCCATATGTTTTCTATTGAAAATATGATAATGATGTTGGGATCTAGCGTGCTAAACACGCGAAAGCGCAATGAAAAAATTACTAGATCCTCTTATCCAGCAGATTCATGCGAAGGGAAGAAACATTTTCTTATTCATAATCTATACTAAACTACATGATAGGATTATACCTTTGTTGTGTGCCCTTCGCAATCCCGACAGTAAACTCTTATTGTTTAGATGTAGATCTCAGCGCGTTCAAGATCCGCGCCTCTATGGTATCCACACGAACAAGCCTTGCCTTTGATTGTCTCACAAACAAAGCAAGATGGAGAAGGAAAACACACAAGGTTGTGCTAGCAACCTCAATGGTGTGTTCGGCCAAGCAAGGAAAGGAGGAAGAAGAAGAAGCAAAGAGATCTTTCACCTTCTCAAGTGATGAAAATTTTCTGAAAAATATCATCCAAATGATATTTATAACCACCCCATGGAATACCAAGAGTCTCCACCCTTTCATCTTCTAATCCAATGGCTCAAAATTAACCATTCAATCTAATGATTCAATTTTGACCATTCAACTTCCTTGGTGAACTCAAGTTCACCCAATGAGTCCAATCCATTGATTCTCAAGCAACTCGACTCAATCCAACAATTAGATCCCTTTGAGTCTAACTCAATGAGTCAAATTTGGATTACACTTAATCCATTGATTCATCACATGAACCTTTCTCTATATCAACTTGTTCTTTGTGTGTAACCCTATAGGTTGTCGTAATGTTGTCAATGTACCCAAATCAATATTTACGATACATAAACAATGAGTGCCATCTAGCAAGGCATCATTGCTACCCAAGTGACGAGAAAGTCAAGATCTGACCTAACCTGTCCGTGGCTATCATCATGTATGACTTGGTCCCTCTATCCTTGATATCTAGATTGATAAATGAGGCATATACCGTGTCATCCTCTTATCAATCTTTGTATTTCTTGATCTCCAACTAGACACACTTATCAAATAAGCTCAATATCTCATATTGACTTATTTACGCATGACCATGCTTTCTTGTGTCCTACTAATCAAGGGGCCCACAGATATCGCTTCCATCATATGGAAGGGATAGATCTCATCTACATCACTCACATCCCTCCGCATAATTTATAGTCCACCCTGTTACAGGTGACGTTTGACGATACCAAAGTATACAACTCCTTATGTAGGGAACCGTAGTGACTTCAGGTCTAAGGAATATTCATATCAATAGTTGCATGAGAATGTTTATAACACTCATACAACGATCTATGAAACACTCTCATGGCAGGTCATTCAGTATATATTCTCTAATATATACCCATGTGTCAACTTGATATCTCATATCCATGACTTGTGAGATCAAGTCATCCGTTGACATACATGCTAGTCTCAACACATTAATATTGTCCTTGTATATTAATGCTTGACTAGAAATAGTTAAGAGTAGTGTTCTCTACAATATCTCACTATCAATTCAACCAATTGATATATTGTAGATAAGAACCTACTACCCAATTACATTATTATATTTATTCAATCGGCACTGAACTGCAATAAATATAATAACCAATTTTACCTTTTATTAATAATGATATATGATACAAAAGGAGCCCTTTACAATTATCTCATAATTGGTACTAGGGCTAATACTAACAAATGAAATGATTAACTACTAGAATCTGATATCGCACTTGAAAGTAGCATTGAGTTAGAGAAATTACTTGATATAAGACTCTATCTAATCATTATTTGCTAGTACATGATGATGTGCTTGCTCCCACTCCTCATCATTGGTAGAGTGCACTTCATTTCATGATAAAGGTTTGGTAAGCTCCAATTGATGATTCCTTGTTGGGATGCCAACAACAGGTAGTTTGAGAAAAATTCTATAGCCTCCTCAACAATTTAACATTTGACTATACAACCTTCTAGTGGATTGTGGTTTCACGCATAATCTTTCAATTTTTCCATGAATCTTTCGAATGTATACATCCATCTATACCAAACTAATCCATACAATTTAACCTCACACATAAGGTGAACAGTCAAATGGACCATGACGTCAAAAAATGGAGGAAAATATTTTTCAAGTAAGCACAATGTTGTCACAATATCTCTTTGCATATCATCAAACTTCGAGACATCTATCACTTTGCTACACAAAATATTGAAGAAGTAGCACAATTGAGTGATACTATATGTAACATGTTTGGGTAAGACACTGCGAATGACAATTGAAAGTAACTATTGCATCAAAGTGTGACAATTGTGTGATTTCATACCAACAAGTTTCAACTCCTTCATCGATACAAGGCTTCGAATATTGGATGAATAACCTATAGGAACTTCCCAACAAGGAGCTACAAAATTTCCATTTCTCATTTTTCTTAATGTATAACATGCCACTGGCAACAAAGTTTTCTTTTCCCCCTCCTTTGGTACAATTCCGACATGACATTTATTACAAATCACAAGTACACGACTATGTCGTCAGTAATATAAAAGATTATGAAACCCACAGGGATTGTTGATTAACACTAGACGGTTGAAAGTTGGCTTTGGCTCTTGTAAACTAACAAGAGTGATTGAAGAGAGGGAGAAAAGGTTGAGAGAAAGAGAGAGAAGAAAGAAGAAGGCGACGTTGGATTTGGGGATGGATAAATGCTAGGATTTTTGTTTCATTATGATGCTAGAAAGTCACACTGAAAAGTTTACCCGAGTCCCTATGCATTTTTCATCTACCTAACTCCATGCTTACACTTATGTAAGGATTCTAACTAAAGTCTAACACAACCCTGCAAAAGTCACACTGAAAAGTTTACCCGAGTTCTAACGCCATTAAGTAAAGAAGCAACTCTAGAAAGTTTGGCTAAAGGGTTATCCTCTATCACAGGGCCCCCCGGTCATACATTCCTAGAGTTATCTAATATACTTCCTAATGGTAGCACTAGAGTATCCACTTAAAATAGAATGTTCTAATAAGGATTAATCTTTATGTTAAAATCTTTTTGTTAGTATCTGAATTAGATTCATGGAGTCAATTTGGATTGATGAAGTTCAATGAGTTAGACTCATTGGGTGAACTTGAATTCACTATAGAAGATGAAAGGTCAATTTCAAAAATGACCATGAAATGTTGATTTGAATTCTAGAAGGAAGACCAAAAGACTCTTCATGAAAGATGACTAAGAGTCAATTCATGAAGGAGATCAAGAGGCTCTTCATGAATTAAATTCATGAAGGAAGATCAAAAGGAACAAGGACTTTGGTATTCCATGAGAGTACAAAAGGTGTGTTGATGATTTTCGACCACAACTTGAAGGGTTCATATTGTCTTTTTTTCTTCCTCCCTATCTTGGCCGAACCTCCTAGGGGTTGCTAGCACAACCTTAGGTGGTTTCCTTCTCCATGAGACAAATGAAGGCATATTCAAGTGTGGATTCCTTAGAGGCGCGACCACTTGATCACGTTGAGATCTGCATCTAAAGAAACGTTACTGTCGGGATTGCGAATGTCATGCAGCATAGGTATAACTCTCAACAAATACTTAGTATATGGTTTTCCTTCACATGGATCTTCTGGAGAGGATCTAGATAATTTTTCGCTGTGTTTTCTGTGTGTTTAGCGCACTAGATCCCTACACTTTTGACTCTAGAAAGTGGGTAAGTATCGATGCCCTATGTCACTAAGGGCATAATATGTCTAGTTAAATGGGTATCCTCTGTCACTAAGGATCCCCTGGTTATCCAATCTAGTGGCAACTTTAACATAGAGGTAAATCCCTCACATCTACATACACACATTTCAACAAACACATACAAGACACAACACACATAGAATATGATATAAACACTTCATTACATAGCACAATCACATTATAACTACTTCCTACATCCTAGATCTAGAGAATCTACTTCATTACAAGGGATATACAACCAAAGATGAAGAAAGAAGCAAACTACAACTCAATACATGGAGATAGAGAGAAGAGATGCTTACCTTTGAATCGAACATCCTTGGAAGCACTCCCTTACTCCAGAGAAGGATGGATCAACAAAGATGGAAGATCTAGGGTTCCCCCAAGGGAGGGAATCCTTCTCCAAGGAATGAGGATAACCCCCCCCCCCCCCCCAAGGCAAAGATTCCCCAGAAAGGGGAGAAACCCCTTTAAATAGGGTAGGGCACGGGCTTGGCATGACCCGTGTCATGACCGTGTGGATCCACACGGCCACAGTCTTGTCCAATGGCACGACCGTGTGGATTCACACAGTCATAGTCTTCTTTGTTAGTATTAACCCTTGTACCAATTATGAGATGATTATAAATGGCACATTATTGTATCATATATCATTATTAATAAAAGGTAAAGTTGGTTATTATATTTATTTCAGTTTAGTGTCAATTGAATAAGTATAATAATGTCCTTGGGTAGTAGGTTCTTATCTACAATATATCAATTGGTTGAATTGATAGTGAGATATTGTAGAGAACACTACTCTTAACTATTCCTAGTCAAGCATTAATATACAAGGATAATATTAATGTGTTGAGACTAGCATGTAGGTCAACGGATGACTTGATCTCACAAGTCATGGATATGAGATATCAGGTTGACACATGAGTATATATTAGAGAATATATACTGAATGACCCATCATGAGAATGTTTCATGGATCGTTATATGAGTGTCATAAACATTCTGATGTGACTATCGTTCCCTACATAAGGAGTTGTGTACTTTAGTATCGGCAAACGTCACCTGTAATAAGGTGGACAATAAAGTCGATCACTGGGTATGCAATGAATTATGCGGAGAGATGTGAGTGATGTAGATGGGATCTATCCCTTCCATATGACGAAAGCGATATCAGTGGGCCCCTTGATTAGTAGGACACAAGAAAAGCATGGTCATGCTCAACTGAGTCAATATGAGATATTGAGCTTATTTGATTGAATGTGTCTACTTAGAGATTAAGAAACACAAAGGTTGATAAGAGGATGACACAGTCTATGCCTCATTAATCAACTTAGATATCAAGAATAGAGGGGTAAAGTCATACAAGATAATAGCCACGGACAGGTTAGGTCAGATCTTGACCTTCTCGTCACTTGGGTAGCAATGATGCCTTGCTAGATGTCACTCATTGCTTATGTATCTAAATGTTGATTTAGGTACATTGCAACGTTACGAGAATCTATTGGGTCACACACAAAGAACAAGTAGATTTGAAGATGGATTCATATGATGAATCATTGGATTAAGTCTAATCCGAATTGGATATATTGAGTTGGACTCAATTGGATCTAATTGTTAGATTAAGTCCAATTCAAATTAGACTCAAGGAGTCAATTTGAATTAATGAATTAGTCATTCATTGAATTTGAATTGCATGAGGATTAATTGAGTAAGACTCGATTGAATTAGACTTGAGTTAAACTCAAGTGCATTAGACTTGAGTTAGACTCAAGTGAGGAGACTTGAGTTAGACTCAAGTGAGGATTAATGGATATAATTATTAAATTTCAAAATTTAATAATTTATTTCATTCAATTTTCGAAATTGATTTGAAATGAGGAGTTACACTCATTTGAAATGAGGAGTTACAAGTGTAATCCTTAATGAAGTGTAAATACTCATTAAGACCATTAATGCTAATTAAGTGTTTTCATTGGATGAAAATACTTAAGCAATTTTCTCTTCATTTTGAGCACTTCTTCATTGGCTTCTTCTTCTCCTCTCCTCTTGGCCGAAACCTTCTCAAGGTTGCTAGCACAACCTTAGGTGGTTTCATCTCCATCTAGTGAGTTTGTGAGACAAACGAACCCTTGTTTGTGTGGATACCATAGAGGCGCGAGTGTGTGTTCGTGCTGAGATCCGAGCTGTCGGGAGTCCGTGAGCACGTAACAAAGGTATACTTCATCATATTTTAGATCTAACTTAGTATAAAGTTTTCTTTTCCCTTCGCATGGGTCTTCTGGGGTAATAGGTTTTTCCGCTGCGCATTTGCGTGTTTAGCAACCTATTACCTTACATTCTTGTCCATTGGAAATCTCACACGGTCGTGTGGAATCACATGGTCGTGCTCTTCTTGCTCTTGGGAAATCCACACGGTCGTGTGGATTCACACAGCTGATGGAGTCAAAGAAAGAGAGCAACAAGCTAACGATATGAATCATGGTCAACCCACTCTAGATGTTAATGATGATCCATTTATGCATCAATGGAGGCCTAATTACAAGGCTAAGACTAGAAAGATGAAGGAAGCACTTAATGTACTAATTGAAGATGTGAAGGTCAAAGCTACCATTGAAGAAGGTTTGACCAAGAGTAAGTCATTCGGTATAGTCAACCTAATTCAAGCCTTAAATGAGCTTAATTAGCACTTAAGTCTCATGTCTATGTAGTAGAGATATGTATGCTTAATTTAGACTCAATTTCTACTTTTATTTGGGTTGTAATAAAATCATAAGCTTAAAATGGCTAAGTAGTCTACATAGGCCTTTACTAAATGGGCTTTCTTTTGGCCTTTTAGGGTTTTTTGATCACCTTATAATAAATAAAGGGGGTGATGGCCACACATGTATCTTTGACATATTTTTCAATCTAAAGCATGGTGAGACTCTCGCTTGTTAGTTCTTCATTGAACTTGAACTTATCAAGGCATCTCCTTGTGGCGTTCAAAGACTTATCAACCTCAATCCCAAGGTTGTGGCGTCTTCCATCTCGTATTCCAAGGTTCGTGCTTTTCTAAGCATTGGGTCGAGGTTTCTTTCATCCATCTTATCATCTTTAGACCTTCTTTCTATTTTCAATTCGTTGTGGGTTCTTGAGATATCTTTCTCGTTGGGTTCACATCAACAGCCGTGGTCTACTTCTACTATGGAAAGTCCACACGACTGTGTGGATTCACACGGGCATGGTCTTCTTCTCTTTTAGAGTGTGGTACGGTCGTGTGAGTTCACATAACCAAAACTTGCTCTGCCACGGGCGAGACCACACGGCCATGTGGTTTCACATAACATGAGCTTGATCTTTTTCTAAGTTCCAATGTATATTTTTACTCCATTTTTGCTCCAAATAGCATCTTGTTAATCAAAACAAGTAAAGAGCATATCTTCAAATAGAATTTAATGGAAGTATGATATTATAATAAAATAGGGTGCAATAAACGTAGATTATGCTAATGAAATACAAGTAGATGTGCATTAAAATATGTATAAAAGTGTATATAATCTATGTACATCAAAATTCATATCCACAAGGTCCAATCGTGTTGTTGGTCCATCTTTTGTTTTCCCTAGAATGCCAAGTAATTTTCCAACTAGAATTTCACATACATTTTTCTCTATATGCATCCCATCAGGAACATGTCATACATGTAGATGCTCCCAATACACAAGTTTAAAGAATATTGATTTCTTCTTCCAATATAATTGACTTTCATCCTCTAGTGCTTGAAGTTTTTCACTAATTTTTCCCAACGATGATTAATTTTTCAACTATTCTAGAAATATCATCACCACTCAATGGTCTCGGTGCAATGTTAAAGTCTTGCCTCCCATCAAATGCTTTCTTTTGCCTTCGATAAGAATGGTTCTCAAGAAGAAACCTTCTATGACCTATATATGAATAACATTTTTTTAACTATGTTTCAACCTCCTCACACATGTGTTTTCACCACAAATAGGGCATGCCTTATATATCCTTTCACACAACAGCCTGAAAGGGTTCCATATGCTAGAAAGTCATTAATTGTCCATAGTAGGATTACCTTAAGGGTGAATATTTCTTGTCGATACGCATAATATGCTTCAACACCTTCTTCCCATAAGTGCTTTAAGTCATCAATCAAAGGTTCTAAGTAAACATCAATATCATTCCCTGGTTGTTTAGGACCCAAAATCTATAAAGTAAGAACCATAAAATTTATCTTCATACACAAAAATCAAGGAAGATTGTAAGTTATCAACAGAATTAGCCAACAACTATATGTAGAACTCATCAATATATGTGGATTGATTCCATCTGTAAATATGACTAATCTCAAATTTCTTAGCTCAAAAACAAAATTTGGCCACTTATGATCGACTACCTTCCAAGAGGGTGAATCTGCTGGATGACGCAAATAACCATCATGCGCTCTACTATTAGCATGCTAGATTAACACCTTAGAGGTTTCTTGGTTTTGAAACATTTTTCAATATCTTAGAATCGATGGAAAGTATTATAGGACCTTGGCAGGAACTCCTTCATTTACTTTGGAATTCTTGCATATCTTCCATCTTGAAATCCCACAAGTAGGGCAAATTGATACAAATATCCGAAGGATCAAAAGATGCGATAGAGGGGGAGGTGAATATCGCACGTTAAAACTTTTCCTTTAGTATTGACTTGTATAACAAATATCAAAGCGGTAGCGAAAAACAATACAAGTGACTCAAGTGGTTACTTGATTCGGAGCATATATCAGCTCCTACTTCAAGACTCGTAATCCTTGGTCGCACCATTGAGCAAATCACTATAATTCTTCTTTTCAAAATCTCCTGAAAGAAACAATTCGTACAATGAAGTATAAGATAGCAACAACCTACTATCTTATATGAGATTAAGTACAGAGTAGTAGGATAGACAAAGGCTATGCATAGAGATGAACCAAAATTTGATGCCTTGCCTCGGACCTGAGCTCCCCTTTTATAAGCATGGTTCAATCGACTGATAAATCCTTTGGTTGACTGATACATTCGGTCAACTAATCCTCCTATCGGTCATATGAACCCCATGCTTTCCTTCTTCTCTGAGATCATATCTTCACACATTTATGAGCATTAATAGTTCTGTCGACCGATCACCTTGTCTAGTTGATCGAATATTGTAGTTTCTCTGTTCATCGAGATTCACCATTAAGTCTTCATTAATGCAGTAATCATTTGGTAGACTGATCCCTGAGTTCAGTCGACTGATCAACCTGGCTTCCAAGTTTGCTTTAGCTCGATCTAATCTCTACCATGTTATCGCGGTTCGGTCGACCAATCTGTTGGTTCAATCGACCTATCAGGTATTAACCGAACTTTGCTTTGGTTTGATCTCTGGTTTAAGTCGAACTGGTTCGGTCGACCAATCCCTGGGGTCGATCGACCGATCAAGCTAGTTCCTGTAAAACTAGGTCATATAAAATATGATCCTACAAAACAAGTGTTAGCACAGTTATATGATGCATGAGTAATAATTGACAGTGGAACTGTCTTGATCTTAACTTGGAAACCTTCCCGATTTTTCCAATTGGATCAGCGACCTAGAGTTTGTTCCTTTCCAGAACACGTCCTCACTGTCGCTCTTCTCCAGTTGCTTACATCAACCTACCTATTAAACATTGGTCCTCCAGACTTATTTGGACTTTGCTGGTTAGCATCGGATTGGCTCACCAGGACTTCCTCTCGATCTTTATTTCTCTATACCTATCAAGCTTCTCTGCCAAGAGTTGGGCCCTCTCAACCGACTTGGGCTTCTGCTTGGCTTCCACGATTTGTTAAAACTTTTCCAGTCAAGTAAATATCTTGTGCACTCAATTAACTTATTAAATCACAACAAAACTTAACTACCTTTGACAACATCAAAATTCAAGTTCAATTCTGGTGCACCCTGCACCAACAATCTCTCACGTTTTGATGTTTGACAACTAACATATACAAAGATAAGTAAAGATAAGTAAACAAGCAATTACTTTTAACTTTACTCTTCCCTTAAATTTAATAACTCCCCCTAAATTCACTTTCCCTCTCCCTTTGACACACATTAAAAATAAGAGAAACACAGATAACAAGCTTGAATTATTCCAAGATGTAAGAATTTGGAGTTAGAGAAAAAAAATTGAACCCAAAGATATATGAAAAAATGATTTGAAAATAGATAATGTTTTAAAAAGTTTATCAAGAAACCTAATCAAGAAGATTTGAAATGTAGATGATATGGGTTTTAACGAACGGGTCTCGAGAATGATATAATGATCAAAGTTAAGATAGGATAGGAATCAAATGCGAAATAAGAGAGCAATCCTTATTTGATTCGTTTATTATAGCATCGTAGCCCAGGGCAGTAAAATCTTAATTGTAGAAATCTTGTTACATGATTTTGTGTATTTATTGACCGACTAGTATTTATTAATTAATAAAGAATTTTGAGGCTTCGTCTCAGTTTTATTTTTTTTACTTCAGTTCACTTTTAATTCTGGGCAACGGAGTACTCGATTTACTGAATTATAATTTCTCAATTTACTTAATTATAATTTAAAGAAATATACTACGCTTATTTCTGTTGTTATTTTGTCGCTGAGCGCTTGATCAGTTTTGACAAAGAAAGTGTTTGTAAAAAAAAATGCGAGAGGTAAATTGTATATAAATTAAGTGGTGTGCCTTATACAATTTATTTTCCACTTCACTGATGCATTTAATTATTTGTTAATTTTCATTGTTTTTTGACACGCAATTCTGTTAATAAATTTATCGTGATTGAATTTTGTTATATAAAATATATATGTCACGTCATGAGTGTGTAAAATAGTAAATGTTGGAACTAAGTTAGTTTGATTCAAGCAAGATCACAAAAATCACCTCAAAATTTTTTTTTAAAAAACTCTTACAGCTCATAATTGGGATCGCAGGGCAACATTATATAATCCAAGGAACAAAAGGCAACACTGAGCATTCAGTACCTTTCAGTATCATCACAAATTACAACTGTTATTATTATATAAGAATGTATTAGTTTCCTGTCACACACCCAACATTGGGTCGCATCAGACCACGTAGTCGTCGTCAATGGTGGCTCAACCAAAACACTGAGCATACCATGAAGAACCAGTGGGAAATCAATATAACCAGTATCTAGCTAAACAAGAAGGGATCTATTCTCTCGGTATGGAGTTAGATCCCTTCTGTGAATGATTTCTTTCTATCCTCCTCACATCTGTACAGGTGTGAATATGAAAAATAAAAATAAACATGAAAACTGAAAGTAAACAAAGAAATACTTTACAGAAAGACGTGCGACTTTGCCACATTTCGTGAGCATTTGGTACGAGGACTCTTTATTAGGCTGCAGGCACAGCCCTCCAGGAGCTCCAGATCCTCATCAAATGTAAGCATGGATGCCATCCCAGGATTCTCAGTCAGCAACTTTGATGTAAGGAACCCTGCAACAGTCCATGTCTGATAAAGTCGCGATTGCTTTCCAATAAATCTCCCAGTTGGGGCATCATAATATTCAGGCCACTTTTCCTTTGAAAGCCGCTTCTCGGCTACACTGATTGCCTTCCTGGCTAATTCAGGCCGACCCATTTTGATGCACGCTAATGTGAACTAGGGCAACAGAAAAGCCATATGTTTAAGTAATTTATTTATAAGAACTTAAACTTGAGATTAGTCCTCCATGTCAAGACTTCTACCTGCCACATAAGAGTAGGCCATGATCCTCCATTATGATATGACCAAGGTCTGTAAAAACAAGAAATTCTTGTTAGGAAATATCGCAGAGCCCACTCACGGATGCAACTCTCTTCAGAATGTGCAAAAATATGTGTGGGGATTTTCTTTTTCCAACAGTGGAAGATCAAGCAAAACAAGTATCAATTAGATATATTGATCTTGAGTTTTACAATACAGTTTTCTTGCCCCTTCCACATTGTAGAAAGCAAATTATCCAGTGTAGACTTTATTCTTCTCTAGAAATGTCGTCAAATACTCTTCATATATTGATGAGAAATCAAATCAGGTAGTTGTGCAATTGAGGTAGATATAAAGGCGAAGTATCTATCGGAACAGGAAAATAAAAGATTTTTGTTGGAGTATCTATAGGAATATAAAACTGAAAATGTTAAAAGTTTATGCATTGGAATATGTTTGCTGATCGCCAAAGAATGTGCTATGTGCTTTTCAAACCTAAGACTGCAGTATTATATATCTAAGTTCGTAAAACATGAACTCAACAAACAAACACGACTTAAGTGAAGGTTTAATCTCATGCTAAAAGTAAGCTTATCAATGCATAGTGATTTCAAATGTAGAGGTTAATCATACACTAGTAACTCTATGCAAGGCAAAGTTTGGTTTTTTGGGGTATAGTGGAAAAGTTAACAGGTAACATCTAATCCATAGTCTACCAATACCCAGATGGAAAATCAAGGTACAACAAAGGAAAAGAATGATGTTGTATAACATCTTACGTATTTTTTGGATCACTTCCAGTAGTTATCTGCCATTCTTCATCCTCTATAGCAGGGTAGCATATCTTAAGAGGCATAGTCCCAACAAGGTCATTCCATTTGTCTTCGATCAGATCAAGGATGCCCTCAGCTTGCCAAGGAGTGGCTAAAGATGATGAAATGGCCCATAAATTACCAAGTGAAAAGAACCTAAAATCCATGTGTGCTGGCTGAAGGTTGCCAATGAAGTAGCCACCTTTTTCAGGGATCCAATCCACTAACCAATGAGGGATTTGCTCAGGGTATATGTTGAACTTGTTAATAGCATCTTGAGAATATTCTTCAGTTTTGTAACGATATATCTCATTGACCTTTTTCATATCTGCCCAATAGTATTCTCTGATGTGAAATGACAATGCACTAAGTCTGTTGTTAATAGCACGCAGTAGGCTCTTTGAACCATCACTGGAAACAATCATTTCACGCGAACAACGCAATGCACCATAGAACAGTGCCTGTTTATTGTAATATTTCAGGCATCATGGACAAATTATACCATAAAACATCACAAATATGTCAATTGACAATCAAGAAAATAATTTTTAAGGAAAAAAAGACTAGACAATATCTGAAAGTTAACGCAAAACAGATCTGGAGCTCCCAACCACATAGCTCAAATGAAATCTGAGTATGGTTTGTGTACAAAATGCTGAACTGATAAGTATCTAAAGCCAATACATACCTGGATTTCGAGAGGGTGTCCATGGATTCCCATTCGGCGATCTATCATGCAAGACCCATCAGTGACAAGCAGAGTAGGAAACATGTCAAACCCATCTGATAAGCATAAATTTAAAATCAGTCTAATGCCAGTTTGCACATCGATTCTCTGTTGCAAAGCATAATCTCCAGTAATCTTTCCATAAGCTCTTAGCAGGATGATCCACCACAATCCTGCCATAGAGAACATTATGTTTAAAGATCCTAATACTTAAATTTATGCATCACAGAAAAAATAATGGTATGAATCTCAATGAAAGTTAACCGGAATCTACTGGAGCAACGCGACCAATGGCTGATTCACCAAAATCAGGGTCCAAGACCTCCTCAAATTCTCCCTTGCTTCCCTTAGGAATATTTCTAACCTTAAAGCTAGCTGGCATCAAGCCTTGACCAGGGCTGTAGCAATCCACAGTCTTTTCCCAACTCTGCATATCAGAAAATAAGAACACAGTAGTGCATTTGTCACAAACCTATCAAACAAAGTAACAAATATCTCACTTTGTACTTCAAAACTTTTTATTTTTCTGGAATACCTTAAGAAAGGATTTGTATTATATTTCAGATTATGTTAATATTATATTTAAGAAAAGCTTTAAAAATTTGAAAGTGTGTGATCTTGTGTTAGCCAAAGTCTTTCTTTAGAATAATAGGTTGCGCAAATAATGATAGTAAATGAAGAAAACGAGATTTAGGTTAGCTTCACCTGCAATTGCAAGGTGTGGAGAAGGAAGTTCCGAACGATCTCCGTCTCCCCTTTAAGCAAAAAAGCTAGGGCTGACGGCACGAAGTCGCGGATGAAGACCTGGTCGTAATTGAGCAGCTCCGCGAAGGGATCGTTCGCCGCCATCGTCCCCACCGGACTCCCGCAATAACTCACCACCGCATTCTTCAACAACCGCCACGCCTCCTTCTTCGATTCCGACACGTCCTTGCCCTTCGTTTCCTCCGCCTGCTCCTTGTCTTCCACCCTCTTTACTTCCACTTTTGCAGCCTTCTTCTCTTTCAACGGCACCGCACTCTCGACGACAAGATGCTTCGCTTCAGTGTGGTCCGGGACGACGATCCGCTCGAAAGCCTTCTCGGCGCCGGGCACGGTCCCGGACAAGGGGCCAACTGAGTCCGAGACTTGTCGGGCAGAGAACGGGGCCCCACCCTTCGACTGAGCGACAGCAGTGCGGACCCATCCAGCGGAGGATCGGCTATGCGGGAGCGAGCGGAGGCAGTACTGGCCCGGGCATCTTGTGAAAATATGGGCCGCGAAGAGGCGGCAGCAAGGCCTCACGGCGACGGCGAGCCCCATGGATCCGATTACATTCATCACACGGATCATAAAACCGATCGAAAACAGCACCGCCCAACAGCAACAGCAAAAAATCTCGCTGCGACCAACACCAAAAAAAAAAAAATGGACCGATCGATAGAGGAGAGCCTGGATAGGCGAGCAATTAACGAGTTAAATTGAGGGGATGACTGAGTTGATAGGATGGTGGAAAAAGGAAGAAATGCGAGGGAAATGGGCGACCTTTACCTTTCCATTGAAGAAGAACCTTTACTAAATATTGAATATGCGACTGTGGTCAACGGAGGTCGAGTACACGGAAAAGGGAGGAAGCGGAGAAGAAAAAGGAACCAACAGGCAACGTAGGCACGCAACCTACCAACATACGACGAGAATACTGGCAGTCGCCCCACACCGCGTTTTGTAGGGACGGAATGATTCATGATCTTAAATGGATAAAGTTTTTCCATCGGCTAGTGCTAATTATGTCAATATCAATGTCTATGTGTATGCCAACGTCAACGCCCATAATAGGGCTAGATAAGCCATGTAAACTAATCATGCTTGAACCTGAGCTAATATTAGGCCAATCCGTCTTTAGGTCGTTGGATCATTAATATAACGTTAGATTTATCATTTATATATGAAATATAATTATGTATTGCTGTAAACTCAATTAAGGGTTATTAATTGAGGTTTTGGATATTTAGATTTTGATGTATTTTATAGGGTATGTCTTTTTATGTGTAGAGATAATTTATATTTTAATGATGGGTTAAAATCTAAAATATCAAAAGGAAAATCCTAATAGGGTTTCCTATATAAATTTAGAGTTATAGTCCCCGAATCATGATTTTATTAGTTTGTTGGATGAACTGATTTTGGGCCATCATTTATTCTCTTCTTCCTCGAGAGTACCTAAGAAAACTATAAAGAAAACTCTTAGGGTGTGTTTGGTTCAGGTAATCGTTAATTACCTTGGTTATCTGTTTAAGGTTATCAATGATAACCTTGTTTGGTTTAGATTATGATCAATTCTCGAGTAATACAACTTTATCGCCACATCAGCAAAACGTCATCAAATGGGCTATAACCCCGGAATCTAATTACCTCCACAATCTTAGATTTTCTGCAATTCCGGGAGTTAACCAATTTTTCTGTCAAAATTATCCTTTCAGTTTTTTTTTACGCGGCGAGCGAAGGCGGCTGCGAGCAGCGGCGAGCGAAGGCGGCTGCGAGCAGCGGCGAGCGGAGGCGGTTGCGAGCAACGGCGAGCGGAGGCGGTTGCGAGCAACGGCGAGCGGAGGAGGTTGCGAGCAGCAGCGAGCGGAGGCGCCTGCAAACAGTGGCAGCGAGGCGGTTGCGACTGATGTTTCTAGACATGCTGCCGGACCCGGATCATGGGACCGTCTACATTTCTATCCACGAATCACAATCGTGCATATCAAGGCAGATGATCGAGATTTTAGCTTCGAGTAATAAGCGAGCGTCGTGTTCTATCGGGGAGAAGGCCTCTCTCATCTTGGACCTTTCATTCTTCGACCTAGAACCGCTTTCTATCGCTGATGGCTTCGGGTGAGTTTTCTACTACGAATTCTCCCCCTTTTGCACTCTTTTGACGATTGGAGATGCTCCCGGAGGAAAAAGTACTCGACCATGGTGTTCTGTGGATTATGTTTTACTTGTTGAGTTTTAATTCAAAATATTCCCATTGTTTTTAGTTCCATATTGCTAAGCTAAGAAGCTTAGAAGACTTTATATATGGAAGTCTTCCATGCTAGCTTAGTCAAGTTAAGGGAGGACCTACACGCATGCGCGGGCCAAGCCCAAATCAGGTGGTTTCAGGGGGTTCGGGCCGGAAATCCATAAACAGGGGCGCGACGCACACGATTATCGCGCGCAGGGGGGGTGCAAATCCCCAGCTCGTGGGCCTCGCACTTACGGGCGGCCCGGTTCGTTTTTGCCAGTCCGATTTAGTTCACCCGGTTCATTTTTGCCTATGGTCCAGTTTGGTTCTGTACGCGTGAGGAAGCGAAGCATCGCGATTCTATCCGCGAGAAAGCGACGCACCCGCGCGTGAGAAAGCAAAGCGACGTACGCTTTGGTGCGTACACTGCTTCGAAGTGTATAAATACACTTCCTCTGCTCTTTCTCAATTCACTCCAAAAAAAAGCAAAGCATTCCTCTGCTCTCTGCTTTCTTCTTCTTCTTCTTCTTCTTCTTCTTCTTCTTCTTTCCAAGTTCTGAGGCTTGGTTCTGCGATCTGAGGTTGAGTCCGAGTGCGGCGTTTGTCTTGGAGTGCACCTACGAACGGCGCGAGCGGTTGTCGGATCTTAGGAGGATTTTGCCAGAGAGCCTCTGCACCGTGGGCGGCAATCAATTCTCTAAAGACATTCGGCACGCCCGACGCTTCGACCGGAGATACACAAATTCCTAACCTTACTCTATTACTGTTTATTGCATGCTCGTCATTTATTGGTGCAATTATTACTGTATTAGTGTAATCAATTTACTACAATTTTAGAGAATTGATTGTAGCATCAATAAACATAATGAACGATAGGATAAAAACATAATGAACGATAGGATAACTGGGCCTGATGAGGCTAGCGCCCGACCCGAACAATTTTTCGGGCAAAACTTCAGACGTTGGCAACAACGGATGAAATTTTAGCTTACTACGCTAGGGCTATTCTCCATTATAGAAACAGACCCTCCTTCACCTAATGAAGAGGAACCTGCCCGTAGTGCTACCTTAGAGAGGTTTAAGCAAAGGGATTATCTCTGCCATGGGAGAATCCTGTCTGCTCTCTCAAACGCACTATTTGATGTGTACTGCTCAACCTCTTCAGCTAAAGAGCTGTGGAAATCTTTGGATAAAAAATACAACTCCGAAGATTCTGGTTTAGAAAAGTACATTGTGGCAAAATTTCTAAACTTCAAAATGGTTGAAGGCAAATCTGTGATTGAGTAGACACATGAATTCCAAGTCCAAATTCATGGTCTTGCTGAAGGAGATATGTCATTACCTGAAAAATTTTAGGTCTTGTCTATCATCGAAAAATTTCCTCCGAGTTGGGAAGATTTTGGCATGACTCTTAAACATCGGAGAGGTAAAATCTCTCTAGAAGATTTGATGATTGCCTTAAATATCGAAGAAGAACATCGGAAGCAACATAAAAATGATGATACAAGAATGCCTATGGATTTTATTCCAAAGGCAAATGTAGTAGTCTCATCTGACAAAAAGAAATTCAAAAATCAGAAAATGAAGAATAAGATGAAACCGAACTCAAAGGTTCAAAAGAAAATTGGAACCAAACCTAAGCCTTGCTGGGCATGTGGACAGGTTGGACATTATGTCAAATTCTGCCCTAAGCGAAAGGACAAGGAGAAAAACGAAAGCAATACGTCCAACATCCACTACAACAAAAACTGCAAACGACAACGGATATTATCCGTTGTCGTATGATCAAAAAACCGTTGTAACTGAGGGCGTTGTAGAATGTATTGCCCTACGACAACGGTTTTGAAACCGTTGTCTTTGTAGACATTTGACAACGATTTTTATCCGTTGTTGTTTATATGCTCAAAATTTGTTTACGAAGGATACGACAACGTTTTAAAACCATTGTGGTAGATAATTTCAACAACAGAAATAAACTGTTGTGGTAGACTCTTTTTACAACAGATTAATTTTAAAACCGTTGTGGTAGATAATTTTAATATGTTTTACAACAGATAAAACCGTTGTCTTTTATCACATTTTATAAAAAAAAAGATCCATTGTGGTTATGTACTTTTTATAATATTTCTAACCGTTGTCTTTAATGTTCATGTTGTAACATGATAATAACAAACAACCAATCTTTATTTAATATAAACAAACCACCAATACAAAACTAAATATTTACTACATTCAATCCATGAAAATGTTATCTTCAAATTTCAAAAATTAACTACATAAGAAAATTAACAAACAACCAAGCTTTAAGCTTCTGCTTCCATTTCAAGGGGGTCTCTTTATGATCCAAAATTCTCTTCTTCTTCTCTTTAATGAATTGCAGGAACTTCTTGTAGTCCATTTGATACTATACAAGAACAACTTGAAACCTGCATATCCATGAAATGATGCAAGGAAGTGCATCTCACAAAGAGAAAAAATTAATGTTAACTCTTCTAGGATATCATGAGTCAAAACACCAGGGATTGAATGCATCATAAAGCATAATCTTAGTATTTCTCAAATGTAACTACCATAGAGTGCTCAATTTTGCTACCATCTATGTTATACGTCATGTATAAGTGAGAAAACATTTCTAGACAATCATATTGCTAATATTGAAATTTCAGGCAGATACTATATCAATTTTTATCTATAACCACGATAATGACTTTTTGACAACTACCCTAAGATTATAGTTGGCAAAATAATAGATCCCTAAAGTAAATACCCAACATTGGAAACAGTAAATTTTTCATCTATAAACTAACTTTTGGAAAAATAGCAAAGAATCATACATATATGTATGTGTTTGAGAGGTATTGAATACTAAAAGATTCATTAGAAAGAAAATTACACACTAAGGAAGAAATATAGGGTCAAATTTTTACCTTATGCAGATGTGAGAAGGCACACTTGAACAAATAACCAATTCACTTCTTGGAACAGATCAATAGGAATCTCTGTCACACAAATACAAAACATGCTTAGAACCTATAGACTTTTAACACTATCAAGTGCAAACTAAATGGCTGAAGAAAAGACATGTAAATGTAACAGAATCCAGCAAATTTGCAAGTGTATTTAAAGGAAAGAACTATTATGTATCTGCAAATAAAAATTTGAAAGAACTTCCAGAGTCAAATATAGAGCAGAATAAGACTAAGGCACCTAGCTATTATAATAGTGGATCTCCCCAACATGAGAATATCCAGAGCCTCTTGAACAACCTTTTCGGCCTCAAAATCAAGTCCACTTGTGACCTCATCCAGTAGAAGAATAGAAGGATTTGAAAGCACAACACGAGCTATTGAGATTTTTATTTTCTGTTCTTCAGTCAATGATAAACCAGTCCTACCAACCTATATTGCATCATATTCAATAAGTGTAATGCAAAATAGAATATCAAATGAGACTTAACCCAAAATTAAACATAATCAAAAGACAAGCTCAAAATTAAACATGTGCAAGATCAACCTGAGTTTCGTATCCCATTTCAAGAGAAGTTATGAAATCATGTACATGAATTATTTTAGCAGCTTCTTCAATCTGATCAGATGTAGCAGATCTTCCATAAGCTATATTATCCTTGATGCTCAAACTTAACAAAGTTGGTTCCTGGGTAACTAGTCCAGTTTGGCTTCTCAACCATTCCAACTTCAGATGTTTTATATCTCCCCATCCAATAGAACTTCACCTGCATCAAGAAATCAAGACGAAATTGTTAAGCATCAATGAAACATACATTAGTGTATGATAGGAAAACATAGTCAAAGAAGACAAACCTAAGGTAAGATCATAGAAACGCTCCATAAGAGGAATTATACTACTTTTTCTAAAATCATTCCTACCAACAAGGGCCACAGTTTTTCTAGCAGGTATATTTTGGTAAAAGCCACTCAGTATGAGAATTTCTGGACGTGAAAGATAGCTGAAGTAAACATTCCTAAACTCAATATTTCCTTGCATTGTAGCTAAGGTACTTCCATCTTGATTAAGAGAAGAATTTGAACAGCTTATCATCTCAAAAAGTTTGTAAGCAGCAATTCTCCCTTGCTCAAATGAATAGAAATTGATAGCCGCTTGATTAAGTCCACTGAAAATGACAGACTTAATGAGAACAAAAGATATCCTAGAAAGAAAATGAAAAGATATACTGGAGATGAATGTAGGTTTCATAACAAAGCTTACTTACAGGCTACTCAAAATTACAACAAACAAAGTTGTAATAATTTCTCCAACATTAGCCTTTCCATTCGAAATCAGGAACCTCCCAACCCAAAGTTGTAAAGCACAAGAACATATAGTAAGACCATATGTGAAGTCAAGACCAAGGCCTTGCACTAGACTAATCGGTATTCCATACCTTAGTGTAGCTTGAAGTGAGGTTGCATAAGAATACTTAGCAAGAGTATCATTTGTAAAGGCATACAATGTTCTAATGTATGAAATCGCCTGCAAAATCAAAAAGTGTGTAAAAAGAACCAAATTGTACGGCTGAACTACAAAATAGAGATCATTGTTCACCATTGAAATTATATTGCTATAAATAGGACAAAGCACTGTCAGATTGATAATTTTGAAGATAAATCAACAAACTTTTTCAAATCAGTTTAGGTTTTATCATCATAGTTAAAAGGTCTAAGGTTGGGTATAAATATTTTTACATGTTCAATTGCACTAGTAGCAGTATCTCCATTTTCATGTGCTAGAGAATACCCATGAATATGACATCAGTTAAAGGACTTCATCAAATGGGATCCTGGAAAATAGTTGATAATTTAATTAAAATATCTTCTTCCAATGAAATGAAATGAAATGAAATGAAATTAGAGAATGATTTTTCACCATAAACAGACCTCACCACCTTCTCCAGAATTTGACTTCCCTCCTAATAGGTCCATTACAAGTTGCAATTGCAATTGCTTCATGTGTTTCCCTTGAAATATCTCTGAGAGGCATTCCACCCGTGGAGAAATGCTAAGCAATGGATGATGCAGATTCAACTTGTTCAAGTGGTATACGCTCTCTATCACCCTCTATCACCCTTAAGCTCAAGTAGATCATGGAGAACCTAAGAAAGTGAAGTCATTGTCACTGACACACACACAAAGAGTTGATTGGCAAACTTTATAAAGCTTCAAATATGCCATGCTTTTATAAATGCAGTTTTAATTCTGAACAATAGATATATATAGGTTTTCTATGTAGTATGAACCATTGTGTTTGGAAGGCATAGATTAGTATACTACTCAATGCACACATCAAATCTAGTCTAGAAACAATACTAGAACTAGAAGATAAACCATGGATACAACTATTTAATTAACACCAATCACAATTAATCCACCTATAATACCACAATGTGATATTAAGATAACAAGTCTTATTTTGGCATGTACACCTGAATATTTGATCTTATTTCATGAAACAACGAATGTAGTATGGCATGCAGTGCATAGGTGTATGCTCTAATTTTCAATGCAGATTTATGCATTTTCACTCTTTTCCAACCAAAATCAAGTCTAATAGCATTAAGTACAACCACTAAAAAGCCTATTTTATTACCATCAAACATGTTCATGCTGCTTGCTAATGTCAACTAAAGCAAAGAATTCACAACCATATGCAAAGCGAGAAAAAAGAAATATAGATTAACTTAATACCTGTAATACGAACAAGTGTTTTCCTCCCAGACAAATCTGTAACATGCTGCAAGCCCAAAACAGGTGAGAAAATTCAAAGCTTTAATTCCCCTTCTAAACCAACAGATCAGGAAGTGGACTTGTTTGACTCACAATGAAAGTATCATTAAAAGAAGAAAAGATGTGGGCAACACCGAACACTTGCTCCCCCTCCCGTACAGTTGGCCCAAGCATCACATTCTCCTCCTTGGGCTCCCTAGTCTTCTTTCTTCCCGACTACAAAACCAACAAGAAATAAGAAAAAAAAGAGAGAGACGAGAGAGCAGTAACAATGAAGAGGAAGACGGCGACAGTGAGAGGCGGATCGAGCTTCGGTGGCGACGACGAGAGGAAGATGGCGACGGCGACGGCGAGAGGCGGATCGAGCTTCGGCTGCGATAGGTCGAAGGGAGGATCCCATGGCTTGGGGGCGTGCTTCAGAAGGCTATCGCAATGGCAGAGGAGGAAGTTGACTAGGGGTTTGAGGCACTTGCAAATCTTGCGCAAGTGCTCCATTTGGTGTCATGGCGTGAAGAGATAGTCGAGGAGAGGAAAGAAAAATGGCTTAGGGTTCGGGAATGCTAAGGGGAAAACACGGCGCGAAAAGATTTTTGCAGAGAGGGAAAGCAAAACTGAGAGGGGAAATGACGAAACAAATAAAGTCAAAGACAACGGTTTTATTAAAACTGTTGTCGTAGCCCATAAAAAAGCGCTTAAAGACAACGATTTTAGAAAATCGTTGTAAAAAGTGTTGTTAATTCAAAAAGAAATCGCTCAATGACAACAGTTTCCCAAAACCGTTGTCTTTTATATTTAATGGGGAGTTCAAAGACAACGGTTTTGGCAAAAACCGTTGTCTTTGAGCAAAAACGCAACACTTTCTCTTAAAACCGTTGTCGTAGGGGTGTTGTCTTTTAACATTTTTGTTGTAGTGATCAAGGCACAAGCAAATGTCGTGACTGCTAGTGACGACACCAGCAATAGGTTTGTTACCTTCAAACCCGAACTAAACTTGATCTATCAACCCAATGAATGGTTAGTTGATACAGGTGCTAATGTGCACTGTTGTGTTGATCGCTCTGCCTTCCTTATTTATCAGGTAATTGAAGGCACTTCCGTGACCATGGGAAACCATTCTGCAGCCAGCGTGTTCGGGATAGGACAAGTTGACCTGAGGTTCACCTCTAGAAAAGTCCTGTCACTGCATGAGGTGCATCATGTTCCAGCGGTCCGTCGGAATTTGATTAGCGGATCAAAGTTAGTCCGTGCTGGTTATGAGTTGAACTTTAAATGTAATAAAGTTGTAATATTACATTTAGGAACCTTTATTGGAAAAGGTTACCTTAATGAAGGTTTATTTAAACTCAATGTAGAAAATGCTACCTTAAATAATTCTACTGATATTGCTTATAACATTGAGTCTTATGATATGACAGATTAGGACATGTCAATTTTCATACCGTGAAAAGGATGATGAACCTTGACATGATTCCTAAGTATGCTATAAATGATAAGAAAAAATATGAAGTTTGTGTGCAATATAAACAAACCCGAAAATCCTTCAAATTAGTTGATAGAAATTCTGATATTTTAGAATTGATCCATACTGATTGTTGTGAGTTTAACGGTGTAATAACGAGAGATCATAAAAGGTATTTCATCACCTTCATTGATGATCACTCTCGTTATTGTTATGTTTATTTGCTGAAAACTAAGGATGAAGGTTTAGATAAATTTATGGTTTTTAAATCTGAAGCTGAGAATCAAACAAACAAATCTATTAAGAGGTTAAGGTCCGATAGGGGTGGAGAGTTTACCTCAAACCTATTTCAAAAATTTTGTCAAGATACAGGTATAATTCACGAGGTAACTACTCCATATAGTCCTCAATCCAACTGTATAGCAGAACGAAAAAATCGAACCCTTGAAGATATGATTAATTCCATGTTATGCAGTTCTGGGTTACCCAACTTCATGTGGGGGGAAGCTCTATACACTGCATGCCATGTGTTAAATAGAATCCCCATGAGGTCTAGGGATAAAAGCCCATATGAGCTTTGGAAAGGCCGAAGGACAAGTTTGAAATACCTTAAAGTGTGGGGGTGCCTTGCAAAGGTACTAGTACATGAACACAGAAGAAAAAAACTTGGTCCAAAGACCGTAGATGGTATCTTCTTGGGTTATGCTCAAAATAGGCATATAGATTTCTGATTATTAAATCAGAAATTTCTGGAATAGATGCAAATACTATTGTCGAACTTCGCGATGCTACATTTTTTGAGGATATATTTCCTATGAAGACAAGAACACCTCAGTCTATTGTAACACCCACTAAGATTTTAAGATAAGTATATGAATGTAGGATTTTGCCTTAGAAAAATAAAAGGAAGTGGGTTGAAGCAAAAAGAAATAAAATGAAATAAAAAGAAGAGAAGGTCAAGGATTGAACCTTGAACCTCTTATATTATAATTTATAGAATTAATTAGTAGAAACCAATTGGGAAGAGAGAAGATATTGATAGCAAAGGAGGGAAACTCATGATAAGGGTGAGAGTAAAAGTTAGCCAAAAGAAAACAAGAAAAGAGCAAGAGAAAGGCAACTTGCCTTCCTTCCTTCTCTCCCTCTTTCTCTCTTCTCTTGCCGAAAAATAAAAGAGGCTAATTAAGGGGATTCATTCGCCCTTATTTCACCATGAATGATGAGGATAAATAAATAAATAAAAATAAAAAAAAAATAGGAAAAAAAAGGCTAAGGGAGAAGGAAAGCAAAAACTAATTTTGCTACTTCTTCCTCCTTAACATAAAAGGGAGCAAGAAAAGAGAAGAATTCTAATTTTTCTCTCATTTCTCTCATTCTCCCCTCTCCATCACCGAGAACCCTAGCCCCTCTCCTCCATCTTCGGCCCCAAGCCAAGGTTTTCTCCTAAGAAAGCCTAAGATACAAGGAGGACTTAGCAAGAGGAACAAGGGAAGGGAACTAGAAGAAGAGGCTACTTCTTCCATCACCATACCTTAGATCCACAAGCGAAAAGGATGTAAGCTTCCCCTCACCTGTGGTACAAGGCTTTTTATGTGATTTTCGGATTTTATGAGGATTAGAAAACCTAGAATAGAATTTAAGAAAATTCGGCCAAAGAAGAGTTTCAAATCTAGGAAGGTTTAAACAAGTCATCATTTCATGATATTTTTCTATGCTATGTAGGAAGGTTTTCCTTCATGTTTTTATACCTATATGATGCTTGGTTAGAGGAGTACCTAACCCTAGAATTTCGGCCAAAAATGTTTTAAAGAGGTTAGGGAAATCATTGTTTAACCAAACTAGTACAAGATTCCCTCCATGAATTACTAAGGATCTTTTATTGATTTTTCTTGCTTGAAAGTTACTTGGAACCAAAGGAAATCCCCTCATATGTTTCGGCCAAGAAAAGAGCTTAGGGTTAGGAAGACCTTTAAAATTTAAGTAACCATGTTTATATGATAGAATATAGAGTTCTCTTAAAGAATTGCATGTTGAATATTGCTAGAAATTCATGAACTCTTCATTAAGATTTTCGGCCATGTTAAGATGGATAGCTTAGGAAAGCTTAAACAAAATTTTAACATGCTCAAGACCTCTGTGATATTAAGATATGAACGTGGTTTAATGCTCTCATGCTTAATTAGGGTGTAGAGAATTTAGTTACATGATATATGACTTGTAAGGTCATAAGGGTCCTAGCTTGTTTATGAACCAAATTGGTATATGATGTTCTTAGTAATTTTTGCCATGAAACTTACTTAGGTTTTCCATGCTTTAGGCCACTTAAAACCTAGTTTAGAGAATGGTAGGTTTCGGCCATGAGGAAAAATAAAAGAAAAAGGAAAGAAACCTAGGAAGCCTAAGACACAATGCACATGTATGTTTATTATGCTTGTCTTTATACATGCTATGAAACTTGTATGACTTCCTATGCTTTTTGGCTATTTGAAGCAAAGTTAACCACTGATGGGTCTCGGCCAAGTAGGGTTTAAATGACCTAGAGGCCTTAGAATTGAAACCAATTGTGTTAAAAATGCTTCTTATGGAAATATGATAATGTGTTGATTGTGTCACATGCTTGTATAATTTTTCCATGACCTAAATGGACCATTGTAGGTCTCGGCCATGAAGGGATAGATGCCCTAGAAACCCTAGAACAAAATTTAAATATGCTCATGTCACTCTACATGAAATATGATAAGTAGAAAGCCAAAGTTCTCATGCTATATGTTGCTTAATGACCTAAAATGAGGCTAGGGTAAGTTTCGGCCATACCCTTTGTATGATACCTTATTATGAATTTATACATGATGTTAGTTCAAGTTCACATGCTTGTATGCTTGTTTTTAGCCCTAATGAATACTTGTGAAATTTTGGCCATGACATATGTTAAGGGCTTGAAGAACTTAGGAATTAGCTCAAATATGATTACTATGTTACTTGGAAGAAAAATGCTATAAATATGGTTTAAGGTTTCCATGCTTTCATGACATTTGGGACCTTGTTTCACACCTGATAAGGTTCGGCCACATGAAGTTTAGGGACTTGGAGAACTTAGAAACCAAGTTAATCATGCTTATAATGCTTCCTATGAAATTGATGTGATGATAATTTAGGTTCCACATGCTTGGAGGTTATTTTTACCTAAATTGAGATCTAAGGGGGTTCGGCCATGATAAGAACCCAAGGGATTAGGAAGCTTAGAATCCAAGTTAACTATGTTACAATGTTTCTTATGATAGTATAATCACATGATACACCCTTATGCTTAAACATGTATGCTTGTGATTCATACTTTCCATGATATGACATGTGCTAGAAATATGCAGGCTTTTATGATATGCTATGTGGATAGAAATATGCATGCTTTTATGATATGCTATGTGGTGAAAATATGCATGCTTTTATGATATGCTATGTGGTGAAAATATGCATGCTTTTATGACATGATGTATGCCTAAGTGATGCATACCTTTATGATATGATGTATGCCTAAGTGATGCATACTTTTATGACATGATGTATGCCTAAGTGATGCATACTTTTATGATATGATGTATGCCTAAGTGATGCATACTTTTATGATATGATGTGTGCCTAAGTGATGCATGCCCTTATGATGTGTGATATGTATAAGTATGACATGTACTTTACTTTATATGGCTTGTACCAAGGGTGGGCTCCATAAGCGCCCCGAGGTCGATGGAATAAGACTCGGGCCTTGTTAGGGATGGGCTCCTAAGTGCCCCTAGGTCGATGGAGTAAGACTCGGGCCTAGTATGTTTGCCTTGTAGGGTTCAAGACTTGCTACCTTGGACCTACATAGGTTGCGCGCAATATGTAAGTGGTACATAGCCGGGATCCCCTTTAAGTTGATAATATGTTCAAGTATATATGTAAGAAGAAATGGTTTTAAAGATCATGAGACATACACATATTTTTCGGATACATGTTTTCAAAATCATATTGCATATACCTTATGATCATGTTGTGATGATGCTATGATTTATGATATGCCATGATTAGATATGATTATATTATGTTTCATGCTATGCTTTAAGAGCTTGATATGCCATGCTACCTTATGATGATGCTATGATATGCCATGATTAGATATGATTATGTTATGTATCATGCTATTCTTTAAGAGATGATATGCCATGACTAGTTATGATTTTGTTATGTTGCATGATATGCTTAAAGAGTATGATATGTTATGCCATGACTAGTTGAGATCATGTTATGTTGAGATATTCTTTGATCATGTGATGATTTTCGGTTTTAGTGAGTAGGAAAGGAACTTACTGAGCCATGAGTCCTCATAGCTTACTTTCCTTGTACCACAGATAAAGGAAAAAGCTGGATGAGCTAAAGGAGCAGCAGGAGAGGCAAGGAGATGTGTGTGGCGGTGGCTAGGCAAACAAATAAGAACCTGCTTTAAGAACTTTTAAGAATTACGCTTTGGTTTTGTAAATTGTAGTACTATATGGGTAACTTGATGTTATGTTTCTATTTATCTTGTTATCATGTTATGGAAACCATATTAGTGTAGTTCGGATTTGAAAACAAAAGAAAAGTTTTATTAAACTAAGAAAAAAAAATTATTTCAAGTCTTCCGCTGTAATATGTACATAGAGTATCGTAGCCCCGTCCCTTAGGGTTAGCAGGGAGGGCGGGCGTTACATCTATATCTAGTATTCCTACTAGAGATAAGCCTATTTCCAAAGAGGCCCCATTATCCGTAGAAGGTATACCTTCCTCAAGTCATTCTAGACTAGATGAATCTAGTGAGTGTACAGAATTGAGGAGAAGCAAGAGGCAACGTGTGTCTACGGATTTAGGCCAGGACTTTATCACCTATAATATAGAAGGTGACCCTGTGACATATAGAGCTGCTATGGCTTCTCCTGAAGCTAAGCACTGGAAAGAGGCCATTACAAATGAAATGGACTCTATTATCTCTAATGCCACTTGGGAGTTGGTAGATTTACCTCCTGGGTGTAACACTATAGGATGTAAATGGGTGTTTAAAAGAAAACTAAAACCTGATGGGTCAGTAGATAAATTCAAAGCCCGCCTAGTTGCTAAGAGATTTAAACAGAAAGAAGGGATTGCCTATTTTGACACTTATTCTCCTGTTACTAGAATTACTACAATCCGAGTGTTGATAGCATTGACATCTATATATCATCTTGAGGTTCATCAAATGGATGTCAAAACGGCATTCCTTAATGGAGATCTTGAAGAAGAGATATATATGGATCAGCCTGAGGGACATGTAGTTTCTGGAAATGAGAATAAAGTCTGTAGGTTAGTTAAATCTCTTTATGGTTTGAAGCAAGCCCCAAAGTAGTGGCACGAAAAATTTGATAGTGCTATGCTATCGTTTGGCTTTGAAATGAATGACTCTGATAAATGTGTGTATGCTAAAATGAAAGGTGATAGTTGTATTATCTTATGTTTATATGTAGATGATATTCTACTTTTTGGTTCTAACCTTTCTATTATTAATGAGACTAAGGCCCTCTTAAGTGGTAAGTTTGATATGAAGGATATGGGTTATGCTGACATGATTTTAGGGCTGAAGTTGACTCGATCAACTGATGGAATAGCAATTTCTTAGTCACTCTATATTGAGAGAGTATTAGAGAAATATGACTATAGCCAAGTTAAATCTGTAGTCACACCGTATGATCCTTCAAAAACTCTCCACAAGAATAAGAGTGGTGTGGCAGTGTCTCAATTAAGATACTCACAAATAATAGGTAGTCTAATGTATTTAGCAAATTGTTCTAGACCTGATATTTCTTTTGCTATATCGAAATTGAGCAGGTTTACCAACTGTCCGGACATAACGCATTGGGATGCATTAGACAGAGTACTCAGATACCTAAAAGGTACTATATCCTTGGGCTTGTGGTATGGGAGATTCTCTGCAGTCCTGGAGGGATATAGTGATGCTAGTTGGATAGCGGACACTGCTGAGTGTAAAGGCGTTACTGGTTATGTCTTTACACTTGGAGGCGGTGCAGTTGCTTGGAGGTATGTTAAACAGACGATTATAACCCGTTCTACATCTGAGGCAGAATTGTGTGCTTTGGATACCACAGTAACTGAAGCTGATTGGCTGAAGGGTCTTCTTTCTTAAATTCCCTTGATGATCAAGCCAATACCTTTTATTTCAGTTCACTGTGATAATCAAATAACAATAGCTTAGATTAGAAGCTCCAAGTATAACCAGAAACAGAAGAGACATGTACGAATACGATTAAAGTCTATTCGTGAGTTAGTGTCTCTTGGAGTGGTGTCATTGGACTTTGTAAGTTCAAAAGACAATATTGCTGATCCACTCACTAAAGGACTTGATTATGAGAAAATCAAGATATCCAGTAAGGGAATGAGACTGAGGCCTGTCCTGGATTCATCTATAGCAGCAACCCAACCTATCTGATTGGAGATCCCAAGAAGTAGGTTCAATGTGGTATAAACAAGCTATAAGGATGAATCGTAATTATCAAATTGATTGAGATGTAATCTCATAGTCTCTTCCCTGGATAGATGCTTGACTGCTAGTAAGGATGAGCTTAGGAGCTCTTAATGAGTTCAAGGTCTTAATGACAGGATGCTTGCAGTACATCATTGAAGAACTCACCTATGTAAGTGTAACTGTGGGGCCGCAGTGTGGGGGGTCTAGGCAACTCTCCTTAGCACTTATGAAATAAGATTCGGTGGCATGGCCGTAATGCACCAACCCAGAAGGATTCAACCGTCGCCAGTGATGAGTTGTTACCAATTGATCTTCACATATAAAAGGTTTAAGATCAAGACTCAGTTCTCTTCAAACCTATGTGAATAAGATTGGTGTACTTAGGTGAAAATTCAAATCGGAAGGTATTTTCACTGAAAGCTCATTGCAACTAAGCCTCAGAACATATCTTTATTTTTCGATCAAAATAATTTGAATTAGTGGCGGATTGTTGAGTTTTAATTCAAAATATTCCCATTGTTTTTAGTCCCACATTGCTAAGCTAAGAAGCTTAGAAGGCTTTATATATGGAAGTCTTCCATGCTAGCTTAGTCAAGTTAAGGAGGACCTACACGCATGCATGGGCCAAGCCCAAATCAGGTGGTTTCAAGGGGTTCGAGCCGGAAATCCATAAACTGGGCGCGACGCACACGATTATCGCGCGCAGGGGGGTGCAAATCCCCAGCTCGTGGGCCTCGCGCTTACGGGCGACCCGGTTCATTTTTGCCAGTCCGGTTTAGTTCACCCGGTTCGTTTTTGCCTCTGGTCCGGTTTGGTTCTGTCCGCGTGAGGAAAGCAAAGCAGCGCGGTTCTATCCGCGTGAGTAAGCGAAGCATCGCGATTCTGTCCGCGAGAAAGCGACGCACCCGCGCGTGAGAAACCAAAGCGACGTATGCTTTGGTGCGTACACTGCTTCGAAGTGTATAAATACACTTCCTCTGCTCTTTCTCAATTCACTCCAAAAAAAAACAAAGCATTTCTCTGCTCTCTGCTTTCTTCTTCTTCTTCTTCTTCTTTCCAAGTTCTGAGGCTTGGTTCTGCGATCTGAGGTTGAGTCCGAGTGCGGCGTTCGTCTTGGAGTGCACCTACGAACGGCGCGAGCGGTTGTCGGATCTTGGGATAATTTTGCCAGAGAGCCTCTGCACCATGGGCGGCAATCAATTCTCTAAAGACAGTCGACACGCCCGACGCTTCGACCGGAGATACACAAATTCCTAACCTTACTCTATTACTGTTTATTGCGTGCTCATCATTTATTGGTGCAATTATTACTGTATTAGTGTAATCAATTTACTACATTACTCTCTTGACTCTTATGCTTCTATAGTTGCGCGTCCGTAATGTTATCTTATTTGATTTATGTCATCTTTTTTGAATTAATTTTTTTATTGGGGATTTGATTTCCTCTAGAAGAGTTAGAACGATTATAGAAATTTCGTTGTGCATTTTTTGTTTGTTTTTTGTTTTTGTTCAATTACCCAGTATGATTTCACAGCTGTAGTTTTTTGTAATGTCTTTTGTATCGTTGTTTTCACATTAACTGTTGTGAGTTTATATATGTTTCTTGTTTCAGGATGATTATTGGTCTCTTTAGTTATCAATCAATATCAAATTTAATTACATGGTGTGAGTTCCTCAGAGAATTGCTATCGGCCTGTTTAGGTGTCAGTGAATAAAAAATTTAAAGTTGTTCCTTGTTGAGATTTATTTATAGTTTGTATGCTCTAGAGTTTGAAATTTAGGCTCAAGAGGTGGTCAAAGGAATATTTTTAGATTTTGCCACTTATCCTTTGCGGCAAGATGTCTCTGAAAGTAAACCAACTTTTTCTCTTAAGAATTTGCCGCATGATATTTTTGTGATGTAATTCTATAGGTCTATTTGCAAAGTATGATTGAAGGTCATCTATTTTAAATTGCATTTTAGTTTAAGTATGAAAATTTTAGGATAATTGTAAGGTCAAATCTTCGATATTTATTTATGGATGAAGTAGTGCACAGGTGAAAAAAAAATATCCATAAGAGGTTATTATGGCCAAATGAGGTAAAATCATGTAGGTAGGAATGGATAGGATACTGTGGGTATATTAGGGTAATCAGATGTCCATGATAGATGATGCGAATCAAAGTGTCATTAGTCCAACATTACAAAGACTTGCAAGCATTATAGCAGCAAAATTACTTGCTAGAAATGTCCATGAAAGCAAAAATCAAACAATTTGAAAATCAATGGTGCTTCTTGTTGTTGTACCAATCATATGAATCTTTATTTTCTCCACAACAAGGTGAATATATATTGTACAAGTTATAACTTGTCTTCTATCCTTAATTATGATGCTATTTTGCAGATATCTCTATATCAGTTCCTTCAGAACATAATCAATTTTCTCACCTGAGAACAGTGGAATTCATGGGAACTCTAGGTGAAAAATCCTGGTGGTCACGGACCAGGTGGAAGACTGGATGGGTCGTGGAGCGAGCGTTCAGTAGAAAGTCCTAGAGTCTGTGACGTCAAGAAAAAGTCCAAACGGTCTAGAGGACTGATCTGGCAAAAGGTAACTTTCTTAAGAGGAGTAGGTGAGGAAGAGTTCCCCGAGAGGGAACAGTAGGCATCAGTCCGACCTAAAGTTTTAGCGAAACTCAAAGTCAGGACTGAATAGTCCGAAAGCTGTTAAGTTACCTATTTACCTGTTGTTTGTCTTTAAGTCTAACTTTGTTTTGCACGAAACTAACATTTTTGCAGGATCAGATTTAGCCTTGTTCGGTCGACCAAACCACTAAGTGAACAGATCAGATTCCAGCTCGTGGTGAAGTGTTGACCAAGGGATCGGTCGACTGAACAGAGAGGTTCAGTCGATCGAACGGTGGGTTAGCTTCGGACCGTGTTGATCAGATCAGATAAGTCAGAGATCATCGGCGGATTGGTTGACCGAACGACGGGATCGGTCAACCGAACGAAGACTCTTATCCAAGCAGAAGCATGTGGACAAGAAGCTAGGTAGGTTAAGAGGGTTCGGTCAACCGAACACTGATTGGTCGACCGATCAGTGTCGAGTCAAAGACTGATCTCGAGATCAGTGGATCTGGATCAAGTCTGGCTCAATTATAAAAGGAGGGTCGACCAATAGCTTCGAGACAACACATGCAAAATGATCTTCTTATGTGCGCGCTGCTCTGGAACAACTAAACAACGTCTAACTGCTGCTCCGACAATCGTCGAACTGCTACTATTCTTTATTGTCGGTAAATGTTGTCTTTAATTTTAGTACCTGTATTTGCATATCTGTAAAAGAGATTTCTCAATTTATAGTGATTACCCAATGGAAGCGATCAACGATTGCGGGCTTTAGAGGAGTCGTCACAGACTCCGAGCCAAGTAAAAGAAATCTTGTTAGCATTGCTCCTTGTCTCTTTTTATCTTCCGTTGCGTTATTCTATATTTTTTGAAACGAGTGAAAAAGTCACGAGCCCTATTCGCCCCCCTCTAGCAGGCATCAATCCTACAATTGATATCAGAGTGGAGTCGCTTCGAATCGATGAAACCACCATTCAAGCAAATTTTTTGTGGTATTAGTTTTAAATTTTTCGAAGTCGATCGGAATTAGTACAGTTGCCTCTTTTCCGATCAAAATTATTTTTTGCAAACGAGCTTTTTTCATTTCTCGAGGTTGGTGCAAACACCACTCGAGTTTTACTATATATTTTTTCCCGCACTACTAATCCAAGACCAAGTATTGGAACGTTCATTATTTTTTTGTGTGTGAGATTCTCTTTAACAATGACGCACCAAGAAGGTTACAACACAGCACGCCCCCTCTTTTCTTCGGCGAGGATTTCACCTATTGGAAGGGTCGAATGGAGTACTACTTCAAAACGTAAGTCGAGATGTGGATGATCATCTAAATCAGCCTCGTGCTTCCACTTGACGTTGCCAGAAAACTAGTATCATGTGAGAACTGGGACACAAGTCTGATGAAGAAGATCGAGGCTGACACCAAAGCAACATATATTCTACAATGTGGCCTAACAAAATAAGAGCCAAATAGAGTCAGCCCATTTTCAAGAGCTAAAGACCTATGGAAGAAGCTAATCAAACTGCATGAAGGAATTTCCGACACTAAAGTAAGTAAGCATGATTTGATTTTAAATAAACTCTATAATATAAAAATGTAGGAAGGTGAATTGACGAGTCAACTACATGCACGCATCCAAGACCTTCTCAATTGTCTCCATGCAATTGGTCAAAAGGTGGAGAATCACGATGTCATTAGGTATGCACTAAATACATTTCCAAGGAACACTTTGTGGGCATCTATGTTAGATGCTTATAAAGTTTTTAAGGATCTTTCCTTAATTAGATTAGATGAATTATTTTCAGAATTCGAATTACATGAACAAACTAATACACCTTCAGTCAATAAAAGTATTGTCTTTTTCATAGGTACAAACAGAACAAAGGACCCAAGAGTCAAGCGCCGAACCGAACCTGAGCCCGAAGACAAATCAGAGTCAGAAGACGAAGACGAGATCACCACCAAGCTCGTCAACCTTTTACAAAAATTGTGCAAGAAAAAGAAGGGCTTCACAAAACATGAGATCAAAAAGGTGATCTAGTTAAAGATGACGCAGCCAAGCCCAAACTCAAAAATGAAGCTTGAAGACACCTGCTATGGCTACAACAAAAAAGGACACATCAAGGAAAATTGTCCAAATCAAACGGAAGCAAGGAAGCAACGGAAAAAGAAGGCACTACAAGCAACATAGGACGAATTATCATTGGAAGACTCCGACGAAGATCTCGAACAAACAAGCTTCCTCGCACTTCCAGTTTGAGATCAATTCGTCGAATCTGAGTTTGGGACTAAATCAAAAGCCGAGTTCGAGCGAAGCCATGGATTTGTATTCGGTTCAGAAGGTTCCCAAACCAATGTAAGTATCTCTTTAATTAGATAGCATAACTTGATTTCTTACTTGTCAAGAAAGTTAGCTAAGTCCAATCTCCAGGTCAAGTCACTCCAAGAGGAGGTCAAAGCCCTCAAGGAAGTAACTAACCCAAGCTCCTTGACTGAATCAGGTCAGACTAGAACCTCAACTCAAGTCCACAAGCTTGAGGAAGAAAATTTCAGCCTGAAAAACAAAGTCAAGGAACTAAAGGATGCATTGGAACGGTTCACCATGGATTCCAAGAATCTTGATTTGATTCTTAGAAAACAAAGAGACGTATACAATCAATTCGGACTTATATATAAGGCTAACAACAAGTTTAGATCTTATTTATCACTTGTTAATCAAACAAATAGAAAAATAGTCCAAGCATGGGTCCTCAAGTCAACTTGATTAATCAAGTTAGACTTGATCAATATTGGATCCCTAAGGATCAAAATCATTAGCTTGATAGACCCTATCGAGGCTATAATCTAGGGGGAGCCAATAGAAAAACCATATTCATTAGATAAATTTATGTGATGTTTGCTTTACTGCTTTTTATTATTCATGCTTAGATTAGGATAGATAAGGACTTATGCCTAATTCACACTTAACTAGTTAGACCTAGGATTTTTTCAGAAAGAAAATTAAATATTTAATTTCTTTAAAATACTTTATCTAGAAGTGGTTGATGGTCCAATACCCAAGAAGATCTAGTTCCTCACCACAACATGGAAGCCAATTATTAAAATAAATGTTTAATTAACTAACTGTTAAACCATAGTCTAATTCAAATGTGAATCAATCCTTATACTCCAATCTAAAGTTAAGATAAAAAAAAATTAACTGTCTCACAAAATAGATAAGGTTCCCTGATTGAAAATCTAGAAAGAGTGAGATGAATTTAGGTTTAAATTGAGAATTAGTCTAACTTAAATTCAAACCAATCAAACATTAAATTAACTTCAAAACTTTAATTAATTTTAAAATCCTTAATCAATTATAAATTATTAATTAATTTTCAAAGCTAATCAATTAACCAAAATTAAACTTAAACCTAATCAATTAATCAATTAACCAAAATCAATTAATCACTTAAACCTAATCAATTAACCAAAATTAAACTTAAACTTAATCACCTAATCAATTAACTAAAATTAAACTTGAACTTAATCAATTACTCATTAAACTTAACCAAAATTGAAATCAACTTAATTAAGCCAATTACATCTAACCTAAATACGAATTCAAATCTAATTAACTAATCAAATCTAAACGAATTAAACTTAAGATAAAAATTTTAACCATCTCACATACACCCATAGGTATAATATGATTAACAACCTAGATTGGGTGAGATAGAAAATAAGGAGTTGAACTCAATAAATCTATCTTATCCCTTTAAATTGGATCCAAATAAAATGCTTTATATGTAGGAACATAAAGATTTGAGTCAATGGATGTTAGATAGTGGATATTCTAGATACATGAATGGAGATCGATTGAAGTTTACCAAACTAAAACTCAAAAATCTAGGGTCAGTTGTGTTCGGTAATGATGGAAAACTTAAGGTAATTAGAATAGGTAATATCGAACTAAGTTCCAATTTTATTATTCGAAAAGTCCTATTAGTTGATAAATTTAATTTTAACTTACTTAGCATAAGTGAACTGTATGACTCTGGTTATTTAGTTATCTTTTCTAACTCTAAGTGTGTAATTAAAAATATTGAATACCCTGAAATTATACTTAAGGAAATTATGAAAACTAATGTTTACAAAATTAACCTACCAACCTCCTCACTAAAGTGTCTTCTGACACAACAAGAGGAAACCAAGTTGTGGTACAAAAGACTAGGTCACACCTATATCAGACTCATTTTAAAAATGAATCAAAATGGCTTAGTTAGAAGTTTACCCAAATTAAAAAATTTAAAATATACAGTTTGTAATGCTTGCCAACAAGGTAAACAAACCAAATCAACCCACAAACCAATAAACTTAAATCGAACCAACTCAATACTTGAGCTCCTACACTTAGACCTATTTGATTCACATGGAGCCAAATCACTAAGTAGAAACTAATACTGCTTGGTTATAATTGATGATTGCTCAAGATTTACTTGGGTAAAATTTCTAAAAAAAAAAAGATAAAACTTTTAAAATCTTTAATAATTTTTGTAAATTAATAGAAAATAAAAAAGATACCAAAATTAAAAGAATTAGAAGTGATCATGTAGGGGAATTCAAAAATCATAAGTTTATTGAATTTTTTAAAATTAATTAATATAATCATGAGTTTTCATGCCCTAGAACTCCCTAACAAAATGGACTAGTAGAATAAAAAAATAGAATATTACAAGAAGCTGCTAGAACTATGTTAAACGAATATAACCTAAGTAACTAATTTTGGGCTAAAGCAATAAACACAGCATGTTATATTCAAAACAGAATATTAATAAATAAATTTTACAATAAACCCCCTTATGAAATATATTACAATAAAATACCCAATCTAAATTATCTAAAAATATTTGGATGTAAAGTCCTCATACTAAACACTAAAGACTATTTAGGTAAATTTACATCAAAATTAACAACAAGAATCTTTTTAGGGTATTCTACAACCAGTAGGGCTTATAGAGTCTATAACAAAAATATCCTAAAAGTTGAAGAAATAACTAATTAATTTATGATGAAGAAAATAATTTACCTAACTCAATCAATGAAAATATTAATCAAATACAAGAAACATAGAAGATGATCAAAACCTAAACCTAGTGAATTAGAACCAAATAAGTGAATCACTAGAATAAGGTCCAATCACCCATTTGACCAAATTTTGGATGATCCAACCCTAGGAGTTTGTGTTGGTGTGCATCGGATGATCAAACCTAGGTTTTGATTATATCAAAGGGTCCAAAATTAAGTTATCTTGTGATCTAACAAGATTGATTGAGCTTGTAGGAAAGTCCTAAGTTGTCTTAGGCAAATGTCCTAAGTTGTCTTAGACAAAAGTCCTAGTGGATTCTAGGCAGGTGGAAAATCCTAGGGGGAGGTAACCCTAGGTGATGGAAAGTCCTAACTAAGGTTAGGCAAGTGGAAAACCCTAGAGGGAGGTAACCCTAGTGTAAGGAACTATGGCGCTAAACACGCGAAAGCGCAACAGAAAACTTCTAGTTCCTTTATCCAGCATATCCATGCGAAGGGAAGAAGCATTGCCTAAAACAATCTATACTAAGTTGCATGACAGTGGTTATACCTTTGATGCGTGCTCACGAACTCCAAACAGCTTGGATCTTAGCACGATCGCACGTTCACGCCTCTATGGTATCCACACGAACAAGCCTTCCCTTCGTTTGTCTCACAAACCCACAAGAAAGAGATGGAAACCACCTAAGGTTGTGCTAGCAACCACACAAGGGGTTTCGACCAAGAGAGGGAAGGAGGAAGAATAAGAAGACTAAATGTTTTTCACATCATGAAAATATCATCCAAAATGATAAATATACCCATCTCATGATACCAAAGGGTTTTACCCTTTCATCTTCTAATCCAATGGCTCAAAATTGATCATTCAACTTCCTTGGTGAACTCAAGTTCACCCAATGAGTCTAACTTATTGATTCTCATACAATTTCAAATTCAATGAATCATCATTCCTATCATTTGAATTGATTCAATGAGTCTAGTTTGAATTTGACTTAATCCAACAATTAGATCCAATTGAGTCTTACTCAATAAGTCCAATTCGGATTAGACTTAATCCAATGAACCCATCTCCATATCTACTTGTTCTTTGTGTATGACCCAATAAGTTCTTGTAATGTTGGCAATGCACCCAAATCAACATTTAGATACATAAGCAATGAGTGGCATCTAGCAAGGCATCATTGCTACCCAAGTGACGAGAAAGTCGATCCGACCTAACTTGTCCGTGGCTATTATCTTGTATGACTTGGTCCCTCTATCCTTGATATCTAGATTGATCAATGAGGTATAGATCGTGTCATCCTCTTATCAACCTTTGTATTTGTTGATCTCTAAGTAGACACACTTAATCAAATAAGCTCAATATCTCATATTAACTTATTTGAGCATGGTCATGCTTTCTTGTGTCCTACTAATCAAGGGGCCCATAGATATCGCTTCCGTCATATGGAAGGGATAGATCCCATCTACATCACTCACATCCCTCTGCATAATTCATTGCATACCCAGTCGTCGACTTTATTATCCACCTTGTCATAGGTGACGTTTGCCGATACGAAAGTACACAACTCCTTATAGTGACTTCAGGTCTAAGGACCATTCATACCAATATTCACATGAGAATATTTATGACACTCATATAATGATCCATGAAACATTTTCATGGTGGGTCATTCAGTATATATTCTCTAATATATACCCATGTGTCAACCTGATATCTCATATCCATGACTTGTGAGATTAAGTCATCCGTTGACCTACATGCTAGTCTCAACGCATTAATATTGTCCTTGTATATTAATGCTAGACTAGGAATAGTTAAGAGTAGTGTTCTCTACAATATCTCACTATCAATTCAACCAATTGATATATTGTAGATAAAAACCTACTACCCAAGTACATTATTATACTTATTCAATCAACACTGAATTGAAATACATATAATAACCAATTTTTACTTTTGTTAATAATAAAATATGATACAAAATTGAGCCTTTTACAATCATCTCATAATTGGTACTAGGGCTAATACTAACACCTAGGTCCTAGGAGGTGATAACCCTAGGTGATGGAAAACCCTAGGGGGAGGTAACCCTAGGTCCTAGGGGGTTGTAACCCTAGGCAGAAAGTCCAGTCAGTCTGGAGAACTGATTTGGTAATAGGTAACTTCTCTTGACAGGAGTAGGTGAGGACTGTAACACCCACGAAATTATAAGATAAGTATATGGGTGTTATTTTTCTTTAGAGCATAAAAGTAAGAGGAATAAAAAAAAAGGAATAATAGAAATAAAAAGAGGGAGAGGTGAAGGTTTGAACCTTGAACCTCTCACAAATAATAGAGATAAATTGATGTATGATAACCACTAGAATAATGAATAATATATGGATAGAAAGGAATGAAAATTGTAGTTAAAGGTGATAAGAAATAAAAACTAAGCAAAAGAGCAAGAGAAAACCAAGTTGCTTACCTCCTCTTCCTCTTGGTTAAGAGAGGGAGCAAGAAGAAGGCAAATTGCCTTCCTCCCCTTTTCTTTTTCTCATTTTCGTGGGAATCAAAGAGGGAAGGGATAGAAGAGTTAAGGGAGGGATTAATGAAGACATAATTCACTCTCATGATGAACAAATAGGATTTAGAGTAGAAAAGAGAAAGAAAATTTCCAATTCTTCTTCTTCCTCCTTCTTCCTCCTCTTTCCTTCTCCACTGAAACTTGGAGCTTTTCCTTCTCATTCTCAAGGGTCAAGTTAGGGTTTCCTCTCTAAGAAAACCTTATTTCCAGGAAGGAATCTCAAGGTTTACCTCTTACAAGAAGAAGAAAACAAAAAGGGAAAACTAGGAAGAGAAGTTCTTCTTCCTCCTCACAAGGGTATTATTTTTCTTAAGGAACAACAAGCGAAAAACTAAGTAAGTTTCCCCTCACCTGTGGTACAATAGCTTATGTATTTTCTATGAGATTAGGTTGCCTAAAAACCTAGGATACCTTCATGGAATTTTCGGCCAAGACAAAAAAAAAAAAAAAAAAGAAGGACCTAGGAAATGTAAAGACCTAAATTTGACATGCTCAATATGTTTCTTGTAACATGTATCTTATGGTAGGGGATTTATCTAATGTTTATATGTTAGAATGTTTGGTTAGAACTTAGAGTCATGTCCCTAGACTCTCAGCCAAGCATGAATAAAGGAAATAGGTAAGTTAAGACTCAAACCAAGTATGCTCCTTTTTGTTTTATGATATGTACCTTATGATGAGAGAGTTGTTAACATGATATGCTCATGCCTATATGTTGATTGAACTTTATTCCATGCTCATAAACATTCGGCCATGGTAGGTTAAAGGGCCTAGGAAATTTTAAAACCTAAACTAAGCATGCCATGATCTTCCTTAAGATAAGATATGAAGTTGATATGATATGCTCATGTTTATATGTTGGATTGAACTTTATTCCATGCTCATAAGCATTCGGCCATGATAGGATTAGGGGCCTAGGAAATTGTTAAACCTAAACTAATCATGCCATGATCCTCCTTAGGACAAGATATGAAATTAATATGACATGCTCATGTTTGTAGTGTGGTTAGAACTTGTTTTCATGCTCCATGAACTTTCGGCCACAACAATTCTATAAGCCTAGGAAACCTAGAATTTGAACTAAACATGCTCATGATGTTCTTGGTAATAAATACTATGAAAATGGTTTAGGGTTTCCATTCTTTTATGCCACATGAAACCTAGTTTCATGGTTCACAAGTTTCGGCCATGGTAAGTTAATAAGCTTAGGACACCTAGAACCTAAACTAAACATGCTTATGTTATTCCTCATGATGTATGATATGATTTTGGTTTAGAGTTCACATGCTTGTATATTGATTTTTCTAGCAAATATTATGCTTGATGATATTTGGCCATAACAAGTTTATAGACTTAGAAAACCTAGAACCTAAACTAAACATGCTTATGTTGTTTCTCATGATGTATGATATGATTTTTGGTTTAGAGTTCACATGCTTGTATATTGATTTTTCTAGCAAATATGATGCTTGATGATATTCGGCCATAACAAGTTTATAGACTTAGAAAACCTAGAACCTAAACTAAACATGCTTATGTTGTTTCTCATGATGTATGATATGATTTTTGGTTTAGAGGTCACATGCTTGTATATTGGCTTTCTAGCAAATATGATGCTTGATGATATTCGGCCATAACAAGTTATAGACTTAAGAAAACCTAGAACCTAAACTAAACATGCTTATGTTGTTTCTCATGATGTATGATATGATGTTGGTTTAGAGTTCACATGCTTGTATATTGATTTTCTAGCAAATGGGATGCTTGATGATATTCGGCCATGATGAGTTTACAAGCTTAGAAAACCTAGAACCTAAACTAAACATGCTCATGATGCTCTTTATGATACTTGATATGATAATGGTTTAGGGTTCACATGCTTGTATGTTGATTGTTAACCTAATTTACAACCATGTGTTTCGGCCACTATATGATACTAGGGTGGAGACCTAATTATGATTTCCATGTACCTCATATGCAATGTTTCATGATGTGATAAGATCTTGCTATGCTTCTATGTTTATTTATGTATGCTTATGATCTATGCATGTTGATAACCCTTATGATGTGCTGTGTGCCCAAATTATGCATGCTATTTATGATGAGCTGTGTGCCGAAATTATGCATGCTTTTATGATGAGCTGTGTGCCCAAACTATACATGTATTTATGATGTGCTGTGTGCCCAAATTATGCATGCTATTATGATGAGCTGTGTGCCCAAATTTTGTATGATATGATACGTTAAGAAATATGATATGCATGAAATAATAAGAACCATGATATGTATGACATGCTACTTTACTTTATATGGCTTGTACCAAGGGTGGGCTCCATAAGCGCCCCGAGGTCGATGGACTAAGAAACGGGCCTCGTTAGGGATGGGCTCCTAAGTGCCCCTAGGTCGATGGACTAAGAAACGGGCCTAGTATGTATGCCTTGTAGGGTTCAAGACTTGCTACCTTGGACCTACATAGGACGCACGCATTTATGTATGTGGTACAAGTCGGGGCCCTAATCATGTTGAGATTATGTTTAAGTATGTATATAATAAGTTTTCAAAAGACATGTTGCATATATTTTTCATGATACATGTTTTTGAAAGTCATCTCGCATAATACTTATGACTATGTTATGATATGCCAGGATGCACTTTATGATTATGGCATGTTATGCCATGATACTTATGATTATGTTATGTTATGCTAGGATGCACTTTATGATTATGCCATGATATGCCATGATACTTATGATTATGTTATGTTATGCTAGGATGCACTTTATGATTATGCCATGATATGCCATGATATGCCATGATACTTATGATTATGTTATGTTATGCTAGGATGCACCTTATGATTCTGTCATGATATGCCATGATACCTTACGATTATGTTACGATATGATGCTTCTATACATGATATGATGAGTTGTCTTTATGCTTTATGCCTTATGAATATGCTATGCTTTACGGTTTTTGTGAGTAGGAAGGATCTTACTGAGCCTTGTGTGCTCTCATAGCTTACTTTCCTTGTACCACAGATAAAGACAAGGAATGGATGTACTAAGGGAGCAGTAGGAGGGGCAAGAAGGATGTGTGTAGTAGTGGCTCGGCTAAAAGAGAAAGACTTGCTTTTATTTAATAAGAATTATGCTTATTTCGTTATTGCATGACTCCATGACATTTCATCATGCTTATTAGTATTATGGCTTAAATTCATGTTAAGCATGCTATGTGACTTATATGATAGGTAGTTAGTGATGATGATTTGAAAGGTAAAAGAAAAGTTTTAAAAAGAAAAAAAAAATATACTATAAACAAGACTTCCGCTGTTTTAAGTAGAAAAGATTATTAACAAGCAAGTAAGATAAGATAAGAAGAAAAAGATAAGTAACCCCCGCCAGCTTGAGCAGGAAGGGGCGGGGCGTTACAAGGACGTGTTCCCGAGTAAGGGACAGTAGGCGTCAGTTCGACCTAGGATTTTCAAAGAAAATTCGAAGTCAGAATTGGACAGTCTGAAGGTTGTCCAGTTATTGATTTATATATTATTTGCTATTATGTCTAACTCTATTTTGTAGGAAACTAACAGTTTTGAAGAGTTGGATTTAGCCTTGATCGGTCGACCGAACGACCAGATCGGTTGACCGAACGGCCAGATCGGTTGACCAAACTCCAGTTCAGCAGGATCAGATTTCTAGAGATCGGACCGGGTTCGATCGAGGGATCGGTCGACTAAACCTCGAGATCAGTCAACCAAACTGAGGATAAGTGGTGACCAGATTGAGCCAGGTTGATCAGATCAGATAAGACAGAGACCATCAACTGATCGGTCGATCGAACGGAGGGATTGGTTGGCTGAACGAAGGCTCATCCAAAGAGACTACATCTGGATGGAAGGTTGGGTGTATTCAGCAGGTTTGGTCGATCAAACCTGGGAATCAGTCGATTGATCTGGGTTGATTCAAAACTTGATCCCGAGATCAGAGGATCCGGATTAGGTTTGATGAGGCTATAAAAGGGGTCTCAGCCATCCACTTTGAACAAATTCCTAATTCTTTATTATCGGTATACTTTGTTTTTGGTACTTATAATTGCTTACTTGAAAAATATTTTTGAACTATTAGTGATTGCCACTGAAAGTGATCAACAATTGCGAGCCTTGGAGTAGGAGTCGTCACAGGCTCCGAACCAAGTAAAAGAAACTTGTTAGCGATTGCATTGGTTTCTTTTTTTTATTCCACTGCATCCTTCTGAGTTTTCCCAAATGAACGAATTAGCCATGAGTGATATTCACCCCCCCTAGCACATTATTGATCCTATAATTGGTATCAGAGCTAGGTCACTCTGATTTGGTAAAACCACCAATCGAGCAAGGGGGTTCTTTTTTGAAAAATAAAATCATATACCATTGTTTTTTTCTCTTAAAAAAAATTCTTATGCTTTTCATTTTTTCCCACCAAAATTATTTTTGAAAAATTTATTTTCATCTTTTCACCATTGATTAGTATTAACAAAATATCGCAGTTACCAAAATTTATAATAATATTTTTATTAACATTTTATTATTAGTGAATTGCTATTTTTATTTTTCTCCCGCACTACTAATCCAAGACCGAGTCTTGGGATATTTGTTTCTTTTTTTCTTTTTGTGTGCGAGATGTTCTTCTACAATGGCCCACCAAGAAGGCTACAACACTGCACGCCCGCCTCTATTCTCCGGAGAAGATTTCGGCTACTGGAAGAACCGAATGAAGTACTATTTGAAGATCGAGGTAGAGATATGGATAATCATCCAAACCGGCCTTGTGCTTCCACTCGATGACGCTGACAAACTAGTTATTGGTGCAAGAAGCATCCGACGATCGAACCTGAGGTTTGATTATGTCAAAGGGTCCAAAGTTAAATTATCTTGTGATCTAACAAGTTTGAATGAGCTTGCAGGAAAGTCCTAAGTGTTCTTAGACAAAAGTTCTAGGGGTGGTAACCCTAGGCGGAAAGTCTTGGCGGGTCGAGAGCTTGGGGCAAAATCCTAGAGTCAAGGACTCTAGGTTGAAATCCTAGTGTCGCGAACTGGGTGGAAGTCTAGGCGGGTTGTGGAGCGGACATCTAGCATGAAAATTGGAAGCTTTGGACGCTGAGCAAAAGTCTAGTTGGTCCAGAGGATCAATCTAGCAACAGGTAATTTCTCCTGAGAGGAGTAGGTGAGGACGCGTTCCCCGAAGAGGGAATAATAGGCGTCGGTTCGACCTAGAGTTTCGATGAAACTCAAAGTCAGAATCGGACAGTTAGAGGCTGTCAAATTTCAGTATATATATATTGTTTTATGCCTGAACTAACTTTATTTTGCAGAAAATAAGAGGTTGGAAAAAATTAGTCCAGGCACCTAGAACTGGTCCGAGCACCCAGAACTAGTCCGGCCACCCCGAGTTGGTCCAGGCACCCAAAACTTAAAAGTTATCACCAAGTTGATGTGGCGCGCGCGGAGTGGCTGAGCCACGTGGTCCAGGTGCCCGGAACAACCTATAAAAGTAGCTTTGACCAGGAGCTTCAGAACAACACAACGAACGACTTTCGCTTCTTCGAGCTGTTTAGAAAATGCTTCCACGACGCCCGAAAGCTCCGATGATGATTCTTCTAAAGATTTCCTCATACGAAGTTGTAGGTATTGTTTTATTTAAAAGTTACTTGTACTACAACTGTAATCATTTTGTATTCAGATTGATTACTGATTGCCCATCGAAAGCACTCTTACGTGCGAGCCTTGGAGTAGAAATCACCGCAGACTCCGAACCAAGTAAAATCTTGGACTTGTTAGCATTGCTGTGTTTTCATTTATTTCATTACTTAAAACGAACGAAGTAGCCATGAGCGCTATTCACCCCCCTTTAGCGCTTTTCGATCCTACAATTGGTATCAGAGCGGAGCCGCTCTAAATCAGTACAACTACCATTTGAGCAAGTTTTGCCTTTTTCGTCAGTTTTTTCAAAAATTAGATTCTTATGCCTTTCGTTTTTTCTCTCCAAAATTATTTTTGAAAAAGTTATTTTAATATTTTTACCATTGGTCAGTACTAGCGAAATATCGCATTTGTCAAAATTGTAAATAATAATAATAATAATAATTATTATTATTATTTCAGGAAATTAGCATTTTATTTTCTCCCGCACTACTAATCCAAGACCAAGTCTGGGAACATTCATAATTTTTTTCTTATGTGCGAGATTCTATGTCAATGGCCCATAAAGAAGGCTATAACACATCCCGCAAAGCCTCTCTTCTCCTGTGAAAACTTTGGTTACGGGAAGGGCATAATAGAGTACTACCTGAAGACAGAAGTAGAGAATGGAGTACTATTTCAATGGTCCATCATTCAAACGGGCTTCTCCCTACCAGTCGATATCACCAGAGCAATTGTCCCCTGCGACAAATGGGACTTACCAACTCATAAGAAAATTGAAACCAATGCAAAAGCAACACAAACTCTTCAATGCGGCTTAACCAAAGAAGAATTGAACCAAGTCGGTCCATTCTTAAGTGCCAAAGATATGAGGGAAATGATAATCAAGCTCCACGAAGGGACTTCCAACATGAAGGTAAGTAAAAGAGATCTAATTTTGAATAAATTATTTAATATAAAAATATAGGAAGGTGAGTTAGCGAGCCAGCTTCATGCTCATCAGGTATGCACTAAACGTGTTTCCAAGGAACACCATGTGGGCATCCATGGTAGATTCTTACAAAGTATCCAAGGATCTTTCTTTAATTAGACTAGACGAGCTATTTTCACAATTTGAATTGCACAAACAAACTAATGCACATTCGACCGAGAAAGGTATAGCTCTGATTGTAGGAACAAGTATAATGCGGGTACCAAAAGCAAAGCACAGAACCGAACCCGAGTCCGAAGATGAATCAGACTCAGAAGATGATGAAATTACTGCAGAGCTCGTAAAATTGGTACAAAAAATATGCAAAAAGAAGAAGGTGACTCAATCGAACACGAAGGCCAAGTCTGGAGTTACCTGCTACGGCTGCAACTAGAATGGACACTACAAGCTCGAGTGTTCGAACTAGAAGCAATGTGGTCTAAGTCCTCTGAAGATTTTGACAAAGAACACGAGCAAGCAAGCTTCCTTGCTCTCCGATGCAAGTGTACATTGCCGAAACTGAGTCTGAGTCTGATATCGTGAGCGAACCGAAAACTGAGTCCGAGAGAAGCCACGGATCCGTATCCATTTCCGAAGGGCTTAATCACATTATAAGCTCTTTAATTTCTGGTACTAACATAGATGATTTACAAAGTTTAGTTTCATATTTGTTAAGAAAATTGGTAAAATCCAACCTCCGAGCCAAGTCACTCCAAAAGGAGGTAACAATCCTTAAGGAGGAGACTAACCTAAGTCCTTTGACGAAGCCAGTTCAAAATGGAAGTTCAACCCAAGTCCAACAACTTGAGGAAGAAAATTTCAATTTGAAAACTCAAGTCAAAGAACTCAAGGACTCATTGGAATGGTTCACTTTGGGTTCCAAGAATCTTGATCTGATTCTTGGAAAACAAAGGGCCGTATACATTCGAACTGGGCTTGTATACAAGGTCAAACAAAGATTTAGATCCTACTTATCATTAGTAAATCGATCAAATAGAAAATTAGTCTAAGCATGGGTCCCCAAGTCAAACTTGATTAATCAAGTTAGACTTTGGTCAATATTGGGTTCCCAAGGATCAAATCCATTACCTTTATAGACCCTATCGAGGCTATGATCCAGGGGGAGCCAATAGAAAAATAATTGTTATCAATAAATATATTTGTTTGATGCTTGCCTTACTGCTTTCATTATACACACTTAGACTAGGGTAGATAAGGACCTAGGCTTTGATTCACACTTGACTAGTTAGACCGAGGAGTTTTTGAAAGGAAATTAAATATCCAATTTCTTTGAAAGGCTTTGTCTAAAAGTGGTAGATGATCTCATACTCAAGAATTCCTAGTGCCTCGCCACAACCTTGAAGCCAATCATTGAAATAAATATTTAATTGACTAACTATAAAACTCAATTATGTTAAATCAATTATAAATCTTACAAAACTATTAAGTCTAACTCAATTATAAATCAATCCATAGATTGAAATTAAATTGAAGATTAAATTAACCATCTTACAAAACTATTAAGGTTCCCTGATTGAAAATCTAGAAAAGGTGAGATGGTCCTAGATTTAAAATATAAAGTAGTTAACCAAACTCAAATTAATTAAACTCAATTAAGTTAATTAAAATTAATTTAATTAAGTTAACTTAATTAATTTTGAAATCTTAATTTCAAAATCATAATTATTTTCAAATTATAATTAAATCATAATTACTTTCAAATCACAATTAAATTATAATTACTTTCAAATCATAATGTTAATTATTTTCAAATCATAATTCGAATCATAATTAATTTTAAAAAGTTAATTAGTTTCAAGTCATAATTAATTTTAAAAGTATAATAAATTTCAATTAATTCTAAAATCTTTAATCAAAGTAAATTATTTTCAAATGATTTAATTTTTAAATTCTTAATCATAATTATTTTTAAATATTGTTTAAAAGTTTTTTAAAAAATTCAAATTACTCAAATGTATATGTTTTCAAATTCAAACTTATACTTTACTTTTAAAATCTAAATTTAACTTAAATTACTTTTGAAATATACTTCAATATCATAAATATTTTTCAAAGTTAAAGATAAAATCAACCTAACTTAATTCCGTCTCACACACACACTCATAAGCTGAACATTTTTGATAACCTAGAATGGGTGAGATGGAAAATCAAAAAAATAAATAATAACTTTTATGTTTTTTTACATGCTTGGACTCTAGGACCCTAAAAATCTTTTGACATTAATTAAGGGGGAGTGAAAGGAAGGTTAAGACATTAATTTTTATTTTGTTAAAGAATTATTTTCAAAGATAAACTTTTCTAAAAGAGGAAGTTCAAATTTGTTTTTTATAAAAGAAAAATAAATTATTTTATGAAAAGACAGAAACTACGTATTTGCTAAAGTATTTTTTAAGTATTTTTTTCAAAACAATCATTTACTTAGCTAAATATTTTTATAAGAAAATATTTTTAAAGTTAAGTTTTTATCAAAATCTTTTTAAAAGTTAAGTTTTTTTTTTTAAAAAAAACTTTCAAAGAGTTTAGCTAAATGTTTATCCAAACAATTATTTTCAAAGCTAAAATTTAGCTAAGTTAAGAATTTAAACATAACTTTTATGAAAGGAGGAGAATAAGGGAATTTTTTTACAAACTTTACAAACTTATTTATTATTATATTTTACTTAACTTTGAACCGTATTGCCATAATAAAAAAGGGAGAGATTTTTTGTGCGGGAAGCATCCGACGATCGAACCTGAATTTTGATTATGTCAAAGGGTCCAAAGTTAAGTTATCTTGTGATCTAACAAATTTGAATGAGCTTGCAGGAAAGTCCTAAGTGTTCTTAGGCAAAAGTCGTACCTGCGGTTAGGCAGGTGGAAAGTCCTAGGGGTGATAAGTCTAGGCGGAAAGTCTTGGCGTGTCGAGAGCTTCGGGCAAAATCCTAGAGTCGAGGACTCTAGGTTGAAATCGTAGTGTCGTGAACTGGGTGGAAGTTTGGGCGGGTCGTAGAGATGACGCCCATCATGAAGACTGGAAGCTTCGGATCTTGAGCAAAAGTCCAGTTGGTCTGGAAGATCAATATGGCAACAAGTAACTTCTCCTAAGAGGAGTAGGTGATGACCTGTTCCCCGAAGAGGAAACAGTAGGTATTGGTTCGACCTAGAGTTTCCAGACCAATCTGACAACAGGTAACTTCTCCTAAGAGGAGTAGGTGAGGACCCGTTCCCTGAAGAGGGAACAATAGGTATTCGTTCGACCTAGAGTTTCTACGAAACTCAAAGTCAGAACCGGACAGTCAGAGGTTGTCAAATTTCAGTTTATATATATTATTTTATGCCTGGACTAACTTTATTTTGTAGAAAATAAGGGGCTAGAAATGTTAGGACCTTCGGATGCGGCTAGAGAGGGGGGGGGGGGTGTGAATAGCCGACCCCAAATTCTCGTTTCTTCCTACAATTTGAGTTAGCGCAGCGGAAATAAAAGATAGAAACGAAACAGAAGAATATCAAACCTCAAACGCAACGATATAACGAGGTTCGGAGATGATACTCCTACTCCTCGGCGTGTCTGTAAGGTGGACGAATCCTATCAATCCGTCGGTGGATGAGACCCCGGAAAACCGGCTAATGAAAACTCCTTCTGGGTGGAGAAACCTCGCCACAATTTCTCTTGCAACAGCAAGATCAGAGTACAAGAAATATAGCAAGAAGCCAACAACAATATGAATGTAAAAAAACTAGTTTGCTTACTTTCTCGTCGATTGTTGATGAAGCAGCAACTTCACGGATGCCAACCACAGCAGCAACTGTTGTTGGAGACCCAGCCGAGGGAAGCTCACACGAAGCTTCAGCAGTAGAGAGCTCAACAAAGCTCAGATCGCAAGGAGGAAGAAGAAGAAGAAGTCCACTTCTCTGCCTTCAACCTCGATTTATAACCAACCTGCGAAGAAGACAAAGAAGACACAGAAATCTAGCCGTTGTGACTCAACGGCTAGGCCTGGACCGATCAGGCTATGGCCTGATCGGTCTAGGAAATCTCTGATCGGTCTGTGGACTGATTAGGCCCTAGTCTGATCGGTCCCCAGACCGATACCAACTCTCACAGAGAGGGGTTGCCGAGCCCTGATCGGTCTGTGCACCGATCTGGCCATAGGTGGATTGGTCCACAGACCGATCCCCCTATTGATCCCCCTATTGTTCTCTTCTTATTGATTGGTCACCAGACCGATCAGATAACCCACAGAGAGCTACTGTGTGGTTACTGATCGGTCACGAGACCGATCAGATAACTAAGGTATCACTGGATCGGTCGACAGACCGATCCAGACAGCCAAAGTATCAATGGATCGGTCAACAGACCGATCCAATGCCTCAGTTGGTTTTAGAGCTTCCCAGCCCTAAACCCTAACGTCTTCCTAGTCCAGAGAACGAGGTACCGAGCTCTCTCTGACCTAGTCCGGAGAACGAGCTACCGAGCCCTCTCCGACTTCCACGTCTGGTCCAGAGAACGAGCTACCGAGCCCTCTCTGACCTAGTCCGGAGAACGAGCTACCGAGCCCTCTCCGATTTCCACATTCGGTCCAGAGAACGAGCTACCGAGCTCTCTCTGACCTAGTCCAGAGAACGAGCTACCGAGCCCTCTCCAACTTCGTCCGGTCCAGAGACCGAGCTACCGAGCCCTCTCTGACCTAGTCTGGAGAACGAGCTACCGAGCCATCTCCGACTCCATCCAGTCCAGAGAATGAGCTATCGAGCCCTCTTTGACCTAGTCCGGAGAACGAGCTACCGAGCCCTCTCCGACTTCATCCAGTCCAGAGAACGAGCTACCGAGCCCTCTCTGACCTTCCATGCCAAGCTTCCATACTTTTTCCCGTGCCAAGCTCCCTGCTTGGACTTTTTCGTGCCAAGTCTCCATACTTGGACTTTTCCGGTGCCAAGCTCCCTGCTTGGACTTTTCCGTGCCAAGTCTCTATACTTGGAATTTTCCCGTGCCAAGCTCCCTGCTTGGACCTTTCCGTGCCAAGTCTCCATACTTGGACTTTTCCCGTGCCAAGCTCCCTGCTTGGACCTTTCCGTGCCAAGTCTCCATACTTAGACTTTTCCCGTGCCAAGCTCCCTGCTTGGACCTTTCCATGCCAAGTCTCCATACTTGGACTTTTCCCGTGCCAGGACAACTCAAGTCGGGTCAACCAGGTCAACCTTAACCAAAGGTTGCACCCATAATACCCCAAGTTCCTATTCTTGTCAAACATCAAAATATAACTTCTCCATTCTTGTCAAACATCAAAATATACCTCGAGTCAGGTCAACTCGAGTCGGGTCACCCAGGTCAACCTTGACCTAAGGTTGCACCAACAAGAAAAAGCTGGTCCGGGCGCTCGGATGGGGTCCGAGCGCCCAGAGTCCAGGCTCCTAGAGTCCGGGCTTTCAGAACTGGTGCGGGCGCCCTATGTTGGTCCGGGTGCCCGGGGTCGGTGCAGGCACCCGAAACTTAAAAGTTATCACCAAGCTGATGTGGCGCACGTGGAGTGGCCGAGCCACGTGATCCAGGTGTCCGTAGGGGTTCCGAGCACCCGGAATAGCCTATAAAAGTAGCTTCGACCAGGAGCTTCAGAACAACACAACGAACAACTTTCGTTTCTTTGAGCTGCTTAGAAAACTCTTCCATGACACCCAAAAGCTCCAACGACAATTCTTCTAGAGATTTCCTCATACGAAGTTATCGGTATTGTTTTATTTAAAACTTGTACTACAACTGTGATCATTTTGTATTGTTTCGGATTGATTAGAGATTGCCCATCGAAAGAACTCTTACATGTAGACCTTGGAGTAGGAGTCGCCTCAGGCTCTGAACCAAGTAAAATCTTGGACTTGTTAGCATTGTTGTGTTTCCTTTTCTTTCATTATTCTGCTATGTATTTACTTAAAATGAACGTAATAGCCACGAGTGCTATTCACCCCCCCTTTTAGCACTTTTCGATCCTGCACTAGTATCATGCGAAAACTGGGACACGAGTCTAATGAAGAAAATCGAGGCTGACACCAAGGCGACTCGAGCCTTACAATGCGGCCTGACAAAAGAAGAGCTGAACCGGGTCAGCCCCTTCAACAGCGCAAAGGAGTTCTGGAATAAACTAATCGAGCTGCACGAGGGTAATTCTGACATGAAGGTAAGAAAATGAGATTTAATATTAAATAAATTATATAATATAAAAATGCAGGAATGTGAGTTAGCAAGCTAGCTACATGCTCGCATACAAGATCTTCTGAACGGACTCCACGTCATAAGGTACGCACTGTACACTTTTTTGAGGAACACCTTGTGGGCATCAATGACAGATGCTTACAAGGTATCCAAGGTCCTTTCCTCAATTAGACTAGATGAACTCTTTTCAGAATTTGAACTTCATGAACAGACTAATGTGTGCCCGGCCGAGCAAGGTATTGCTTTGATTGTAGGTACAAGTAGAAAGAGGGAACCAAAAATCAAGCACTGAATTGAACCCGAATCCTAAGATGAATTGGATCTCAAAGATGAAATCACCAAGTCTGGAGTTATTTGCTATGGCTGCAACCAGAAGGGACACTACAAGCCTGATTGTCCAAACTAGAAGCAAGGAAAAAGGAAAGCATTGAAGTCAACATGGTCCGAGTCGTTGGAAGAGTCAGACGAAGAAGAACACAATCAAACAAGTTTCCTCGCTCTACTGTACAAGCGTACATTGCCAAAACCGACTCCGAGTCTGAAACTGAGAGTGAATCGGAAACCAAGTCTGAGAGAAACCATAGATCCATATCCATTTTTGAAGGGTCGAACAACATTGTAAGTTCCCTAATTACTGGTACTCAGATAGATGACTTACAAAATTTAATTGTATATTTATTAAGAAAGCTGGCCAAATCTAACGTTCGGGTCAAGTCACTCCAAAAGGAGGTAACAACCCTTAAGGAAGCGACTAACTCGAGCTCTTTGACTGAGAAAGTTTAGGAAGAGAATTCTAATTTAAAAAATTAGGTCAAAGACCTCAAGAACTCATTGGAACGGTTTACTTTGGGTTCCAAGAACTTTAACCTAATTCTTGGAAAATAAAGAGCCATATACAATCATTTGGACTTGGAATAAGGATAACCGTAAGTTTAGATCTTATCTATCGCTTGTTAATCGAACACATAGAAGATCAGTCCAAGGATGGACTCCAAAGTCTAATTTGACTAATCAAGTTAGAGTTGGTCAATATTGGATCCCCAAGGATTAAATTCATTACTTTGATAGATCTTATTGAGGCTATGATCCAGGGGGAGCCAACAAAAAGATCGTCTTTATCATAAAATAGAATTGTCTGATGTTTACTTTACTATTTTTTTATACATGCTTAGATTAGGATAGATAAGGATTTAGGCTTGATCCACACTTGACTAGTTAGACCTAGGATTTTCAGAAAGGAAATTAAATATTTATTTCTTTAAAAGGCTTTGTCTAGAAGTGGTGGATGATCTCATACCCAAGAAGGCTTAGTGCCTCGCCACAGCTTGGAAGCCAATTATTGAAATAGATATTTAATTAACTGATTGTTAAACCTCAATCTAACTCAAATGTTAATCAATCCTTAGATTGGAATTAAAATTAAATTAACCATCTCATAAAACTATTAAGGTTCCCTGATTGAAAATCTAGAAAAGGGTGAGATGGACCAAACCCAAATTAATTAAACTCAATTAAGTTAACTAAAAACTAATTCAATTATCTAAGTCATTTTAATTAATAATTAATTTTAAAATCTAATTAATCATAATTAATTTCAAATTTTCAAAATATTAATTAATTTCACAAGTATAATTATTTTTATATCATAATTAATTTCAAAATGTTAATTATTTCCAAATCATAATTGATGTATGCCCAAGGGCTGAAGATAGGAGAGATCAGTTATCACTTCCGGGGTACAAGTTCGAATAGGAGAAGTCGCAGGATCCCAAGGGGTGTGACGATCAATCTTTAGATATTCCTTTGTTTTATGATTTGATATGGACAAGCACATATAATGTAAAATGAATAAGTATCATGGGCAAGATAGGTCGGGCTAATAAGCTCACCTTGTCACTAGGAGTCGATCGAGGAGTAAAAGATTAATCAACCACATATTCGTGGGCAAGACAGGCCGGGCTAATAAGCTCGCCTTGTCACTAGGAGTTGATCGAGGAGTAAAAGATTAATCAAGCACATATAATGTAAAATGAATAAGTATCGTGGGCAAGACAGGACAGGCTTATAAGCTCGCCCTGTCACTAGGAGCCAATCAAGGAGTAAAAGATTAATTAAACACATATAACGTAAAATGAATAAGTCTCGCGGGCACGCTAATAAGCTCGCGCTGTCACTAGGAGTCGATCGAGGAGTAAAAGATTAATCAAGCACATATAACGTAAAATGAATAAGTATCGTGGGCAAGACAGGCCGGGCTAATAAGCTCACCCTATCACTAAGAGCCGATCGAGGAGTAAAAGGTTTGAGGCTGGATTTTCATAAATCAGAGCGATAATTTATATAAGAGGAAAGAACACCTATAAATAAGGCCAGTGGGTTGTATTGAACTAAACGAATAATTATAAATAAGAAATGACATATGGTTGTTAAAACAGCGTAACGGAAGGGAAAGATATATGTATAAATTAAATGGTCCGACCAGAAGAGGAGTTAAGAACAAGATCGATTGATTGGAAACCTAAGCCACACACGCCTAAACATAATAAGTCAATTAGTCAACCTGTGCAAAGGTAACTCATCAGCAAAGAAATACTTAGGAGGCACAAGTAATATCAGGGGGGAGTTCATATAAAAACATCCTAAAAAAGAGTTCAAAAGAAGGGGGAAGTTATAATTTTGCCCCGATTACAATAATTGGGGGAAGAAATTGGGAGGGCGATTCTTTACTATCCTCCTCGTGTCAGGAAAGCTGGGGGGAGGATCTGTAACCAATAACTTCAACTCCTTTAGCTGCTCTACCCCTTCCTTTTGTTAGGATCCTTCGTACGGAGGCTAGAGAGGGGGGGTGTGAATAGCCGACACCAAATCGTCGCGTTTCTACAAACTAGGTTAGCGCAGCGGAAAATAACACGTAGAAACGAAGGAAAAGAAGACAAACCTCAAACAAACCGATGTAACGAGGTTCGGAGATTAGGGCTCCTACTCCTCGGCGTGTCCGTAAGGTGGACGAGTCCAGTCAATCCGTCGGTGGATGAGTCCCCGGAAAACCGGCTAAAAATAACTCCTTATGGGTGGAGAAACCTCGCCACAATACTTGTAACAACAAGAAGTACAAGAAAGCAGAAGACAATACAAGTGTAAAAACAATCTTGCCTTCTCGTCGACTGGAAGAAGCAACAGCTCCAAGCGCCTACAACAGCAGATGGTCCAGCCGGAAGCTCACGCGAAGCTTTGGAGGAGCTCAAGCACAGCAGCACTTAGGGACAGGAAGAAGGAAAAAGAAGTTGTAGCACCAATGCCTTGATCTCCTTTTATAACCTGCGAACCTGCACAGCGAAGACAGAAGCCAACGGAGAAGACGGAGCGACCCGTTGTGACTCAACGGTCGAATGTGGACCGATCAGGCTCCACCTTGATCGGTCTAGGACCCTTCTGATCGGTCCAGGGACCGATCAGGCCCTGGGCTGATCGGTCCCTAGACCGATCAGAATGCTTCACAGAAAGTTGCCCAACTTTCTGTTCGTTTCTTGATCGGTCTGTGAACCGATCAGGCCACAGCTGGATCGGTCCACAGACCGATCCCACCTCTCTATGAGAGAGGTGGCTGCGTCTCTGATCGGTCGTGGAGACCGATCAGGCTTCATGTTGATCGGTCCCCAGACCGATCAGTAAGCTCACAGAACCGATGTGCTTTGCCTTCTGTTGGTTATCTGATCAGTCACCAGACCGATCAGATACACAAACGTATCACTGGATCGGTCTGCAGACCGATCCAGAGCTTGGTTTTTGCCCATACCAAGTCCCAAGTCTCCCAAACCATCATCCGGTCAACCTTGAACTGTTGGTACATCATGCTTAGCATCCGGTCACTCCCTTGACCTGCTAAGATTCTCCACCAAGTGTCCGGTCAATCCTTTGACCCACTTGGACTTTTCTCTTCGTGTCAAGTATCCGGTCACTCCCTTGACCTGCTTGACCTTCTTAACACCAGATGTCCGATCACCCTTGATCCATCTGGATTTTCCCTTGCCCGGCTTCACTCACTGGGACTTTCACCTAGCTTCACTCACTAGGGTTTTCACCTGGCTTCACTCACCAGGATTTCCAATCTGCCTGGCTTCACTCACCAGGACTTTCAAACTGTCTGACTTCACTCACCAGGACTTTCCCGAATGCCTGGCTTCACTCACCAGGACTTCCACTTTCACCTAGCTTCACTCACCAGGATTTCCCGACTGCCTGGCTTCACTCACCAGGACTTCCTGACTGCCTGGCTTCACTCACCAGGACTTCTCCGACTGCCTGGCTTCACTCACCAGGACTTTTCCCCGTGCCAAACTCCCTGTTTGGACTTTCCCTGTGCCAAGTCTCCATACTTGGACTTTCCGCGTGCCAAGCTACCTGCTTGGACTTTTCCCGAATCAGGTCAACCAGGTCAACCTTGACCTAAGGTTGCACCTACAATCTCCCAAACACCTATTCTTGTCAAACATCAAGAATACAACTCTCTTCTCGTCAAACATCGTCAAACATCAAAACACAACTCGAGTCAGGTCAACTCGAGTCAGGTCAACCAGGTCAACCTTGACCTAAGGTTGTACCAACAATCTCCCCCTTTTTGATGTTTGACAAAATCCAAAATCAAGTTAGGTTAACCCAATAACCTAACTTAGGTTTTCCAATGTTCTTCCTTGAACATTCTTCCAAAACCTACACTCTCCCCCTTGGGACATCTCTCCCCCTTTTTGACACACATCAAAAAGAGGGAATCAAGGTCAAGAGTTTCTTCCTAATGAAAGTCCCATACCTTTCATTGAAACCCTTAATTTCCCCCTTGATACTAAACTCAACACTCAACTTATGACAATCCCATATCACTAATCCTCAAAAGTCTTAAGAAATAAAAACTCCCCCTAAAAGTCAACTCCCCCTTGACAATTAGTTAAGACTCCCCCTAAAGGTCAACTCCCCCTTGACCATTGCACCAACAATGTCTTGGAGAGTTTCAAACCTTTAGAAACCCGAAACTCAACTCCCACAGCTGAACTTTCAGACCACAGTCGAAATTCAGCAAATTCAGCGCGCCTGATCGGTCACCGGACCGATCAGGACCCCTCTAGATCGGTCCCCAGACCGATCCAGCCTTCCCTGGATCGGTCCAGTGACCGATCCAGCCTTGGACAGACTCGAGTTCTGATTTCCTTCTCCCAAAATTCAGAAACTCACAACAAATTCCAGAAAATTCCAAAAATTATAAAATTTTGAGGATATATTCCTCATAACATATACTATCAAGGAAAAATAGTTTTCTATGAAAATAACTTCCATTTTCAAATATTGATACAAATTTCAAAAAGTTTTGAAGTAGCTCAAAGTTTCAAAAACTTTGTATCACTTTGTTCAATGATGAATGCTATCACTAGAAAAACTTCACCAAGGTTTTTCAAATCAATTTTGAAATGATCTTAAACCCTTTAATTTGGGACCACAATCTTAGGGCTATATGCACATGACTTGTACACAAGCTTTCCCTATGATCCCCACTTTTGAATTAGGTTCATCTAGGTACAAAAAAACTATGCACCTTGATCCTAACTCATAATCCTAATATCTCACACACATCTAAAGTGTATCAAAACACATTCAAGTCAATTTTGATGTGAGATATGGGTCAAGGTTATCTTAAACTAGATTCTCATGCATTTTCTAAACTACAATTTGATCTCCATATCAAATTGTGTTGTTTATCCTTAGATCAATTTCATTGATCATTAATGCAAGAGATGATGACATGGCATGAAATAATATCATAAATGAAAACATGTGCCAATGTCATGATGTCATGACATAAAGTGTGAAACTTAAATAAAGCATGACATTTAAACTAACCTAAGCATTATCATGACATTTTAAATGATAAACTTAAATATGATGTCATGACATGTGAGGGCAAACAATCATGGCAAGATTTAGCATGAATAAGACATACCTAGATTACCTATCTAAGTATCCTTAGCCTTAGCTAATACTTAAGCTTTAACCCTTGATTGCCCTAATATGCCAAAATCCTAATTTTGACACTTCTTGAACTCATGCCACTTAAAGATCAAATTTATCCTCAAATCTTGGCATGTTTCATTTTTCCTCAAGAGTTCTCTAGATTTTCCCAAATTGTGTCAATTGAAATTAACATCATCATTTTCCATGATGGCACATTTTACTCTTCCAAGGAGTAAATATTAATGATTGTTCCATATCATTTTCAAAGGTTCCCAAAAACCTTGAAAATGCTCCTTGAGTGTCAATTTCCTCAAAGTTAGGTTGACTACCCTTCTAATCGGAGTTGACACTCTCTAACCCATCTATGGGGTAGAGAAGATGCTCCTAGGTACCCAATACCTATTTGAGCTCATTGGGTTCACTAAATATTCACTAGGGATAACTTCCCGAATAACCCTCCTAATGACCCTCTTAGGCTTTAAAGCCTTGGTCATTTGGGACTCATCAAGATCAACTCTAGGGGGGACTCCCCTTGTAACCTTGGTGGTGGTCTTCCTAGCCCTAGATTTTGTTCCATAATCAAATGGAACATTATGATAAGTGGGCTTGACCACTTGAGACTTAGGTTTGTGACCCAAATCTTTCTTGTCCTTGGACATTGGTTTTTGACCCTTAAACCCTAGAGATGACTTCTCCAAGTTCTTAAGAGCCTTTTCCAAAGTATCAAGTCTTGACCTCAAGACTTGATTCTCCTTCTCTACTAGCTCAATTTTTAATTTTTTATTTTTCTTTGAGGTATTTCTAGGCATATGTCTAGATGATTTGGGATTTCTATCTAGGTTTCCCTTAACCTTAGATGAGTTAATCCTAGGGTTGGCTTTCCTAGTGTTATCCTTATCTAGACTAACATCTTTGGCACCTAAGCACATATATTGGTTCCTAGAATTATCATGCTTATCATTCTTGACAATTGCAATAAGCCTACTAGCATGAGTCTTATTATTATTGCAAGAGTGTGCCTTAAATGTTACCTTAGGGTTTGCCTTAGCTCCCCCTATCGACGTGCTCGGTCTCTTGTCCTTGTGAGATTGCCTCCCCCTCGGACATTGACTCCGATAATGTCCCCTTCGCTTGCATTGAAAACACACCACGTGCTGCTTGCCTTTGCGTATCGGGACTCCGGCTTCCTTGACTTTTGGTGCCGGTGGAGTCTTCCTAATCCTCCTTGGACACTTACTCTTGTAATGTCCATACTCCCTACACTCAAAGCACATTATATGCAATTTATTTGAACTTAAATTGCTTGAGTTACCTAGGGTTGAGGATGGATGAACGCTTTCTCCTTCATCCCTTCCGGAGGTAGAAACTTCTTCTTCTTACTCCGAACTTGAAGAAGAAATCTCCTCCTCTTCTTCTTTAGATGTTGAGTGGCCCTCAACTTCTAATTCCTCTCCTCCATGATGTGAGCTACTTGGCTCACTTGACTCCTCTTCATGGCTTGAAGTGGAGTTCCCCTCATGGAACTTTGCTAAGTTGTTCCACAACTCCTTGGCATTGTTGTATCCTCCTATCTTACAAAAGATATCACTAGATAATGAAAATTCAAGGATTTTCGTTACCTCGTCGTTGATTGTGGATTGGTGGATTTGTTCTTTCGTCCACTTCTTTTTCTTGAGAAGTTCTCCCTTTCTATCCAATTCCAATTTGACTGGAGGAATAAAACCTACTTGTACACAATTCCAATTTGCTAGGTTAGTCATAAGAAAATACTTCATTCTTATCTTCCAATACGCGAAGTCGCAGCACTCGTAGAAGGGTGGAATCGTGATGTCTTCTCCGAGTCGATCCATTCTCTAGCTTGTGCTCCCCCGGGTGTTAATCCGACGAAGAGCAACCTGGCTCTGATACCACTTGTTAGGATCCTTCGTACGGAGGCTAGAGAGGGGGGGGGGGTGTGAATAGCCAACACCAAATCGTCGCGTTTCTACAAACTAGGTTAGCGCAGCGGAAAATAACACGTAGAAACGAAGGAAAAGAAGACAAACCTCAAACAAACCGATGTAACGAGGTTCGGAGATTAGGGCTCCTACTCCTCGGAGTGTCCGTAAGGTGGACGAGTCCAGTCAATCCGTCGGTGGATGAGTCCCCGAAAAATCGGCTAAAAATAACTCCTTATGGGTGGAGAAACCTCGCCACAATACTTGTAACAACAAGAAGTACAAGAAAGCAGAAGACAATACAAGTGTAAAAACAATCTTGCCTTCTCGTCGACTGAAAGAAGCAACAGCTCCAAGCGCCTACAACAGCAGATGGTCCAGCCGGAAGCTCACGCGAAGCTTTGGAGGAGCTCAATCAAAGCTCAAGCACAGCAGCACTTAGGGACAGGAAGAAGGAAAAAGAAGTTGTAGCACCAAAGCCTTGATCTCCTTTTATAACCTGCGAACCTGCACAGCGAAGACAGAAGCCAGCGGAGAAGACGGAGCGACCCGTTGTGACTCAACAGTCGAATGTGGACCGATCAGGCTCCACCCTGATCGGTCCAGACCTCTGATCGGTCCGGGACCGATCAGGGCTGATCGGTCCCTAGACCGATCGGAATGCTTCACGAAAGTTGCCCAACTTTCATTGTTTCTTGATCGGTGCAGAACCGATCAGGCCCTGGATCGGTCCACAGACGATCCCCCTACCTTTGTCTGCCTCTCTGGTCGTGGAGACCGATCGGGCTTCATGCTGATCGGTCCCCGGACCGATCGAAGCTCCGAACCGATGTGCTTTTAGCAGTCCGATCGGTCACCGGACCGATCGAGACAAACGATATCGATCGGTCTGCAGACCGATCCAGAGCTTGGTTTTTGCCCAAACCAAGTCCCAAGTCTCCCAAACCATCATCCGGTCAACCTTGACCTGTTGGTACATCATGCTTAGTATCTGGTTACTCCCTTGACCTGCTAAGACTCTCCACCAAGTGTCCGGTCAATCCCTTTGACCCACTTGGACTTTTCTCTTCGTGTCAAGTATCCGGTCACTCCCTTGACCTGCTTGACCTTCTTAACACCAGATGTCCGATCACCCTTGATCCATCTGGATTTTCCCTTGCCCGGCTTCACTCACCAAGACTTTCACCTAGCTTCACTCACTAGGGTTTTCACCTGGCTTCACTCACCAGGATTTCCAATCTGCCTGGCTTCACTCACCAGGACTTTCAAACTGCCTGGCTTCACTCACCAGGACTTCCACTTTCACCTAGCTTCACTCACCAGGATTTCCCGACTGCCTGGCTTCACTCACCAGGACTTCCCGACTGCCTGGCTTCACTCACCAGGACTTCTCCGACTGCCTGGCTTCACTCACCAGGACTTTTCCCCGTGCCAAACTCCCTGTTTGGACTTTCCCCGTGCCAAGTCTCCATACTTGGACTTTCCGCGTGCCAAGCTACCTGCTTGGACTTTTCCCGAATCAGGTCAACCAGGTCAACCTTGACCTAAGGTTGCACCTACAATCTCCCAAACACCTATTCTTGTCAAACATCAAGAATACAACTCTCTTCTCGTCAAACATCGTCAAACATCAAAACACAACTCGAGTCAGGTCAACCAGGTCAACCTTGACCTAAGGTTATACCAACACCTTTGTTACGAACTTAATGGAATTTATAAAAAAGTTCGAGACAGGAACAACAAAATCAGGAGATTTGAGGTAGGCCTTTTTGTGCTCTTCAAAGCGGGTGTCTTCGTTAGCCTTATAATTTGCTAGTTCCTCATGGGTAGCCTTTAGAGCAGTCTCTTTGAGGTTCAATGCAGATAACTGATTAGTTAATTCAGTGGCATGTGCATCCTTCAATGACTGCAACTGGGAAGACAGTCGAGCAACTTCAGGTGTTTGTCCTTCTAACTTGGAGGTTAGCTCAACACCACGAGCATTGGCCGATTGTAGTTGAGACTGGAGACTTTCTGTGTCAGCTTTGTATTGCTGGGATTGCTCAGTCTCTATCTTGAGTAATTGGATAGTCTCTTCCAATTGGGCAGATAAACCCTTTAGTTTCTCGTCCACCTGGTCAGGAGATAGCTCGGAGATCCATTTCTTTAGTGCTGCTTTTTCTTGGATTAAGGTATGCAACAAATGGGCTATACTCATGTTGTATATCCAGCGCTATAAAACAAGGGGCATTAAGAAGATACATAAGAAAATAGGACTGTAAATGAAAATAAAGGTACTTTCGTCTCCTCCAGAGAGCATTTATCAACCATTTCGGAATAATCAATGCCTTCAAATACTCGTTGTACCTCCTCCCCAGCTGTGGTGAAAGACCCTCCCAAGAGTATGGGTATGGTAGCGGTAAGGAAAGAAGTGGAAGACAAAGAAGTCTGAAGCGAAGGGGGACAGTAAATAATGTATGGTAAGTTGTGAGGGGGTGAGGTCATCTGTTCAGGAAAGTTCATAAAAAAGGGAGGCGGAGAACTACCATTGGAAATAGTTGGGGTGGCAGACGAAGCAGGAACAAGAGAAGGATAAAGAGCTGAGAGAGGGAGATTAGGAGAAGGAGGGGTAGCATCCGAGGGAGGAAGGTCTTCAGAGTGAGAAATGGATTTCTGTTTCGGGGATGGAGCAAGGGTCAGCTTATGTTTTTTCTTGGTGGGAGCTACTTCGGGGGATTGCTTCGAAGCCGGCAAAGAAGTAGGCTCATCAACGGGAGGAAGATTAGTAAAGGCTCCTTCTAGAGCTACATTTTGAGAGCCAGAAGCACCCTTTGTGTCAGCAAGAACTATTGACGAGGAGGGCTGACCCAATGCGGCAAGAAGTTCTTGCTCCTTAGCTGTAACTAATTCCTTTGCCAGGCACAACTGGTCATCCATCGCGGCTTCATACAGAGCATCCACTACACAAAACAAAAAAATATCTTACTTACCAAGACAACCATGAAGCCCTATCTTGACAGGACTCAACCCGAAGAGATAAAGGAGGTCATCAAGAATCCATTTGTGAATAAATAAGCGAAAACCTGATAGCTTCTTGGAGTAGGTAGCAAAGGAAGGGTGTCTATGCAATTCTTTTACGTCAGGAAGAGCGGGTAAAGAAGATTTCCAGGAAGAAGACCAAGGGATAGGCTCCGGAAGTTCGATAAAGAAGAAGCGGGATTTCCATCCTTTAGTGGAAGAAGGCATCTCCTCAAAAAAGGTCATCTTAGGTCTTGATTGAAATAGAAAGACATCGAGATCTGATTTCTTTGGGTAAGAAAATATGAAGAAATTTTGGGGGGTTGGAGGGATGTCGTGAATACGGAAAAGCATGTATAGACCACATAGATAGCGAAAAGCATTGGGGGTAAATTGTTGTAGCGGAATATCAAAATACTGGCTAATTTCTACCAAAAAATGGGGAATAGGGAAACGTAAGCCCACCACTAATTGGTCTTTGAAAAAGGTGATATGATTCTTAGGGGGAAGGTGAGGGTGAGCATCAGAGTCAGGAATGGTAATGCGATAAGTCTTGGGGATATCATATAAAGAACGAAGAGCAGACCTATCGGATTTGCGAAAAACAGAGCGGATTTGAACATACCAAGTCGAGAAGGACTCTTTAGCCATAGAACAATACAATAATACAAGAAAAACAACTTACTGAGGTTTGAAGAAGAGGGAACAACACGGAAAGACAGGAAAGGAAAGGAGGTTAGTGGAGAATGTGAAAAGGCCAAACAGTAATATCGGCAAAGAGCGTAAGGAAGAAGACGAAGAGGTAAAGGATTTAGGGTTCTTTGAAAATATTAAGTAAGGAGCACCGTTGGATGTAAAGAGCACCCAGGAGGGGAACCGTAGATCTCGCAAGGAAAAGACACGACAGGGCGTTATCACAAGAGCGTGCAGCTTATTACGTCAGGAAAGAGAAATTAGCAAACACGTGTCAGGAAGCCGTAAGCAAGCATTTATAATAGACACAACAGGGCAAATCATGCTCATGTCAGCGCCGCCGTATCACACACTACTAATGTTCTCTTACCATTGAAAGACCAATCGGCAAGCAGAAGATGTTGAAAATGTGTCTGGGTTCCCAGGTGTAATAAATAGAAGAGATCAATATTAAATTATAATGTGAGAAAGAGTTAGGATATCTGAATAGTTCATAAGCCCATCCGGTCTTGTAGACAGGACAGACCTCAAAGGTTTATTTAATCGTATACAAGGGATCACTCATTTTTTCATTTTGGGTGTGACCAAACACATTATATCACATGTCTTTCTCAAACATCAAACCCTAACATCATTACCAGTAATTTTACAAACATAGTTTTGGGGTTGCCATAAGTATATCAACCCCATTCGAACTATTCTTGATCAAGTAGGGGGAAGGGAATATTTTGCCCGGTACTATTGGGATTTCAGACCGTAAAAACCGCTTTTTCGCGTAGCGGAAACCCCGATTCCCATGCCACCGAATCCGTGTGAAGTAAAATTTTCGAAAAACATTACGAGTACAAGTTTCTTATGCTAGTTCTAAACTAGATCTACAAGGAAAAGGAATTTACCCTCGATGCGATGCCCTTCGCAATCCCGCTCGTCCAACGGTTCGCCGGATCTCGAGATCGTCAAGTGTACGATCCTCTAGAAGTATCCACACTAACAAACTAGGTGGAGAAGACCAAACACAGGTGTACTAGCACCTTAGATGGTTTGGCCAAGGAGGAGGAGAGGGAGAGCAAGAAGAGAGGAAGAAGGAGGAATAAATGCCTTGAATGAAAATCAAATTTTCATCCACCATAAGTGGTCGGCCACTTAATGGAGTTGTAACCTCCATTCTCATTTAATGTGGCCATTAAAGATGAGATTTGTAACCTCCATGAGGTGGCACACACATGTGCTAAACATGATGATGTGTATCACCATTATTGTCCACTTAATGCCAACTCACAAATTAGGTGGCATATAGTCAAGTCAAACTTGACTTTTTCCTCTTCCTCTCAAGTCAAGTCAAACTTGACATTATAACTCCCATGGTTGATCAAATCCAACCATTTGATTAGAGCCAATTTAATATAATGGATCTAATTCATTTAATTAAATTGATTCAATGAGTCATAATCTAAATTAGACTCATTGAACACATGAATCAAATTGAGTCCAACTCAATTAGTTCAATTAGGATTACTCTTAATCCAATTTGATTCATCACATGAATCTAATCCTCTTGGTTCATCATATGAACCTAATCTCCATCTAATTGTCCTTTGTGTGTGACCCTATAGGTTCTTATAACGTTGGCAATGCTCCTAAACCCATTTAGAAGCATAAGTAATGAGCGGTATCTAGCAACACATCATTACTACCCAAGTTATAAGAATGTTGAGATCCAACATCACCTTGTGACTACTAATTGTGACTCCTCACAATATATGACAAGTGTCCTTCTATCCTAGACATCTAGATTGATCAATATGAGATATAGACCGTGTCATCCTCTAATCAATCTAAATCTTGAACTCCAAGTAGACTCACTCGATCAAATGAGCTCAATATCTCATATTGACTCATTTGGGCATGGCCATGCACTTCGTGGTCTCACTCTATCAAGAATATCGATGTCGCTCCCGTCATATAGGAGGGATAGATCCCATCTATATCACTCACATCCCTCTGCATAATTCGTTACATACCCAGTAATCGCCTTAATAGTCCACCCAATTACGGGTGACGTTTGACGAAGCCAAAGTACGTAACTCCTTATATAGGGATCCATGGTGACTTCAGGTCCAAGGACTAGTAGTCATACTAATAGCCACATGAGAAAGTATATGATACTCATATAACGATCCATGATACTTTCTCATGGCGGGTCATTCAGTATACATTCTCCAATGCATACCCATGTGTCAACTTGATATCTCCATATCCATGACTTGTGAGATCAAGTCATCGAGTTGACCTACATGCTAGTCTCGTCACATTAACATTGTCCCTGAATGTTAATACTCGACTAGGAATAATTAAGAGTAGTGTTCCCTATATCATCTCACTATCGATTTAACTAATCGATTGATATAGGTGAGAACAGTCTACTCAAGGATGCTATTATACTTAGTTATTTGGCACTAATACAAGCAAGTATAATAACTAAAACAAATGCATTTATTTATATACAAGAATATGATACAACGAGTCCATACAAGAATCATCAAATGATTGGCTCTAGGGCTCTAACTAACACTGTGGTAGAGAGAGATAGAGTTATGTTGTCCAACGAAATCTCACTTCCATTTATAGACGTCAGATTGTGCCTCTACACCTAAATGGGAGCGAGAAGTAGAATGACAGCTTGGGCAAGGAGGAGAAGTTGGCCTTGTCCTTTGGCATTTGTGAGGTTCCCCCTCACAAATAAGCGGCTGAAAGGTCCTCTCCGACCTAATATGAGCCAACTCGGCTTGTGGAAGATCCACTTTAGCTTTCTGCCGATCTAGAGCTCGTTGTTGTCAGGATATTAGTAAACCATCCGCATGGGCTTTTCTGTTCAGAATCACTTCTGACTAAACCTGTTATTGAGTTGAGAGTAGCTGCACCTCTAGTTCCTGTTGAGGGGAACGATGTGAATCTAGGGCTTGCACGACCTCCCTTAAAAATTTCTCCTTCTCTCGCAACACCTGATCCCAGAGGGAAGGGTCTGACGCCATGAGTCTCAACAAGTCTGTAGAGTAAAATGGAGCACGGAGGAATGAGGATGGGTGTGGAAGGAAGCAAGAGCATAGCTCTATTTAACTTGCCAAAAGGAGTCACGAGATCACTGAAAGAGAAGTCATGGGATCATTGTAAAAGGAGTCACGGGATTACTGTAAAAAATATCACGAGATCATTGTGAAAGTTATCACGGAGTTGCCACAGAAGGTATCGAGAGGTCAGAAATAGACTTAGGTCTAGTCAGTCGGCTACACCTCCTTCGACTAGACTTGAAGGGAAGGCTAGTGATATGAGTTATGATAAGTGGGCTCTTTGCAGGAGAAGGAAAGGGGATAACAAGGACAAGGAAGGCTGAAAAGGGCGAGATGAGGGGCCGCCTGGAAAAGGTTTGACCAGGTAAGGGGGTCGCTACACGTATGACACACAGAGATCAATCAAACATAATAGACCGACCAGGCATATAAGTTCGGCAGGCAAAGGCCGACCGAGGGAGGGTCGACCGAGCGAGAAGGCTTATATACACCCGACTGATTAACTTCGACCAATAAAGCATAATCGGCCGAGCTCCATAGATTGGTCGAACACAGTGGATCCACGGAGCATATAAGATCGGCAGACGGAGCCCACCAAATATAAAAGACCGACCGAGTATGTATGGTCAGTCGGGTATAAAGGATCGACCCAGTGCAAAAAAAGTTTAATCTTTGGCGGTCCGAGACATGGGAAGGTCACCCGGACATATGAGTTTGATAAGCGAAGATCGATTGAACATGAGTGCTCTGAAGGGCTAAATAATCGACCGCATGGAAAAGGTTTGACGAGGTAAGCTCGCTACACGTATGGCAGACAAAGATCGACCGAACGTAATAGGCCGACCAAGTATATAAGTTCGGCGGGCAAAGGCTGGCCGAGGGTAAGAGACCGATCAAGCGTAGAAGTACTTATCCTTAAGCTGTCTTGAATATTTATATATGCCCGATTGATTAATCTCGGTCGATAAGGCATGTTCGGCCGGGCTCCGTAGACCGGTCGAACGCAAAGGCATTTAGTCCCGCATGACCCTTAGTATACGACCGACCGAGGGAAGGTCTACCAGACGATAACATTTATATACGCCCGATTGATTAATCTCGGCCGATAAGGTATGACCGACCGAGTTCAATAGACCAGCCGAGCATGGAAAGCAGGTTGACCATAAAGGTCTTCAACCTTGCACGGTCCCTGGCATATTTATAATAGTAGAATCCTTATCGGGTATAAACAACCGATTGAGTATAGAATACCAGCCGAGAATAATACAACAGAAGATATTTCTCATATATACAGAATGGGCTTATGTGACTAACCAAATGTTTGTAACAGGTGAACCATAAGAATATGTGATCATATAACAGCTTAATTAATTTGACGGCAAATAGCTTCTAGAAGTCTCCACAGGTATGCTAAACGACAAAGAAGGTACATCTGGGGTAAGAAAAAGATTTCTTAAACTATTATTGCAGTTTCGGCTTACGTCATCTCTTAACAAACTTTAACAAACCGGGATCCACCTCATGACTGTGGAGGTTAGATGAGGTGAAATAAAAAGGGGAATCCTCTCCACTTGTAAAATACCGTAAAATTAAATAATAAATGTTATTGGACGAAAAATCTTATTAGATTTTTCAAAAATTTTTAGAAATTTTTTGGGATTTAAACGGAGTTCGTATGACTCGTTTTGAGAGGATGAATCGGTGGGGCTAAGTGAAGCCTATTTGGAGCACCAATTAGTTGGGAGTTGATTGTTTTAATTAACCTAAGGTTACCTAGGTTTTAATTATTGATTTTTTCCTTTTATTCCTCTCCCGCATGCAATCTTTTTCTATTCTTCCCGATCTCCTTCCTCGATCCCGACTCTTGTTCCTTCCTCCCTTTCTCTCTCGCGAGCAGACGAGTAGGGCATCGCGGGGAGTTGCTTCGTGTTGTTCACAGCCATTCGATCCCCTCTGATTCTCCTTCTCGATCAGTTCACTGGAGTGCATTTCGGATCTCCACTAGCTGAAGTGGATCGCGCGACATTACCTGGAGGCGACGAATTGAGGTAATGTAGCGCCGGGGATCTTGTAGATTCAAGGATTTTGGTTTAGAGGTTTCCAATTACGATGTTTCTCCTATTTTCGACTAGGGGAAGGCATTGGAATATCACCTAGATGGAATTCCTCTGGGCAGACCACTGTCCTCTGCATTCTTGCAGCCGAGTAAGGTTTCGGTTAAAGATTTGGGAGCTGTTTGAGGTGAGTAAGGTTTTGTTTGTTAGGGTTCCAGTGAATTCATTGCTATACAGTTGCTTCATGGGCTGATTCCTGAAAGAATTTGGTGTAGGACTACCTTGGTAGCTATCGGGCAGTAGGATTGTGAGCTATTGAATTTCTGTCAAAAACCTCACGATAGGTGATTTCCAGTGAGGTATTTCTGCTATTTTCATTAGTATGTGCAAGATTGGGTATTTTGATAGGTTGTAGGGTTTTGTTATTCTTGCTTAGATTTATTAGTGGTGAGTTGATGTATTGATTTAATCCATATTGATATTAGATTAGAAAATTTTTTGGATTGGAAGAGTTATGGGTTGGATAATTGAAGTATGTTAACAAGAATAGTTAACTAATTGAATTGGATTAATTCATGAGGAGATTTGATTAGTATGATGATTGTGGATTATGTTTGGTTTAGAAAGAGTTGGATTTAAGGATGGACTTATCATTTACTTTGGTTTGGATAATTAGGTGGAATTAAACAGGGTTACCTAATTGACGTAGGATTAGGTTCTAGGCTTAGCCAGTTGTTGATTATGTGATTAGCTATATATATATATATATATATATATATATATATACTTGGATTTTGGACGAGCGTCTCGACGTGAGATTTTTGGATCACGATTGACAGATTTAAGGCGGGTATTTCTTCCTTGGCCTTTATGTAGTTTTCCTTTGAGCTTAGTGCATGGTTATTATTCGATGGATTAGGTTGCTTTACTGTATATCGTGTTCGTTTGTTGCTTTCCTTCTTGATACTTATGCTTGATCTTTGAGGTTTCTAGTTATATCATATACAGTCTCAACTCTTGATTTCTACTTAGCTGTGTATACACGTGTAGAGTATGTATTGTAGGGAGTGTCTGGTTGATTGAATTACCATGTTGATTGTGCATATGATGTAGATTGTACGTAGGATGGTATGGGTTATAAGAGTCATCATGTTGACTGTACATTTGCATGTTGTATGTATACACGTATTTGTTATGTACTTTTAGAGGAGTTGTGTTGATTGTATATTTGTTGTATATACACGTGTCTGGTGTGTTTATACTGGAGGATACATGTTGATTGTACTTATGTTTTGTGTACATGTGTTTGGTGGGATTATTGGAGATTTTTTGTTGATTATACATGTGTAGTTTGTGTACATATGTTTGGTGGGATATGTGGAGGTATTATGATGACTATATTCATGTTGTGGGGTACTTATGTGGATTTCGAGGTTGTATTGATGATGACAGTATCTGTATCATGATTATATATATATCATGTTCATTATTCATTGCATGTTGTCGACCATTGTCTCCCTTGTGTGAGAGAGTCTTCAGTCGTTTTGGTTTAGCGCCGCACACTTTGCCACTCATGGTTAGTGGTAGCTGGAGCAGTTGCCGCTCGTCTTGTCGTGCCACCCGGTCACGAGATTTGTGAGATCCGGTGTTGTGAGCAGTCAGGGACCCTGATGCTATGTAGTTAGATAACTACTAGTGGACTATCCACCTCATCCACTCTATAGTGGCCTGGAGGGTAGTATAGTCGTCACAGACCCAATCCTCTTGACCATGCAGGGATCGTGGTGTCTAGAGAGGTGACGGGGGTGACCATGGAGCATGCATGCACATTTGCATATAATGCGCGATGCATCTGTGGAGTTATATTTGCATACATGACTAGTAGATACTAGTTGCATGTGATTGTGATGTATTGCACTTGTTTGAGATATGATTATTTCATATGGATGCTATGTTGCATACATGCCATTTATTTTACATGTATATGCAGTCGTATTTATATTGCACAGGTGTCACGAGTAGGTCTGTTGCAGATCCGGTGAGTTTACTGATCATTGTACCATGTGTCGATTCCAGATTGGGTATGTATTTATCATTATGTCAGTAGTGGTTTGTGCAGTTTGTATGTCAGTTATGATTATGTATGGTTATTACGTCAGATATGTTTAGATGCATTGATTATGATAGTATGATCATGTTCTTTATTTCCCTACTGAGGCTGTATAACTTTGATCTCCATATTTATTTATGAACCATGCACTATTTTATCTATTACCCGCTGAGTTACCTATACTCACCATCACATTTATACCTTTATGTTTTCAGGTAGCAGTTAGATGTTTGGTGTGTCGCTTGGAGTATCCTATCTGCCGGGCCCTACGTCACATCCGAAGATCGCTTTGGGTTTGTTTTATGCTTTACTTGTATTTGGCATTTGTGTATTTGGTTTTGTTGTTGTATTTGTATCATTGTGGTTGTTATATAAAGCCTAGCCAGCTAGCAATGTGTTGATTTGTTTTATATAGGCTTTTCGTTATCATTTTTCCGCTGTGTTAGTTTTTGGTACAACCGAGTGGGTTGTTTAATGTATATATATTTGTGTGGTTGTATTTATTTTTGTTCCAGCCAAGTGGGCTGATTATTTAACTGCGTGGTTGTGTATATATTTCAATCGTATGTGGTTGATGTATTTTGTTTGTATGTATGCTTCAGATTGTCACTGATATAGGGGAGATGTTGTCGGATTTTTGTCTAGCAGGAACTCCTCTGGGGGTGTAACAATTTAGTGGTATCAAACATGCTTACGATGCCTATTTTTCATCTTTTGGGATATCATGTTTCGATTTTCTTGATGTGACTTTTCGGGTTTTGGGACCAGGCAGCAGCAGGACATCTCCAAACTATAGGAGGTATGTTTGTATATTGTTTCTTACCTTACTGTTGTCCATGATAGTTAGTTATGACATGTGTTAGTACTCTTCTGCTAGTACCTGTCTTGTTATTTGTTGCATGAATTTCATGTGTTGGGTCTATCACTGATCACGGTTGACCCTACTAGAGATCAAGAATTACAGTCTCAGGGGAATTCCTCATATCATACTACCGGTAGTGTTAGTGTCATTAATACTAGTTGGGTGAGAGTTAGAGTCACATATCTATTTTTGTCGGTAGAGTTGGTTCGGTCAGTTTAGGATTGTTTTACTTGGTTGATTGGTGTAGTTGTGGTTTGACTTATCTTAGTTGGTTTCGTGCTCCTGTTAGTTAGTTCAGTAGAGGATTAATTTAGATTCTTTTTGGTCCGATCGGTCGTATAGAGATTCTGATCCTTAGGATACTCGTGCTTGGTTAGATATTTTGGGAGGCATATTTGAGTACATGACTTGTACCGTCATGGGAAGGACTGAGTTAGCCATATACCATTGTCGGCTTGGTCAGCCTATTCCATGGGGACTTTGACCATGGACTGTCTGTACCTGGTCGGATGACTTAGAAGGTACATTCAGATATGATACCTCCGTGTTGGGGAAAAAGTCTAAAGTTACTTGCTTAACACTTATGAGATATAACCGTTACTAGTGGGTATAACTTGGGGAGTACATTCAGACATATGATTTGTTCTGACATGAGAAAGTTGAAGTTAGCTGCTTAACCTTTACGTGACCCGGTACCGCATGAAGGAAGAAGCAGAGAATGCTTTTGGAGATCAGGTCATCACTAGTGATTTCTTTAAGGAGAGAGTACTTCTTGACCTCTTTTGGTAGCATGATGGTTTATAAGGCGATGATCAATCAACTCGTCTAACGTTGTTCCATGGGAGATCCTGACTCATGGAACTATTGGATATGATTAGATATTCTTGATGTACTTAGTGATATGTACATCCCGCAATGGTGCGGAGGAATGGTGTTAGTTGAGTAATACCTAGGAGTTTCGATCGTAATTAGGTATAATTTTAGATGATGATCTTTGAGGGGTAGAGCGTCGGCTGACAGATATTTTTACCAGCTATTTACTACTAGTGTTCCTCTATCATTGTTTAGGAGACTATCTAGTATGATTGATTGATGTTGAGGATGATTTTGATTGGTGGATATTGGGAGATCAGTTGTGGTGATAGGTTGTCTTTTGAAGATCTATTAGTGGATATTTGACTTGATGATCTATTATTTGGTGTTTGATGTTGATAGTGCCATAGAGAGTAGCATGTCTGTGATATTTATGGATGTGGTGATTTGTAGTTGGTGATTAGATTTTTAGACTTGTTGTCGAGGATCTTATGGATGAGAACGTCTATTGTATGGACATTATGAGTCCTTGGTGTTACTATTTAGGCATACCGTGCCCTAGATATTTATATGGACTCAATGTATTTGGTACTCCTAGGGTGTTTGGATTAGTTTTCATTATTTTCATTGACGATGTTGTGATCTATTCCTGATTCGAGGTGGATCACGTGCACTATCTTTGCATAGTTTTCATTATTTTCATTGACGAAGTTCAGTAGTGCATATTTTGATTGTCTTCTGTGAGATTTCTGGAACACATGGTCACCAGTAGGGGCACACCTATTAATCTATAGGAGATAGAGGCTGTTACCAGTTGGGAGTAGTCATAGTCTATACAGGAGACTCGCAGTTTTCTTGGTCTGACTGGAGATTATCGTAGATTGGTTGAGAGTTTCTCTAGCATTGTTATGTCATGGACTGGATAGCACTTTCTTGGACAGATTCTTATGAGACTAATTTCAGTAGATGAAATCAAAAGTAGATAACTGCACCCTTGTTAGTGAGAGCCCTAGAGCCAATCATGTGATGGTTACTTTTTGGACTCTTTGTATCATATTCTTGTACATATATTTCTGATATATAAATAAAGGCATTGTGATTATTATACTTGTGTGTATTTGTGCTATATAAATAAGTATAATAATGTCCTAGGGTAGTAGGTTCATATCTATATCAATCGATTAGTTAAATCGATAGTGAGATGATATAGAGAACACTACACTTAATTATTCCTAGTCAAGTATTAACATAGAAGGACAATGTTAATGCATTGAGACTAGCATGTAGGTCAACATGATGACTTGATCTCACAAGTCATGGATATGAGATATCAAGTTGACACATGGGTATACATTGGAGAATGTATACTGAATGACCCGCCATGAGAAAGTATCATGGATCGTTATATGAGTGTCATATACTTTCTCAAGTGACTATTAGTATGACTTTAGTCCTTAGACCTGAAGTCACCATGGTTCCCTACATAAGGAGTTATGTACTTTGGTTTCGTCAAACGTCACCCGTAACTGGGTGGACTATAAAGGCGATTACTGGGTATGTAACAAATTATGCGAGGGATGTGAGTGATGTAGATGGGATCTATCCCTCCTATATTACAGGAGTGATATCATAGTCTTGATAGAGTGAGATCACTAAGTGCATGGCCATGCCCAAATAAGACAATATGTGATATTGTGCTTATTTGATTATAGTGAGTCTACTTGGAGTTCAAGACACTTAGATTGATTGGAGGATGACACGGTCTATGCCTCATATAAGATCAATCTAGATATCAAGGATAGAAGGACAATGTCACATATTGTGAGAGTCACAATTATTAGTCATATTGGTGATGTTGGATCTCAACATTCTTGTAACTTGGGTAGCAATGATGTGTTGCTAGATACCTCTCATTGCTTATGTCCCTAATTGGATTTAGGGACATTGCCAATGTTGACAAGAACCTATAGGGTCACACACATAGAGCAATAGATGGAGACTAGTTCATATGATGAACCAAGAGGAAAGATGAAGTCAAGTTTGACTTGGCTAAATATGGAAAGTCTATAAAAGGCAAGTTTGACTTGACCTAAATCCACAAGTTTGACTTGACTATGAGTTAGACTCAAGTATGATCCAAATGTTGGATAAATCAATTAAGGGAGTTAATTTGGTCATGTTTGACTTTGGCCAAATTAGGAAGGTTGAAAGTCAATATTGACTTGACTTGGATGCCACCACATTTGATGAGGTGGCATGGGAGAACCAATGGGGATGCTACACATCACCATGCCACCTCATGCTTGCCACCTCATGGGAGGTTACCCATGAGTGGCCGGCCACATTAAGGGGGCAATTAAGAGCATTAATTGCCCACTTAATGACATTTATGTGGCCGGCCACATGATATGGTGGATTGATTGAATTTTTGAATTCAATTTTTTGATTTCTTCTTCTTCCTTGGTGCTCTCGGCAACTTCTCCCCTTCTTCCTCCTCTTCTTGGCCGAAAACCACATAGGTGCTAGCACACCTTGTTTCGGTCATCTTCTCCACCTAATTGCTTGTGTGGACACATATAGAGGGGCTCTACTTTGTGCCCTCTAGATCCAACTTCAACCTTAGTCGAGCGGGATAAGCGAAGGGCACGCATCAAAGGTAGTTTTTCTTTAAACTATAGATCTAGGAGTAGATCTAACATATTCGGGTATTAAGCATGATATAAATACGTGGAATTTTTCGAATCGGATTTTTTCTTTGCACGAGATCCTTGGCTAGGGTGTTTCGGGGTTTCCGCGACGCGAAAAACTATTTTCGTGGCCCGAAAAATTCTAACAGTGGTATCAGAGCCATCGTGCGAAGCACGTATTTATTTATTTTTTTCTGTATTAGATACAAAATTTAGATGCTTTTAAGTTTCTGTGATTTTTCTAAATTTTAGGAATTTTTGGGTATTTTTCTTGTAGAGGCGAAAGAACGAGTGCGAAGCACTTGTACACTTTTGTCACCGAGAAAAATTTCTCCGAAACGGCAAGTTTCACCCAAATAGATTTTGGGACAGCAGGTAAGGGCGCTGTATAATCGCAAGAGGACACTCGCGAAGGTTATTTCGCGAATAGGGGCGCTGCCCCTAACCCCGCAAGGGGCCTTGTCCCGCGATTACGCCCGAAACCCGCTTAGCGGGACCGCCGTGGAGAAGGGACTCAAAAATTCAGAAAAATCAGTAGAAAAATTTTAAATAAAAAAAAATACACAATTCTGAATTATGTACAGTATGTGTTGGTCATGGCCCAAGTCCCAAAATTTTTATGAAAAATTATGCGTGTAATTCATAATACGGCCTGCGTGCCGTCATGTGTTGTGTGTGCTGTATTGTGGATGCGACCTGCGTGTTGCCTTTTTCCATTATTTTATTTCTGTAAAAATTAGTTTTAAGACTCGAATGTAACTCGAGTATAAATTTTGTAATGTACAAAATTTGAAGATGACGAAATTCCGGAGAAGACGGACTCGCGGGAGCATGCCGGCAACACATGGGGATCGGAAGGAGGAGCTTGGAGAAGCTGCCACCTAGACCCTAGGATGACCATTGGATCTTCTCTTTGGCTAGAGAGGATCCTAGTAGGGCCATGACCAATCACATAATTTAAATGTATATATTTTATTTTTGCTTATGTGTATGTGATGCATGTTTGTGTAGAATAGAATATGCATGAGTGTATGTGATGCACATGTGATGTGGGAACCACATCTTGATGTGCACAATACACATTTAGGATTTAAATTAGATTTAATTTACGCCTAAATATGATGCACATCGTCGATTAGATTAGATCTAAATCGAAATCAACTCGTAAACGCCTACCGGGCCATGATACCCATCACTACCTCGATCATATGCGATTGTCGTATCTGCCAAAGCAGAGCAACGCATTTAATCTTGGTAGGATGCGGAGGGACAACCTTGGTCCCGCCTATCACGCTCGGGTTAGATTGAGCTCAATTAGATTGAGTAGCTAGCAAAGCTCAATAGGATCGAGTGAAGCTATAGGCGTATTCCAATAGTTGGAAAGGTAGGACAAGATCACGTTTATAAATAATCTTGGGCGATTTAGCCAAAGCTAACTCAAGATTATTTGTAAAAGTTAAATCTTGATCCTATAAACAAGAGTTGCATGGAGATGTAATTGGTAATTAGCTACCTACCGATCATACTAGGTCTTGGGCGATTCAGCCAAAGCTGACTCAAGATGTAGTATGATGTGGATCTTGTCCCACAAAATTCAGTGGGAGCATCATTTAATTAAAGGCCTAATTAGATGATAGAATATGATATTGATTCTCTGCATGTTTAATATGTTGTAGATTGCCATGTCACCAAACGCGAACACTCTCTCCCTACGATCTGTCCTTGAGAAGGACAAGCTCACAGGAGCTAACTTCCTAGACTGGTACAGGAACCTGAGGATAGTCCTCATGCAGGAACGTAAGCTGTACGTTCTGGAGCAAGCAGTTCCTGAAGCACCACCAGCCTCTGCCGCTCGTAGCATTAAGGATGCTCATCAGAAGCATCAAGACGATGCGTTAGACGTGTCGTGCCTAATGCTATGCTGCATGTCCTCTGAGCTTCAGAAGCAACACGAGAACATGAATGCCTTTGATATGATTGGCCATCTTAAGCAATTATATCAAGGGCAAGCCAGGCATGAGAGGTTTGAAGTGACTCAGGCCCTCTTTTCATGTAAGATGAAAGAGGGAACCCCTGTAGGAACTCACGTACTCAAGATGATTGGGTACGTCGAGAACCTAGAGAGGTTGGGGTTCCCATTGGGCCAAGAGCTGGCCACTGACTTGATCCTGCAATCGTTGCCGGCAAGTTACCGTCAATTCGTCATGAACTATAACATGAACGAATTAGACAAACCACTGCCCGAGATGCTCAACATGTTGAGAACTGCTGAGCCCAATCTCACCACTACCAAGACCAGTACCGTCCTGATGGTACAAAAGGGCAAGGGTAAGGGCAAGTGGAAGCCCAAGGGTAAGGGTAAGACCCAGACCAAGGGCAAAGCCAGCTCTTCAGCACTCAAACCCAAGGGCGGGGTGCAAAAGGATGCTACCTGCTTCCACTGTGGTCAGACAGGGCACTGGAAGAGGAACTGCAAGATCTACCTGGAGGATCTTAAGAAGAAAAGAAGCGAGGCTTCTACTTCAGGTATAAATGTTATAGAAGTCAACCTTTCTATTTCTACATCATGGGTATTAGATACTGGATGTGCATCTCACATTTGTACTAATGTGCAGGCGCTGAGAAGTAGCAGGGCATTGGCAAAGGGCGAGGTGGACCTACGAGTAGGCAATGGAGCAAGCTGCTGTTGCTGTAGGAACATATTTTCTATCTCTGCCCGCTGGGCTTGTATTGGAACTAGATAATTGTTGTTATGTCCCTGCACTAACAAAGAATATTATTTCAGTTTCCTGTTTAGATAATAAAGGTTTTTCATTTATAATAAAGGACAAATGTTGTTCTGTTTATTTGAAAGATATGTTCTATTGTAGTGCACATCTGATGAATGGCCTCTATATTCTAGATTTAGAGAGCCCTATCTATAACGTGAGTACCAAGAGGTTGAGATCAAATGAGTTGAACCCAACCTATCTCTGGCATTGCCGCCTAGGCCACATAAACGAGAGTCGCTTGTCCCACTCCATAAGGATGGTTTGCTGGACTCATTTGATTTTGAATCATATGAGACATGTGAGTCATGCCTTCTAGGCAAGATGACCAAGACTCCCTTTAGTGGACATAGCGAGAGAGCGACAGACTTGCTAGGACTCATACATAGTGATGTATGTGGCCCTTTCAATATCGCTGCTCGGGGTGGTTATAGGTACTTTATCACATTTACTGACGACTTCAGTAGATATGGTTATGTGTACTTGATGACACATAAGTCTGAATCCTTTGAAAAGTTCAAGGAATTCAGAAATGAAGTACAAAACCAGCTCGGCAAAAGTATTAAGATACTTCGATCAGATCGAGGTGGAGAATACTTAAGCCATGAGTTTAGTGACTATCTAGCAGAGTGTGGGATTCTATCCCAACTCACTCCTCCTGGAACACCACAGTGGAATGGTGTATCTGAAAGGAGGAATCGTACCTTATTAGATATGGTACGATCTATGATGAGTCACGCAGATCTTCCTATATCCTTTTGGGGATATGCTCTGGACACGGCAGCGTTCACACTTAACCGTGTTCCATCAAAGGCGGTCATGAAGACACCATATACGATATGGACTGGGAGGAGTCCCAAGATGTCTTTCATGAGGGTTTGGGGTTGTGAGGCTTACGTTAGACGTCAAGTCTCAGACAAACTGGGACCCAAATCTGATAAGTGTTATTTTATAGGATATCCCAAGGAAACTAAGGGATATTACTTCTACATTCCTAGTCAGCACAAAGTGTTTGTTGCTAAGACTGGGGTCTTTCTAGAAAGAGACTTTGTTTCTAGAAAGGCTAGTGGTAGTTCGTTTGATCTTGAAGAAGTTCAAGACAACGACCAAAACACTGAGCCATTGATGGATACTGAACAGGAACCACAAAGAGTTGTGGATGATGAGATTGTTGCACAAGAAGTTGTGGAACAACAACCTGTTCATGTAGACCTACCTCTTCGCAGGTCTAATAGGGTATATTCATTTCTCTTGCCTGACCAGGATGACGTTATTCTCATTGAGAATGAGCCTACCACCTATCGGGAAGCTGTGATGAGCCCAGATTCTGAGTCATGGCTAGAAGCCATGAGATCTGAAATGGATTCCATGTACACCAACCAAGTTTGGACCTTGGTTGATCCACCTGAAGGGGTCAAACCTATTGGGTGTAAGTGGGTCTTTAAGAGAAAGACTAACATGGACGGACTTACTCATACCTATAAAGGTAGACTGGTAGCTAAAGGTTTCAAGCAGATTCATGGTATTGACTATGATGAAACCTTCTCTCCAGTAGCGATGTTTAAGTCCATTCGGATTATGCTTGCTATTGCAGCCTACCATGATTATGAGATCTGGCAGATGGATGTCAAGACAGCGTTTCTGAATGGAAACCTCCTCGAGGATGTGTACATGACACAGCCTGAGGGTTTTGTAGATCCACAGCATACTAGCAGAGTATGCAAGCTGCATAGGGCCATTTATGGTCTGAAGCAAGCCTCTCGGAGCTGGAATCTTCGATTCGATGATGCAATCAAACAGTTTGGTTTCATCAAGAACGAAGATGAACCCTGTGTCTACAAGAGGGTTAGTGGGAGCACAGTTGTCTTCCTCGTATTGTATGTGGATGACATACTTCTCATTGGGAACGACATTTCCTCGCTACAGTCTGTGAAGACTTGGCTAGGGAATTGTTTCTCAATGAAGGACTTAGGTGAAGCAGCCTGCATTCTAGGCATTAAGATCTATAGAGATAGATCTAAGAGATTGCTTGGCCTAAGTCAGAATACATACATTGACACGGTATTACTTCGGTTTGCCATGCAGAATTCCAAGAAGGGAAATCTGCCGATGTCACATGGTGTGAGTCTTTCGAAGACTCAAAGTCCCTCTTCTAGAGAGGAGAGGGACCGCATGGATAAGATCCCCTATGCCTCGGCCATAGGATCTATCATGTACGCCATGTTATGTACTCGTCCTGATGTCTCGTATGCTTTGAGGATACCAGTCAGATCCAGGTGAGCATCACTGGATTGCGGTCAAGAATATCCTTAAGTACTTGAGAAGGACTAAGGATTATTTCTTGATATTTGGAGGTGATGAGCATCTAGTTGTAAAGGGTTACACTGATGCTAGCTTCCAAACTGACCAGGATGATTACAGATCGCAGTCAGGGTTCGTGTTCTGCTTGAATGGTGGAGCTGTGAGCTGGAAGAGTTCGAAGCAGGACACAGTTGCAGATTCTACAACGGAGGCTGAGTATATTGCTGCATCAGAGGCAGCAAAGGAGGCAGTTTGGATCCGCAAGTTCATTTCTGAGCTTGGGGTGGTTCCTAGCATATCTGATCCCGTAGAGCTCTACTGCGACAACAATGGAGCTATTGCGCAGGCTAAGGAACCTCGCTCACACCAGCGGACAAAGCATATACTACGGCGCTTCCATCTCATTCGAGAGATTATCGATCGAGGAGATGTGAAGATTTGCAGAGTACCCACAGAGGCTAACGTCGCAGATCCCTTGACCAAGGCTTTGGCACAGACTAAGCATGATGGTCACACTAGGTCATTGGGTATTAGATACTACAGCTATTGGCACTAGTGCTAGTGGGAGATTGTTAGTGAGAGCCCTAGAGCCAATCATGTGATGGTTACTTTTTGGACTCTTTGTATCATATTCTTGTACATATATTTCTGATATATAAATAAAGGCATTGTGATTATTATACTTGTGTGTATTTGTGCTATATAAATAAGTATAATAATGTTCTAGGGTAGTAGGTTCATATCTATATCAATCGATTAGTTAAATCGATAGTGAGATGATATAGAGAACACTACACTTAATTATTCCTAGTCAAGTATTAACATAGAAGGACAATGTTAATGCATTGAGACTAGCATGTAGGTCAACATGATGACTTGATCTCACAAGTCATGGATATGAGATATCAAGTTGACACATGGGTATACATTGGAGAATGTATATTGAATGACCCGCCATGAGAAAGTATCATGGATCGTTATATGAGTGTCATATACTTTCTCAAGTGACTATTAGTATGACTTTAGTCCTTAGACCTGAAGTCACCATGGTTCCCTACATAAGGAGTTATGTACTTTGGTTTCGTCAAACGTCACCCGTAACTGGGTGGACTATAAAGGCGATTACTGGGTATGTAACAAATTATGCGGAGGGATGTGAGTGATGTAGATGGGATCTATCCTCCTATATTACAGGAGTGATATCATAGTCTTGATAGAGTGAGATCACTAAGTGCATGGCCATGCCCAAATAAGGCAATATGTGATATTGTGCTTATTTGATTATAGTGAGTCTACTTGGAGTTCAAGACACTTAGATTGATTGGAGGATGACACGGTCTATGCCTCATATAAGATCAATCTAGATATCAAGGATAGAAGGACAATGTCACATATTGTGAGAGTCACAATTATTAGTCATATTGGTGATGTTGGATCTCAACATTCTTGTAACTTGGGTAGCAATGATGTGTTGCTAGATACCTCTCATTGCTTATGTCCCTAATTGGATTTAGGGACATTGCCAACATTGACAAGAACCTATAGGGTCACACACATAGAGCAATAGATGGAGACTAGTTCATATGATGAACCAAGAGGAAAGATGAAGTCAAGTTTGACTTGGCTAAATATGGAAAGTCTATAAAAGGCAAGTTTGACTTGACCTAAATCCACAAGTTTGACTTGACTATGAGTTAGACTCAAGTATGATCCAAATGTTGGATAAATCAATTAAGGGAGTTAATTTGGTCATGTTTGACTTTGGCCAAATTAGGAAGGTTGAAAGTCAATATTGACTTGACTTGGATGCCACCACATTTGATGAGGTGGCATGGGAGAACCAATGGGGATGCTACACATCACCATGCCACCTCATGCTTGCCACCTCATGGGAGGTTACCCATGAGTGGCCGGCCACATTAAGGGGGCAATTAAGAGCATTAATTGCCCACTTAATGACATTTATGTGGCCGGCCACATGATATGGTGGATTGATTGAATTTTTGAATTCAATTTTTGATTCTTCTTCTTCCTTGGTGCTCTCGGCAACTTCTCCCTCTCTTCCTCCTCTTCTTGGCCGAAAACCACATAGGTGCTAGCACACCTTGTTTCGGTCATCTTCTCCACCTAATTGCTTGTGTGGACACATATAGAGGGGCTCTACTTTGTGCCCTCTAGATCCAACTTCAACCTTAGTCGAGCGGGATAAGCGAAGGGCACGCATCAAAGGTAGTTTTTCTTTAAACTATAGATCTAGGAGTAGATCTAACATATTCGGGTATTAAGCATGATATAAATACGTGGAATTTTTCGAATCGGATTTTTCTTTGCACGAGATCCTTGGCTAGGGTGTTTCGGGGTTTCCGCGACGCGAAAAGCGGTTTTCGTGGCCCGAAAAACCTAACATATAGCACTTTCTTGGACAGATTCTTATGAGACTAATTTCAGTAGATGAAATCAAAAGTAGATAACTGCACCCTTTTTAGTATTACTTTCTAGTGTAGATGGATTTGTACTCTACACAGATGTATCGTACCCGAGGTTTGGTGCAGTTCCGATGTAGTATGAGCGATGTAGTCTCGTGCCAGTAGTTAGAATTCTCATGAAATGAGAATTTGATTCTTTATTTTCATGGGAGATTATGTGTGTTTCCGAGTCACTTCTTATCCGGGAGGAGTTACTGCAGGAAACACCTTGATCTGGATTTGTGGTACATCTGGGTGACACCCGATGTATAGAGTCTTGAAGCGTTCCGATAATTGGAGTGACATGAGGAAAGACATCGTGAATTTTGCAGCTTGATGTCTAATATGCCAGCAAGTGGAGGCTGAATATCAGAGATTAGTAGGATTATCTCCGTTGATTTAGATACTGAAGTGGAGTTGGGAGCATGTTATGATAGATTTTGTTGTGGAATTATCCAGGACATGGAAAGGATATTTTGGTTTGGGTAATCATTGTTGGGTGACAACTTTGCTCCCTAGCTATTGATTTGTAGGACGGATTCTTTTGGATTGAGTAGCAGGATTATACTTTAGAGAGATTACCGAACCTCATGGTATATCTCTGAGTGTTATATTGGATGGAGATCCGTGATTTTTCATCTTGGGTTTGACCGAGATTATAGCAGACTTTGGGTTTAGAGTTTTACTTTAGTATAGATTTTCACTCTCGGATTGATGGATAGTTTGAGCGCTTTTATACAGATGTTGGAGGATCTGCTGACAGTGGATTATGGATTTCAGAGGTAGTTGCTTTATCCACAGTTGGCTAAGTAGCAGTGTGAAAGTAGCGAAAGCGGGGTGAGCTTACAGCTCACAGAGTCATCGCTATTCACTTGGAGGTGGATTGTCACGGTTGGAGATATGTTTATGATGTTATAATGGAGTAGTGGATGAGGATGTTGTTTGGATGTTACCCTTGGATGAGGATCCCTGAGTTGACCAATAAATTTGAGGACTAAATTTTTATTAGTGGGGGAGAATGTAAAATACCACAAAATTAAATAATAAATGTTATTGGATGTAACAACCCACCCTTCTTACTACTACTCTCTAAGGGCGACCGTTACCTAACTACTACTCTACTTACTAGTGTCACTGACGCTAGTATTAGCAATACTTAGATTTATCACGGTTCAGAGGAATTCCTACCGAAAAATTTCGGCAGAGTCTCCCCTGTACCGATGACCAAATCCATAGTACATAAGATATATACGCAGCCACAGGCGGCTGGAACTCATTTCTCACAACCACGCAGTTATAAAAATAACAGTAAAACAACCAACTATATCACTCCACAAATAATTAAAGTGACTAAATACATATGCGGAAATAAACTCAACTACAATCTCACAAACTTCATAATAGTGTTAAAGAAAAGAACTAAAGCATAAACTCTAATCAAATAGGTCCTGCAGGCTTGATAACACTCTCTGGATCTCTCCATAGTCGCAGTCATCACACACCTTCATCACCACCACCATCCTGTCGCCTCCCTTTCATATCTTAGCTTTTCCTTTATCTGCAGTAGGAGGAAAGAAAACAAAACTATAAGCGAAAACGCTTAGTAAGTACTAATCTATCTCACAAAAACTTCGAAGTGCATAAAAGTAATGCAATAATACGGAAACTGAAATTCTAAAGCAAAGCTGCATGTACTCATGGTATACAGAAATAAAACTGAATACTAAACATGCTCACTAACTGACAGGAAAATAAGGAAACTACTACTGTAGGCTTAGAATTAAAGAACTAAACTTTTATTGATTCTAAACATAAAACTTGTTTCCTTTTCTTATATCCTTATACTAGAAATTAATCTTTTAATTTCTCTTTCACTTTCTTTTTCTTGTTCTTTCTTTCTTTTCTTATACTAGAAATTAATCTTTTAATTTCTCTTTCACTTTCTTCTTCTTGTTCTTCTTACTTTTCTTTTCTTCTTTGGGCCCAGGCTTAGTACCATCTTTGTTTTGCGCGCTTTCTAATAGTGACTGAGGTAGCGAGCCTCTAGTCCTATGAGGTAAAGACCTTGGTCTTACCAGGGCCAAGACCTTGGAATTGGTCACCTGGATTTATTTAACGACAACCTTGGAAGTCGGGTACTAGCCTCTTACTTTAGTTTACCTGTTATCTCTTTTTAACTAGACTTTGGTCTTTTTCTTTTTACTAAGTTTTCTCATAATCCTTTATTAGAGTTTATTAGATTCCTTTAGATATATCTAACAAGTATACGATTACAATTAACCAAGCATGCTATATAAAAATAACACAAGGGAAACAAATCTAAACTCTCTAAGCATGTTATAAAACAAAGCAAAAGAAAGCAAATCTGAACTTACTAATCATGCTATAAAATAGAGCAAAAGAGAGCTAACTTGGACTTTCTAAATATGATGTGATAAGAGCAAAAGTAAGCTAATCTGATCGTACTAATCATGCTACAAAATAGAGCAAAAGGAAGCAACTTTGAACTTACTAATCATGCTATAAAATAGAGCAAAAGGAAGCTAACTTGGACTTTCTAAGCATGCTGTTTTTTTTTTGAAAATGTTAATTAAATAATCTGAAAATAAAGTTCCCATCCAAGCTAAGCATGTCTATTCCAAAAAGGCAAGGTGTACTACTTCAAATGACTACTTAAAAGACTATCCGAACTCTGGAAAAATCCATTTTGTTGCATCTTTGTAACATCTAAAATGTGCTATTGCTATGATTCTGTAAGAGTAGTTTTCCAACTTTCCAAAATTCATCTCATGCCTTAATTCTCTACATAGAACTGTAAAGCTAGCCAAATTAATATCAAACGCACTTCCATTAATTAGCTTGGAATCTATAGACGTAACAAGCAACAAACAACAAAGAAGTTTCCAACTACGTGCAGCATTAAAGATCTAGAGAATTATTGTGGTTCAAGTTTGTAATAAGACTTTATGCATGCTTAAAAACAAAGTTCTGTAGTGGTCAACACAGATGCAATTAGGTAGCATAAAATCTACTCTAAGATCTCAACCAAATCCAAAGTTTCATATAGAGCACAAATCATAACAGCCATCTCTGTCTCACATTTAAACAAGCAGGTTTCATGCAGAATGCCGAACACCATTCACTACAGAAAACTCGAATCCAATCTCATCCACAGCCCTAAGTTTCAACCGAAACTTCAGGAACAAGAAGAAAATGACAAGAATTAGACTTCGAAGCTATCCTACTACAGGTGAGTAGTACTTACTTAGGGTTTCTTGCACTTACAACCGGAAAGGAGGAAAGGAAGCTTCTAGGGTTCGGGTAGCTACTTTTCCCGGCGATCCCTTCGTGCTCCCAAATTCTCCTCTGTCGAGACAACCACCCGCGGATGAAAACTAGCTGGGAGGAAGCTTCGCCGGCGTCGGAAATTGAAACCCAGCCTTTTCTTCGCCGTCGCCCGAGCAGGAGTAAATCGCCGCGCCGCGCGTGGGAGGAGAGATCGCGGAGAAGGCAGGGTTTTCGGCTCGGGAAGGAAAAGAACTAGGTCCTTTAATAACTAGGGGTTTATTCCAAACTATACTATATCCTTAATTCTTTCTATATAGAGTTAACAAAAATCTCTTAGCTCAGTTGGTCAGGTCGGTTTTGGCTTGGGTCAGTCCGACCCGAGGTCGCGGGTTCGAACCTCGCTTCCAACGATTTTTGCCTAAACTTCCTTTGTTTCGTAAAAATACTAAACGACCTCCAAAAATTACGCAAAAATACTCTAAAAATTCTTAAAAATCTCTAGAATATTTAAAAAGTATTTCCAAATATTTTTATGGACATTTGGAACTCGAAATAGGGAAAATCGGGTCGTTACATTGGACGAAAAATCTTATTGGATTTTTCAAGAATTTTTAGAAATTTTTCAAGATTTAAACGGAGTTCGTATGACTCGTTTTGAGAGGATGAATCGGTGGGGCTAAGTGGACCCTATTTGGAGCACCATTTAGTTGGGAGTTGATTGTTTTAATTAACCTAAAGTTACCTAGGTTTTAATTATCGATTTTTCCTTTTATTCCTCTCCCGCACGCAATCTTTTTCTATTCTTCCTGATCTCCTTCCCGGATCCCGACTCTTCTTCCTTCCTCCCTTTCTCTCTCACAAGTAGACGACTCGACGAAAACAGAGAGACTTCTTCCACCGTGATCTTGTTATCACGTGTCGTAGGAGGGAAGGCGTCGCCGGATCTCGACGGTGCCGACCATCTCCAACGGAGCGATCGCCTCTTCGGCGGTTTCTTGCTCGAGATCGATGGTGGTTCGGCGACTAGGGCATCGCAGGGAGTTGCTTCATGTTGTTCACAGCCATTCGATCCCCCCTGATTCTCCTTATCGATCGGTTCACTGGAGTGCATTCCGAATCTCCACCAGCTGAAGTGGATCGCGCGACATTACTTGGAGGCGACGAATTGAGGTAATGTAGTGTCGGGGATCTTGTAGATTCAAGGATTTTGGTTTATAAGTTTCCAATTACGATGTTTCTCCTGGTTTGGACTAGGGGAAGGCATCGGAATAGCTCCTAGATGGAATTCCTCTTGCCAGACCACTGTCCTCTGCATTCTTGCAGGCGAGTAAGGTTTCGATTGAAGATTTGAGAGCTGCTTGAGGTGAGTAAGGTTTGTTTGTTAGGGTTCCAATGAATTCATTACTGTACAGTTGCTTCATGGGCTAATTCCTGAAAGAATTTGGTGTAGGACTACCTTGGTAGCTATCAGACAGAGGTTTGTAGGATTGTGAGCTATTGAATTTCTGTCAAAAACCTCACAGTATGTGATTTCCAGTGAGGTATTTCTGCTATTTTCATTAGTATGTGCTAGATTGGGTATTTTAATAGGTTGTAGGGTTTTGTTATTCTTGCTTAGATTTATTAGTGGTGAGTAGATGTATTGATTTAATCCATATTGATATTAGATTAGGAAATTTTTTGGATTGGAAGAGTTATGGGTTGGATAATTGAAGTATGTTAACAAGAAGAGTTAACTAATTGAATTGGATTAATTCATGAGGAGATTTGATTAGTGTGATGATTGTGGATTATGTTTGGTTTAGAAAGAGTTGGATTTAAGGATGGACTTATCATTTACTTTGGTTTGGATAATTAGGTGGAATTAAATAGGGTTACCTAATCGACGTAGGATTAGGTTCTGGGTTTAGCTAGTTGTTGATTATATATATATATATATATATATATATCATGTGATCGTAGGACTTGGATTTAGGACGAGCGTCTCGACGTGGGATTTTCGGAACATGATCGACAGATTTAAGGCGGGTATTTCTTCCTTGACCTTTATGTAGTTTTCCTTTGAGCTTAGTGTATGGTTATTATTCGATGGATTATATCGTGTTCGTTTGTTGTTTTCCTGCTTGATACTTATGCTTAATCTTTGAGGTTTCTAGTTATATCATATACAATCTCAACTCTTGATTTCTACTCTATTGCATATACACGTGTAGAGTATGTATTGTAGGGAGTGTCTGGCTGATTGAATTACCATGCTGATTGTGCATATGATGTGGATTGTATGTAGGATGGTATGTGTTATAGGAGTCATCATGTTGGCAGTACATTTGCATGTTGTATGTATACACGTATTTGTTATGTACTTTTAGAGGAGTTGTGTTGATTGTATATTTGTTGTATATACACGTTGTAACACCCGCCCTTTCTCGTGACTCAGAAGGGACGGCGTTACGATTCGTTACATCCATACATGCATATGAAATCATGGCAGCGGAAGAAAAATTGACATGAATTATATTTGTTATCATATGCATCTAAACAATCATGACATGTGAGCATACTAGCATTCGTGCAGATAAAATTTCTTTACTATCTATTACTTGAAACATGATACATGCTTGTTTTTAATTAGAGCATAAAGCTTACTAAATAAGAAGGAACTAAACACATATATATATTGTTTCCTAGAGTTGATGATAACTATGGAAACAAGAGATGGTATAAGTTCACCTAAAGTATAAACCATCCAAACAAGTTCAAGTCTTGACATATATATAAGTCTTGAAAACAACACATATCTCTTCCGCCATGCCACTGCCACACACATCTTTGTCCTTCCTGCTACTCCCTTTAGTTTAGTCATTCCTTACCCTTTTCTGTAGTACAAGAAAATTAAAACTATAAGCACATAGGCTTAGTAAGATCCTTTTCTACTCACAAAAGCCATGAATCATGAATTAAACATGGAGTAGTGACATGTTCATTTAACCAACATTTAGATTTAACATTTGCATGCTAGCATAAAGTAGAGTCGTATTCATTTGGGCAAATCATAAACATAGCATATGAGAGCATAAGCTTAAGGTAGTAGCATGTTCATCTAGGCATCATAGACATATCTCAAGAGAGCATTAACATAGCATATGAAAGCATAAAACTCATATAGCATGAAATAAGTATATGCAAGATGTTCTTTTGAAAGCATATATCCAAAATTCATACACTACAACAAAATCGCTCATAGACATCGGTTTTCCACCGGTGTCTATTTGATTTTCGACCGATGTCTATGAAGCCGATGTTAAAAGTCTGCCATTTTAGACATCGGGTTAAAACCGGTGTAGTATCACTTAACGACACCGGTCTTCGAATCGGTTATTAATGTTACTCTCCGCAAGTGTACGGAAATGTCGCAAGTAATATAAAAGATTATCGTATCCACAGGGACTGGAATAAGCACTAGAAATGACTCAATGCGAATTAGCTAAACAACTATCCAATCGTTTCAAAAGCAAAGTAAAGGTAAACAAATCTAATATTAAAGATCAACAAACAAGAGTTTAGAGTTTTGGGTTATGATAAAGGAAGATTCTAGGAGTTTCGGTTTCTTTGTAAGATTTCTTGAATGTAAATGGTTCACCAATTCTTATCCCTCAATTGCCAAACATGTAGAAAGTTGCCGGTTCCCTCTTGCAATAGACAACCGGCTAAGGACTGAGAAATGTATCTAAATAGGATTAATTAGACATGAACCTATGTTGTCCTTACACAAAAGTGCACCTATTACTATGCCTTCCTCGGATATCAACGTAGAAGCCCACGACTCATTAATCTATCAAGATACAAGAAGCTAATCATAAAATCCATCCTACTCTCTTGAATATCCCTATTTCCTCTTCAAGATTATCTCTCAAACGTCCTTACACGGGCTTGCACCTGTCACGTGGATCCCTCGGATGATCGAGTGAGAGTTTATCTTTACAAAGTCCATAAGAAATCCAAACAATCAATCAAGAATGAGAATTAAGCACAAATCACCATCAATCATTCAAGATCTAATTGATACAAGCAAGATAATGTCATTGAAACAAGAAAATGGCAAATCCATAAGAGATTACATCAATCCATCATACAAATACTCCCTTAATCCTAGAATACAAGATCTACTCCATGAATCGAGGAAGAAAACCCAAAGAAATAGAGATTACAAGCATTCCTTGAATCCCCCAATCCAAGAAACCAAGAAAAAGGGGGAAAGAGAAAACTTATCTATGAAGAAGCCTTGTCTTCGGATCCAATACTCGCTCCGGAGTCGAAATCGTCAAGATCTCCCTTAGAATCGCCCAGAAATCCTCCCAAGAATGGGAGGAAACCACCAAATCTTGCTTTCTCCCAAAGGGGGAGAGATCCCCTTTCAATTCATGAAGAAGGGTTTAAATAGAGGAGGGAATCGGGTGCCACACGGCCCCGTGACACGGCCGTGTGAGATTCACACGGCCATGTCCAGTTCCCTCTCTGCCAAACCTGCACGGCCGTGTGACTCCACACGGCCAGAACCCTTCTGCTCTCTGGAAATGCTACACGGCCGTGTGGTGCACACGACCACAGCCTGCTTGGTCTCTGGAAGTCTCACACGGCCGTGTAGATCCACACGGCCATGTAAGGCTTCTGCTCTGGTTGGCTTCAAATCTTGACACGGCCGTGCGAGGTCCACACGGCCATGTCATCTTCCTCTTCTGTTGGTGCCAAACTCCACACGGCCCGAGCTCCATCCCAGTGCATGGTTGTGTGAGGTACACGGCCCGGTGCTTTCTCCCTTCGTTTCCTCCAATGCATGCCCAAAGATGTAGATTCTTCACCAAATCGACTCCTGTGTACAGAAAATGCACAAAAAGCAGATCTCCGAACCAAAAGAGTAAATATGCTAAAAGGAAAGCTGGGAGTATAAAAATGCATAGATCAAGCATGCTCAAAGTATGTAAATGTGCGTAAAAACATGCATAAAGGAGTATATAATCTACGCACATCACACCCCCAGACTTAAACCTTTGCTTGTCCTCAAGCAAAATGCTGCAGTCTAAATTCATATGTTCTACAACACATTCATAAAACCCAGTGCACTTTCCTAATTCTATCAAAAAGTTTCATTAACAGGCATGATCATGGAAACAAGTAAAGTATGGTTCAAGCATAAAAATCTTGTGCGCAGTGTAAAAGTAACTCAACACCCTTCAAGTTTCAATCCATGTCCTAGTCAAGTCGTCATCAAATTTGAATTCCTAATGTTTCCAGTGAAAGACAAGTAACCAGTGATAGGCACTTACTTACCATTCACTTGGTTCATATTTCTCAACTAACCCAAGGTCTCAAAGGTGTGCTCAATCTCAAGAGAAGCTAAACAGTCATTTCCCCAGTAACCTAACTCGGTCTCAAAGGGGTGACTTGCTAGATTCCACTCATGACAACTGTTTTTTATATCCCTTATTGTGTTTTTTTTTTTATAAGTGTTTGCATTGTGCAAAACTTATTCACAAATGTACTTTTAGCACACATGTTGGGATATTTTGATTTTTCCAAATGAGCTTTAATGATTTGAGCCTCATCCAGTAACTAAAATGAAAGTTGAGAGATCACCATGGAAACCAAGTACTAAGCAAACAAGATGAATCATGACTATTTCAATGACATCAACTATTCCAACATCAAGCACAAGTGTAGTGAAGATAAAATCCTTAAGGTTGAACCAAAACTAAAACTCATCACCATAAGATTCTTAGCTTATTAATGCTTCCCAAGATAGAAAAAAGAACTACACAAAGTTTACTAGTAGCATCATGCGAACATCATGAATTGAGACAATAATCGTGCTAACATTTCACTTGAATCCAAGAAAGCATATAAGTGAAGATTTGATGTTCTCAAAATTTTTTTGCCATGATTATTTCAAAAACAAGCAAAATAAAGCAACAAGCAAAGAAAATAAGAACCAACATGAAAAACTAATCAAAAACTAAAAACTGAAAACCAAACTAAACAATACATGACACCAATACATGACACCCCCCCAGACTTAAACCTTTCATCGTCCCGATGAAATCAGTATGGTGGAGGAGGTGGAGGTGGACGAGGGAAAGGAGGTCTACGACGTGGTTGGCCAATAGGAAAACTAGGAAAACCTGGAATCTCACCCAAGGATCTATGATACTCATATAAAGCATCAACTTGTTGGCTAGTAAGCGTCATACTCTGCATAAAATCTCTCATCCTAGCCTGATCAGTATCATAATCCTGCACAAACTCAGCCACTTGACCTTGAAAATTCCTCGTAAACTGAAAATGATTTTGTACCTCCCTAAACTGATCATCAGATAAAGAGAAGCGCCCCTCCAACATTTTTCGTTGGGAATCTTGCTTCTCATGAAGTGATTCTAGAGACGTACGAAAATCTGAAAAATCAAACCTAGAAGATCCCGTGCCATATGCAAAAGAATGCCTAGCAGGCTCCATAAAACTAGAAGGCTGCGTATGTCCAGATGACGAGGGTTCATTATGTGGCTCAGTGTCTCCAGGTATAGAAGGGTTATCCTCAAAATCTAACTCAGAAATTACCCAATTAGCCCGGTTACGAATAGTAGTTCGTTCAGGAAAAGGAAGGGGTAAAGGAGAACCATTCCTCCTAGGAAACGCGAAACCATTCTCATCCCGAACGATCATTTTCATAGCAAGACATGTATCAATGTCAATCATGTCATTACCATGAATTATTTCCAACCCATCAACATCAAGATTTAAATTACAAGCTATTCGGGTAATCAAACCACCAAAAACAATTGATCCCGATGATGCCCTAGCTGATCTCAATAAGGTTTGAACAAAATGAAAACCAGAGTCAAATTCAACCTTATAAAGCATAGCCCATAAAGCATAAAGCTCTATCTTCTTAACCACCCCATCACTCTCTCCCCTACCAAAAATAGTTTTACTCATGACTCTATGTAGATACCTAAAGATGGGGTTTTGCATATGGGAGGCCTTAGCTCTTGAAGGCTCATAAGGTTGATCTAACCCAGTTATTGCATTCCAAAAATGATTCCAATTAAACCTTGGATCAAACCTACGAGGGCTACCGGTGGTTATTCCAAAACAAGAATTAAAGTCACTAAATGCCCATAGAAATTCTTGATTCATTAATCTAAAAGAGATTTTTCCAAAATAATCATCTTCATTAGTAAAATGGACATCCAATGAACTTAAAAATTTCAAAACAAGACGAGGATATGTAGGCAAATGTGTGTACATAATATCACTCCAATCCAAAAACCCAATCATCAAATCTACATCTTCCCTAATTCCAAGCATATCAAGAACAGTTGGGTCCATATATCTAGTACACACTATCTTTCTATTGACAAGAATTGCAAATCTGGTTACTTGATCATCATTTCTGAACACAATATTGAATTCATTGTCATTACCTTCGTTGCGTGAAGTCCTTTTGCCTTTGCCCTTCACTGGTTGTTTTCCTTTGTCTCTTGATGGCTCCTTCTCTTTGTCTCCACTAGATCCACCACCTCCTTTGCGTAATCTCTTCAAAATATTGGACATCTTGATGAGTTTAGACAGGGGAAGAATTATCTAGAGTTGTGGAACTTCAAAGAACAAAACTTCAAAGAACAAAAGATCTTAGGTTAGGAGAACAAAAGTCCAAGTCTTAGAGAGGAGGAGAATCGGATCTAAAAGATCTTGAGAGATTAGAGAGGAGTTTTTAAGAAATTGGGAGAGAAAGATATGTTTTGGAGAGTTGGGGGTGTGCGGAACACGGCCAAGATCTGGCCGTGTGAGGTAGGAGGTAGACTTTAATAGTTCTCCTACACGGGCCGTGTAGATCCACACGGCCTCCCCATTTTTCCTCTCGGGATTCTTTGCACGGGCCGTGTAGATCCACACGGCCTCCCCCTCTTCCTTCTCTAGATTCCTCGCACGGCCGTGTCTGGGGCACGGCCTCTCCATCTTCCCTCTCGGGATTCTTTGCACGGCCGTGTCTATGACATGGCCTATACCTTTTTCTCCTTGGGAGATCCCACACGGCCGTGTCTGGATGACACGGCCCAAACACTTCCATTCTCTGCAACCTTTGCCTGGCCGTGTATAGCACACGGCCTGACTCTGTTTTGCACCTAACCTGAAAACAAAAATCAAAAACAAGTAAAAACCAACAAAATGAATTTACACTAGCTAAAAAAAAAAATTCAATCTGGAGGGCGAGGTTCAAAAAAATACAACCTTTGTACCTCTTCTATTTTCGTGCCATGAATATATTTTTTCAGTCGTTGACCATTTACCTTAATTATCCCAAAATCTTTGTTCCAAATATCTACAGCTCCAAAAGGATAAACCTTCTTTACCTCATATGGACCCGTCCACCTTGACTTAAGCTTCCCAGGAAAAAGTTTTAATTTTGAATTGAACAACAAAACCAAATCTCCCACATTAAAGTCTTTATGAAGAATGTGTTGATCGTGCCATTTCTTTGTCCTTTCTTTGTAAGATTTAGCATGCTCATATGCATCCATCCTTAATTCATCAAGTTCGTTCAACTGAAGCTTCCTTTTCTCCCCTGCTCCTTTTAAATCCATATTCAAATTTGTAATTGCCCAATAAGCCTTATGTTCTAGTTCAACTGGAAGATGGCAAGGCTTACCATAAACTAATCGAAATGGGGTCATCCCTATAGGAGTTTTATAAGCAGTTCGATAAGCCCATAAAGCATCATCTAGTTTCAACGCCCAATCCTTCCTTGAAGTAGATACAGTCTTTTCCAATATGGACTTAATTTCTCGGTTAGATATCTCAGCTTGCCCATTAGTCTGAGGATGATAAGGTGTTGCTACTTTATGCTTCACTCCATATCTTCTAAGTAAGTTTTCAAACTGTTTCTCTATAAAATGTGATCCTCCATCACTAATGACTGCCCTTGGCACCCCAAATCTTGGAAAGATAATACTCCTAAATAATTTGGTAACTGTTCTCGCATCGCACGTAGGAGATGCCACAGCTTCTACCCATTTGGACACATAATCTACTGCCACAAGAATATACATATTCCCATATGAAAGAGGGAAAGGTCCCATGAAATCAATTCCCCAAACATCAAATAACTCAACCTCAAGAATGTAATTTAACATTGTTTCATTTCTTCTAGTTATATTCCCAGTTCTCTGACATTGGTCACAGGATTGAACAAACGACTTAGCATCCTTGAATAAAGTTGGCCAATAAAATCCTGCTTGAAGAATCTTCGTAATCGTTTTTGAACTACCCAGATGTCCTCCATAGGACGAAGAATGACAATGAAACAAGATATCTCTAACCTCTTCTTCAGGTATACATCTTCGATAAATCACATCATTGCATTTCTTGTACAGGAGAGGTTCATCCCAAACATAATTCTTAACTTCTGAAAAAAACTTTTTCCTTTGTTGATGAGAAAAATCCGGAGGTAACACTCCACTAGCAAGGAAATTCACAAAATCTGCATACCAAGGAGTTTTCACACTTGATAAGGCTAGTAAGTGTTCATCCGGGAATATGTCATCAATAGGCAAATCAACATCCACCTCATTTTCTGACTTTTGAGATATTCTAGACAAATGATCCGCTACTACATTTTCAGCTCCTTTCTTATCCCTAATCTCAAGGTTGAACTCTTGCAAAAGTAAAATCCACCTGATTAATCTAGGTTTAGCGTCCTTCTTTCCAAGTAGATACCGGATAGCTGCATGATCAGTATATACTATTACTCTTGATCCCACTAGATAAGATCTAAATTTATCAATAGCAAATACCACTGCCAATAATTCTTTTTCCGTAGTAGAATAGTTTACTTGGGCTGCATCAAGTGTTTTACTTGCATAATGGATCGCATGCAAAATCTTATTTCTTCGCTGTCCCAAAACTGCTCCTACAGCAAAATCACTAGCATCACACATTATTTCAAAAGGAAGATCCCAATCAGGTGCTTGAATGACTGGAGCTGTTGTAAGAGCACTCTTAATTTTATTGAAGGCTTCAATACATTCGCTATCAAAACAAAACTCAACATCTTTAATCAACAGATTAGTTAATGGCTTGGAAATCTTTGAAAAGTCCTTAATAAAGCGTCTATAGAAGCCAGCATGTCCTAAAAAACTCCTAACTCCTTTTATATTGATGGGTGGGAGTAATTTGTCTATTACTTCCACTTTTGCTGGATCTACCTCAATACCACGCTCTGAAATTTTATGCCCCAAAACTATCCCTTCCTTAACCATAAAATGACATTTTTCCCAATTCAACACTAGGTTTGTATCTTCACACCTTTTTAGAACAGTAGAAAGATTTGACAAACAAGAATCAAAGTCATTCCCATAAACTGAGAAGTCATCCATGAAAACCTCCATAATTTTCTCTATTAAATCTGAAAAAACTGCCATCATGCACCTCTGAAAAGTGGCTGGAGCATTACAAAGCCCAAATGGCATCCGACGATAGGCAAAGGTACCATAAGGGCAAGTAAAAGTAGTCTTCTCCTGGTCTTGAGGATGAATTGGAATTTGAAAAAAATCAGAATATCCGTCCAAGTAACAAAAATAAGAATGTTTAGCCAATCTTTCAAGCATTTCATCAATAAATGGTAAAGGGAAATTATCCTTCCTTGTTTCTTTATTCAACTTCCGATAATCAATGCACATTCGCCACCCCGTCACTGTTCGTGTTGAAATTAGCTTATCTTCTTCATTCTTGATAACAGTCATTCCTCCTTTTTTTGGAACCACGTGGACTGGACTCACCCATGCACTATCTGAAATTGGATAAATAATCCCCGCATCAAGTAGTTTAATCACTTCCTTCTTTACTACCTCTTTTAAATTTGGATTTAGTCTCCTTTGATGCTCAATTGAGTTCTTGTACCCCTCTTCAAGTAAAATTCTATGCATACAGAGAGATGGACTAATCCCTTTTATATCTTCTATTGTATATCCAATGGCCTTTCTATGCAACCTTAACTCATCCAACAGTCTCTTTGTTTCAAACTCATTTAACTGAGCACTAATTATAACTGGATAAGTAGAATTCGGCCCAAGAAATTCATACTTAAGATTTGGGGGTAATGGTTTAAGTTCAAGTTGAAGTGGTACTATCTCTGGAAAAACTGGCTCTTGTTCTATCAACATAGTCTCCTCCTCAGCCAAGCTTTCTTCTAACAACTCTTCATTGTCTAAAGACAGATCTTCCTCCTTATGATCACCAAGACATACCCCCGTTTCTGTTGAAAATGCTTTTTCACCAAATGTTTTTGATAATGATGCACAACACCAAGGAAATAATGTTTGGAAATCACTTTGATTCAAGATAAGCCCTTTTTCAACATCATCCTTTCCTCCAATGATATCCATTGTCAAGAATGAACTATCTTGCTCTGCCCAATCATTGGAATTTTGCGTGATTCTGCCAACTATCTCAAAAGTTTCTTCTAGACTTTTTTTCAAAAATGATCCTCCAGATGCTAAATCCAGTTGATTCTTATTTGAGAAAGAAAGCCCAACATAAAACAAATGCATAATTAACCATTTCTCAATTCCATGATGTGGACATAACTGCAGAAGAGAAGAATATCTTTCCCAGGCTTGGTACAATTTTTCTCCATCCAATTGCTTAAAATTTAAAATTTGACTTCTCAAATAAGTAGTTTTCCTTGGAGGGAAATATTGGTCAAGGAATTTTTGCTCTAACTCATCCCATGTTCTGATACTTTGAGACTTTAGAGAGTTGTACCATCTTTTTGCAGCACCCTTCAGACTAAAAGGAAAAGCAAGCAGCTGAATAATATCAGATGAAACTTCTTCATATTTCAAAGTACAACAATATCTATAAAACTCCATCAAATGGGAATAAGGATTTTCAATCTCTAATCCTCCAAACTGAGTTTTCTGAACCATGGAAACAAAAGATGGTTTCAGTATAAAATTTCTTGCTTGTATGTTAGGGTAAACAATTGCTCCCATTTGTTTTGCAGACTTCGGAGCTCCATAATCTCCTAGTGACTTGCACACCATGTTTAGATATTCTTGTTCTTCGATTTGCCTTTGCAGAATTCTTCTTTTATGGAAAGTTCTATCAATCTCAGGGTCAAAAGGAAAGAATTCCCCTGCAAAGTTAGATCTTCGCATACACAAGAACAAGATTGCAGATAACAATTCGACACAAAAAGGAAAATAAAAGAATAAAAAATGCAGAATTGAGTTTGCACAAAAAAATTAACAAGAAGAGAAAGTCATACAAGAAAGTAAAAAAAAAAAACAGAAATCTAATGATTAGTTACAACTATGCAATATGAAAGGAAAACAAATGTTATGTTTAGTCTAACTCAATTGATAATTCCTAATGTTATAGCGCAGTTCCCCGGCAACGGCGCCAAAAACTTGTTACTCTCCGCAAGTGTACGGAAATGTCGCAAGTAATATAAAAGATTATAGTATCCACAGGGACTGGAATAAGCACTAGAAATGACTCAATGCGAATTAGCTAAACAACTATCCAATCGTTTCAAAAGCAAAGTAAAGGTAAACAAATCTAATATTAAAGATCAACAAACAAGAGTTTAGAGTTTTGGGTAATGATAAAGGAAGATTCTAGAAGTTTCGGTTTCTTTGTAAGATTTCTTGAATGTAAATGGTTCACCAATTCTTATCCCTCAATTGCCAAACATGTAGAAAGTTGTCGGTTCCCTCTTGCAATAGACAACCGGCTAAGGACTGAGAAATGTATCTAAATAGGATTAATTAGACATGAACCTATGTTGTCCTTACACAAAAGTGCACCTATTACTATGCCTTCCTCGGATATCAACGTAGAAGCCCACGACTCATTAATCTATCAAGATACAAGAAGCTAATCATAAAATCCATCCTACTCTCTTGAATATCCCTATTTCCTCTTCAAGATTATCTCTCAAACGTCCTTACACGGGCTTGCACCTGTCACGTGGATCCCTCGGATGATCGAGTGAGAGTTTATCTTTACAAAGTCCATAAGAAATCCAAACAATCAATCAAGAATGAGAATTAAGCACAAATCACCATCAATCATTCAAGATCTAATTGATACAAGCAAGATAATGTCATTGAAACAAGAAAATGGCAAATCCATAAGAGATTACATCAATCCATCATACAAATACTCCCTTAATCCTAGAATACAAGATCTACTCCATGAATCGAGGAAGAAAACCCGAAGAAATAGAGATTACAAGCATTCCTTGAATCCCCCAATCCAAGAAACCAAGAAAAAGGGGGAAAGAGAAAACTTATCTACGAAGAAGCCTTGTCTTCGGATCCAATACTCGCTCCGGAGTCGAAATCGTCGAGATCTCCCTTAGAATCGCCCAGAAATCCTCCCAAGAATGGGAGGAAACCACCAAATCTTGCTTTCTCCCAAAGGGGGAGAGATCCCCTTTCAATTCATGAAGAAGGGTTTAAATAGAGGAGGGAATCGGGCGCCACACGGCCCCGTGACACGGTCGTGTGAGATTCACACGGCCATGTCCAGTTCCCTCTCTGCCAAACCTGCACGGTTGTGTGACTCCACACGGCCAGAACCCTTCTGCTCTCTGGAAATGCTACACGGCCGTGTGGTGCACACGGCCACAGCCTGCTTGGTCTCTGGAAGTCTCACACGGCCGTGTAGATCCACACGGCCATGTAAGGCTTCTGCTCTGGTTGGCTTCAAATCTTGACACGGCCGTGCGAGGTCCACACGGCCATGTCATCTTCCTCCCACACGGCCCGAGCTCCATCCCAGTGCATGGCCGTGTGAGGTACACGGCCCGGTGCTTTCTCCCTTCGTTTCCTCCAATGCATGCCCAAAGATGTAGATTCTTCACCAAATCGACTCCTGTGTACAGAAAATGCACAAAAAGCAGATCTCCGAACCAAAAGAGTAAATATGCTAAAAGGAAAGCTGGGAGTATAAAAATGCATAGATCAAGCATGCTCAAAGTATGTAAATGTGCGTAAAAACATGCATAAAGGAGTATATAATCTACGCACATCAATTAACCGGTGTAGTATCACTTAACGACACCGTTTCATCAACGGTGTAAAACCGATGTAATATTGTATGTTAATAACACCAGTTTTGGCAGCGGTAAATGACCGATGTAATATTACTTTATAACACCAGTTTTACATCGGTGGAAAACCGATGTAATATGTATATTTTTTAACAGCACATATTTGATTTTAAAACCGACAATAACAAAAAAAAATACACAAATATTCACAAATTGTACAAATATTCATCATTCAATAATATCCATAAAATACATAAATATTCACAAATTATATAAATAATCTTCTTACAACAATATCCATAAAATACCCAAATATTCTTTTTACATCAAAAGCTAGCTAATAGATATCAAAATCAAAGTATAACATTCTGTTAACACATCAATGTACAACTGTCTCAAATGTAATCTAGCATGCATTCAACCCACTCGAACCACACTTCATCAATTTCAACTCTGGAGTACTTGAGATTTGTAAACTGTAAAAACACATAAATCCACCATATGTCAAATAACTAAAACAAATGTGTGCATGTATCAAATAAAATAGAATACTGAGTTTTTAAAGGCTGCTGTGGAAGATAACGAATATAACAGTGAAGGAAGCATAGAAGAACAAAGAAAATGTTCATAGTTAACAAGCAAATGAAGAGATATACTATTTATTGTACTACCTCTGATGCCATCTTCCAAATCTCATAAGCAAGAATGCAACTGTGCCCTTTGTATACACATGGCTAATAGACATAATACAATAAGGAGCAAAAGCTATAAAATTCACCATCACCACGCAATCAATGAAGCAGGCAAACACAAGGTGGGTTGATATGCAGTGAATAAAAAGGCAACTGTGCCCTTTTTTTGTGGCTTTCATCTTTCCCAGATAATTCCTTCAGTGATTTTTGCTACTCACTTGGTTTCTGTTTTTTCACATCTTTGTATTAGCGGAATGGATTAAGATTATAAAACCCTCTTACATTTCTTTTGCAGTTGGTTGATTTTGAGAGCTGGAAAATTATTTTCTCAGAATCTAAGAAAAGTGTTGGTTACTTCAGCAGAGTCTCTCTTCCAGAATATAATGTTCCTCGAGAGCAACAAGAAATGGAAATTCAAGCTAACATCTTTGCTTTTGGAGTAGTTTTACTGGAAATAATCAGTGGAAGACCTCCATATTGCAAGGAAAGAGGGTGTCTGATAAATTGGGTAAGATGCATATTTGAAAATATTTGATACTCAAAAACAGCATCAGCTTCTTGTAACAGATACTGAGGGCATAAACCCAAATTTTTTCTTATTTCCTACAAACTTCCGATAATCATTTGTTCCATGTAGTTTAGAAGCTTAATTCACAACAAGCCCTCTAATCAGTTCATACAATAGTCAGGGCAAGTTAAAGGTTGTATTACCTCTATTTAGCTACCTTATCACATCCCAACTGAGGAAACCATAGCCTCGCTGCAAATCACAAGTTTCTTTCAACATTACCTTCCCTTTGGAGAATCATTAGTTGGAAAAGACATAACATTGTTTGCCCTTTGGGTTCGCTAGTCTCAAGATATATCCTTCTTGATCCAACAGTTTGTGATTCATATTAGTAGATTCATGCTATATATCCACGGCTCATTGTTCTTCTATGTTATACAGGCCACAAAGTATCTTCAAAACCCACAAGAGATAAGTAAACTAGTAGACCCTGAACTGAAAAACACAAAGTCAGAAGACCTCGCGGTTTACAGTTAGCCATGTGCATGAAGATGGGGGTCTAAAAGTGTATATCTGGTTAAGTAGGGTCATACTTGATGGTAGATGTACAAAAAAAAATTGGTTCTCAAAATTCAGAAAATACACTTAAACAATAAAAAAAAAAAAAACTTAGTTTAGAGTCACAAAATGAACCTTTTGCTATGAAATAGGAGCCCAACATTTAAACAATCAAAATAAGGATTAGTATTGATTACCCATTTATCTTAATAGGTTAGGTTAAATTCGAGTATCAATCCTTTAATCCTAAGGTTACCATTTAAGATAGCTTATCCAGCCACTCTACTCACTGCATCTCCTAATCTTTATTTCCTTTCTTCTTAGGCAATCATTTAGTCTCCAACTAGTATATGGTTTGTAACAAAAGCATAGCATTCGGTTTGTATAAAAAAAATCATTGTAACAAAAGCATAGCATCCGGTTTGTATCAAAAAATCATAGCAAGCACGAGTTTGTAAATCACGAATAAGTATTGGCAACATAATAGGCAATGAATCAGCCAATATTGGAATTCAAGCAGGACAAATTGAACTTGAGATTAAGTATTGCATAAAGAAAGAATTGGATTTACCATATCCTTCCATAGAGATAATTTGTAAATCACCACCAAAATAGCGAGCATAGAGACGACTAATTGGAAGCCCATAACCATAACCAGCCATAATTACTCCATCTGAGCTTCCTTCATCGTTTTCCTCGAGTGGATTTTTAGCAGTGCTATAGAGATATGTGAAAATCTTTGGAAGACCACTTCTTGGTATGCCACCCCCTTCATCTGATATCTGAAATAATTGATAGCATATCAAGATCAGTATTCCAAAGCTAGAAAAACTAGATGATTGATATGTAACAAGAAATTCCTCGAACCATGAGTATTAACAAACAGAGAAATGCCATAAGATATAATTTAATGATATTAAGAAGAAGATAAATTACAAAAATTAGAAAATTTTTGCATTTATCCGGGTGTTATACTTGTATCAACAGCAGATGCTGATATACATGTTGGCAGTAAAAGATTTTCAACAGGCTCTGACGTATTCTTGTATGCATATAGTCAGATATAGACAAAGTGGAAGACTCTTGGATTTCACATAATCATTGTCTGGTTTAAAAATAACCAGTAGCAATGAGCCCCAAATTCATGAAATATTTGAGAATTTCCCTAACTTTCATTTGTAATAGTTTTCTGATAAATCTGATTAACCACTTTAAAGAGTGAGGAGTTAGTCCAATTATGTTCTTCAATGTATAATTGTTCTCTGTCTTGCAAATCTACATCTGGTGGTTCTGCAGTATCAACACTTTTCAAGAAATAAAAAATGCCTGCAAGACATCAGTAACTGTCAAGAATTCCCAAAGAAAATATAATTTAAATTCATATTTTTCATCTTCACTACATCTAGTTTCTATTTTCTAGAGTACCTAGTATTCTGTGTTAAATTCAAATTCTGCAACTTGCCAAGACAGCATGAATTTTTAACTAATCCTTTCTTATTCTTGAAGTATTGCAATCTTGCTTACCAAGCAGAATAACAGTAATTGAAGATTAAGTATTTATTGGTATCGTACCTTTATTGTAACATCTTCAATCCCATCAGCGACAATAATTCTAACAGGAGGGGCATTCTTATCAGAATTCATAAAACATTCTTGAACCGCACGCAGAGAGTTTTTTACCAACTCAAAGACCATAAGGTGCAAATGAGAAGGAACATACCTGGTCCACAGTAGCAAGTTGAAAGAAATAATCAGATAAGTCATAAATATACAATATCATCAAAAAATTATTTATACAGTAAGGATGTGAACCTCAAACAAAAAGAAAGTTATAATCATATTACTCTGAAACGAGAGGATTGGTTATACTAATTCCTCCTCCTCGCGCTCTCCCCTGCCTTGTGTCTCTTGGGGAAGCACGAGTTTGGGATGAGGATCATGGCCTTCGTGACCTTCTGCGGGCTGAGGACGGGGGACCTGAGGCTGATCGCTAGGACTGTGCTGCCGAAAATTTTCTTGGAGAACCTCCATCTGCATGCATGCGAGGTGCTGAAAGGGAGGCGAGCTGTTGTGCTCACCACCTTGCCGAGGCTCATGGTGGAGGGATTCTTGAAGGAGTACTTAGAGGTGGGGGAGGTGGTGGGGGCGGAGCTGCAGGTGGTGAAGGGCTGCTACTTCACGGGGGTCATCTCTTGGCCTGACAAACAGAGAGCTCTCAGGGACATGGTCAAGGCCGGTGCGGCCATTGTGAACCTCTCCAATGTCCACCACCACCAACTCTCGGCCAAGGTTGGACCTGCATTTCTTTCGATTCCACGTTAGTCGATCAAAGATATGAGTTAAAAGTGATTGTTTTATTTTTCAGGAAATTTATGTCGTGAGAGAGGAGGAATCAAGGAGTGAGAGCAGCAAAATGCCGAGAAACAAGTACCCGAAGCCACTTGTGTTCCATGACGGAAGACTGGCTTTTCTCCCGACGCCATGCGAGATGATGGCGTTCTTCATGTGGATACCCGTGGCAATCCCTTTGGCCGTGTTCAGGATCGCGATGGGGATCGTTTTCCCTTATAAAATATCCATCTTCATCGCCGCCGTCACCGGAATCCGATTCCGGAGGGCCGGAGATGGGAAAGCGAACGGGGAGAAGAAGGGGGTGGTGTACGTGTGCACGCACCGGACGCTGTTGGACCCGGTGATGCTGTGCTCGGCGCTGGAGAGGACGGTGCCGGCCGTGACGTACAGCCTGAGCCGGGTGTCGGAGGCGTTGGCGCCGATGCGGACTGTGCGGCTGACCCGGGACAGGGGACGAGACGCGGCGACGATGCGGCGGCTGCTGGCGGTGGAGGGGGGCCTGGCGGTGTGCCCGGAGGGGACGACGTGCCGGGAGCCGTACCTGCTGCGGTTCAGCCCGCTGTTCGCGGAGGTGGCGGAGGAGGTGGTACCGGTGGCTCTGGACGCGCGGGTGGGAATGCTGTACGCTACCAAGGCCTCCTCTTCTCAACCAAATGGAGGAGTTGGAGGAGATGCGGTGTGGTTGGACGGAGAAGCAAGTTCGTCGTGTCTTGATCCTGATCGGGAGAGGATCTAGGAAGGGGGGAAGAGGGAGATGAGGTTGAGAGAGATGGTCGGAGGTTTAGGTTTAGGCTGAGAGAGATGGTCGGATGGTCGGAGGTTTAGGTTATCGCGAGAGAGATGTCGTGCGGAGGAAGGGCGGGATAAAGATTTAGGTTTGGAGGGAATTCACAGTGTGCAGATTTTGGCTTGTGGGGAAAAATTAAAATATTATTTGGGTTCATTAACATCGGATTTTAAAAACCGATGTTAAAATCGGTGTCTATTAACCAAAAAAAGGGCGCTCATAGACATCGCCTAAAAAACCGATGTCTATGAGCTAAAATCTGCGCTCATAGACACCGGTTTTTAGAAAAACCGATGTAAAATACTCAAAGACATCGGTTTTAGCCTAAAACCGTTGTTGTTCACCTGATGTCTATGAGCGATTTTGTTGTAGTGATATAGCATGAAATAAGTATATGCAAGATGTTCTTTTGAAAACATATATATCCAAAATTCATATAGCATGAAATAAGTATATGCAAGATGTTCTTTTGAAAACATATATCATATAGGTACTTAAACATAAATCTCAACATGAGGGCCCGACATTGTACCACATACATGAATTGCGCGCATCCTAAATAAATCTGAGGTAACTAATCTCGAACCTACTAGGAACTAGGCCCGTTTCCTTGACCATCGACCTAGGGGCAACTTAGGAGCCCATCCCATGGACCATTCTTAGGGTCCGGTACAAGCCAATACAAAAGTAAAATAGCATATCATATTCTTGTCATATCATGAAACATAACATGTTCTTGTCATATCATGAAGCATATCATGTTCTTGTCATATCATGAAGAGTGCTCTTAGCCCCAACTTAAAGGGAAGCATCTCTTATGCATTTCATCATACATAATCTTTTCATAAGCATAACATGGTGACATAAAGTTCACATATAACATAGCATAACATAGAGAGTCATTATCATGCGTAGTTAGGGTTTTGAACTTCCCACAAATCCTAATTCACATCTTCGCCGAAACTTGCATGGACATGATCTTAAATTTTAAGCAACTTTAAAACATGAAAACCTTAACTAACATCATATAGTGGATCACATACCATAAGGAATCATAAGCAAGCATAGTTTAGGTTTTAAAACTTTCTCAAGTCCTTTTTATTCCTTCTTGGCCGAAACCCTAAGAGCATGGTTCTAGGTTTTTATCAACTTTAAAACATGAAAACCTTAACTAACATCATATAGTGGATCACATACCATAAGGAATCATAAGCAAGCATATTTTATGTTTTAAAACTTTCTCAATCCTTTTTATTCCTTCTTGGCCGAAACCCTAAGAGCATGGTTCTAGGTTTTTAGCAACTTTAAAACATGAAAACCTTAACTAACATCATATAGTGGATCACATACCATAAGGAATCATAAGCAAGCATAATTTAGGTTTTAAAACTTTCTCAAGTCCTTTTTATTCCTTCTTGGCCGAAACCCTAAGAGCATGGTTCTAGGTTTTTAGCAACTTTAAAACATGAAAACCTTAACTAACATCATATAGTGGATCACATGCCATAAGGAATCATAAGCAAGCATAGTTTAGGTTTTAAAACTTTCTCAAGTCCTTTTTATTCTTTCTTGGCCAAAACCCTAAGAGCATGGTTCTTAGTTTTTAGCAACTTTAAAACATGAAAACCTTAACTAACATCATATAGTGGATCACATACCATAAGGTATCATAAGCAAGCATAGTTTATGTTTTAAAACTTTCTCAATCCTTCTTGGCCGAAACCCTAAGGGCATGGTTCTAGGTTTTTAGAAACTTTAAAACATGAAAACCTTAACTAGCATAATATAGTGGATCACATACCATAAGGAATCATAAGCAAGCATAGTTTGGGTTTTAAAACTTTCTCAAATCCATTTTATTCCTTCTTGGCTGAAACCCTAGGGGCATGGTTCTAGGTTTTTAGCAACTTTAAAACATGAAAACCTCGAAAGCTACTTGTACTGCAGGTGAGGAGATACTTCCTCTCGCTTGGTCTATCACAAAAGAATACCCTTGTGGAGAGAAAAATAACAAGGAAGATCCTTCACTTCTCGGACTCCCCCTTGTATATTTTGTTTGTATGAAGACTTAGGCCTTGAGGACTCCTCCTTGTGAAGTCTTCCTAAGGATGAACCCTAGGCTGGTTTCCGAAAAAGAAGAAGAAGAAGAAGAAGGGGAAGAACTAGGTTCGGTGGAGGAAGAAGGAGGAGGAAGGAGAGAGGAGAAAGCAAAGTTTGCATTCCCTTGCCTCTTATTCTTTCTTACTCTAAATGAAAAGAGGAGGAAGAAAACAACTTGCTATCCTCTTGTTTCCTCACTTAATCACTTTCTCATTTATGCTTAGTGAAATAAGAGAAACCAAACTTTTCATTCTAAAGAGGAGAAAGGTGTCCCTTCCTCTTAACTACAATTCCCCCTTTCTTTCTAACAGCACTCCCCTGCTGGGGCTACCGGTTATCACATATCACATAATACTTGTCACTTGCTAAGAGGTTCAAGGTTAAAACCTTGGTCATGCCTCTTTTTGGTTCTATTTCTCTTTTTTAAAAAAAAAAAAAACCCACATAAAGCCCTTTCTAATCATGTAAAATATATATAAAATTTGCTAGAGACCCTAGGGGTGTTACACACGTGTCTGGTGTGTTTATACTGGAGGATACATGTTGATTGTACTTATGTTCTGTGTACGTGTTTGGTGGGATTATTGGAGATTTTTGGTTGATTATACATGTGTAGTTGTGTACATATGTTTGGTGGGATATGTGTGAGGTATTATGACGATTATATTCATGTTGTGGGGTACTTATGTGGATTTGGAGGTTGTATTGATGATGACGGTGTCTGTATCATGATTATATATATCATGTTCATCATTCATTTTATGCTGTCGACCATTGTCTCCCTTGTGTGAGAGAATCGTCAGTCGTTTTGGTTTAGCGCCGCACACTCGGTCACTCATGGGTAGTGGTAGCTGGAGCAGTTGCCGCTCATCCTGTCGTGCCACCCGGTGACGAGGTTTGTGAGATCCCGCGTTGTGAGCAGTTAGGGACCCTGATGCTATGTAGTTAGATAACTACTAGCAGACTATCCGCCTCGACCACTCTATAGTGGGATGGAGGGTAGTATAGTCGTCACAGACCCAAGCCTCTCGGCCATACAGGGGTCGTGGTGTCTAGAGAGGTGGCGGGGTGACCATGGAGCATGCATGCACATTTGCATATGATGCACGGTGCATCTGTGGAGTTATATTTGCATATATGCCTAGTAGATACTAGTTGCATGTGATTGTGATGTGTTGCACTTGTTTGAGATACGATTGTTGCATATGGATGCCATGTTGCATACATGTCATTTATTTTACATGTATATGTAGTCATATTTATATTGCACAGGTGTCACGAGTAGGTCTATTGCAGATCCGATGAGTTTACTGATCATTATACCATGTCTTGATTTTAGATTGGGTATGTATTTATCATTATGTCAGTAGTGGTTTGTGCAGTTTGTATGTCAGTTATGATTATGTCTAGTTATTCCATCAGATATGTTTAGATGCATTGATTATGATAGTATGATCATGTTCTCTATTTCCCTATTGAGACTGTATACCTTTGATCTCCATGTTTATTTATGGACCATGCATTGTTTTCTCTATTACCGGCTGAGTTACCTATATATACTCACCACCACATTTATACCTTTATGTTTTCAGGTAGCAGTTAGATGTTTGGTGTGTCGCTTGGAGTATCCTGTCTGCCGGGCCCTACGTCACATCCGGAGACCGCTTTGGGTTCGTTTTATGTTTTACTTGTATTTGGCATTTGTGTATTTGGTGTTGTTGTTGTATTTGTGTTGTTGTGGTTGCTATATAAAGCCTCGCCGACTAGTAGTGTGTTAATTTGTTTTATATGGGCTTTTCGTTATCGTTTTTTTGCTGTGTTAGTTTTTGGTACAGCCGAGTGGGTTGTTTAATGTATATATATAACTGCGTGGTTGTGTTTATTCTTGTTCCAGCCGAGTGGGCTGATTATTTAACTGCGTGGTTGTGTATATATTCTAGTCGTATGTGGCTGATGTATTTTGTTTGTATGTATGCTTCAAATTGTCACCGATACGGGGGAGATGTTGCCGGATTTTTGTCTAGCAGGGACTCCTCTGGGGGTGTGACACCACTGGCAAGGTATGCAAACATATGCATTGCATCAGAATCAAACCCTAATTTTCATCTTCTTCCAGATTGTTTTCCTTTCTTCTCGCGAGAGACTAACTGGAGCGTCGGAAGGCCTAGCCAGGGATTTCCACCCCGGTCTTAGGTCACTAACACTTTGTTCGTTGGTCTCATTGTGCGCAGGAAGAGGACCATCCATTGGATTGCTGAGTCTTCACCGATCCACGGAGGCACTTCGTCAGAGTTCATTTTTGTGAGGTATTCTTCGTAGATCCACTCTGGTTTTCTCAGGTCCATCTTTTTACATTTAAGCTCTTGTGAGGTCTGCTGTGGTTTTCTTGGATCCTTCCCTGTTCGTCGGCATCATGGTCATTATTCGTCATCGCTCATCGTCGCCCATCACTTCATCTCGCAAGCACTTAGACAGGATCATATGGGTTCCTCCTGGACTATCCATTACCTTGATAAATCCTATCGAGGCTATGATCTAGGGGGAGCCAATAGAAAGACCATCATTATCGATAAATTTGTTTGATGCTTGTTTTACTGCTTACATGCTTAGACTAGGCTAGATAAGGACCTAGGCGTGATTTACACTTGATTAGTTAGACCTAGGGGTTTTAAAAAGGAAATTAAATATCCAATTTCTTTGAAAGGCTTTGTCTGGAAGTGGTGGATGATCTCATACCCAAGAAGATCTAGTACCTCGCCACAACCTGGAAGTCAATCTTTGAAATGAATATTTAATTGACTGATTATAAACCTGAGTCTAATTCAAATGTAAATTAATCTTTAGATGATAACCAAAATCAAAGATAAAATTAACATCTCACAAAAACCTATAAGGTTCTCTGATTGATAATTTAGAAAAGGGTGAGATGGACTTAGGTAAAATTTAGAATTAATTAATCATTTAATAAATCTAATTTTAATAAATCATTTATTAAATCTTAATTAACAAATCTATAAATCTTAATTATTTAAAAAATCTAATTTAATAAAATCTTAATTATTTAATAAATCTAAGTTAATAAAATCTTAATTAATCATTTAATAAATCTAATTTAATAAAATCTTAATTAATCATTTAATAAATCTAATTTAATAAAATCTTAATTATTTAATAAATCTAATTTAATAAAATCTTAATTATTTAATAAATCTTAGTTAATAAAATATTAATTAATAATTTAATCTAATCTAATTTAATAAATTTAATCTTATCTAATTTAATAAATATAATTTAATAAAATTGATTTATTATGTCTAATCAATTCATAACTTTACTTAATAAATTCAATTAAACACAAAACCATCTCACAGTCACCCATAGGAATAACATGTTTGACAATCTAAACTGGGTGAGATGGAGTAGTAAGGAGCTAATTTCAATCAAACTATCTTTTAATCCGTCAAATTGAACCAAATCAAATACTTTATGTGTAGGAACATAAAGATTTGTATCAATGGATACTCCAGACACATGACTGGAGACAGATTAAAATTCACTAAGCTACAACAAAAGAACTTAGCGTCAGTTGCATTCGACAACGACGGAAAACTTAAGGTAATCGAAATAGATAATATCTAACTGAGTTCCGATTTTATTATTCGAAAAGTTCTGATACTTGATAAAAAAATTTTTAACTTACTTAGCATTAGTCAATTATGTGACTTTAGGTACTTAGTCACATTTTCAAAATCTAAATGTTTAATTAAAAATATTAAAAATCCTCAAATTTCACTTAAGGGAATTAGGAAACAAAATATTTATACAATTGATCTACCAACTTCCTCACTAAAGTGTCTCCTGACACAACAGGAGGAAACTAAGTTGTGGCACAGAAAACTGGGCCACACACATACCAGCCCCATTTAAAAAATGAGTCAAAATGGATAATCTGATAAATATAGTGATGGATATCAATGGAAAAATGAAAGACAATCTTAATGTAACAAAGGATATGCGACTCATTTGTAAAAGCCTCACTCTTGATGTCGATGAAAATAGCAGGGGATCAAAGCCAAAGGCAGTTCATACATTAAATAAGGATCAGCGACGTGTCCTATGTGAATGGTTGAAATCTTTGAAATTTCTAGATGGGTATGTCTCTAATCTTGGAAGATGTGTCGATGTGAAAGAATGCATGTTAATTGGTATAAAAAGTCATGATTGTCATATAATAATGCAAAGACTTATTCATATTGCTTTTAAGGAACTCTTACCATAATTTGTATAGGGAGCGATTATGGATTTAAGTATTTTCCTACATGATATTTACTCAATAGTTTTGAGACGTACACACATGGAGAATTTCGAGAAAGACATTCCAATCATTTTGTGCAATTCGAAAAGGATATTTCCACCCCTTTTTTTTTTATTCCATGGAACATTTTTTGGTTCACTTGCCATATGAGGCCAAAGTTGGAGGACCTGTCCATTTTCAGTGGATGTATCCATTTGAAAGGTAGAATTTCTTTTTTCTATACTTTGACTCTTTGAAATGCAAAAAAAATTACTAATCCTGGATTATATATTAATATTTAATATAATTTGTTATATTACCAACATATTCTTATAACATTTGAAGAAAAAAGTGAAAAATAAAGCACAAGTTGAAGCCTCTATTGTTGCATACATTGTGGAGGAAGTAACAACTTTTGCATCATATTATTTTAAACCTCATGTTCATAGCAAAAGGCGAAGAGCGGGCAGAAATGATGAAGGTCCTATTGATCCAAATGTCAACTCATTTTCAATTTTTAACTAACTTGGTCGACCAAGTGGATCAGGTAAACAAAGATACTTAACTAGTAAAGAATAGCGAGCAACCCAGACCTATATTTTACTAAATTATCCAGAAGTATCGTCATATTATGAGTAAGTATATATTTTTATTTTATTTTTTTAATGTTGTAAATTTTTTGTGTAATAATATGTTTTTATGAGTAGGATATTTCATAACTTATATTCTGAATTGTCGACACAAGAGTTTGATCGATTTTGCGAAGAAGAATTTGCTTCATGGTTCAAATCATATGTAAGTAAACAAACTATATATTTGGTTGATACATATGCATACTTTTAACAATTGGTATTTTGACCTTAGGCTCATGGTAATCAAGCTCACCTTGAGTAAGAATGGCTAATCCATCTATCATGGGGTCCAAAATCATTCGTACGCACTTGGCCAGCATATTTCATAAATGGATATAATTTTCATACTCAAGAATATGGAATGGAAAAGAATACCATGAATAGTGGGATGTGCGTATCGTCATCCAATGAAGGAGGTGCAAGCAATGATTTTTATGGTTTGTTGGATGAAATTATAGAAGGTGCATCCACATTATAATTTGGTTGAAATAAATCATAAGAGATTTTATAAGAGATATGAACCATTTGTGTTGGCACAACAAGTAATTCAAGTATTCTATTCTTCGTATCCTAGTTTGAAACGTGATAAGATTGATTGGTGGGTTGTTTGTAAAACCAAAGCAGGAAAAAAAAATGAGGCACATTGGGAAAACATTGCATATCAACAAGAGGAAGTTGCAAACACCTTTCAGACTGAGGAATATATTATTCCAACTTTTCGAGATCCCAGCGGTGTAGTTATAAACGTGAATACAAGTGAAATTGATGATGATGAGGAGGAGGATAATGACAATGAGGACTTTGATTTTTGATGATGGGTAAGTTTTGTTAGCTTATTTAAAGGAATTTGCCATTTTTTTTACATTTGTGGCACTAGTTTTTTTACAAGCACATTTATCTTTAATATGCAAATTTACTAAACTTATAGCTCACTGAGTTTTTTATATACTATCTCATTTATAATTTTATTTATTTTATCTGTTAATACATTGTATTTGTTACTACAGGTCATTAGAGGTGATATCTCATATTTTTTCCCTCTTATTCTATAAGCTTTACATAAAAATGGTAAGTTTTTAATGTTGGTTTTTATGCATCAAATTTGCAATTTACTTTATCCTATATTGGAATTTTCAGCATATATTTCAACGTGATGGATATAGACGGAGATTACAGGATCAGACAGATTCATCACCTGCCAGTGTACCTGTGCCACCCCCTGATCAGGTAGGATCATCTCATGTACCTTCTCCACTGGTTTCAAATTCGCTGCTGCTAGTACCATTGCCCGTGCAGTTCCCAGTCCCCACAGATCTTCCTTACTCTGCAAGAAACTCATTTGCTGAGTTTAGGAATGATAGAGCTTTTTTAGTTCCCATTGGAGATTCGTAAGTACTATAAAATATTTTATGATTTTATCTATCTTAATTATTTAACATCATTTGTTTGTAATTTAATGCAGATTTGAAAATCTTGTATAAGTTGTTCACAAAATTAATAGAATCGTGAATAACCATTGGGGAGGAGAATCGATGGCATATTCAAGCACTCCACCGGCCACAAAACAACTATGGTGGAGCGAGTTCAAGGTATATTTTCTTGAGTTTAATTCAAATTTAAAGTGAATATATAATAAATTATTTTTCTCTATTTTAGCGGCTAAATAATTGGGACCCGAATGATGAAATAGAGATCCTCAGAATATTTAAAAAGAAATGTGGCAATCACATCAAACATGTATTAAGTCACGCCAAGAATCAGGAAAAAAAACAAACTTCATCACCGAAGAAAATTGGGAGAGGATCTCTAACTTTTGGACAACAAAGTGTTGGTGCGGTTAGCACTAACGGTCTAACTCAGGTTTTGATGAATGACAAATCAGGTTAAGTTAGGTTTGGTGTTGTCTGAGACTTTTATCAAGTGTGCAGGAAAAGTCCAGCTAGGTCGACGGGCTGACCGGATAGCTGGCGAGAAGTCCAAGCGGGTCGACGGGCTGACCGGACGCTTGGCGAGAAGTCCAGCTAGGTCGACGGGCTGACCGGATAGCTGGCGAGAAGTCCAGCTAGGTCGACGGGCTGACCGGATAGCTGGCGAGAAGTCCAAGCGGGTCGACGGGCTGACCGGACGCTTGGCGAGAAGTCCAGACGGGTCGACGGGCTGACCGGACGTCTGGCAGGTAAGTGAGGTAAGTCACTGGAGGGGAGTGACTGTGAGGACGCGTTCCCGGGAAGGGGACATTAGGCGTCGATCCGACTTAGATCCATTTCGGATATCTAAGTCGAGATCGTGACTAGATTCCGGTCTCGGAAAGACGGAATCTAAGTCATACTTTTTCTCATCTATAAAACTGTGCTAACATTCTTTTGCTGCAGGGTACATTTGCCTCGGACTAACCTTTTCTTGCAGGAGAAGGACTTTCCGGAGAAGAGGGGTCCGGGCGCCCGGAGGGGATCCGGGCGCCCGGAGGTCCGGGCGCCCGGAAGGGATCCGGGCGCCCGGAAGGCAAATTTCATCCAGCCGAGTCGTCGCCACGTGGAGCATCATGGTTTGTGCAGCTACGTCACATTCCAGGCGCCCGGAAGGGATCCAGGCGCCAGGGACAGCATATAAAAGAAGCCTCAGGCAGAAGCTTCAGAATCAATCATCGACTGAGAACTTTCGACTGCTGGTCCCGCTGCTCTACGTTCCTGCGACGCTAACAAAGCTCCGACAAAGTGCTTCTTCGTTTTTGGTTAATTTTCTTGTCGGTATTACTTTGTTTCATTAAGCATTTCCTGTATTCATTTTGTAATTATTATCGAATTGCTAGTGATTGCCCAACGAAAGTGGTCAAGGACCACGGGCCTTCGAGTAGGAGTCGTCACAGGCTCCGAACGAAGCAAAAAATAACTGTGTCTACTTTACTTTTCCGCTGCGCTAATACTCTATATTTTCGAATCGATATTCACCCCCCCCTTTATCGAACCTATCGGTCTTACAAGTGGTATCAGAGCAGGTACCGCTCTGATTTGGTGCAACCACCAATCAGACAGGGGGTGAAATATTTTCTAACTCCAAACTGATATTATTATCGTTTTGGAAGATTTTTTTCGTTACACTTAGAGTTTCTATTTTTTTCGCACACTACTAATCCAAGACGAAGTCTTGGAATTTTTTCTAGTTAATTTAGTGTGTGCAGGATAAGATGTCTCAACAAGAAGGCTTCAGCACAGTTCGTCCTCCCCTATTCAACGGGGATGATTTTTCGTACTGGAAGAGAAGAATGGAGGTCTACATGAAGACAGACTACGACCAATGGATGAGCGTCACAAAGGCTTATAAAATTCCAGTAGACAACTCCGGGAAAATAATAGACCCTGAAGAATGGACAAATGATTTAAAGAAAAAGGCATCAATTGAAAACAAAGCCATCAACACTCTACACTGCGGACTAACACGAGAAGAACTGAACCGGGTCGGACCGCATGAAAACGCTAAGGAGCTCTGGGATAAACTGATCGAGCTGCACGAAGGAACAAGCGACGCGAAGGTAACAAAAAGAGATTTGCTGTTAAATAAAATTTTTAATATAAAAATGCAGGAAGGAGAAACGGCAAGTCAGCTCCACGCGAGGATCAAAGATATCCTCAACGGTCTCCACGCGATAGGACACCAAATGGAGAACCGAGACTTAATAAGGTACGCGTTAAATGCTTTTCCACGAAATAATTTGTGGGCATCAATTGTAGATGCCTACAAAATTTCAAAAAATTTATCTAAATTAAAATTGGATGAACTCTTTTGTGAATTAGAACTTCATGAGCAAACTAACGCCGGGGTCGAGAAAGGTGTAGCTTTAATTGCAGGTTCCTCTAAAGAAAAGAAAAACAAACCCGAATCTGAAGAAGACTCCGATCAAGACTCTGAAGACGAAGAACACCTGGTGAACCTGGTAAGGAAAATGTTCACCAGGAAAAAGAGAAACTTCAGCAAACAGGATCTTCAGAAGATCAGTTCGCCAGCCGACTCAAGAAATGTCACATGTTTTGGATGTAACAAAAAGGGGCACTACAAGAACGAATGCCCAAGATTGAAACTTGACAAAACAAAGTCAACAAAGAAGAAAGCCCTCAAAGCAACATGGGACGATTCCTCCTCAGACGAATCGGAGGGAGAAAGGCAAAAGCACCAAAGTCACCTCGCGCTGATGGCTCGCGAAGCTGAAACGGAAGACGAATCAGAGGAATCGGAAGACGGGTCCGAACCCGAATCGAGCCACGAGTCCGCACTCGTTTCCGAAGGTTCCGAAGAGGTATACCGAAACTTAAATCATAAATTCTTTAGAATTATCTCGTGTTTAAATAAAAAATTAGTTAATTTGGAAAATGAAAATAAATCGCTTCTTGAGGAAAATCAAAACCTCGAGGAACAATTAAAAAATTCGAATTCAACTCAAGACCGAACACTTGAGGAGGAGAATTTATCATTAAAAAGTGAAATTAATAAGTTAAAAGAATTGTTGGAAAAATTCACAACAAGATCTAAAAATTTAGATTTAATTCTAAATAACCAAAAGGCATGCTATAATAAAACCGGGCTTGGATATAAGTCAAAATCAAACAAAACCTTTAAATCATTATTAACCCAACACAAAGCAACTAAACAAGCTTGGGTCCCGAAAGCGTGCTTAACCACGCAAGTAGGACTTAATCAATTCTATATACCTAAAGATAAAATACATTATATAAACTTGAATAAATCAGATCAAAAACTAAAAAATAAATTTAACTTAAAATCAAAATTCAAAACTCAACAAAATTTAGACTATCACCAAGTTGATTATAACTATAAAAAGAATCGACACAAACCCAAAATCTAAATTAATGGCCAATAATTCAGGGGGAGGCTCCAGAATAGCTGGCACCTCCAAAACTAACATACCCGACAGGGTAACCCAAAACAAACTAATTAGGATTAGTTAAAAAGAGACCGAGGTTAACTTGACTCATGGTACTGGTGAAGTTTTTGGATGATAGTACGTTAGGGAAGCTTGGGCATCGCATGTCTAGAAAGATATGGCTTCGATCTGGTACATTTGGCCAAGTGGAACTGACCGAAGCTACCCTTAAACGAATCCTAACCAGTTAGACCAAGATTTAGTACTAAGTTCTGTGGATAGGACTATTCGGAAAACTTCGAAAGGTTGGTTACTTCTAATGATGTCCCTGTGACTCACCAAGCTTAGAAGTTTATCCGAAGAATGCCTATTTGTGGAAACCAAAACTAAATCTGAATCTAACACAAGTTAAACCAAAAGTCTGTAATCAAACCAATTTCATCTCACAAAATCATAAGATTCCCTGATTGATAATATAGATCGGGTGAGATGAATTAGGCTTATTTTAGTTCTTAAACTTAAAAATTAATTTCAAAAATTTTAATTTTAAAACTTAAAAATTATTTTCCAAATTCTTAAACTTAAAAATTAATTTCAAAAATTTTAATTTTAAAACTTAAAAATTATTTTCAAAATTCTTAAACTTAAAAATTAATTTCAAAAATTTTAATTTTAAAACTTAAAAATTATTTTCAAAATTCTTAAACTTAAAAATTTTAATTTTAAAACTTAAAAATTATTTTCAAATTCTTAAACTTAAAAATTATTTTCAAAATTCTTAAACTTAAAAATTATTTTCAAAATTTTAAACTTAAAAATTATTTTCAAAATTTTAAACTTAAAAATTAATTTCAAAAATTTTAATTTTAAAACTTAAAAATTATTTTCAAAATTTTAAACTTAAAAATTAATTTCAAAAATTTTAACTTTAAAACTTAAAAATTATTTTCAAAATTTTAAACTTAAAAATTAATTTCAAAAATTTTAATTTTAAAACTTAAAAATTATTTTCAAAATTTTTAAACTTAAAAATTAATTTCAAAAATTTTAATTTTAAAACTTAAAAATTATTTTCAAAATTCTTAAACTTAAAAATTAATTTTAATTTTAAAACTTAAAAATTATTTTCAAAATTCTTAAACTTAAAAATTAATTGCAAAATTTTAATTTTAAACTTAATTTCAAAAATTTTAATTTTAAACTTAAAAATTAATTTCAAAATTTTTAATTTTAAACTTAATTTCAAAAATTTTAATTTTAAACTTAATTTCAAAAATCTCAATTTTAATTTCAAAAATTAATTTTAATTTTAAACTTAAAAATCATTTTCAAAAATTTTAACTTAACTTAAGTAATGATTGATTAAAAAATTTGATAAACTAACATAAATCCTACTTGTTGTAGGAAACTAAGTGGATTTTGGACAGTGGTTGCTCCAAACATATGACTGGAGATCACACCAAGTTCACTCAATTAACCTACAAAAGCCTAGGAACAGTTGCCTTTGGTAACAACGGTAAACTCAAGGTAATTGGTATAGGTAATATTGAATTAAACATAGATTTCATAATTTCAAATGTTCTACTTGTTGAAAATTTTAAATACAATCTTCTGAGTATAAGTCAATTGTGTGACACTAGGTATAAGGTAAAATTTCTATCCACAGAATGTTTAATCAAACATCTAGATAATCCAACTATAAGCCTAAAAGGCTTTAGGAAAGACAATATCTATGCCATCAACTTAACCACTTCTTCAGTCAAGTGTTATTTAACACAAAAAGAAGAAACCTGGTTATGGCACAGAAGAATGTCACACACCCATTTCAGAAACATAAGTAAATTAAACGGTCTAGTTAGAGGCTTACCGAAATTACCTAACTTAGATTCAACAATATGTAATGCTTGTCAACAAGGCAAACAAACAAAATCTACCCACAAACCAATTAATGAATCCCAAACCAACTCAGTCCTAGAGCTTTTACACTTAGATTTATTTGACTCCCACGGGGTCAAATCAATAAATGGAAGTCTGTACTGTTTAGTTATAATAGACGACTATTCTAGGTTCACTTGGGTCAAATTCTTAAAACATAAAGATGAAACCTTTGAAATTTTTACGAATTTCTGCAAACAAATTGAAAATGAAAAAGGCATAAAAATTAAAAGAATCAGAAGTGATAATGGAGGAGAATTCAAAAATCATAATTTTGATAAATTTTGCCTTGAAAATGGCTACCATCATGAATTTTCTTGCCCTAAAACTCCTCAACAAAATGGAATTGTAGAAAGAAAAAATAGAACCTTACTTGAAGCATCTAGAACTATGCTAAATGAATACAACTTACCTAAATATTTTTGGGCAGAAGCTGTGAGCACAGCATGCTATGTACAAAACCGAATAACACTAAACAAAAACCACAATAAAACATTTTTTGAAATATTTTACAACAAGCGACCTAATATAAAATACTTTAGGGTATTTGGTTGCCCAGCCTTCATCCTAAATACTAGAGAACACTTAGGCAAATTCACTTCCAAAATAGAAAATGGAATTTTTCTAGGTTACTCTCTAAATAGCAGGGGCTACAGAATTTATAATAAAGTCACTTTAAGAATTGAAGAAACCACCAATGTAAAATTCAAAGAATCCAATCAAAACCTAGAACAAGCCCAACTACAACCAGTTGACTCTGTTCACGAACATATCAATTCCGAGGGAACAAACCAAACCCAAATTCATGAAGAAGAAGAACAACTACAAGAAAGTCAACCGCCTAGAACCATAAGAGTCAACCCAAACCATCCTACCAATCAAATAATTGGTGACCCAGACCTGAGGGTTCAAACTAGGTCATCTTTCAGAAACCTAAGTCAAATCTCGTTAATCTCAAATATTGAACCCAAAACTGTAGCTGAATCTCTACTTGACCCAGACTGGATCATAGCTATGCAAGAAGAATTAGCTCAATTTGAGCGCAATGAAGTTTGGGACCTAGTACCTCCACCTACCGATAAGAAAATAATAGAAACCAAATGGGTATTTCGAAACAAATTAAGTGAAACTGGAGAAATTACTAGGAATAAGGCCAGGTTAGTTGCCAAAGGGTTCAGTCAAGTTGAAGGTCTTGACTACGATGAAACTTATGCCCCGGTAGCTAGACTAGAGTCCATTAGAATGTTACTAAGCTATGCAACCAATAAAGGATTCAAACTATACCAAATGGATGTCAAGTCTGCCTTTCTTAATGGATTGATAAAAGAAGAAGTATATGTAGGTCAGCCGCCAGGTTATGAAAGCCTAGAACACCCTGATTATGTCTACAAATTAAAAAAGGCATTATACGGACTTAAACAGGCACCTAGGGCATGGTATGAAAGACTAACCTCTTACTTAACTTCTAAAGGGTTCAATCAAGGTCAAATTGACCCAACACTATTTGTGAAATCAATAAAAGAAGATATTTTTATAGCTCAAATTTATGTAGATGATATCATCTTTGGTTCAACCAATTCAGAATTTTTAGACGAATTTACAAACCTAATGGAACACGAATTCGAAATGAGTCTGGTAGGAAAATTAACTTATTTTCTAGGGTTACAAGTCAAACAAACAAATGAAGGAAATTATATTTATCAACAAAAATATACTAAGGACTTACTTAGAAAATTTGGAATGGAAAATACTAAAGAAATAAAAACACCTATGGCCGTAAACACAATCCTAGATGAGGATCCTAATGGAAAATCAGTAGACTTAAAACATTATCGGAGCGCGATAGGTAGTCTACTTTACTTAACTGCAAGCAGACCTGACATTTTATTTGCGGTTAGTATGTGTGCTCGATACCAAACCTGTGCTAAAGAATCTCATTTGACTTAAGTCAAAAGAATCTTTAGATACCTAAAGGGAACCACAAATGTAGGTATTTGGTATCCTAGGACCAACAACTTTGAATTAATAGGATATTCTGATTCAGATTATGCTGGATGCAAATTAGACCGCAAAAGCACAAGTGGTGGATGCCAACTACTTGGTCCATCCCTTGTCAGCTAGTTTAGTAGAAAGTAACACTGTGTTGCACTATCTACAACTGAGTCAGAATACATAGCTATAGGCGAGTGTGTTGCACAAATATTATGGATGATGCATACTCTAAAAGATTTCAACTTAAATATCACAAATGTAAAAGTATTAATTGATAATATAAGTTCGATTAACTTAACCAAGAATCCTGTGCATCATTCAAGAACCAAACATATTGAAGTTAGGCATCACTTCATCAGGGATCATGTTACTAAAGGTGATATTGAACTCAAGTACATTGAGTCTAAATCAAATTTAGCTGACATTTTTACAAAACCACTCCCTGAAAGTGAATTTAGCAACTTACGACGACAATTAGGGATGTGCTCAATAGACTAGGAAATTTCAAAAATCCTTTCAAAAAATGATTTTATCAACTTATAGGCTAAACTCGTGTGCTTTCAAAATCTCCATTTTTTAGACTTTCAAAAATAGTTTTGGCCTTAAACTAGGTTTACATCCTTAGAAAGCATGTACCCATAGGTTGAGTTCTTGAGCATCTCACCAACACCCTAGGATTACCTTGCTTGTGTTTGACAAACATAGAAAGGGGTGAGATGCATAGGCCATCTGTCTGGACTTAAGATGCTTATTTCAGTGCATCAGTATAAGTCTGGACGTTAAATACAAATCAAATATTAATCAGATTAAAAGTTCATCAGTCAAGTCAAACACTGACTGATTACAATTAACTTAATCTGACTAACCTAGTGAAAACTACTGTCTTCTGATAGTTAGTTAGTACCTAATTGGTTAGACAGCTGGTTGAAGATAGGTATCAAATTCAGGGGGAGAAATATAACTATTTAGTTTTACAAATTAAGTTTTAACCTTAATTTTGAAAATCAAAGTTTAATAATCTGTTTAAAATTGTGAAAATTTTAAACTCACAAAATTTGTTTAACCTTTCAAGTATTTTAAACCATGATTTTGAATCTAATATTTTTTAAACTTTGAAAATTTTGATTTTGAAAAACATATTTTAATACACCCTTGAAAACTAAAAGTAAAGATTTAAACTTAATCTTACTTAATTTGAAAGATAAATTGAGCTTTCTCAATATTAGTTTCCTTGATTTTGAAAATTGAATCTTAAACACCTAGTGTTGAAAAATAAATTTCAATTAGTTTTGAAAAATAGACCTTTCAAACTTAGTTTTGGAATTTCGGTTTTGAAAACTTATGTTTAAGTAGCATTTCAAAGTTAATCTGATCTCTTCTTGGATTTAAAAACTAAGTTATTTTTCAAAGTCTTATTGTTTTCAGTAATTCTCACTATGTTTGTTTACCCTCGGTTTTTGATGTATGCCAAAGGGGGAGGGTTAGGTTGGTTAAGTTAGAGCAACTTAATGCAAACTTAAAAACTAACTTAAACCTTAAAAATCATGCTTGATTCTTGCACTTAAAAACTAACTTAAACCTTGCATATTTTTTTCACTAACTTAACCAGGTTGTCATTCCATCAAAAAGGGGGAGATTGTTGGTGCGGTTAGCACTAACGGTCTAACTCAGGTTTTGATGAATGACAAATCAGGTTAAGTTAGGTTTGGTGTTGTCTGAGACTTTTATCAAGTGTGCAGGAAAAGTCCAGCTAGGTCGACGGGCTGACCGGATAGCTGGCGAGAAGTCCAAGCGGGTCGACGGGCTGACCGGACGCTTGGCGAGAAGTCCAGCTAGGTCGACGGGCTGACCGGATAGCTGGCGAGAAGTCCAGCTAGGTCGACGGGCTGACCGGATAGCTGGCGAGAAGTCCAAGCGGGTCGACGGGCTGACCGGACGCTTGGCGAGAAGTCTAGACGGGTCGACGGGCTGACCGGACGTCTGGCAGGTAAGTGAGGTAAGTCACTGGAGGGGAGTGACTGTGAGGACGCGTTCCCGGGATGGGGACATTAGGCGTCGATCCGGCTTAGATCCATTTCGGATATCTAAGTCGAGATCGTGACTAGATTCCGGTCTCGGAAAGACGGAATCTAAGTCATACTTTTTCTCATCTATAAAACTGTGCTAACATTCTTTTGCTGCAGGGTACATTTGCCTCGGACTAACCTTTTCTTGCAGGAGAAGGACTTTCCGGAGAAGAGGGGTCCGGGCGCCCGGAGGGGATCCGGGCGCCCGGAAGGCAAATTTCATCCAGCCGAGTCGTCGCCACGTGGAGCATCATGGTTTGTGCAGCTACGTCACATTCCAGGCGCCCGGAAGGGATCCAGGCGCCCGGGACAGCATATAAAAGAAGCCTCAGGCAGAAGCTTCAGAATCAATCATCGACTGAGAACTTTCGACTGCTGGTCCCGCTGCTCTACGTTCCTGCGACGCTAACAAAGCTCCGACAAAGTGCTTCTTCGTTTTTGGTTAATTTTCTTGTCGGTATTACTTTGTTTCATTAAGCATTTCCTGTATTCATTTTGTAATTATTATCGAATTGCTAGTGATTGCCCAACGAAAGTGGTCAAGGACCACGGGCCTTCGAGTAGGAGTCGTCACAGGCTCCGAACGAAGTAAAAAACAACTGTGTCTACTTTACTTTTCCGCTGCGCTAATACTCTATATTTTCGAATCGATATTCACCCCCCCCTCTATCGAACCTATCGGTCTTACACAAAGGAGAGTAGCAAAGGAGTAACCTGAATCGAATGAATCAATCTCACAATTCTGGTGACTCATCTACTATATATGCGGGAGGCTCCATTAACATAGATGAGCATAGACGGAGATTGGTAATTTTTTAACTCTTATAATAATTTTTTATCTATATTAAATTATTTCATTATTTGTTATCATATTTTTTCAGACCAAGGATATAGGGAAGGTGCCCTCTTTCATTGATACTTTCACCCGCACTTTTAGGAAAAAAGATAAGACTTGGAGTGGGGCGAGAGTAAAAGCAATAAAGGTTGGAATTATTATTTATTTGATCTTAATATATGATTTAGATTTTAGTAGTTAAGTACCTCACTCTCTTAATATTATATGTGTTTTTATTATATCTAATCAAAATCTTATGTGTTTTAAAAAATAGAAAAAATATGATGAACTCGAGCTGGCCCAAACATGCTCACAAGCTGGTGATGTCGATAGTCAGGGGTTTGAGGACTCGGTTGGCAATAATTTGAGTTTATGGTTGGAGGCCAGTGGAGGACCAAAAGGGGGAAGGATATTAGGGATGTGTTCCTTAAGCAGAACCCAAAGAATAGTTGGAACATCTTCCTCCTCACCAGCACTTTCGACCCAAGAAAATAACTTGACTGAAGAGGTTATCAATCTAAAGGAAATATTATCGCAAAGAGACCTAGAAAGGCACAAAGAGACCTAGAAAGGGCGCAAATGGAGCAAGATATGAGAGAGTTGCACCGACAACAAGATTTTATCATGCGACACCTTCAGTTGAGCTCCGCTCTAAGTCAGATTCCTCTGCATGATGATGATGATGATGGCGGCGATGATAACAATGATGGTGGTGATGGTTGTTCATTATTTTAATTATGTATGATGATTATTTGTCTCATAATTAGTGTTTTAAATATTAATCCATGGCTTGCTAACTTTTCTAATTTTTATTTTAATTAATATTATTAATTTTTTTTTAAAAGGGTTGGTGAGGCGAAATATATGTCGGAGAAAAAAAATAAATATTAAGTAACACACCCTTAGTTGAGCATGTTATACTTTTAATTTTATTTATTTATTTTTTTATCGTTGCATTTGAAAAGTTAAATAAGGGTATCATTCATTTTATAAATTTGTTGAAATTTTCTACTACTGCATTATTAGTTCAAATTCTGAATTATGATTAGAGTTTGCCTAACAACCAAGTAACCATGAGTACTAAAAAACTAGTATCAACTAATTGATCTTGACTAGTTTGTGTTTTCTTCATTTGAGACATTTTCATATGATAGGAATTTTAAGAATGCAACTCATGCTCTCCATGTCAGATGGAAAGAGGATATTTATAGCTATTATTTGATATGGTGAAATAGGTTGTATCATAACAATTTGATTTGGTAAAATATGTTGTATCATATTTAGGATACTTGTAGTTAGCTTCAAGGTACTTCTTATAATTTAATTTACCATTGCTATGAAATGGATGGTTCATACTAGTTTTAAGGTGCTTCTTATCATTTAATTTACCGTTGCTATAAAATCCTGATTAATACTCTCATTATTTTTTTGATTAAATAATTATGAGCCATTTTGGTATTAATTGTACAGGAATCTTTATTTTCTCATTGCAAAGTTATCTTATTGTTTAATTATGGGTTGTTATAAATATTACCATACTTTCTTCTTCCAATATAAAAGGGAGTACATGATATTGGTAAACTTATGAATGTTAAGTAAATTATGCCCCTACATTTTTTGCTCGATTCTATTTGTTTCCCTTGGTTTTAGTTTATTTATCATCATAGGTTGTCACTTTAGCATCTTAAATTACTACTCTGTAGAGTGAGTTCTTACCATTATTGCAACGAATCTGTCTACATAAATAGGGCCTACATAAATAGGGACATTATTGCAACCAATCTAAGTACATTGAAGCTATAGTTCGGTTATTTACCTTTTGTTTCACTACTCAATATAATTCCCATTAATACTGTTATCACCCTCTACATCTTCTACGTGTGTTTGACATCTTCAAATACTAGGCTACTAGCTGGATCTATTTCTATGCCTACAATACAATTTATACAACATCCTCAAGCACCAAGCCTCAAACCAAGTTTGTGGTGCCACACTCCCATGCAAGCAAACTAATTATGAGATTGTTAGAATTTAAGTAGTTATCTTTTTGGTTACAAATGATCTGGTTTATTTGTTTATTTTTATGCAGGAAAAGAATATTTGATGGGGAAGAAAGCTTTTGCGGACAAGATGAGTTGTATCTTAGTTCTTTTTTTAATTTAAATCCTTGTTTAACTTCTTGGATTGTTAGACTTGTATAACTTTTGGAGTGTGGAACTTGTATAATATTTTGGAGTAGCTTGAAGAAGAAAGATCTTGTATAACTTGTTGAGACCTTTGAATTTGTTGAATTATGATTTGATTTAAATTATTAATAGATGTATGTGAAATAGGATGTGATCATGTTAATTAGGATGTGTTGAATGTATATAATGTGTTATTTGAATTTGTTGTATATGTATGTATTGATTAAATTGTAGAAATAAATTGTTTCTGAAATTTTGTTTTTGATTTAGGGATGAATTTGGCAACAAAAATAATTTATTTCCATTTTATCGTAAATATTGTACATCGATAATTTCGTGACAAAATCATTTTCATTCCAAATTTCGTCACAGATTCTAGGACGAATCCACACATTCATCCCAGAATCTAAGACGAAATATGGGATGAAAATTTATTTGTTGCAAATTAAATTAGTATTTTCGTTGCCAAATTCATCACAAATTTGGCAATAAGAATAATATCTGTTGCAAAGGTTTGATGAAAATGATCGACGAATTTGGCAACAAAAATCTAATTCATTGCCAAATTTTGTCGTCAAATTAGGGACAAACTTGGCAACAAAAAATAATTCGTCACCGAATTCATCCCCAAATTCATTGCAGATAAAGAACCTTGTAAATGGATCGCCTTGAAATTCAGCTTGGGGAAGGGTATTGACGCCACACTCAAGCAAGATGAGAAGGTGAGTGATAAGTCATGGGGTTTGATCGCCACAAGTTGCCTTGATAAGATCGGAATTAGTTCTTTGCCTAAGAACTAAAAGGAAGCTCTCACCAAAGAGAAACTAAAATTTTCATTCAAACTTGATTTTCCATACAAGAGTTCTCCTATTTAACATCCCTTAAGATCCACTATGCACTAATTATGCAATAAATATCATGCTTACATGCATGGTATTTATTATCCACTAATGCAACCACTAATCTCTATTACTAGCTTAATGCAACCATGCATGTATGGTATTTATTATACTAGTTTAGGAACTCTAAAAAATACATTAAAAACCCACAAAGGACATCAAAAGTCTCAAAAATGCATTCTCACTTTAGGATGTGATAATGTTAATTAGGATGTGTTGAATGTATATAATGTGTTATTTGAATTTGTTGTATATGTATGTATTGATTAAATTGTAGAAATAAATTGTTTCTGGAATTTTATTTTTGATTTAGGGATGAATTTGGCAACAAAAATAATTTATCGTCATTTTATCGTAAATATTGTACATCGATAATTTCGCAACAAAATCATTTTCATTCCAAATTTCGTCACAGATTCTAGGACGAATCCATAGATTCATCCCAGAATCTGGGACGAAATATGGGATGAAAGTTTATTTGTTGCAAATTAAATTAGTATTTTCGTTGCCAAATTCATCACAAATTTTGCAACAAGAATAATATCTGTTGCAAAGGTTTGATGAAAATTATCGACGAATTTGGCAACGAAAATCTAATTCGTTGCCAAATTTTGTCGTCAAATTAGGGACAAACTTGGCAACAAAAAATAATTCGTCACCGAATTCATCCCCAAATTCGTTGCAGATAAGGAACCTTATAAATGGATCGCCTTGAAATTTAGCTTGGGGAAGGGTATTGACGCCACACTCAAGCAAGATGAGAAGGTGAGTGATAAGTCATGGGGTTTGATCGCCACAAGTTGCCTTGATAAGATCGGAATTAGTTCTTTGCCTAAGAACTAAAAGGAAGCTCTCACCAAAGAGAAACTAAAATTTTCATTCAAACTTACTTGATTTCCCATACAAGAGTTCTCCTATTTAACATCCCTTAGGATCCGCTATGCACTAATTATGCAATAAATATCATGCTTACATGCTTGGTATTTATTATCCACTAATGCAACCACTAATCCCTAATACTAGCTTAATGCAACCGTGCATGCATGGTATTTATTATACTAGTTTAGGAACTCTAAAAAATGCATTAAAAACCCACAAAGGACATCAAAAGTCTCAAAAATGCATTCTCACTTTAGGATGTGATAATGTTAATTAGGATGTGTTGAATGTATATAATGGGTTATTTGAATTTGTTATATATGTATGTATTGATTAAATTATAGAAATAAATTGTTTCTGGAATTTTGTTTTTGATTAGGGATGAATTTGGCAACAAAAATAATTTATCGCCATTTTATCGTAAATATTGTACATCGATAATTTCGCGACAAAATCATTTTCATTCCAAATTTCGTCACAGACTCTAGGACGAATCCACAGATTCATCCTAGAATCTGGGACGAAATATGGGATGAAAGTTTATTTGTTGCAAATTAAATTAGTATTTTCGTTGCCAAATTCATCACAAATTTTGCAACAAGAATAATATCTGTTGCAAAGATTTGATGAAAATTATCGACGAATTTGGCAACGAAAATCTAATTCATTGCCAAATTTTGTCGTCAAATTAGGGACAAACTTGGCAAAAATAATTAGCCAAATCTCATCCCAAATGATAAGGAACCTTGTAAATGGATCGCCTTGAAATTCAGCTTGGGGAAGGGTATTGACGCCACACTCAAGCAAGATGAGAAGGTGAGTGATAAGTCATGGGGTTTGATCGCCACAAGTTGCCTTGATAAGATCGGAATTAGTTCTTTGCCTAAGAACTAAATGGAAGCTCTCACTAAAGAGAAACTAAAATTTTCATTCAAACTTACTTGATTTTCCATACAAGAGTTCTCTTATTTAACATCCCTTAAGATCCACTATGCATTAATTATGCAATAAATATCATGCTTACATGTATGGTATTTATTATGCACTAATGCAACCACTAATCCCTAATACTAGCTTAATGGAACCATGCATGCATGGTATTTATTATACTAGTTTAGGAACTCTCAAAAATGCATTAAAACCCCACAAACGACATCAAAAGTCACTTTAGAAAAATCCCCCCCAAAAATACATACTAAAATGGTCCTCATGTTGGTCCAATTTCACTTTCAAATTGAAGGAATGTGATCCATTTAGTTGTTGCCTCCATTGTGCATTAATCCTCCTTTTCCTTGAGCCCCATTATTAAGCCTTCCAAAGCTTGCTTCATTCTCTTAGTCTTGGATCTCGTCATGGGTCCCCAATTCCCTTCAATGCCTCTTCTGGGCTCACATCAGTTGCTAAGTTTGCAACAAAACAAATACTCATTCTAAAATTCTATACAATATTGTGACGAATAGAGTTTTTGTTGTAAATTTAGCGACGAATATGGGGATGAAAATATTATTCGTCGCAAATTTCGTCCCCAAATTTGTTGCCATGTTTGAAACAAAAAAATATTCATTCCAAAAGTTGGCAACAAGAAGTTTGGAATGAAATTTTTTTTGTCCCAGAATTCATCCCAAAAAATTTTACAACGAATTTTTTTTTTATAAATTCATCCCAAAATTTGTCCAGAAAACTATATTTTTTGTAGTGTTGATTTCCTCTGGAGTTCCTCCCGTGTACATTTTTACTCCATTTTCACTTTAATATGCGTCCTATCAATCAAAATATGCAAAGAGCATATCTCCGAACATAATATAATGGAAGAATGACATTATCATAAAATAGGGTGCAATAAACATAGAGTATGCTAATGAAATACAAGTAGATGTGCGTCAAAACATTCATAAAAGTGTATATAATATATGCACATCACACCCCCAGACTTAAACCTTTGCTTGTCCTCAAGCAAAACCCGCAATCTAGATTTATGTGCATAGATGGCATGTAACAATCCCTAATGAATCAATATAAACCTATCATATAGTTTCATTAATGAGCATGATACAAAAATTATCTGAGTGTGGCCTAAGTAGAAGTTCTCCGTGCTCAATGTAATAAGTAGCTTAACTTACTCAAGTGTCAATCTCTAAGGCTAGTAAAATTTTCATTTGACCGTGTTCCTCATACTTCCGGCGATAGGCACTTACCTGGCACACACAAGGTTTATCCGCCACAAAAATGTTATGCATCGTCTACACAAGGTTTCAAAGGAATACTCAGTATCAAGAGAAACATAGCATTCATTTCTCCAGTAACCTGACTCGGTCTCAAAGGGGTGAATTGCTAGTTTCTACTCATGATAACTATTTTTCTATCCCTTATTTTTTTCTTCTTTCTTTGAATGTTTGCAAAGTATCAAACTTGAACAAACCTTCATTTTTTTTGGGGATTGATTTTTCCAAATGAGTTTACATGATCTGAGTTTATCCAGTAACCAAAATGTAGTTGAGAGGTCACCATAGAAACAAGAGTACTAGTCCGGTTCTATAAATCATGACTATTTTTAAAAATATCTACCATCAAAGTCAAGCATAATGTGAAGAGATCCTAAAACTATACCAACATTCAAATTCTTCTAGTAATAACAATGCTCGCTTCATGCTACTATGGATAGGAAAACATAGATCAATAGATATACTAGCATACCAAATCACATAACATAAATATTTAGATGAAACGTGTTAGCATTTTGCATTAAGGAACAAATAATCATGATGTGATGAGTGATGCAACTAACAAAATTTTATTATGCAAAATGAAATAAACAAAAACTAAGAAGTATGACAAACACTAAACTAAACTAAACCCAAACATCCCCCCAGACTTAAACTTTTCATCATCCCGATGAAAACTAGAAATGTAATGTGGAGGAAATTTATGAATTTTAGAGAAGCTACCAAGTGGTGAGCTCCAAGTTGTTGAGACATCGATGTTCTAAAAGATACTCCTCTATCTGATGCTCACATTTCTCCACAACTTTGAATTCTACAAAAATAAATAGACAAGAAAAATTAAGTAGAGGGATTAGAGTTATTATGAACGAAGTAAAGAAACTAGAAAGAAACTAAAACTAAAATGAAATCAAGATTAAACTTGGGTTACTTCCCAAGAAGCGCTTGTTTAAGGTCATTAGCTCGACCCCTTATTAGGCTCATTGAAATGAGAAACTTCCGGACTTTTCTTCTAATGGCCCATGTTATTATGAAGAGAGATGTCATTATAAGGACAATGTAGTGTATCACCGCTCTCTTCATCTTTGTCTCCTTAAGAGTCCTTTTTGGTGGTTGGAGACAGTTCAGATTGAGCTTCCAATTATAGACCTCATGAAAACCTGCACACCCAAAAGAAAAACAAATCTCCCATAAGCATGTTAGATAAGATAGAACCATAACCATATCAAGATAAGCTGAATGAATAATAAAAATTGAATCGCATCCAACAAAGTCAATAATGTTTTTCAAAAGATCACAAGAAATACTAACCTTGCTTTGCTGAGAAATACCTGAAAGTTTCATACAAGTTAATGTGTCTTTTTTAGAATTAAGTACTGGTTCTGGCTCTGGCTCAGGTGGAAGTGCAACTTAAGTTGGTGATTCTTGAGAGTCTGCATAAGTCCCAACACATTGATCCACAACATGTTCAATCCTTGCAATTCTCATAGTGTCTAATGGTTGTGTGGATAAAGGAGGTGATTCTTGAGATGCTGCTTCCACAACACAACTCCCTACACTTCCTTTTATAACATCATCATCAACACAAACATCAAAAAATAAACCAACATCTATATCTTCAGCGGGAGAATCTACTACAGGAGGATCACTGACTTCATTTGCATTTTTAAGTTGATCTACCTCATTACATTCATCATTTGAAAATTTAATTTCACTATAATCCTCTGTAAAGTCAGAAGGTAGATCTGAAAACTTATTATCTACTACATTATCATCACAATCCTCATCTAAAGAGTCTTCATCTTTATATACATCCCAAAATCTGTACTCAACCATATTAGAATCAAAGAATTTTTTAAAGTCTTTGTTTTCGTTGACCCTCACTAGCCTTTATGGAAAAGGAACCCGTAGTGAAGGTCTTGGGAAAGATTGAACTTCCTTTTTCCCATATTCTCTTTGAGCTTGCAGAGGAGGTCCAACTTGTTTATCTAGTATTGGTATGATCAACGTTGAGGGAAAGGTAGTTGTGGCCTTTGGGAACTTCCTGGAGTAATGGAACTGAGTTCTTGAGGTCTTCTATTGTTCTCCTCCTCAATTATGTACAAGTCCTTTTTCAGAAGTTCTTCATGATTCTTGCTACTTCTCAACTTAATATCATTATCATTTTCACTAGATCGTATCTGTGTAGGAGGGGGATCATGTTTGAACCATTTTGAAACTATACTATCAATCCTTGCCTCCAACTGTTTATACCTCACATTCTATGACTGAAGATTTTCAAAACACTTGGATGGTTGAAAAACATTGTGTCTGATAGACTCTCTTGTATTTATGGCTTGCACTTCTTGAATTTTTGAGGGAGATTCCATCCAACTTTTATCTGACCATTCTTGGAGATATAATGTCACATGATCAATTAATGTATATGCTTCGTCCACACTCTTGTTCATAAAAGAACCTCCAGTTGATGAATCCAACAAACACTTATCTAAGAAAGAAATTCCCCTATAGAATATGTGTAGGGTAAGCCATTTTCTCAAACCATGATGAGGGCACTGTCTTTGTAGACTCTTGAATCTATCTTATGCTTCAAATAGTGATTCTCCATCTGCTTGAGTAAAATTTGTGATGCAATTCCTCATATACACTGTTCTGCTTAGAGAAAAAAAAATAATTCATAAATTGCTGCTCTAATTGTTTCCAACTTATGATGCTTTGAGGATGGAGAAAATTAAACCAAGTCTTTGCCATATCTTTGATACTAAAAGAAAATACCATCAATCGAACTACATCCACTGAGACACCCTCACAGTTTACCATATCACAAAGCCTCAGGAATTCTTCAAGGTGGAAATATGGGTTTTCTGATATTTCTCCTCCAAATTTGTGACCTTGTATCATGGTAATTAACTCTGGGTCTAGTTGGGAACTCTTTGCTTCAATATGAGGTTGCACAATCGGAGATAAAACTCTTACGGAAATAGGTGCAGAAAATTCTCTCAAAGGCCTGCTTGACATGGTAGTGCTCATGGATATCTAAAGAAAATTATGAGAAAGAACACAAAAATGAAGAATTAAAGATAAGAAATAAAATGTTATATGAAAAACAAGAAAGAAAATGCAGAATTTAAATTTCAAGAAAGAAAGTGCATAATGAAAATAAGAAAGAAAAGACAAAAGAAGAAAGAAAAATGTTTAAAGTAACTCATATGCTAATCAACTAATATTAATCGAAAACCGTCCCCGGCAACGGTGCCAAAAACTTGTTACGTCATCGCAAGTGCACGGTTATGTCGTCAGTAATACAAAAGATTATCGATCCCATAGGGACTGTTGATTAAGCACTAGTTAACTTCGCACAACGAATTATCTAGACAATCTAAAATGGTTCATAAACATTAGCGAGAAAGAGAAAAGAGGAGAGAGAGTAAAGAGCGTAAGTGAATGAAGGGGGAATAGATACTAGGATTTGGGTTTCGTTGTGATGCTAGTTAATGCCCCTATGCATTGTTCATCTCCCTAACTCCATGCTTACACTCGTGTAGGAGTTCTAACTAGAGTCCGGTACAATCCTGTGAAGATCGCACAGAAGAGTTAACCCAAGTTCTAACGCCATTAAGTAGAAGAGGTAATTTAGGAAGTTCGATTATAAGGAACATCCTTCTGTCACCAGGGCCCACGGTCCACGTTCCTAAATTACACAGATCACTTCCTAACGGTAGATTAATGCAATTAAGTAGAAGAGGTAATTTAGGAAGTCTAATTATAGGGAACATCCATCTCAAACAAGGGCCCACGGTCCATGTTCCTAAATTATACAGATCACTTCCTAATCATTAATTTGGGAGAACCCTCTAAACTCTATTTAATCTTCCTAACAAGAATTGATCCCTGTTTCAAGGAAATGCCATAGAAAGTAAGGGATACCTTCTGTCATAAGGTCCTATGGTCTTATAATCCATGACTCTTCCTCTACCTGGTGATCTAAACCCTGTATTTACATGGATTGACCTCACATACATTTCATCAAATACATACAAGGCACAACACTCATAGATGATGATATAAACACTTCACAGCATAGGAAAATATCCAAATACATAGTTTATACATCACAACTACTTCCTACATCCTAGATCTAGAGATATACTCCATTACAAGGGAATTACAACCAAAAAATGATAAGTAAAGCAATCTACAACTCAATACATGGGGATAGAGAAAAGAGAATGCTTATCTTTGAAATGTAGAATCCTTAAAAGCGCTCCCTTGCTCCGGAGGAGGATGGATCATTGTGGATGAAGGAGAATGAAGCTCTAGGGTTTCTCCCTAAGGGGAGAACCCTCCCCCAAGGAGAGGGGCGAAGTCCCAAACCAAAGATGAGTCAAAGAATGAGGTTATTGACCCTTTTATACCTCCTCAAAACTACCCAGGAAAACTAGGATTATAGGGGTCCAGTAAACTGGGGTTTTCACTGATTAAACCAGGTTTTCTCATGATTCACCTTGAACCAAAGTTGTAGCTATTGAAATTATCTACAATCTAATATTTAGAATGAGCCTTGTCTCTAACCGATCCGAAAGTTATGGTCCAGATGAACACACGGTTGGGAGGCACGGCCATGCCATTTAGCATGGGTAGACAATGCTATCTCTCTGTTAGATCTGAATCAAAGTTGTAGATCTTGAAGTTAGATACATTTCAGTATAAAAACATACCAAAACTCCAACCGAGCGTAAGGTTATAATCATTTTATGATTGGTCTGCAATCTGCCCAGAATTCAGCACAGTCCTATTTTAGCGTGGCACGGCCTCATCCGGATTCCTCTCGGGTTGAGTCACACGGTCGTGAGGCTCACACGGTCATGTGGCTCACACAGCCGTGGCCTTCTTCTTCTCTACCAAAGTCACACGATCGTGTGGATTCACACGGTCGTGACCTTCTTTGCCTCTGGATTGTTGGCACGGTCGTGCCATTTGACACGGTCGTGTGCTGCCTGGCCACGGGGAGATTTGCATGGCCATGTGGGTCACACGGTCGTGATATGATTCACTTCAGGTTGGCCACACGGACGTGTGGCCTACACGACCCAAGCTTGATTTCTTTTGGAGTTGCTCCCGTGTGCGTTTTTACTTCATTTTCGCTCCAATATGCGTCCTGTCAATCAAAGTATGCAAAGAGCAGATCTCTGAACATAATATAATGGAAGTATGATATTATCATGAAATAGGGTGCAATAAACATAGATTATGCTAATGAAATATAAGTAGATGTGTGTCAAAACATGCATAAAAGTGTGCAATAAACATAGATTACGCATATCACTTCACTCACTAGGGCTTTCCATCTGCCTGGCTTCACTCATCAGGACATTCCATCTGCCTGGCTTCACTCACCAGGACTTTCACCTGCCTAACTTCACTCACTAGGTCATTCACCTGGCTTCACTCACCAGGATTTTTCATCTGCCTAGTTTCACTCACTAGGACTTTCACCTAGATTTACTCACTAGGATTTTTTCATTGTCTGGCTTCACTCATCGGGGACTTTCACCTACCTAGCTTCACTCACTAGGTCTTTCACCTGGCTTCACTCACCAGGATTTCCCAACTGCCTAGTTTCACTCACTAGGTCTTTCACCTGGCTTCACTCAACAGGATTTCCAACTGTCTGGCTTCACTCACCAGGACTTGCCTTTGCCTAACCTCTAGTTAGGAATTTACCAGTCAAGTATCTGGTCAACCTTAACCTACTTGACTGTTCTTTACATCAAACTAGTCATCCCTTGACTAGAGGGGAATTGCACCAACAAACTCTCTAATCGGATGATTGCATCTACGATCTCCACGTATTGTGAAATCCAAACATCAAGACTTAAACTTGAGTCAACTTAAGCTTAGTCAACCTAATCAACCTGGACTAGGGGATATTGCACTAACAATCTCCCCTTTTTTGATATTTGACAATACCTTTAAGTTAGGTTAATCCCATAGCCTCAACTTTTGAGCGTTTCCTTCATTCTCTCCCTTTCCTAGAGGGTAAACTCTCCCTTTAGATAATGAAGACATAATTTACACCCTACATTCTCCCCCAAAATCTCTTAGAGGGGTAATGAATGCCTAACTTAAACCTTACATTTTATCCCTATTGGCACACATCAAAAACTCTCCCCCTGAAGAGTTACTCAACATTGTTCACAACCTACCATATTATTCACAATACCACAATGAAGGTCTCATATCCTTCATTGTATCCAATGCTCACCCTTGAGCATTAAACCTCTTCACAATGCTCATCCTAGAGCATTCATCATTCCAACAATGAAGGTCTCATATCCTTCATTGTAGCCAATGCTCACCGCTTGAGCATTAATCCACTTCATAATGCTCATCCTTGAGAATTCACAACTTAACAACGAAGATATCCACTCTCCATTATTTTTCAATGCTCAACCTTGAGCATTTACTCTAAAGAAGGTTAACCACCTTCCAAGGTGTTTGAAAAAAAATTAATTTTCATGTCCTTAAAAAGTAACTCCCCTTAAAGACATGCTCCAAACTTCTGTCATTGCACCAACAATGACTTGGAATCCCTAAACCTTTAGAAAACTCAAAAACATGAAGTTTTGAGATTTATCTAGTGTTCCTTGACCAATTCTCTTTGTTTTCATCATGTAAACTACCCTTAAATGTATATAAATATATTCCAAGGGGTTTAGGAGTGGTTAAAGGGACTAAAAGTGGCTTAAAGTGTTGAAATCAGACTTTTCCAACCAAAATCAGTCTTTTCAATCGATTGGGTTGGGACTCAATCGATTGGCACCATTTCAATCGATCATCTGATCGATTACGTGAGCTTCTGTTCATAGATAAAGTGCTTGAATCGATCCACTGATTGATCCAGGCTTGAGTTAATCGATCGACTGATCAATTCAGTGAGATTCTACTCATGGGAAACTCCTCTTAATCGATCGCTTGATCGATTGAGACACTCCAATCGATCAGGTGATCTATTGAAAGTTTGATTTCTTGAAAGTGAATTTCAGCCAAAATTCAAAAATATCCTAAAAATTCTACAAAATTCTAAAAATCATGAAACTTCTTGTAGACATTATTTATGATATATACTATCAAGAAAAAATAATTTTCTAAGAAAATACTTCCTATTTTAAAAAATTGACACAAACTTGTAAAATTGAAAAAACTTCAATGTTTCTTCCAAGTTTGTGTTTAACTTTTCAATTATGATTACTATCAAAAGATACTCTTCACCAAAGTTTTCCAAAATACATTTTAAATGATTTTTAAAATCAATTTCTAACTATATTCTTTGGACTTAATGCACATGACTTGTACAGTAGCTTTCCCAATGATTGGAGTACACATAACTATGTATTTTGATGAAATCAAAACTTAAATAGATGCACTAAATCAACATCTTGAGTCTTGTTCATCATCCTAACATCTCACTAGTATTTAATGTATACTAAAACATATACACAAGTCACCTTATAGTCTTTGTGAGATGTAAATTTTGGTTTTACCCTAAACTACGGCTCATGCATATTTATCTAGGCATTTTAATTTATGAACATCTACCTAGGATGTCACTTGTTAATGAATGGCATTGTCCTTAATTACAAGGAAATTAAAATAATGCATGATGAGTTATGGCATACATCAAAGAGGAATAATTTTTAAAAGAAAACATACTATAGTTACATGATGTATGTATGACATGACATGATATCTTTGTTTATTTTTCATAATAAACATGAATACAAAATATGATGTCATGACATATGATGGACAAATAATCATGGCAAATTAGCATAAATAAAATATACCTAGATAACCTATCTAAGTATCTTTAATCCTTGCTAAATTAAAATCTAATCCTAGATTGCCCATAGTTTCTCAAGAAAATGTCAAAACCCAACTTGGCATTTCTTTTGCCTTTCCTTAGTTGTGCCAATTAAAATTAAGTCCAATTCCTCAAATTTTGGCACCTTTTACTCTTCCAAAGAGTAACCATTTATCCTCTTCATTTTCAAAGGTCAACAAAAATCTTGAAAATGCCTCCAAGTGTCAACTTTATCAAGGTTAGGTTAACGACCCTACCTATTTGGAGTTGATACTCTCTAAACCCATCTAGGGTGTAGAAAATATGCTCCTAGGAACCTAAAACCTATTTGTGCTCCTTGGATGCTCTAGGTACTTACTAGAGATAACTTCCTTAGATACCTTCCTAATAGCCTTTCTAGGCTTCTTAGAAGCCTTGGTCACTTTCTTTAGGGATAGCTTCCCTTGTGACCTTCTTGGTGACTTTCTTTGACTTCTTAGAAGTCTTAGTCATATTATTCTTTCCAAAAATATTCCTAGGGATAACTTCCATTGTATTTTTGACTTGACTACTGGACCTAGGGTTGGTTCCATAGCTATATGGAACCCTATGGTATGAAGCCACATCTTTCTTAGCCTTAGGTTTGTATCACAAACCTCTATGACCATAGGATGACTCTTGTTTATCTAAACCTAGGTTTTGCTCATTTTGACCCTTAAAAATATTTTCCATTTTCTTTAGGATCTTTTCTAATTTATCAAGTCTTGACCTCAATGTTTGGTTTTTCAACCTTAAATTCTTAGATATTGATTTTTCCTGATTCCTATGAGAATTTTTATTTTTAGGCCTATATCTAAAATCCTTAGAGTTATTGTCTAATTTGTTATCTATCTTTCTAGCCTTAGATTGAGTGGTTTTAGCATGATAAGCTACATTTTTTCTTTAATTTTATCATGCCTTCTATTTTTATGATAAATAACATTAAAATGATATAAACTATTCCTAGCATGCTTTTTATCATTACTTAAAGGGATAGGTTCAATAAATGATACCTTGAGTTTGCTCTTGAGAGCTCCCCCTTGACTTGAGCTTCCTCCCTTGACTTTGACCGGTTTCTTCCCCTTCGGACATTGACTTCGGTAATGTCCTCTTTGATTGCACAAAAAGTACACTATGCACTCTTTTCTCTTCTTTGTCACTGGGGCAGTCTCTTTGGGCTTCTCCTTGCCCTTAGGTGCCACTAATTTGGGGCACTTACTCTTATAGTGCCCATGTTCCCTACACTCAAAGCAAATGATATGATTTTTATTATTAACAATTGAAATTGTTATACCTTTGCTTGTAGGGATGGTAATCGATTGATATGATTTTTCTTGACTTGTGGAGGTGGTACCATCTTCTTCTCCTTCATTTGACCCAGAGGTGGAAGCCTCTTATTACTCCGGTGCCATTGAATGACGCTCCCACTCAATCCTAGAGGTGGATGCCTCTTCATCTTCATCCTCTTGCCCATTAAACAAAGAGTATGCTCCCTCTTTACCCTTTCCATTGTAATTCGTTGAGGATGAAACTTCTTGGACTTCTTCAAAAGTTGAGCATCTCACAACTTCAGAGTCCTCTTCCTCTTGGTCTTTCTCCAATGAGTCGCCCTGTTTGGATTTCTCTTTGTTTGGTGCAGTGGAGGGTTCTTCATGAAGTTTGGCCGATTTGCTCCATAATTCATTTGCATCTTTGTATTCTCCAATTTTGCAAATGATTGTGCTTGGCAATAGACTAACCAATAATTTGGTTACCTTGTCATTTGTCTCGCACCTTTGAATTTGCTCCTTGCTCCATTTGATTTTCTTTAGAATTTTGCCCTTCGAATTCTTTAGAGCTTCAAAGCCTTCCATGAGAGAAAATCATTGCTCTATCTCCATCGTGAATACATTTTTGATTCTTGGTTTCCAAGAATAGAAGCTTATCATTGTGAATGGTGGAGGCACCCTTGTGTCATACCCAAGTCCATCTTGGAACTCTATTTGAAGTTGAGCTCTTTTGAAGTCTTTGACTTTGATGATCTTACTTCAACTTCTTCTCCCTCTAGCTTGTTGCCCTTTCCGGCGATGATTCTGATGAAGAGCGACCTCTCTCTGATACCACTTGTTAGGGTCAATTTGTAGCTAGGAGGGGGGGGGGGGGGGTGAATAGCTCGTCGCGCTTCGGTTGCTTGCTTTGATGATGCTATTGTAGCAGAAAACATTCAAGCAACTCTCACAATGCTAACATAAAGGATTTACTTGGTATTCACCTCAAGAAGAGGTGACTAATCCAAGGATCCACACAAGACACACGCTCTCTACTATGAAAAATACTCCTTCTCGGTAACTACTGGCGGAGGTGGAGAAACCTCATACAAGACTCACATAACAAGATACAACACATGCAAGATGAAAATACAAGAATACAAAAGAGAAACCTCTCCTTGCTTGACCTTGTTGTTGAAGAACACCTCTTGAACCTTGGAAGTGCAACAACACTTGTCCCTAAGATCTTCCAAGAACTGGCGGTGAGTGTCGAAGAAAATCGCGTGAGCTTCAGAAGAAGGGTTACAACGTTTGAATGCTTCATCACCTTTATATCTGCACTTCTAGGGCTTCCAATCGATTGGAGCTCCTCTCAATCGATTACCATGTCAGATCCTAGCGATCTCGGTCATCCAAAACTTGCATCCTATGCAACGGTCGTATCCCAATCGATTGTCCAATCAATTGGGTAGACTTGAATCGATTGGCTGATCGATTCAGAGCGCCTCTGTGCTCTTCACTGGAAAAGCTTGAATCGATCAGCTGATCGATTCAGCTTTCTCGCGTCACACGTGATTTCCAACCCCCAATTGATTGGCTGATCGATTGGTGGTGCCCAATCGATCAGCTGATCAATTGGGGAGACTTCTGTTTGCGCGATAAACACCCGCAATCGATCGATTGATCGATTGGGTTGTTGTTTATAGCAGCATTCTCCTAATCGATCAGCTGATCGATTGGGCTTTGGTCCAATTGATCTGCTGATCGATTGACCGCTGCCCTTGACTTGCTTAACTCAAGCTCAAGGGTCCCCAAATCCAACACCCGGTCAACCGTGACCTATTGGAACTCCTCGTACCTAGCATCCGGTCAACCTTGACCTGCTGGGACTTCTTCACCAAGTGTTCAGTCAATCCTTTGACCTACTTGACCTTTTCTCCTCCTGCCAAGTGTTTGGTCAACCTTGACCCACTTGGACTTATCATCTCATTCCAAGTGTTCATTCCTCCATCGCCCACTTGGACTTCCTTCCACCAAATGTCCGACCACTCTTGACCTATCTAGATTTTCTTGTGCCAAGTATCCAGTCACTCCTATGACCTACTTGGACTTCCCAACACCAAGTGTCCAGTCAACCTTTACCCACCTAGATTTCCACGTGCCTAGCTTCACTCACTAGGTCTTTCCATCTACCTACCTTCACTTACTAGGGATTTTCATCTACTTGACTTCACTCACCAGGACTTTCCATCTACCTAGCTTCACTCACCAGGGCTTTCACCTGCCTAGCTTCACTCACTAGGTCATTCACCTGGCTTCACTCACCAAGATTTTCCATCTGCCTAACTTCACTCACTAGGACTTTCATCTAGCTTCACTCACTAGGTTTTTCCCACTACCTAACTTCACTCACCAGGACTTTCACCTACTTCACTCACTAGGTGTTTCACCTGGCTTCACTCATCAGGATTTCTCAACTGCCTAGCTTCAATCATTAGGTCTTTCACCTGATTCACTCACTAGGATTTCCAATTTCTTGGCTTCAATCACCGGGACTTGCCTTTACCTAACCTCCATTTAGGACTTTACCAGTCAAGTATCCGGTCAACCTTAACCTACTTGACTCTCGTTTATATCAAATTGGTCATCCCTTGACCAAAGGGGAATTACACCAACAAACTCCCCAATCGAACGATTGCTTCTGCAATCTCCACATATTGTCAAACATCGAAACTCAAACATCAAGACTCAAGCTTGAGCCAACTCAAGCTTAGTCAACCTGGTCAACTTGACCCAGGGGATACCACTTCTGGTTACGTTTGGCCGAAGTGGCACGGTCGTGCCAAGAAGCACAACCCTACTCTGCTATTTTCTTCACATGCTCCTCCTTAGCACATTTCCGCTCCATTTCCACTCCAAAAGTGTTCATATCATCACAAAATGCATTATATCTTATCTCCAAACCAAAAGAATAAATATGCTAAAATAATAATAGGAGTGCAAAAGCGTAAAATATATATCAAGAAGCTAACGCACATCAGTCTCTTCCACTCGTAGAGCCTTAGAAGCTAACACCTTGAATATGACGTCCACTGTACAAAATAAAGGAGGCATGGCTCGGACTAGACTCAGTCTGAACCTATAAAGGAGGCCCTCCTACAACAACTGAGGGATATTGAACTACAAGCTAACCAGCTTCTCTGAAGCAGAAACAAAGGAAGGATCATGATGATAGTCTCCTAACTCAGGGAGAGGAGAAAGATCCGCTTGCCAACTGGTCGGGAATGACATAGGGTCAGGCACTTGGATAAAGAAGAAATGAGATTTCTATCCCTTATTAGATGAAGGTAGTTTCTTGAAGAAAACAAGCTTGGGACAACATTGAAACAAAAAAAAAACCCAAGGCTCTAAATTTTTAGGACAACAAAAATAATGAAAGGTATGAGGGGTCAAGGGGATGCTATACAGACAGAATAGGATTGTCATTCCATACATCAATTGGAAGGCATTGGGAGCAAGTTGATGGAGTGGAATATGGAAGTATTCACTTATTTAAAATAGAAAGGAAGGGATAGGGAATCACAAACCAGCCTAAAGATGACCCTTAAAGAAGGTGACATAGCCTAGGGAGGACAATGGGGATGATCTTGTGGACCAGGGATGAGAATACGCAAGTTTTTAGGGATTTCCAGGGATAGACAAATTCTTTCAAGGTCACAATTGTCGAAATTAGAATGAACAGAGGTGTACTAGGGGTAAAGGTTTCTTAGGTCATGGATGGGTAAAGAAGAAATGAAAGAAGATCGAAAAAAGTAGTCACTAACGAAGTTCGTGAGAAAGGGAGCATAGTCAAGAGAAATCGTTGGAGAAGAAAGTCGAAGAAGACAAGGCATGAATGGATTATGATCTAAGATGCTTAGGATTTTTAAAGCCTAGCCGTCCAATTAAAACAACTCGATTAGTTGTGACCATTAGATCAGAGGACCGTTGGTTCATATGAAAAGGCGTGCATCAGATGTTACATTGGAGAATGAGGAATTGGTGGGACACGTGGTGCTTGCCCATGAAACGATATTTATGATGGACAAAAACAACCAAATCATTTTGCCGATATGCCCTTACATGCATCACCATCACCTTATCTTGCATTTCAAATGTTTGACAAGTTTTTTTTTTAGGAAGATAAGGTTGATTGTAACAACAAGGGATGATGAGTGAATTCAACAGTTGTTCGAATGATCCAACAGTAATAAGACTCAGGTCCAATCAGTTGGTCATGAACCTCCTTCAACTAGACTTTAAAGGGAGGCTTGTGATACAGCGTGTTGTGAGTGCCCCCAAAAAGTAATGTGGGGTTGATAGTCAAGATAACATAACATTCAAAGTCAAGGTGAGGTGGTAGTCAAAATCAAGATGAGGTGGCAGTCAAAGTCAGGGTGCATACAGCTAGTCGGCCCTAGAGTCGGTCAGACTTATGGGGTTGAGCTCCCCACTTCTCAGGATTAAGGCACCCAACATACAGTCGGTCGACCCCCAATGCTAGTTGGACCTTCTGGGCTCAAGTCCTCACTTCTCAGGATCAAGGTACCCATTATACAGTTGGTTGGCCCTAGCACTAGTCAGACCTTTGGGACTCAACTCTCCACTTCTCATATGAAAGTCTCCCAGCATACAACTGTAGGAATATGCCCGATGTCGTGTTCGCTAAAAACACATTTCATAAACATGCACAACGGAAGACTTAACAATAAATAAACTAATTTATTATATCATATACACCACACGTTTACAAGATACAATCACTTAGATAACAAATATTCTAGTTATACCTTATAGATAACCTATAACGATAAGGGCATCAACCTTTTACAATGTTTTCAAACTTTACCTCTATTCGTATCCATGCCAAGCACTTCAAGACAACTCCAAGAGAACAAGCTTCACCTTCGGAAGGTATTAGCCATGAGCAAAGGAGAATGATCAAAAAGAGGAAGAAGAAGCAAAAGAAAGATCTTCTTCCTTTGGGTGGCTCATGGCAACAAGAGGAGACGCTCTTGTTGTGGTCGACGACAAGAGAGAGGGAGAGGTGGGTTTAGTTTTCCAAAACATAATCAAGCCAATAATAAATTATGTATTAATTCTCTCTTAACCATATCAATATATAGTCATCTTTAATGAGTTATATTAGAAAGCTCAAGTTCAACCCATTATACCTTAACTAAAAATTGGCTCATTAATCCCTTGGTTTGGTTCACAACTAAATCAAGTTGGTTTATGGCTAAACCAAATTGGTTCATGACTATACCAAATAGGGTCCAACTCTTTCATAAGAGATGTGGCTCATCCACGTCTATTCCGATAAATATTTTCATATTTGTTTTATGTATGATCCAACCAAATATTTATCTCTTAATCTGAAAATCATTTAGTGTGTCTAACCCAATAGATTCTTGATTTATCTTAGTTGTCCATAATTAACTACTTAATTATGGAATAATCTTGAGTGAGACCTAGTAATACATTATAATCCGTAATTAACTGAAAAATTATAGTTGATCTCAGAACTAATTATGAACCCTTCAACAACTACAGTTAGTCGTACCTTTTTCCTTTCACTCGTCTTATACCCACCTAGTTCAGAACATGGTCTATGTGTCTGTATAGGCTGACTACGTCACACCTAGCCTAAGTAATACTTCCTCATTCTGTGAATTCAAATTACTCGTACATGTATACAAGAGTTGCATACTCTTAACATGTGATGCTTTGGCCAAATACATTGAGTAATAATCCTAACGAGTGGTTATAGGGTATACGTCTCCTCGCAATGAGCAGTGAATCCTCTCTGGGCTATCCAAATACCTTCGGACACTTTGACTTGTATCCAATCATCTCCGATCCACACCTCCAAGGGATGTTTGATTAAGATGTCAAAGTATAAGTCTCTATGACTAAGATGACTTGTATACCCTCAAATCAAAGGAAACTTGTACTCGAGTTACAGTAAGAACTTCACAAACATATCCATATATGTAGAGCATTATATGTAGCCTTACAGCAAGTCACTCCAATGAACTAGTTGTTAGAGTTACAAGGTTGCAAACATAGTCCCACATTAAAAACACATGGAAAAAACCATGGGTTTATAAGAGAAAAGATATCTCCATTGGAATGAGGCCTTTTGTCTAGCCTAAGAGAAAAATCATGAAGGCTTAGGCCCAAAGTGGACAATATCATACCATTGTGGAGATATCTAAATTCTTTTCGATCCTACAATTGGTATCAGAGCCCAGACTGCCAGAATGTTTAACTGCCGACTGTGCACAAGAGCTATGGTCTGGTTGAGCCATGTGAGTACAATATTGACCTCAAACAAAGAAAATGGGGGCTTCTATGTTCGGATCAAAAGAACCAAACACCAGGCAGGAAGTCCTAGCAGGTCGGGTGGACCGAGGGGCAGGAATACCTGGTGGGTTGAGGACCGGATGTGGGAAGCCTGTGGTCCTTTGTTTGTGGGGGGATTGTTGGAGTTGTAAGGTTGCAAACATAGTCCTACATTAAAAAACACATGGGAAAGACCATGGGTTTATAAGAGAAAAGATATCTCCATTGGAATAAGGCCTTTTGGGTAGAGCCCGAGAGCAAAACCATGAGGCTTTAGGCTCAAAGTGGACAATATCATACTATTGTGGACACATCTAAATTCTTTTCGATCCTACACTAGTTGTCATAACTAACATCTACGTTTAACTCTCGACATCCAAAGTTTTCCAACTCGTGAGAAATAGTTGTTTGGTCGAACTAAGGAGTATAATCTGTGTTGGTTTTACAGAATTGATGATGTTCTAATGCATCAATTTGACGAATAGGGAAATTCTAATACGTTCATAATTGCATATGTAGAGATAATCACAAGTTATAATCCAATCATAAATTCTTTTATGCTGTGAATTGTATTGTGGATATTCAGTAAATGAGTTTAAGACAATTCAAATATATAATATGTACTCAAATAGAAAATTTATATTTATCAAATAAATAATAAAATCATAAGGTGATTACCTTAGAACATCCCTTAAAATCTAACAATAATCGATCGGCCTCAATGCCAATTGGACCTTTGGAGCCCCCACTTCTCAGGGTCAAGGCACCCAGCAAACAACCGGTCAACCCTAGCAATGATCAGATCATCGGAGCAAAACTCCCCACTTCTCATATGAAAGTCACCTAGCATACAGCCGGTCGGCCCCAACGACGATCAGACCTTCGGGGCCTAGCTCCCCATGTCTCATGTGCAAATCTCCCAGCATATAGCCGGTTGGGTACAGGGCTGGTTGGAATTCCTCCAGGGGACAACATGTAACGACCCATCCCTCTTGGCCCATTTGGCGGCCCATTTGGCGACCCTCGGGTCGTCGACCGTCGGCCCTTATGTCGTCGGCCCATTTGGCGACCTCTAATGTCGTCGACCGACGACCCTTGGCCGTGGTGGATTTTTGCCTCCCCCAGGATTCGAACTCTAAAACTCCAGGCTTAAGTATTAGAGTTTATGAATCCTGGTAACCAAGTGAGATGATCTCACTTGGTTACCAGGATTTATAAACTCTAATACTTAAGCTGGAGGTTTAGAGTTCGAATCCTAGGGGAGGCAAAAATCCACTGCCAGGGATGGAAAGTCCTAGTGAGTAACGGCACGGCCAAGGGTCGTCGGTCGACGACATTAGAGGTCGCCAAATGGGCCGACGACATAAGGGCCGACGGTCGACGACCCGAGGGTCGCCAAATGGGCCGCCAAATGGGCCAAGAGGGCCGAGTCGTTACAATAAAAAGGCGTCATTTTATTGTAACGACCCGACCCTCTTGGCCCATTTGGCGACCCTCGGGTCGTCGACCGTCGGCCCTTATGTCGTCGGCCCATTTGGCGACCTCTCATGTCGTCGACCGACGACCCTTGGCCGTGCCGTTACTCACTAGGACTTTCCACCCCTGGTCAGTGGATTTTTGCCTCCCCTAAGATTCGAACTCTAAACCTCCAGGCTTAAGTACTAGAGTTTATGAATCCTGGTAACCAAGTGAGATGCTCATCTCACTTGGTTACCAGGATTCATAAACTCTAGTACTTAAACCTGGAGGTTTAGAGTTCGAATCCTGGGGGAGGCAAAAATCCACTACCAGGGGTGGAAAGTCCTAGTGAGTAACGTCACAGCCAAGGGTCGTCGGTCGATGACATGAGAGGTCGCCAAATGGGCCGACGACATAAGGGCCGCTAGTTGGGCCGTCACAAGGGCCGCCTAAGAGGCCAAAGGGTCGGGTCGTTACACAACAATACCAGAGAATCGTAATAGCCTATCAAAGAAAAACAACTACTTGTTAGAGAATATTTCACTACCATAACATATACACGCAATAGAACCTTCTAAGGGAGGGTTGTCGTATACCTTCCATTACACAACATAATCTAACACTAGACATTCTCCAACGCCCCATTATTACGGATATATGTTGGCTAGGTTTGCCAGGTTTGCTCACACATACATGTTATACTACATATATACACTTTGGGACCTTTGTGCCCGCTATAGGGGGGGTGAATAGCGGTTCGTCGTTGTAACGCCCGCCCTCCCTGCTAACCCTAAGGGATGGGGCTACGATACTCTATGTACAAATTTTTCTCTTTTTTTTAAAACAGCGGAAGACTTAAAATAATTCTCTTAGTTTAATAAAAACTTTTCTTTTGTTTTCCCTTTCATCAAATCCGAACTACACTACCATGGCATTAATAACATGATATCAAAATTTGTAGAAACATAACATCAAGTCACACATACGGTACTACAATTCATGATACCAAAGCATAGTTCTTTAAAAGTATTTTTTTTTTAAAGCAAGTTCTTATTTGGTTGCCTAGCCACTGCCACACACATCTCCTTGCCTCTCCTGCTACTCCTCTAGCTCATCCAGCTTTTCCATTATCTGTGGTACAAGGACAGTAAGCTGTGAGCACTCATGGCTCAGTAAGTTTCTTTCCTACTCACTAAAACTGAAAATCATAGTATAATCAAAGAATGTCTCAACATGGCATCATTTCAACTAGTCATGACATAATGTAACATACTCTTTTAAGCATATCATGCAACATGAAGAAATCATAACTAGTCATGGCATATCATAGCGTAAAGCATAGCATGAAGCATAACATAATCGTATCTAATCATGGCATATCGTCATAAGGAGTCATGGCATATCCTACACATGGACATATCATGGAACATAACATAATCATATCTAACCATGGCATATCATAAATCATCATAAGGTATATGCAATATGATTTTGAAAAAAACATGTATCCGAAAAACATGTGTATGTCTCATGATCGTTAAAACCATTTCTTCTTACATATATACTTGAACATAATCTCAACTTAAAGGGGATCCCGGCTATGTACCACTTACATATTGCGCGCAACCTATGTAGGTCCAAGGTAGCAAGTCTTGAACCCTACAAGGTAACATACTAGGCCCGAGTCTTACTCCATCGACATAGGGGCACTTAGGAGCCCATCCCTAACGAGGCCTGAGTCTTATTCCATCGACCCCGGGGCGCTTATGGAGCCCACCCTTGGTACAAGCCATATAAAATAAAGTACATGTCATACTTATACATATCATACATCATAAAAGCATGCATCACTTAGGCACACATCCTATCATAAAAGTATCCATCACTTAGGCATACATCATGTCATAAAAGTATGCATCACTTAGGCATACATCATATCATAAAGGTATGCATCACTTAGGCATACATCATGTCATAAAGGTATGCATCACTTAGGCATACATCATACCATAAAAGTATGCATCACTTAGGCATACATCATATCATAACAATATGCATCACTTAGGCATAGATCATAAAAACATGCATATCTTAAGCATAAAGCATATCACCAAGCATGCATAATTTAACCACATAGCATATCATGAAAGCATGCATATTTTAAGCACTAAAATAGCATCAAAGCATGCATAATTTAACCACATATCATAACATAAGCATGCATATTTTCAGCTCATATCATATCATCAAAGCATGTAAAATTTACCCACATATCATAACATAAAGCATGCATATTTTGAACTCATAACATATCGTAGAAATTCTCATCTTGTATAGCTCACAAGCATACATGTCTAAGCATAAAAGTGTATCATGTGCTCATCCAATCATAAGGAACAATGTAACATGATTAATTTGGGTACTAAGCTTCCTAATCCTTTGGGTTCTTATCTTGGCCGAAACCCTCTTAGGTGCCAATTCAGGTTTTAAACAACATCCAAGCATGTAGAACCTAATTCATCCACATATCATTTTCATAGGAAGTATTATAAACAAGATTTACTTGGACTCTAAGTTCTCCAAGTCCTTAAACCTCATTTGGCCGAACCTTAACAAGTGTGAAACAAGGTTCTAAATGACATAAAGCATGGAAACCTTAACCATATTTATAGCATTTGTTTCAAGGAATATGGTAAGCACAATTGAGTTAGTTCCTAAATCCTTTAAGCCCTTAAAATTATGTCATGGCCGAAACTTACAAGTACTCATTTAGGTTTTCAAGCAAGCATACAAGCATGTGAACTTACTCTAACATCATGTATAAATTTATAAATGGCATCATACAAGTGGTCATGGCCGAAACTTCCCTTAGCATCAATTTAGGTCACTAACAACATATAGCATGTGAATTTTTAGCTTTCTACATTTCATATTCCATGGAGAGTGACATGAGCATGTTCAATGTAAGTTCTAGGGTTTCTAAGGCATGTATCCCTTCATGGCCGAGACTTTAAGGTGTCCATTTGAATCATAGTTAAATATATAAGCATGTGAACACAATCAACATGTTATCTCAATTTCATAAGAAGCATCTTTAACACATGAGGTCTAAATTTTAAGGTTTCTAGGTCTTTAAACCCTACATGGCCGAACCTCATCAAGCATGGAATTTGTTCAAATGGTATAAAAGCATAGAAATTCATAACACATTTCATAACATGTATAAAAGTCAAGCACTATAAGCATACATTTAAATTGTGTCTTAGGTTTCCTAGGTTTTTCCTTTCTTTATTTCATAGCATATGTTTGGCCGAAACCTTCCAAGTCTTTAAACTAGGTTTTAGGTGGCCTAAAGTATGGAAAACCTAAACAAGTTTTATGGCAAAAACATCAAAGGAACTATACATATAAGTTTGGTTCACAAACAAGCTAGGACCCTTGTGGTCATAATTATCATATATCATGCAACCAATTTTCCTATACTCTAATTAAGCATGGGAGCATCAAACAACTTTCATATCTTATTGTCATGGAGGTTTTGAGCATGTTAAAAAAATCTGTTTAAGCTATTCTAAACCATCCACCTTACCATGGCCGAAACATTAAAAGTGATGTTCATGAGTTTCTATCAACATACAAGCATGCAACTCTTTAAGAAACTCTATATTCTATCATATAAACATGGTGAGTTTAAATTCAAAGTCTTCCTAACCCTAAACCCTTCCTTGGCCGAAACTTGTGAGTGGGGTACTTTTGGTTCCAAGTAACCTTCAAGTATGAAAACAATAATGGATCCTTAACCATTTATTTAGAGGGTTTTGTGCAAGTTAGGTAAACAAATAAATTCCCTAGCCCTTATAAAACCTTTTTGGCCGAAACTCTAGGGTTAGGTACATCTCTAATCCAGCATCACATATATATAAAAATATGAGAGAAAACCTTCTTACAAAGCATAGAAAAATTATCATGAATCAAGGCTTATATTAAACATTCCTAGGATCAACAAGTCCTTTCTTTGGCCGAATTTTCACAACTTTGTTTCTAGGTTTTAAAATCCTCATAAAATCCAAAAACACATTAAAACCACTTGTACCACAGGTGAGGGGATACTTACTTCCTTTTCGCTTGTGGTTCTAAAGTGTGGTGATGGAAGAAAGGGTCTCTTCTTCTTGTTCTCCTCCTTTGATTTCCCTTGGTAGCCTTCCTTGTATCCTAGGAGGAACCTTGTTTTGGGGGCCGAAAATGGAGGAGAGGGGGCTGAGGCTCTCGGTGGTGGAGAGGAGAGAATGAGAGAAATGAGAGAAAAATAAAATCTTCTCTTTACATGCTCCCTTTTATGTTAAGGGGGAAGAGGTAGCAAAATTGGTTTTTGCTTTCCTTCTCCCTTAGCCCCTTTTTTTATTTTATTTTATTTTATTTATTTATTTGTTCTCATTATTCATGATGAAACAAGGGGGAATGAATCCCCTTAATTGTCCTCTTTAAGTCACGGCAAAGGGAGAGGAAGAGGGAGAGAAAAGAAGGAAGGCAAGTTGCCTTTCTCTTGCTCTTTTCTTGCTTTCTTTTGGCTAGCTTTTACTCTCATCCTTATCATGAGTTTCCCTCCTTTGCTATCAATATATCATTCCTATCCCAACTGGTTATTACCCATTAATCCTATCATTTACATCATGAGAGGTTCAAGGTTCAATCCTTGACCACTCCCTATTTTAATTTCTTTTTATTTCTTTTTGGTTCAACATTCTACTAATATTTTTCTAAGACAAATTCATCATTCTCATATTTATCTTAAAAGCTTAGTGGGTGTTACAGTACCCCGTACCTCATAAAAATTTCATCCTCGAACTTTAAAATAGCTCCGGGTACTTTTGTTTCATATCGTCCTTGCGTTCCCAGGTGGCTTCTTCAAATCGTTGATTCCGCCATAGAACCTTTACTAAGGGTATTTCTTTGTTCCTTAACCTCTTGACTTCTCGGTCCAAGATCTGAATAGGTCTACTTTCGTAACTTAGGTTCTCTTGAACCTGTACCGACTGTGGCTCAATTACTTGATCTGTGCTGAGAGTACACTTCTTGAGCATCGATACATGGAACACATTGTGAATAGCTGCCATGTCTGGAGGTAGTTCTAGTCTGTATGCGACTTGGCCCACTCTTTCTAAAATCCGGTACGGTCCTACGTATCGTGGGCTTAACTTGCTCCTCTTTCCGAATCTCATTATCCCTTTCATGGGGGATACCTTAAGGAATACCAAATCTCCGATGTTGAATTCTAGCGGCCTGCGCCATTCTTCTGCCGACTCTGAGCAGTTTCTTTTCATTGGCGGATCTTCTGTATAGCTCGGGTGGTGTCATCAATAAGTTCCGTTCGGAGCCCCATTTCCTTCTTTTCACCACTTTCATACCAGCATATAGGGGATCTACACTTCCTCCCATACAGAGCTTCGTAAGGTGTCATTCTAATAGTAGTTTGGTAACTATTATTGTAGGCGAATTCTGCCAGGTATAAATATCGGCACCAGCTTCCCTTGAAGTCCAGGGCACAAGCTCTTAACATATCTTCTAATATTTGGTTCACTCTTTCAGTTTGCCCATCGGTCTGAGGGTGGAAAGCTGTACTAAATAACAACTTCGTGCCGAGGGTCTTCTGAACCCACTCCCAAAAGTGTGAAACAAAACGACCGTCTCTATCAGAAATAATGGTCTTAGGAATACCATGTAGCCGAATGATTTCCTTAACATATAACTGAGCTAGTTGTTCAGTTGAATAAGTCATTTTGATCGCCAAAAAGTGTGTGGACTTCGTCAATCTGTCTACAATTACCCATATAGCGTCATATCCGTTTGTCGTCCTGGGAAGACCCGAAATGAAATCCATAGAGATTTCTTCCCATTTCCATTCGGAATTTGACAGTCAGAGTAATCCGCCTCTCGGTGTTCACTTTTACCCTTTGGCGGTCGCAAGTACGACATCCGAGCCACTTCTCTTTCATACCGGACCACCAAAATTTCTTTTCGGTCCCTGGTACATCTTAGTGGAGCCCGGTGTATTACATAGGGTGTTATATGAGCTTCTTCCAGATTTTCCTTCAGTAACTTTGGGTCCTCCTGGAATGCATAACCGATCCACGAGGTATAATATCCGTTGTCCGCGATCTGGAACCCGTCATTCTTCCTTCCAAAGTCTCTTGTTTGATTCTCTGGAGGTTTTGGTCACTGGTTTGCTTTTCCAGTATACTCTCAAATAACGTCGGTGTTATGGTGAGGGTAGAAAGTCGCCCGGACATAGTTTCGACCCAAGGATACGAAACACGTCTCGGTTCCTCGATGGATTCCCATATTGGTTCGTTTCCAGCATTAAGTAAAACTTTAGCATATTGATTGAAATTAGGTAGCTGACCTGAGATGATGGCAGAGGCGTTCGCCACGTCATCCTGAGCGAGAGAGTAGACTCTGGCATTGGTCATAGTGGGAGGGGCCTCCAATCTTCCTTGGCTGATTGAAGTCCCTTCTATGGCAGTATGCATCTGGTGAAGCTGTGCAGGGGTACTCCTATTCTGGTTGTTCTGCGGAGGTAGTGCCTGAGACTGAGTAGGGCAATTTCTTGCCAAATGTCCTTCCTTTCCGCAGTTGTAGCACTTTCTGGTGCTTAGGAGACATACTCCAGAATGCATCTTTCCACATGTGGCACACTGAGGGTACTTGGTTTGCTTATTGGTCGGACCACCTTTTGTGTTGTTCCACTGTTTCCTCTTTCCACCTGAGTTTCCTTTCCAGCCGGTTCTGGTATTGTGTGATTTTTGTCGTCCGGTCAGTGCTTGGTTCTTGCCCTCGTTCATTGCTTTCTGGTAGTGCTCGGTAATCAGGGCACTGCTGACTAGCTCCTCTGCAGTCTGTGGTCTATTAACTCCGCCGGCTACGTTCAGAGCTATCTCGGGTCGGAGCATCTTTAACATTAACCGGACCCTTTCTTTTTCAGTACTGGTCAGTTCTGGGCACAGACGTGCTAGGCGGTTAAACTTCTTGACGGCTTCGTTAACTGACAGATCACCTTGCCGGAACTCAGTGAACTCGTCATAGTGCTTGTTGGTCACTTGCATATGGAAGAATTCTTCTAAGAACTCTGTCTCAAAATCCGTCCATTGCATCTGGTTTATTTTTCTTTTCGCCTTTACTCGGTCCCACCACATCCGGACATCTCCGGTAAGGCAGAACGACGCGTATTTGACCTTCTCGTGTTCAGGCCAGTCCAGTAGTTCCATTATGCTCTCCACGGTCTTGAGCCAGGCTTACGCATCCCATGGTTCGCAGTTTCCCGAGAAGGCTTTCGGCTTAAGTCTTTGCCACTAAATCAGATAGGCCTCTTGTCGGACCATCGGAGTAGGGGCTGCCGGGGGCACTGGCGCGACTGTAGGTATAACCGGTAGTGTATTCTGATTTGCCGGTGGGGTAACTGGGTTGCCTTGCTGACCCATTAAGGTAGTGATCAGCTGCTGCTATTCTGTGATCTGACGCTGGAGGTCTGTGACTACCTGTGTCAGGTCTGGTGGAGTCACTGTCCCCTCGGTTCGGCCATTGCGTGTCCTAACCATGTTTATCTAAATAATGACAAATAGACTAGTATAAGTGGTTATCGTTTTTAGCCAATCTAACGTACTGTTTTGTTTCTATCTATTTGTTCTAGTATTATTCCTAACCTACTAATATGTAATCCTAATCTAAATTATAACTAAAAGCATAGAATAAAGCATCAAACATAAGCATGCAAAACATGAAACTAAAGCATAAGCAACATAAGGAAAAATAAAGAATAGAGTGACAAACAATATAACATAAGGAAATAAAGCATAAGCAACATAGCAAAGAAAATAAAGCATAGGCAATATAACAAGGAAGAAAAATAAAGCATAAGTCATATAACATGAAACTAAGCATAAGCATATAACAAGAAAATTAAGCATAAACATTCTTACTTGGAGCGGCAGGTCGGAGGCTTGATGTGTGTGTAGTGAGCTGGCAAAAACCTGGCTCTGATACCAACCTGTAACGCCCGCCCTCCCTGCTAACCCTAAGGGACGGGGCTACGATACTCTATGTACAAATTTTTCTCTTTTTTTTTAAAACAGCGGAAGACTTAAAATAATTCTCTTAGTTTAATAAAAACTTTTCTTTTGTTTTCCCTTTCATCAAATCCGAACTACACTACCATGGCCTTAATAACATGATATCAAAATTTGTAGAAACATAACATCAAGTCACACATACGGTACTACAATTCATGATACCAAAGCATAGTTCTTTAAAAGTTTTTTTTTTAAAGCAGGTTCTTATTTGGTTGCCTAGCCACTGCCACACACATATCCTTGCCTCTCCTGCTGCTCCTCTAGCTCATCCAGCTTTTTCCTTTATCTGTGGTACAAGGACAGTAAGCTGTGAGCACTCATGGCTCAGTAAGTTTCTTTCCTACTCACTAAAACTGAAAATCATAGTATAATCAAAGAATGTCTCAACATGGCATCATTTCAACTAGTCATGACATAATGTAACATACTCTTTTAAGCATATCATGCAACATGAAGAAATCATAACTAGTCATGGCATATCATAGCGTAAAGCATAGCATGAAGCATAACATAATCGTATCTAATCATGGCATATCGTCATAAGGAGTCATGGCATATCCTACACATGGACATATCATGGAACATAACATAATCATATCTAACCATGGCATATCATAAATCATCATAAGGTATATGCAATATGATTTTGAAAAAAACATGTATCCGTAAAACATGTGTATGTCTCATGATCTTTAAAACCATTTCTTCTTACATATATACTTGAATATAATCTCAACTTAAAGGGGATCCCGGCTATGTACCACTTACATATTGCGCGTAACCAATGTAAGTCCAAGGTAGCAAGTCTTGAACCCTACAAGGCAACATACTAGGCCCGAGTCTTACTCCATCGACCTAGGGGCACTTAGGAGCCCATCCCTAACGAGGCCCGAGTCTTATTCCATCGACCCCGGGGCGCTTATGGAGCCCACCCTTGATACAAGCCATATAAAGTAAAGTACATGTCATACTTATACATATCATACATCATAAAAGCATGCATAACTTAGGCACACATCCTATCATAAAAGTATGCATCACTTAGGCATACATCATACCATAAAAGTATGCATCACTTAGGCATACATCATATCATAAAGGTATACATCACTTAGGCATACATCATGTCATAAAGGTATGCATCACTTAGGCATACATCATACCATAAAAGTATGCATCACTTAGGCATACATCATAAAAACATGCATATCTTAAGCATAAAGCATATCACCAAGCATGCATAATTTAACCACATAGCATATCATGAAAGCATGCATATTTTAAGCACTAAACATAGCATCAAAGCATGCATAATTTAACCACATATCATAACATAAGCATGCATATTTTCAACTCATATCATATCATCAAAGCATGTAAAATTTACCCACATATCATAACATAAAGCATGCATATTTTGAACTCATAACATATCGTAGAAATTCTCATCTTGTATAGCTCACAAGCATACATGTCTAAACATAAAAGTGTATCATGTGCTCATCCAATCATAAGGAACAATGCAACATGATTAATTTGGGTACTAAGCTTCCTAATCCTTTGGGTTCTTATCTTGGCCGAAACCCTCTTAGGTGCCAATTCAGGTTTTAAACAACATCCAAGCATGTAGAACCTAATTCATCCACATATCATTTTCATAGGAAGTATTATAAACAAGATTTACTTGGACTCTAAGTTCTCCAAGTCCTTAAACCTCATTTGGCCGAACCTTAACAAGTGTGAAACAAGGTTCTAAATGACATAAAGCATGGAAACCTTAACCATATTTATAGCATTTGTTTCAAGGAATATGGTAAGCACAATTGAGTTAGTTCCTAAATCCTTTAAGCTCTTAAAATTATGTCATGGCCGAAACTTACAAGTACTCATTTAGGTTTTCAAGCAAGCATACAAGCATGTGAACTTACTCTAACATCATGTATAAATTTATAAATGGCATCATACAAGTGGTCATGGCCGAAACTTCCCTTAGCATCAATTTAGGTCACTAACAACATATAGCATGTGACTTTTTAGCTTTCTACATTTCATATTCCATGGAGAGTGACATGAGCATGTTCAATGTAAGTTCTAGGGTTTCTAAGGCATGTATCCCTTCATGGCCGAGACTTTAAGGTGTCCATTTGAATCATAGTTAAATATATAAGCATGTGAACACAATCAACATGTTATCTCAATTTCATAAGAAGCATCTTTAACACATGAGGTCTAAATTTTAAGGTTTATAGGTCTTTAAACCCTACATGGCCGAACCTCATCAAGCATGGAATTTGTTCAAATGGCATAAAAGCATAGAAAGTCATAACACATTTCATAACATGTATAAAAGTCAAGCACTATAAGCATACATTTAAATTGTGTCTTAGGTTTCCTAGGTTTTTCCTTTGTTTATCTCATAGCATATGTTTGGCCGAAACCTTCCAAGTCTTTAAACTAGGTTTTAGGTGGCCTAAAGTATGGAAAACCTAAACAAGTTTTATGGCAAAAACATCAAAGGAACTATACATATAAGTTTGGTTCACAAACAAGCTAGGACCCTTGTGGTCATAATTATCATATATCATGCAACCAATTTTCCTATACTCTAATTAAGCATGGGAGCATCAAACAACTTTCATATCTTATTGTCATGGAGGTTTTGAGCATGTTAAAAATCTGTTTAAGCTATTCTAAACCATCCACCTTACCATGGCCGAAACATTAAAAGTGATGTTCATGAGTTTCTATCAACATACAAGCATGCAACTCTTTAAGAAACTCTATATTCTATCATATAAACATGGTGAGTTTAAATTCAAAGTCTTCCTAACCCTAAACCCTTCCTTGGCCGAAACTTGTGAGTGGGGTACTTTTGGTTCCAAGTAACCTTCAAGTATGAAAACAATAATGGATCCTTAACCATTTATTTAGAGGGTTTTGTGCAAGTTAGGTAAACAAATAAATTCCCTAGCCCTTATAAAACCTTTTTGGCCGAAACTCTAGGGTTAGGTACATCTCTAATCCAGCATCACATATATATAAAAATATGAGAGAAAACCTTCTTACAAAGCATAGAAAAATTATCATGAATCAAGGCTTATATTAAACATTCCTAGGATCAACAAGTCCTTTCTTTGGCCGAATTTTCACAACTTTGTTTCTAGGTTTTAAAATCCTCATAAAATCCAAAAACACATTAAAACCACTTGTACCACAGGTGAGGGGATACTTACTTCCTTTTCGCTTGTGGTTCTAAAGTGTGGTGATGGAAGAAAGGGTCTCTTCTTCTTGTTCTCCTCCTTTGATTTCCCTTGGTAGCCTTCCTTGTATCCTAGGAGGAACCTTGTTTTGGGGGCCGAAAATGGAGGAGAGGGGGCTGAGGCTCTCGGTGGTGGAGAGGAGAGAATGAGAGAAATGAGAGAAAAATAAAATCTTCTCTTTACATGCTCCCTTTTATGTTAAGGGGGAAGAGGTAGCAAAATTGGTTTTTGCTTTCCTTCTCATATTTATCTTAAAAGCTTAGTGGGTGTTACAGTCGTGTGCTTGCGTCATTTGCTTCATCTTGATGATTTGTAGTGGAATACAACTTGAAGACAAACTATACAATGCTAACAAGTAGGATTTACTTGGTATCCACCTCAATAAGAGGTGACTAATCCAAGGATCCACACACCGACTCACTCCTCCACTATGAAATACTCCTTCTCGATCGCAGCCGGAGGCGGAGAAGCCTTATACAAACCCAAACACACAAATACAACTCACACAAGAAGAGAAATACAAAAATACAAGTGAAAACACACTCTTCTTGCCTCTTGAATCTTGGAGATGCACTCGAAGAACCCTCAAGAATTGGCAAGAAACACGGAGGAAATCACTAGTGAAGATCGCAGAAAATCACATGAAGAAATCGCAAAGATCTGCAGAGAAAACGCTTCGCTCATGCATTAAACAATGCTCCCAATCGATCCAACTCATCCCCAATCGATTGCCACGTCAGCACCGCTCCATCACAGCCGTCCATCACTTGCATCCTGCGCAACGGTCACTTCCCAATCAATCGACTGATCGATTGGGACTGCCTGAATCGATCGCCCGATCGATTCAGCACCTTTCTGTGCTTTCACGTCTGCGCGAGAGCTTCTGCTGCCTAATTAATCGACCGATCGATCGACAGCTCCCAATCGATCGCTCGATCGATTGAGAAAGTTTCTGTGCTCATGATTTCACATCCCAATCGATCGACCGATCGATTGGGCCTTCCCACAATCGCAGCACACCCCAATCGATCAACTGATCGATTGGACCCTAGTTCAATAGATCACCCGATCGATTGACTAGCCTGGACTTGACTCAAACTCAAGTCCAAACTCTCCAACCCAACTCCTGGTCAACCATGACCTGTTGGGTCTCCATGACTAGCATTTGGCCACACCCGACCAACCTCGAACCAGCTTTCTAGCCTCCTCCATCAGCCTTGCGTCTCTCGTATATCTCCCCATCCTTCACGCCTTTCCTTCAGGAGTTTCCTTCGGCTTCATCCTAGTTGTTGAGTTCTCCTCGTCAAGTCACACTTGGACTTACCTTGCCAAGACCACATGCTTGGACTTACACCCTTTGCCAAGATCACACTTGGACTTTTCAATTGCCTGGCTCCTCACCAGGACTTTCTCCTTTGCCAAGATCACACCAAGACTTTCTCCTTCTGGCTCCTCACCAGGACTTTCTCCTTTGCCAAGATCACACTTAGACTTTCCAACTGCCTTGCTCCTTACCATGACTTTCTCTTTTGCCAAAATCACACTTGGACTTTTCAGCTGCCTGGCTCCTCACCAGGACTTTCTCCTGCCTAGCTCCTCACTAGGACTTTCCAAATACCTAACATCCAATTAGGACTTTCCCAATTAAGTCTCCTGTCAACCTTGACCTACTTGACTTGTATTCTCATCAACTTGGTCAACCTTTTGACCATCTCCATAATCAACCTGGTCAACCCTTTGACCATCTCCATAACCGGATGATTGATCCAGCAATCTCCTTATATTGTCAAACATCAAAACTCAAATCTCGACTCAAGCTTGACTCAACTCAAGCTTAGTCAAATTGGTCAAACTGGTCAAACTTGACCTAGGAAAATTGCCCCAACAATCTCCCCCTTTTTGATGTTTGGCAATACCTCTAAGTTAGGCTAAATCTCATAGCCTTAACCTCTTCTTCATACCAAGGCTAAATCTCATAGCCTTAACCTCTTCTTTATCACAAGGCTAAATCTCATAGCCTTAACCTCTTCTTTATACCAAGTCTAAATTCCATAGTCTTAACCTCTTCTTTATCACAAAACTAAATCCCATAGCCTTAACCTCTTTTTTATACCAAGGCTAAATCCTATAGCCTTAACCTCTTCTTTATACCAAGGCTTGCATGAAGGTTTCCTTCATTCTCTCCCTTTCCTAGAGGGCAAACTCCCCCTTCTTGGGATGAAGATCTAACTTAACCTTCCCTTCTCCCCCTTTGTCACACATCAAAAACTGAAAACAAACTCTTCTCCATAAGAGTTAACTCTACGTTGTTTACAACCTCATATGTTATTAACAACCCCACAATGAAAATATCATATTCTTCATTGCCGCCAAAGTTCCCCCTTGAGCTCTACTTCACTTCACAATACTCATCCTAGAGCATGCATCAACTTCCCAATGAAACTCACATTCATTGTATTCAATGCTCCCCCTTAAGCAGTGATCGTCTTCTCAATGCTTATCCAAGAGCATTTTTTGCTTTACCAATGAAGGTCCGATCCCCTTTATTAATCTAATGCTCCCCCTTGAGCAGTAACCTACTCCACAATGCTCATCCAAGAGCATTTATCATCCTAGCAATGAAGATAACCAATCTTCCATTGTTCCCAATACTCGACCCTGAGTATTATCCATCACGAAGGTTTAACCCCCTTCCAAGGTCCTTGAAAGTAAATTTTCATGCAATCAAGGAGTAACTCCCCCTAAAAACATGGTCAAACTTCTGTCATTGCACCAATAATGACTTGGAGTTTCTAAATAATTATGAAAACCAAAACTTGAAGTTTAGAAGTTCAAAATTCAATAATGAAACTAAACACCAACCTAAACTTCACCTAAGTCTTCCTTAACCAATCCATACTTGCTTTCACCATGAAAGCTCCCCCTAAATGTATACAAGTGTATTCCAAAGGGTTAGGAATAGTTAATGACCCTTGAAAACCAAAACTTGAAGTCTTGAGGTTCCAAAATTCAAAATTGAAACTAACCCCATCCTAAACTTCACCTTGATTTATCTTAACCAATCCATACTTATTTTCATCAAGAAAAACTCCCCCTAAATGTATACAAATGTATTCCAAAGGGTTAAGAATCATTATTGGGACTCGAAGTGATTTGAAGTGCAGAAATCAGGCTTTTCCAGCCAAAATCAGACTTCCCAATCGATTGAAGTTGGGACTCAATCGATTGAAATCACTTCAATCGATCCATTGATCGATTCCGCAAGCTACTGCTTACAGAGATTCCCTCTGAATCGATCGACTGATCGATCCATCCTGGATCAATCGATCGGCTTATTGATTCACTGACCTTCTGTTCACGGGAATGGACTTCCCAATTGATTGACTGATCGATCGAAACCATCCCAATCGATTGGCTGATCGATTGGGTTTCTGATTTCCTGAAATTCAATTTCAGCGAAATTCAGAAACTCCCCAAAATTCTAAAAAATTACAAAAATCATGAAAATTCATGTAGATACTCTTTAGGGTATACTCTATCAAGGAAAAAAGTTTTCTATGAAAATACTACATATTTTCAAAGATTGACACAAACTTGAAAAGTCCAGAAAACTTCGATGTTTTCTCCTAATTCGTGTCTAACTTTCCAATGATGATTACTATCAAAAGATAGTCTTCACCAAGGTTTTCCAAAAGCATTTTAAAATCATTTTCAAAACCAATATCCAACCATGTTCTTTGGGCTCAATGCACATGACTTGTACATTACCTTTCCCAATGATTGGAAAACACATAACTATGTGTTTTGATGAACCTAAAACTCAACAAGATGCACTAAATCAACATCTTGAGTTTTGTTCACCATCCTAACATCTCACTTGTATCTAATGTGTACTAAAATACATACAAGTCACCTTATGGTTCTTTGTGAGATGTATGTTTGGTTTTGCCCTAAATTAAGGGATCATGCATAACTATCTAGGCATTAGGAGACTTATGATCATCCACCTAGGATGTCACTTGGTATAATCCCACTTGTTGGGATATTTACCATTCTTAATAAATATCTTTTGTCCTTAATTAGTAAGGAAATTAAAATAATGCATGATGTTATGTGGCATACATCAAAATAAGCAATTTTCAAAAGAAAAATAAACTATAGCTACATGATGTATGTATGACATAACATGGTATTTTTATGTTTTTCATAATAAAAATGAATGCAACACATGATGTCATGACATATGATAGGCAATCAAACATGACATTTTAGCATAAATAAAATATGCCTAGATAGGCTATCTAAGCATCCTTAATCCTATGCTAAACCTTAAAATTTAATCCTAAATTGTCCATTTCTTGAAGAAATGCCAAAACCCAACTTGACATTTCTTTTACCCTTTTCTATTTGTGTCAATTGAGATTAAAAATTCAATTCTCAAATTTTTGTTTGACACAAATTACTCCTCTTAAGGATTAAACGTTGAGACTTAAGATTTAGATTTGCTCTTAGTTCCTTAAGAACATACTAAGATCTCAACTAGCCATTTCGTATCCTTTTTCCAAGTGTACCAACTTACATTAAGTGTGATTCCTCAAATTTTGGCACAACTTACTCTTCCAAGGAGTAATTAATTTTATTAAGGTTTAAATTGTCCCTTAGCTCATTAAGAGAACACTAAAATCTCAACTTAGTATCTCTTATGATTTTTCTTTAAGTGTGACAATGTTAACCTAATTTCAAATCCTCAAAACTTGGCACCTTTTTGCTCTTCAAGGCTTAATCACATTTGATTAAAGCATGAGTTTTCTTTTAATTCCTTAAGAAAGTATCAAAATTCTAACTTGATTTTTCTTATACTTTTCTTAAGTGTGCCAATTTAGATTAAGTTCAACTCTTCAAGTTTTGGCATATATATTACTCTTTCAAAGAGTAACCCCATAATTCTTTTCATTTTCAAAGGTTAACAATAACCTTGAAAATGCTCTCAAGTGTCAACTTTAACAAGATTGGGTTAACTACCCTTCCAATTGGAGTTGACACTCTCTAAACCCATTTAGGGTGTAGAGAATATGCTCCTAAGAACCCAAAACCTATTGGTGCTCCTTGGATGCTCTAAGTACTCACTAGGGATAACTTTCCTAGATACCTTCTTAAGGACCTTTCTAGGCTTCTTAGAGGCCTTGGTCACTTCTACTAGGTCACTCCTAGGGATAACTTCCCTTGTAACCTTCTTTGTGATTTTATTTGGCCTTTTTGGAGCATTAGTCACCTTTACTAGATCAACTTTAGGGATGACCTCCCTTGTGACCTTCTTTGTGACTTTGTTAGACTTCTTAGAAGTCCTAGTCACATTGGTCTTGCCAAAAGAACCTTTAGGAATTCCTTCCCTAGTGTCCTTGACTATATGGAACCCTATGAAAAGAAGTCACATCCTTCTTAACTTTAGGTTTGTATCCCAAACCTCTATAGCCATTGGATGGCTCTTGTCTAGCTTTTCCTAGGTGATGCTCATTTTGACCCCTAAGCATGTTTTTCATTCTTACTAGAGTCCTTTCTAAATTATCAAGTCTTGTCCTCAAGCCTTGATTTTCACTCCATAAATCTCTAGGTTTTGGTTTTTCCTTAAATTCTTGAGCATTTCTATTCTTAGGTATATATCTAAAGTCCTTGGTGTTATTGCCTAAATTGTTATCTACCTTCCTAACCTTAGGTGTGGTAGTTCTAGCATGAGGAGGAATGTATTTTCCCTTAGCGCTATCATGCTTTCTACTTTCATGATAATTTACATTAAAATGATAAGGATTATTTTGAACATGCATTTTATCATGACTAAGAGGAATTGCACTATTAAAGGTTACCTTGGGTTTGCTCTTAAAAGCTCCCCCTTGACTTGTGCTTCCTCCTCTGACTTTGATTGGCTTCTTCCCTTTAGGGCATTGACTTCGGTAATGCCCATTTTGATTGCATGAGAAGCACACAATGTGCTCCTTGCTCTTGCGTTTTGTGGGACCAATCTCCTTGGGCTTCTCCTTGCCCTTGGGTACCACTTGGCCCTTCTTCTTGGCCAATTTGGGACACTTACTCTTGTAGTGCCCATGCTCCCTACACTCAAAGCACATGATATGATTTTTATTATTCACAATGTAAATTTCTATACCTTTGCTTGTAGGGGTAGCACTCAATCCTCCATTTGATTTATCTTGTGTTGTGGAGGTGGCATCATCATCTTCTTCTTCTCCTCTTGAGGGTGTGGGTGGTTCCACCTCTTCAACTCTCGAGGATATGGATGCTTCCACCTCTTCCTCTCTCGAAGATGTGGATGATCTCTCATCTTCCTTTTCCTCTTCCTCCTCCTCCTCGAATGTTGACCTCGTGTCAACATCGGATTGGTCCTTTTCTTCTTGGACCAATGAGCCATTCTCCTTGGGCTCCTCTACTCCTTTGAATTGTGATGGGTCTTCATGATAGGCAATGATCTTTTTCCAAAGATCACATACACTTGTGCATTCACCTACACTCACAATGATATTAGAAGGTAATAAATTTAACAAGATTTTTGTTACCTCCTTATTCGCCTCCGCTTGCTCCCTTTGTTCCTCGTGTTAGTTAGAGCCCTAGAGCCAATTATATGATGATTGTTGTATGGACTCGTTGTATCATATTCTTGTATATAAATAAAGGCATTTATTATACTTACTTGTATTGGTGCCAAACAACTAAGTATAATAGCGTCCTTGAGTAGAAGGTTCTTATCTATATCAATCGATTGGTTGAATCGATAGTGAGATGATATAGAGAACACTACTCTTAATCATTCCTAGTCAAGTATTAACATTCAGGGACAATATTAATGCGACGAGACTAGCATGTAGGTCAACTCGATGACTTGATCTCACAAGTCATGGATATAGAGATATCAAGTTGACACATGGGTATGCATTGGAGAATGTATACTGAATGACCCGCCATGAGAAATTATCATGGATTATTATATGAGTGTCATATACTTTCTCATGTGGCTATTAGTATGACTATTAGTCCTTGGACCTGAAGTCACCATGGTTCCCTACATAAGAAGTTGCATACTTTGGTTTCGTCAAACGTTACCCGTAACTGGGTGGACTATAAAGGCGATTACTGGGTATGTAACAAATTATGCGGAGGGATGTGAGTGATGTAAATGGGATCTATCCCTCATATATAACGGGAGTGACATTGTTATTCTTGATAGAGTGAGACCACTAAGTGCATGATCATACCCAAATGAGTCAATATGAGATATTGAGTTCATTTGATTAGAGTGAGTCTACTTGGAGTTCAAGATTTAGATTGATCAGAGGATGACACCGTTTATGCCTCAAATTGATCAATCTAGATGTTAATGATAGAAGGACATTGTCATATATTGTGAAGAGTCACAATTAGTAGTCACAAAGGTGATGTTGGATCTCAACATTCTTGTAACTTGGGTAGCAATGATGTATTGCTAGATGTCGCTCATTGTTTATGTTTCTAAATAAGATTTAGAAATATTGCCAATGTTACAAGAATCTATTGGGTCACACACAAAAAACGAGTGGATGGAGATTAGGTTCATATGATGAACCAATTGGATTAGGTTCATATGAACCAAAATTGGATTAAGGGTAATCCGAATTGATTCATTGAGTCAATTTATATTAATGAATTGTGATTCATTAAATTGAAATTGACTTGAATCAAATATTGGATTTAACTCAACAAGGAAGATGTGTGATCAAGTTTGACTTGACCAAATGGGAAGTTGAAACATCAAGTTTGACTTAACTAAATGCCACTTCATGAAGGATGACTCATCCTACATGGCATGGCCAACAAATAAATTCTTGCCACATCATCTCCACATCATCAAGGGAGAGCAAGAGGCACGTAATGTCCATGTGTGGCCGGCCATATGAATGCAAGATTCATTGACATTGAATGTAATTTATTGGCATTCCATGTGTGGCCGGCCATATGAATGCAAGATTCATTAACATTGATTATAATTTATTGACATTCCATGTGTGGCCGACCAAATGAATATGAGATTCATTGGCATTGACTTGGGGGGTTGTCGTCTTCTTCCTCCTTAGCTCCTTCTTGTTCTCATTCTCCTCTTGGCCGAGAGTTCCAAGCAAGAAGGGTGAAGGTGAGTGAGTTTAATCCAAGAAGAAAGGGTAAGTGAAAGTCACATAGAGAGTTTAGAGAAGTGTATGAGAATCCTCTTCTTTTTTTTCTCTCCTTTCTTCTTCTTCCAATCCCATCCGAGAGCCCTTGGGAGTGCTAGCACACTTGTGGTGCTCTCTTCTCTGATGTATGCTCAAGGGCTAAAGATAGGAGAGATCAGTTATCACTTCCGGAAGGCCCAATTACAAGACTACGGGCAAAGCATTTCAAGGAAGCACTAAATGGGCTAATCAAAAAACATTGGGAGGACTATGAGCAAGGAGAAACCAAGATAATTACAACTGCTAGTCATGGCCTAATCCACGTAATCGGGCGCAACCATCCATGACTGGCCGCGCTTAACGGAAGAACGCTAATAAGCATGCAAAGCATGGGAATTCGTTCATGCATGAAGACTTAGGACTCTAATTGTGCATGCATTTCTTTTGTTTTGGGTTTCTAGATAGCTTGCATGAGGCATGCAACATTGGGACTCTAATTGTGAATGTACTTATCTTGTATTTTCCTTGTTCACTCCCATTATATAAGGAGGGACATCTTAGTATGAAGTAACTTAGATTTTGGTGAGATTGTGTGCTCTCTTAGTTCTTGAAAGAACTTGCTGAACTTATCAAGTCTACTCTCGTGGCGTTCAACCCATCGAAACTTATCACCCCTAGGTGTGACGTTTCTTTCCTTCGTAGGCTTGGTTCGTGCCAATTCTTGGTTACGGATCAAGGCTCACACTCTTGTCATTTAGTTCTTGGGGTTCTATACATCTTTGTTTCGGGTTCCATCACATTTATTGGTGGGGTTCGTATCATCTGGTATCAGAGCTTCGGTTCAAAGGCAAGTGCAAATCTATTATTTACTTGTTGTTCAGCCAAAAGCAAAAAAAAAAATTGTGGAAAAAAAAGAAAAAAAAAAGCGCAACGAAAAGACAAAAAATAGAAGAAGAAGAAGAAGAAAGCACAAAAAAAAAAAACTGCTTGTGTGAATCGAAGTAAATTGTCTTCAACAATTCTTTTCTTGTTTTCCTTATTCTCAAACTTCTACTCTTTCATTTTCTCTTAAAATTCTGCCATCATAAGTTTCGGTGGTATCTTTTGAATTGCTACGTGATATTCTGATTTGTTCTAGAGTTTGATCAAGAACTAAGAGATATCATCAATTGAGAGCTACCACCCAAACGTGAGTTGAGTGCTTGTGAGGTTTTCTTTCATTTTGCAGCCATGTCCAACAACCAGGAGGATGGAGCAAATGAGGGGGCTAGGCCACTTCCGAACTTGCAATTACAAGCATTAATGGGGGAGATGCAGCGGATGATGAGGGCGGAATTAGAATCTATCCATGAGAGGTTGGATCGGGTGGAGGATGGGACACCAAGAAGACATCAACAAGATCGTATTACTAGACCACAATGAAGACATGCCCAAGGGATTGATGTCGAAGAAGATGAAGAGGTTATTGTGGAAGACTTTGATGAGCAAAACTACAATCGGGGCAGGATTGGACATCGAGGAGATAGAAACAGAACTAGAAGAAATAATGATTTAGGAGGGATTAAGATGAAGATTCCAACCTTCCAAGGGAGAAATGATTTAGGAGGGATTGACTGTCATGAATTCTCAGAGTTTAAAAATGTAAAGTTAGCTGCCATTGAATTCACTGATTACGCTATTGTTTGGTGGGATCAAGTGGTGATGACTCGGAGAAGAAACAGAGAGCAACCTGTATCCACTTGGGAGGAGATGAAAGTGCTCATGAGAAGGAGGTTTGCACCCAGCCATAATTATAGAAGCTTATATCAGCGGCTTCAAAGATTATCTCAAGGCTCCAAAAGTGTGGATGAATATTTCAAGGACATGGAGTTGTCCATGATCCGAGCTAATGTTAATGAAGATCGAGAAGCCACTATGGCCAGGTTTTTACATGGTTTAAATCCAGAAATTGCTGATATTGTTGAATTGCAGCATTATGTTGAGCTGTCAGATATGGTCCACCAAGCACAAAAAGTGGAAGAACGACTCAAGAGGAGAGGATTGTCTAGGAAGGGACAACCAATGACTACTCACGACACATGGCGGACAACTCCAAGAAAGGAGGAACAACCTCAAAATAAGCCAAAGTTTGAACCCTTCAAGAAGCCCAAACCCACACCATCAACTACTCAAGGTAATCGCGAGCCCATTTTCTTCAAAACTCGTGATATCAAGTGTTTTAAATGTCAAGGGCATGGTCATATAGCCAGTCAATGTGTGAACAAAAGGGTGATGGTAATAAACGCTCAAGGTGAACTTGAGTCGGAAGATGAGGATGAAATAGTTGAAGAAGTGCCACAAAAAGAGGACAGTGATGATGAACAACATGCTGTTATTGGAGACTTATTGGTGGCCCGACGAGTTCTCAATCTACAAGCTAAGGAGGAAGAAGGTAATCAAAGGGAGAATTTGTTTCATACCCGTTGCTTTATCAATAACAAGGTTTGCAGTGTTATTATTGATGGGGGAAGTTGCATCAATGTGGCAAGTACTGATTTGGTGGAGAAATTATCACTACCAACTCAGAAACATTCACGACCTTATCGACTCTAGTGGCTAAACGATTGCGGAGAAATTAAGGTAACAAAACAAGTCTTGGTAGCAATCTCCATTGGCAAATATGAAGATGAGCTATTGTGTGACGTGGTTCCCATGCATGCATGCCATCTATTGTTGGGAAGACCTTGGCAATTCGATCGAAAGGTAACACATGATGGCCTCACAAATAAGTATAGTTTTACTTTGAAAGGACAACCTATTATTCTTGTACCGTTGACTCCAAGACAAGTTATGGAGGATTAGTTGAGACTAAAAAAAGCAAATGAAAAGAAGAAAGAAAAAGAAATTGAGAGAAAAAAAATTGATAAAAAAGAAGATGAGAGGAAAGAGACAAAAGGAGTCAGCAAGGAACAAAAAGGAGAGAGAAAGAAAAATATTTTTTATGCAAAAAAAAGTGAGATTAAGTGAGCTTTGTTTTCAAATCAGCTGCCCCTTATCCTTTTGTATAAGGAGGCACTCTTGAGCACTAACGACCTTAACAATTCTTTGCCTAGTGTTATTGTTTCTCTCTTATAGGAATTCGAGGAGGTCTTTCCTGAAGAGGTTCCACATGGTTTACCTCCTATTAGAGGAATTGAGCACCAAATTGACTTCATACCTGGTGCCTCCATTCCGAATCGACCTGCCTATAGAAGCAATCCGGAGGAAGCAAAGGAACTTCAGAGGCAAGTTAATGAATTATTAGAAAAGGGATATGTTCGAGAAAGCATGAGTCCTTGCGCCGTGCCTGTGTTACTAGTTCCCAAGAAGGACGGAACATGGAGGATATGGGTGGATTGTCGAGCCATCAACAACATCACTGTAAAGTATCGTCATCCAATTCCTAGGATTGATGATATACTTGATGAATTGCATGGTTCTTGTGTGTTCACAAAATTTGATCTTAGGAGTGGATATCATCAGATTAGGATGAAGGAAGGTGATGAATGGAAAACTGGTTTTAAAACTAAGCATGGCTTATATGAATGGTTAGTAATGCCTTTTGCCTTAACTAATGCTCCTAGCACTTTTATGCGTTTGATGAACCATGTTTTGCGTGCTTTCTTAGGGAAATTTGTAGTTGTGTATTTTGATGATATTTTGATTTTTAGCAGAAGCTTAGAAGAGCATGTTACACATTTAAGGTTAGTTTTGAGTGTGCTAAAAGAAGAAAAGCTTTTTTCTAACCTCGATAAATGCACCTTTTGTACGGAGAAAGTTGTGTTTGTTGGTTTTGTTATTAGTACTAAAGGCGGTGAGATGGATGAGGAAAAGGTGAAAGCAATCCAAGAGTGGCCAACACCGACAACAATTAGCCAAGTGAGGAGTTTCCATGGTTTGGCCAGCTTCTATCGACGGTTTGTTCATGATTTTAGCAATATTGCAACTCCTCTTACTAAAGTCATCAAGAAAAATGAGTCATTCAAGTGGGGAGAGGAGCAAGAGAGGGCCTTCAACACTTTGAAAGAAAAGCTAAGTTCTGCTCCTTTACTTATCCTACCAGATTTTTCTAAAACATTTGAAATTGAATGTGATGCTTCTGGTGTTGGTATAGGTGTTGTGCTTATGCAGAAAATGAGACCCATTGCTTATTTCAGTGAGAAGTTGAGTGGAGCCACTCTCAACTATCCCACATATCACAAGGAAATGTATGCATTGGTGAGAGCATTGGAGACATGGCAACATTACCTATGGCCAAAAGAATTCATGATTCACACAGATCATCAATCTCTAAAGCATTTGAAGAGCCAACATAAGTTGAACCGACGCCATGCTAAATGGGTAGAATTCATTAAGACATTTCCTTATGTGATCAAATACAAGCAAGGAAAGGAGAACGTAGTTGCTGATGCACTATCTCGAAGGCATGTTTTGCTATCCACTTTAGATACGAAGTTACTTGGATTTGAATATATCAAGGATTTATATACTAACGATACTGATTTTTCTGAGGTGTTCAAAGCATGCGATAAGGTTGCATTTGGTAAGTTCTATAGGCATGATGGGTTTTTATTTCGTGAAAATAGATTGTGTGTGCCTATGTGTTCGTTACGTGAATTATTCACTAGGGAAGCCCATGGTGGTGGATTGATGGGTCATTTGGGCGTTACTAAGACTTTAGGGGTTTTACAGGATCATTTCTTTTGGCCTCATATGAAACGCGATGTGGAAAGAATTTGTGAGAAGTGTATCACTTGCAAACAAGCTAAATCTAAATTGAAACCCCATGGCTTGTATACTCCTTTGCCTATACCTAGTGAACCTTGGACTGATATTTCAATGAACTTTGTTTTGGGATTACCCCGGACCAAGAGAGGGAGAGATTTAATTTTTGTTGTGGTAGACAGATTCTCTAAAATGGCGCATTTCATTCCATGTCATAAAACCGATGATGCATCGCATATAGCTGAATTGTTCTTTAAAGAGGTTATTAGGTTGCATGGCATGCCTAGGACCATTGTCTCTGATAGAGATGCAAAATTTTTGAGTTATTTTTGGAAGACTTTGTGGGGGAAATTAGGAACTAAATTGTTGTTCTCTACTACTTGTCACCCCCAAACTGATGGCCAAACTGAAGTGGTCAATCGAACCTTGTCCTTTTTACTTCGTGCGGTCATTAACAAGAATTTGAGAATATGGGAAGATTGTCTACCTCATGTTAAATTTGCTTACAATAGGAGCATACATTTTGCGACTATATTTTCTCCATTTGAAATTGTTTATGGTTTCAATCCCTTGTCACCATTAGATTTGATTCCTTTAGATGTAAGTGAGCATATAAACTTAGATGGTAAGCAGAAGGCCGAATTCGTAAAGAAGATTCATGAACAAGCACGACTGAATATTGAGAAAAGAACTCAGCAATACATGCAACAAGCTAACAAGGGGCGCAAGAAAATTGTGTTTGAACCAGGAGAATGTGTTTGGTTATACCTCCGAAAGGAGCGATTTCCGGACAAATGTCGTTCTAAACTTCTACCTTGAGGGGATGACCCATTTCAAATATTAGAGCGCATCAATGATAATACCTACAAACTTGAACTACCAGGTGAGTATGGCGTACATTCTACTTTTAATGTTGCTGACTTATCCCCGTTTGATGCAGGTGATGATTTGAGGACAAATCCTTTTCAAGAAGGGGAGAATGATGTATGCTCAAGGGCCGAAGATAGGAGAGATCAGTTATCACTTCCGGAAGGCCCAATTACAAGACTACGGGCAAAGCGTTTCAAGGAAGCACTAAATGGGCTAATCAAAAAACATTGGGAGGACTATGAGCAAGGTGAAACCAAGATAATCGCAACTGCTAGTCGTGGCCTAATCCACGTAATCGGGCACAACCATCCATGACTGGCCGCGCTTAACGGAAGAACGCTAATAAGCATGCAAAGCACGAGAATTCGTTCATGCATGAAAACTTAAGTATTTTAGATTGTTTAATGAAGCATGCAACTTGGGACTCTAATTGTGCATGCATTTATTTTGTTTTGGGTTTCTAGATAGCTTGCATGAGGCATGCAATATTGGGACTCTAATTGTGAATGTACTTATCTTGTATTTTCCTTGTTCACTTAGTTTTTGGTGAGATTGTGTGCTCTCTTAGTTCTTGAAGGAACTTGCTGAACTTATCGAGTCTACTCTCGTGGCGTTCAACCCATCGAAACTTATCACCCCTAGGTGTGGCGTTTCTTTCCTTCGTAGACTTGGTTCGTACCAATTCTTGGTTACGGATCAAGGCTCACAATCTTGTCGTTTAGTTCTTGGGGTTCTATCCACACTACAACAAAAATCCTCATAGACATCGGTTTTCCACCGGTGTCTATTTCATTTTCGACCGATGTCTATGAAGCCGATGTAAAAAGTCAGCCATTTTAGACATCGGGTTAAAACCGGTGTAGTATCACTTAACGACACCGGTCTTCGAATCGGTTATTAACCGGTGTAGTATCACTTAACGACATCGTTTCATAAACGGTGTAAAACCGATGTAATATTGTATGTTAATAACACCAGTTTTGGCAGCGGTAAATGACCGATGTAATATTAGTTAATAACACCGATTTTACAGCGGTGGAAAACCGATGTAATATGGATATTTTTTAACAGCACAAATTTGATTTCCGAAACAATGAAAAACTGACAATAATAAAAAAAACACAAATATTCACAAATTACACAAATATTCTTCATTTAACAATATCCATAAAATACACAAATATTCATAAATTATATAAATAATATTCTTACAACAGTATCCATAAAATACCCAAACATTCTTTTTACATCAAAAGCTAGCTAATAGATATCAAAATCAAGATAGAACATTCTTTTAACAACACATCAAGGTAGAACCGCACTTCAAATGTAAGCTAGCATGCATTCCGCCCAATCGAACCGCACTTCATCAATTTCAACTCTAGAGTAGTTGAGATTTGTAAACTGTAAAAACACATAAATAATATATTAGTAAAGATGCAATTTTGAAAGCTGGAAATGGTAAAGATGCAATTTTGAAAGCTGGAAATGCAGTTTTCTGAGTTAAAACATCCACTGTTTGTGTTTTCTGAGTTAAAACATCCACTGTTCTAATCTGTCAAAAAAAATAAGAACCAAACAGTTCAACTTGCCTCTGTGGTGCTTCCCATCATTCCTCTGAAGAAACCCCAAGGGTTTTAGTGATCATCTGTGTGGACTGCGGAGCTGGAATATGGCAACCTCCCCTGGGCCAAAGGGGGCTCACTGCCACAATGTTGTTAGACAAAGACTTGATTTTGCTTCTGAAAACCAATCTGCAGATGAACATCCAAAGGAGGCATTCATGGAATCAAAATCTGTCATAAAGGAGAAATATAACACAGCTACCAACTCCAGAGCTAAGATAACAGTTCAACTTGGTGAAGGATTGGAGGTTGAAGGTGAAGAATCAGAAGCAGATATTGCTTTTGATCTGAATCGTTCCAACAACCAAGTACCAGATATGCACATAAGGCTGCCAGAATATCCAACTCCTATTCATCATTCTAGAAGAGAATTATTGAAGAAAAATTGGAAGCATCTGGCTAGAATGGCTGGCAAGGCAAATAGTACAGATAAAACCCACATTGTTGAGATATCAAAACAGAATAGCATTCAGAGTCATGTAAAGTTAGATGGTGATACAACTTTAGTGCGAGGGGAAATGGAGAATGAACAAGCTAAAAGTTGTTATAATCATGTTGACAATGCCCGAAGAGGTTCCATATATCCAATTTCAGGTGATAAAGGCTCTACGCAGACACACGCCAGCAATATTCCACAATTTCCACCGGAATGTAAAAGGAGGAGAACCATGCTAATGCACAATGTGGAATTTGGTCAAATGACACGAGTCTCCAAATCATGTAGCTTTGTAGATGAACAAAATCTGGTACCGTTGGGTGATTTACAAACCTCAGATTTCATGTTGACCTTTGGTCCCATCAAATGGGTGACAAAGAAGAGATCAAAGGTGCCTATTCGAGTCCCTAAGTCGGTTCTCGCTGAGATAGTTGCAGGCTACAAAGATCTTTTGCAAAACCTTAAAAGCAGACACCAGGCATGCATCAAAGCCTTGTTCACAGATACTTGTGTGAGAATGAAAATAGGAAAACGAACAATAAGGAAACATGTTCATCACCAGCAGTGAATGTTTTCATCTCATGGATTACATGCTTGCTCTAAAATGATAAATGATGCACCGCAATTGTAGACGAGTGGTAGAATTTTGGAAATGCAATTTTGAAATGGAAGTTCTGGCTCCTTTTTATCTTTTAAATGAGTTAGCACACCAGGCTGTGTCAAAATTAAGAACCAAGATATGACTTTTGCAGCAGTAAAATTTACATTCTGTTATTGTGACAACACTAACCACACGCTAATTTCTTGACAAAGTTTTTCAAGAAAGACCAAGTTATTGCTTTGAGAAGAGTAAAAGGTAAAAAGCATTTAATGTCCGAAGCAAAATTTTCTTGGGGAAATTTTAAACAAATAAAGCTATGTCATTAGCAAGACTTAACAGTGTAGCTATTCTGTAATGCACTAACATCTTGTAATTAAAACTAAGTTACTAATCAGAAAATTCAATAATTGAACTTGGATTCGATGCTCTAATCCAATTTGTTGTACTTCAGTGCCTCTTTGTTGTTTCATCTCAAAAGAAACAAAATCACTGAAGAAGGAAATATATTTTAAAAAAAAATCCTTAGCGGAACCAAACAATCTAATGTCAGCCCATTAACATGAAAAAAAATAAATCAAATGCAATAAAATGTTTAGACCTTTTGAACTTGACAACAGATATGACTTGTTTAGGTATAAAACTCAAACCTGTCTTCCATCCATGCAACGCTGTACAAGTCAACAAGGCAAGTCATATATTTCGGTGGTGGTGGAGGATCCATCCCAGGACAGTAGGTTCCCCAGCTGCTTTCAACAGCATTGGATGTTGTTGTCACATATACATTATTAAGGTCTTCTGGCATTAAACCTTCAAAGATACTGCCACTCTCACATGCTTCCACATAAATAATCTGTTCAAACGAACACCAACAAAGATCAGCAATTAACTTGGTTATAATACACATTTTGTAATCAAAAGTTACCCATCAGCTACACTCACACAATTATAGAATTTACTACTACCTTGTTTCAAGGCAAAGTACCAAGTGTATGTTAAATATGTAAAAGGGAGACAAAAAGAAAATCATCATAATTAAAAAGAAAATCATCATAATGTATACCTATAGAAGTGGTTAATGACCACCTCTATAGAATTTTCCAATCTAGAAAACTGCCCTTTAGAAGCGGTTATAACCAGTTCTAGAGGTCTAGTTATAGGAACGGTTAAAACCATTGCTATTATTGAATTGCGAATTTAAAAAAAAAATCCTATTTTCTATTGTACCTGTAGAATTCCAAATCAAATGCTCAATTTAAATCAATTGACAATATTTATATTGCATTTCACAAACTTAATTTATTTCCATAACACATAAATATAAATTGGATTACCAAATCAACACAAACAATTTGTATTTCATTTCAAAATATTCATAACATTTAACTCCACACTATAACACAAACATAATATTTTCTTCAATCTCCAAAATATATACAACCTTCAATAACAAGTTTTCTCCACCAAAAAAAACATCAAAAGGCATGTGCTCCAAACAAAAAAAGGCATGTGCTCCAAACGACAAAAGACATGTGCTCCAACCTTCAATAGCAACCTTCAATAGAACCACCAAATTATATTCTATCAACATATTCCAATATATAATGAAAAAAATTATTTAACAAAAGCTTGTATCAAATTAAAAAGGTTGAATTAAAAAGGTGCTCCTCCCCACCTACAACACCAGCCCACAACTTCCACAGATGCGATAATCTTGTTTGATAATGCATATCGCACATCAGTTTAGTCCCCCCATTGCAAGTTGATGCTTTATAAAAAAACACCTCACATTTTTCTTCATTGTATAGACAAAGAAAACACTAAACAAAGGTTCCGGCTATCGAAAATGCATCAGAAAATAATGCATTGCACCATATGTTAGCCTATACATGGAACAATTGTTGCACATCTTTAGCAAAGTACTTCCAGATACCACTATGTAGCTATTTGTGATGGTCATACCTTCATGGATTTGAAACAATAACCAAATAGAGCAGTTTCAGCTCTGATGACATTAAAAGATATTTCGTTTATGGCATCTTTGTCATTTTCAACTTCAAACAAGTAATAAAGAGCAAACATTATATATGTGTACTACACGCTATTAGCCAGATGTAATATATGCACTTTCATACAGTGAACTTGCCTACATGAAAGAAAAAACATGGCAACAAAACAATGGCCGGATTATATGAAGTTCAAAGAAACATAGCAACTTAGAGAGTGCTGAAACTAGATGCAAAAGGCAATTGGCTGTATGGTTTTTTTAACTTTGAAAGAAAAGAATGGAAAATCACATATCAAAGAAAGCACATACATTTTTGCTTCATCCAAGCTTCGACAAAATCTTGCCTGCTTGCACTGTAGATGCAAAGAGGAAAGGAGGCCATTGAGAAACAGAATAGCCTGTTTCAACTTGATCCTGTAAAACAATTATTAAAAATAACCTTTAATAGTCTACAATTCAAAATAACAAATCCATAATCTCATATTGGTTTCTGAAAGAAGCACAATTTTGATGTAAGGCTCCTCTTTTATTCTAAGATCCGAAATCTTTAGTATCCAATCCAAAGTTTTTAAAAAAAAGTAGAGAAAATGGCTTTGATGAGATAATGTAAAATACAACATCTCTTAAATAAGAACTCAACCTTGCAAAATCATGAGTCCCAAAAAACTGTACAAGGATAGATTCATTTGTCCGGGAGGGCTTCAAAGCGTTCTTAGGACTAAAAATTGATTCACTAACAACAACTGCTGGCCACATAGCATGCCCTATCAATGAGAATGTATATAAATAAGAAGATTCTTTAGAAGACTATGCAAGTACCAAACATCTGCAACCCATCTAACAAAGACAAATACAAATACAAAATTATGATATTCATGATAGTAGTCCCAACTGTTGGCATTTCAATCTTGCAATCAAATGTGAAGCAATGTAAAGTTTTTACAAAGCCACTAGCTACAAAGCATGTAACGCAACAAAGTAAAGTATTAAATAATAAATTTACATTGCTATCATATTAAATCTTCAAATAATGTCGAGAACTTTTATCAAATTTAATCCCAACATCTACAATACTAACATTTTAAATAATTATGAAGATAATCATAAAGAAAATCTTTTCAAAGTTCAATCAATTTACTGCATATAAAAATACCTAATTTGTAATCAGCAAGAAACATATAAGATAACTACACCATAAATTTACACATGCCTGTAAGTTTTGCCCAAACAAGTTCACCTGGTTCAAGACCTTGACAATCATGAAAGTTAAGTGCTAAAGCAAGCAATTCATTGTAATTTAGGCCTTTCTTCTCTTAGTTGGGGACACCACATTTCAAACATAAATCCTTCATTTCTACACAAGATAAATGAAACTTTATCTTTTCATTTGAGAGAATCAAATGCTTGACATCATCATCCACATATTTAACCTGCACTAAGTTGAGTTTGTTTGAGTTAAAAGATAAGGCATAATGTGTATTGAGTAATGATTTAGGGATACGTAGGAAAATACATATTAACTGTTAACATATCAGCAACTAATCATGATAAAAAGAACATCAGAAGAACGAAAGAACATAAGCAAATGAGCTTTCAAACTTCCATAAGCGAACTAGAACATATCACAGGCTCCTTATTTCATTTAACGGAATACCACGAAAGAACTAAACAAGAGAAATGATGTATAGCAAGCAAAAGGTGAAGCTTCCAGACTGATGGTCTTTGGGAGGTGTTAGGAGATTAATGAACGATTGACCAGACAAAATTCAATACATACTCTATGCTGCTTGGTGTCTGAATTGTACTCCGTGATGGAACCCTTCTACCAATCACCATCTATAGGCCAAAGAACCTGAAAAGGCTCAGTTAAAAGCTGATATCCACAGAAAATCATTTAGTCGGATACTCACACAGTCATGGGAATTACTTGCCTTGCATTCCAACCCAATCAATGCATGCGGGGCTACGCCTTCAATTTCCAACCTACAAGAACAGAGGAAGCACCTAAGTACATACTGCTGCTAAAAAATCCAAGAGAAAAACAATTCAACTTCTCCCATGAAACACAATTCAGTATTAAATAATCGGCATAGTGGCGAAGAAGAACTCACTCTACCCATTTTTTCACTTTGCTCCACCCAGAAGAATCCTTCTGAGGACCATGAACGTTCTTTCACGCCTCAGAAAAATTGACCCTCTTACGGCCTTCATTTGATCACAATCGCAACCTGGACATACTACTCAAAGAACCGGAACCAGATCCCAACCTAAGCAATTCGTACTTCATACATGCCTCGCCTTAACAATCCTCACATCCCCGAGCGACTCAGCCGCGGCGTCGAGCCTCCCCTTATCATCTCCCTCAACCGACTGTTCCGAACCTGATTCGATCCAGGGCCGCTTAGCCCTCCGCTGGTAGGCCGATTTGCCAGTCATCCTGGCCTTCACCTTCTTGGACGCGGCGAAGGAGGATCCGCTAGGGCTGACGCAGGGAACGGAGGAGGAGTACACTCGGCCGAGCGGCAGCTAGCGCATGGGGTGCTCGACCTCCTCCTCATGGAAGAACTCCTCCGCCGCGAGCACCATCAGCGACGGGGCGAAGCAGAGCCGAAGGGTTTCGGACCGCCTAGAGTTTCCACAGGACAAAGAGAGGGAAAGCGGAGGTTTTCTAATTTTCGCCTTCAGTCTCCCAAAATCGCCCGTTTCTCGCCCTGACTGAAACTCCAGTGCACAAAGGTGTTGTTGCAAAGAGGGAGATGAGGTTGAGAGAGATGGTAGGAGGTTTAGGTTTAGGTTTAGGCAGAGAGATGGTCGGGCGAGATATAGGTATGGGTTTGGAGGGAACTTCATAGTGTTGCAAAGTTTGGCAAGTGGGAAAATTAAAATATTTTATTTTGGTTTATTAACACCGGATTTTAAAAACCGCTGTTAAAATCGATGTCTATTAACGAAAAAAAAGGCGCTCATAGACATCACCTAAAAAACCGATGTCTATGAGCGAAAATCTGTGCTCATAGACACCAGTTTTTCCAAAAACCGGTGTAAAATACTCAAAGACATCGGTTTTTGCTTAAAACCGTTGTTGTTCCACCGATGTCTATGAGGATTTTTGTTGTAGTGCCACCTTTGTTTCGGGTTCCATCACATTTATTGGTGGGGTTCGTATCATTCTCCATCTAGAGTAGTTTGAGAATCACTTCTTGTTCGTGTGGATACTACTAGAGGTGTGTACATTTGAACACACTCGAGATCCGGCAACATTTGGACGAGCGGGATTTGCTAAGGCTTCGCATCAAAGGTATACCTCTCTTTCAAGTAGATTTAGAGTAGATCTAGGATTAGAGAAACTTGTACACGAAATTAGGTTTTAATCTTCGCACGGATCCGGTGGCATGAGACTTCGGGGTTTCCGCAACACAAAAAGCGATTTTTGTGGCTCGAAAGTCCCAACACCTCGATCCAATGTCGAGGTCGGAGGTGCTTCCCCTTTTTGTCCTTTGGAGACTCAAGTGGATCTTCCAAAGTAACCCATTGGTTCCAATCCATTTGGAACCAAGTTTCCAATCTCCTCCTCCAGTAGTTGAAGTCTTCTTTGTCATATGGAGGTGGAATTCGGATTTCCCATCCGAGCGGTCCTTCGGACTCCATCTTCTTCCTCTAGCTTCTTACTCTCTTGGCGGTTTGTCCGTAGAAGAGCGACATCGCTCTGATACCAATTGTTGGGACCTTTGTGCCCGCTAGAAGGGGGTGAATAGCGGTTCGTCGCGCGCTTGCGTCGTTTGCTTCGTCTTGATGATTTGCAGCGAAATACAACTCGAAGACAAACTATACAATGCTAACAAGTAGGATTTACTTGGTATCCACCTCAAGAAGAGGTGACTAATCCAATGATCCACACACCGACTCACTCCTCCACTATGAAATACTCCTTCTCGGTCGTAGCCGGAGGCGGAGAAGCCTCGTACAAACCCAAACACACAAATACAACTCACACAAGAATAGAAATACAAAAATACAAGTGAAAACACACTCTTCTTACCTCTTGAATCTTGGAGATGCACTCCAAGAACCCTCAAGAATTTGCAAGAAACTCGGAGGAAATCGCTGGTGAAGATCGTAGAAAACCGCAGGAAGAAATCGCAAAGATCTGCGGAGAAAACGCTCCGCCCTAGCTTTAAACAGTGCTCCCAATCGATCCAATTGATCCCCAATTGATTGTCACGTCAACACTGCTCCATCGCAGCCATCCATCACCTGCATCCTGTCACTTCCCAATCGATCGATTGATCGATTGGGACTACCTGAATCGATCGTCCGATCGATTCAGCACCTTTCTGTGCTCTCGCGTCCACGCGAGAGCTTCTGTTGCCCAATCGATCGACCAATCGATTAGCAGCTCCCAATCGATCGCCCGATCGATTGGGAAAGTTTCTGTGCTCACGATTTCACATCCCAATCGATCGATTGATCGATTGGGCCTTCCCACAATCGCAGCACACCCCAATAGATCAACTGATCGATTGGACCCTAGTTCAATCAATCAACTGATCGATTGGACCCTGGTTCAATCGATCGCCCGATCGATTGACCAGCCTGGACTTAACTCAAACTCAAGTTCAAACTCTCCAACCCAACTCCTGGTCAACCATGACCTGTTGCGCCTCCATGCCTAGCATTTGGCCACAATCGACCAACCTCGAACTAGCCTTCTAGCCTCCTCTATCAGCCTTGCGTCCCTCGGATATCTCCCCATCCTTCATGTCTTGCCTTCAGGAGCTTCCTTCGGCGTCATCCTAGTTGTTGAGTTCTCCTCGTCAAGTCACACTAGGACTTACCATGACAAGACCACATGCTTGGACTTACACCCTTTGCCAAGATCACACTTGGACTTTCCAATTGCCTGGCTCCTCACCAGGACTTTCTCCTTTGCCAAGATCACACTTGGACTTTCCAACTGTCTGGCTCCTTACCAGGACTTTCTCCTTTGCCAAGATCACACCTGCCTGGCTCCTCACCAGGACTTTCCAATTGTCTGGCTCCTCACCAGGACTTTCTCCTGCCTAGCTCCTCACTAAGACTTTCTAAATGCCTAACATCTAGTTAGGACTTTCCCAGTCAAGTCTCCTATTAACCTTGACCTACTTGACTTGGTCAACCTTTTGACCATCTCCATAATCAACCTGGTCAACCCTTTGACCATCTCCATAACCGGACGATTGCTCCAGCAATCTCCTTATACTGTCAAACCTCAAAACTCAAATCCCGACTCAAGCTTGACTCAACTCAAGCTTAGTCAAACTGGTCAAACTTGACCTAGGGAAATTGTCCCAACATACACACACATCTACTATTTTACTATTCATCTTCTTTTCAGTTCTTTAGCCAGTTCTGACTTGAGCGTCAGAGTGCTTACGCTAGGGACCCCCTCTCTTATTCTCTCTCTAACATTTCCATTTGCTCTCTATAGTGTATGTAGAAAGGGTAGCACTATTTTATCTTCTTCCAAATCAGAGTCTTCTCATGGCCAATATGTTAGTGAGAGCCCTAAAGCGGATCATGTGATGATTGTTGTATGGACTCGATGTATCATATTCCTATATATATATATAAAGGCATTTCGTTATGGTTATTATACTTACTTGTATTGGTGTCAAATAATTAAGTATAATAGCGTCTTTAAGTAGAAGGTTCTTATCTATATCAATTGATTGATTGAATTGATGATGAGATGATATAGAGAACACTACTCTTAATATTCCTAGTCAAGTATTAATATTCAGGGACAATGTTAATGCGATAAGACTAGCATGTAGGTCAACTCGATGACTTGATCTCATAAGTCATGGATATTAGATATCAAGTTGACACATGGGTATGCATTGGAGAATGTATACTGAATGACCCGCCATGAGAAAGTATCATGGATCGTTATATGAGTGTCATATACTTTCTCATGTGACTATTAGTATGACTATCAGTCTTTGGACCTGAAGTTACCATGGTTCCCTACATAAGGAGTTGCATACTTTGGATTCGTCAAACGTCACCCGTAAATGGGTGGACTATAAAGGTGATTACTGGGTATGTAACAAATTATGCGGAGAGATGTGAGTGAAGTAGATGGGATCTATCCCTCCTATATGATGGGAGTGACATCATGATTCTTGATAGAGTGAGACCACCAAGTGCATGGCCTTGCCTAAATAAGTCAATATGAGATATTGAGCTTATTTGATTAGAGTGAGTCTACTTGGAGTTCAAGACATAGATTGATTACAGGATGACACGGTCTATGCCTCAATTGATCAATCTAGATGTCAAGGATAGAAGGACATTGTCACATATTGTGAGAGTCACAATTAGTAGTCACAATGGTGATGTTGGATCTCAACATTCTTGTAACTTGGGTAGTAATGATGTGTTGCTAGATACCGCTAATTACTTATACTTCTAAATTGGTTTAGAAGTATTACCAACGTTACAAGAACCTATAGGGTCACACACAAAGGGCAATTAGATTGAGATTAGGCTCATATGATGGACCAAGAGGATTAGGTTCATGTGATGAATCAAATTGGATTAAGAGTAAACCAAATTAGACTAATTGAGTTGGACTCAATTTGATTTATGTGTCGAATGAGTCTAGTTTAAAACTATGATTCATTGAGTCAATTTAAACCAATGAATAGAGATTCATTAAATTAAATTGATTTGAATCAAATGGTAGATTTGATCAACCATGGGAGATTAGAGGTCAAGTTTGACTTGACTTGAGAGGGAAGATGAAGGGTCAAGTTTGATTTGACCAAATGTCATCTCATTGTGATTTGGCATGGGTCGGCCAATGATGATGTTCCACATCGTCAAGGCTATATCAATGTGTGCCACCTCATGAGGGAGACCAAGAGTCATGACTCTTGGTATTACATGGAGGTTTAAAACCTCTCAATAGTGGTCAGCCATATTAAGGGAATTCAAGGGGTGTGAATTCAAGGCTTCATCTTCTTCCTCTCTTCTTCTTCTCTCTTTCTCCTCCATTGTCGAAACCTCTCAAGGGTGCTAGCACACTCTAAGTGGTTCTCTCCACCTTTTGTCCGTGTGGATACGTGTAGAGGAGTGTACACTTGACACTCTACGAGATCCGGCAACCGTTTGGACGAACGGGATAAGCGAAGGGCTTCGCTACAAGGGTAAAACTTCCTTTTCATGTAAATCTAAGGTAGATCTAGTGTAGACAAATATGTACATGAATAATTTTTATTTATCTTCGCACGGATCCGTGGCTAGCTTCGAGGTTTCCGCAACGCAAAAAGCGATTTTTACGGTTCGAAATTGCTAACACAATAGCAGAACCACCTACCCAGCGCTCCATCTTCTTTGGTTTCAGATAGAATCACGAATGAATATATCTATCCTTGAGTTTTTTCTTGAGATTTTTTCCTTGAGCATATCATTATTCTAACTTTAATTCATTTGTCATTCATCAAAACTTAGGTTTGATCATTAGTGTCAACTATACGAATAATCTCTCCTTTTTTTAATATAATGACAATATAAAGTAAAGTCAGAAAAAATATGTAAAAAAAAAATTGAGGGAACTTAAATAATTTAAATTTACATTTTATTTTCTGAAGTATTTTAGTGATAAAATTTTAAATTTTTTTACTTAACTTTTACATTTACCTTTTGACATTCATCATTAAAAAAAGTGTGTACCTTAATAAGAAAAAAAACAGATAAATAGACCAAGGAAGCCTATCAAATTCATCTCCTCCTGTCCATAGTTTTGTTTGGATCTACCTGATCAATAAATGCAGGATAAAGGTCCAAGTCGAAAGAATTGGAGTTTGTTCAAGCAGTGAATAACATTACGCTCGCTCCAGGACAGCGTGCATGGTTGGTTGTGCAAGGAATCATAACTTTTCCACTCCACAACATCCACAACACGAGGACGGACTGCATTCTTTGCCACGAAGATCCAACTAGACTTGCCCTATGCTCTCTCTGTTATGGGAACCACTAAAAAGTTAAGTGTTTTTATCTTACAAAAGAATTTTGACCTTCCCAACTTTGGGTTTCCATAATCTGCGCTGTCTATAATTGACTGAGAGACTCAAACACCTGCGAAGAGTGAAGGATATAAGTTTTTTTTTTCTCGATTTGGTCTTGAAAATACTTTTGTTTTCTTTGAAAAGTATATATGGTCTAGCTCTATGTGAAAATCTAATCTTAAAAATACTGCCTTCTTTCTCAAGTATATATATTTTATATCCACACATTGAGAATTTTATCCGGAAAATCCATATATATATTTTTAGGTATATATAGATTGATCTTTGAGCTTGAAAATAATGAGTCTCTGCTGATAAGTCTCTGGCCAAACTATGTATGTGCACCAATAGAATTGACGTTAGACTGCACCTCCTTGCAGTAGTAGGCCACAGAAATTGCATTAGTCAACCCTCAAATTATGTGTGTTGGGACTTTCGAGTCAAAAAAATCATTTTTTGTGTTACAGAAATCCCGAAGTCTTATACCACCAGATCCGTGCGAAGATTAAAAACATAATTTCATGTACAAGTTTCTCTAATCCTAGATCTACTTGAAAGAGGTATATCTTTGATACGAAGCCCTTCGCAAATCCCGCTCGTCCAAATGTTGTCGGATCTCGAGTGTGTTCAAATGTACACACCTCTAGTAGTATCCACACGAACAAGAAGTGATTCTCAAACCACTCTAGATGGAGAAGAAAGCACCACAAGTGTACTAGCACTCCAAAGGGCTCTCGGATGGGATTGGAAGAAGAAAGGAGAGAAAAAGAAGAAGAGGATTCTCATACACTTCTCTAAAGTCTCTATGTGACTTTCACTTACCCTTTCTTCTTGGATTAAACTCACTCACCTTCATCCTTCTTGCTTGGAACTCACACCAAATCAATGCCAATGAATCTCATATTCATTTGGCCGGCCACACATGGAATGTCAATAAATTACATTCAACGTTAATAAATCTTGCATTCATATGGCCGGCCACACATGGAATGCCAATAAATTACATTCAATGTCAATATATCTTACATTCATATGGCCGGCCACACATGGACATTCTATGCCTCTTGCTCTCCCTTGATGATGTGGAGATGATGTGGCAAGAATGTATTTGTTGGTCATGCCATGTAGGATGAGTCATCCTTCATGAAGTGACATTTAGTCAAGTCAAACTTGGTGTTTCAACTCCCCATTTGGTCAAGCCAAACTTGACCACACATCTTCCTTTGTTGAGTTAAATCTAATTTTTGATTCAAGTCAATTTCAATTTAATGAATCACAATTCATTAATATAAATTGACTCAATGAATCAACTCTAAATTAGACTTATTCAACAATTGAATCCAATTGAGTCTAACCCAATAAGTCTAATTCGGATTACTCTTAATCCAATTTTGGTTCATATAAACCTAATCCAATTGGTTCATAATATGAACCTAATCTCCATCCACTCATACTTTGTGTGTGACCCAATAGGTTCTTGTAACGTTGGCAATGTTCCTAAATCTTATTTAGAAACATAAACAATGAGCGGCATCTAGCAATACATCATTGCTACTCAAGTTACAAGAATGTTGAGATCCAACATCACCTTTGTGACTACTAATTGTGACTCTTCACAATATATGACAATGTCCTTCTATTCTTGACATCTAGATTGATCAATTTGAGACATAATGGTGTCATCCTCTGATCAATCTAAATCTTGAACTCCAAGTAGACTCACTCTAATCAAATGAGCTCAATATCTCATATTGACTCATTTGGGCATGGCCATGGACTTAGTGGTCTCACTCTATCAAGAATAACGATGTCACTCACGTTATATAGGAGGGATAGATCCCATCTACATCACTCACATCCCTTCGCATAATTTGTTACATACCCAGTAATCGCTTTTATAGTCCACCCAGTTATGGGTGACGTTTGACGAAACCAAAGTATGCAACTCCTTATGTAGGGAACCATGGTGACTTCAGGTCCAAGGATTAATAGTCATACTAATAGCCACATGAGAAAGTATATGACACTCATATAACGATCCATGATACTTTCTCATGGTGGGTCATTCAGTATACATTCTCCAATGCATATCCATGTGTCAACTTGATATCTCTATATCCATGACTTGTGAGATCAAGTCATCGAGTTGACCTACATGCTAGTCTCGTCGCATTAACATTGTCCCTGAATGTTAATACTTGACTAGAAATGATTAAGAGTAGTGTTCTCTATATCATCTCACTATCGATTCAACCAATCAATTGATATAGATAAGAACCTTCTACTCAAGGACGCTATTATATTTAGTTATTTGGCATCAATACAAGTAAGTATAATAACCATAAATAAATATCTTTATTTATATACAAGAATATGATACAACGAGTCCATACAACAATCATCATATGATTGGCTCTAGGGCCATCGATCCTCAAAATATAGTGACTTTTAAACGTCATTATACGAAATATTATGGGTGGATCCAAGGATAGCATCTCAGTCAAAGTCAAAATGATTTAACAGTCAAAGTCAAAAAGAGATGACAGTCGACGTGTCACTCTCAACAAGACTATGCTCTTCATCCAGCGCTAAGCCCTTCGGTACGAGGACGACTGATCCAAGAGCAAGTCAGACCCAGAGAACCTAACACTCTATTCCTGTAATAAGACATCTATTATATATCCAATCATCCAATAGCCGAGCGAGTTTAAGGGATGTTCAACCTACTACAAATCCGGTTGGTCATACGTTCGGCCAGATTAAGGAGATCCAACTTCTCACTCTTAGTACATGTCTTTCAGTATATGACTGGTTGACCTCACAACCTGTAGAACCTATGGATTTTCTCACATGTATGCGAGTCCTCTTTCATATTGCCGATCGATAACAACATAGCTCAGGACTCTTGTCCCTTATACGCATAAAAAGTAAATATATAAGGCAATTCTCATTATAATCTCGGTCAGACTTTCAGAACTCAAGTTCTTACTTCAAAGACAAGTCTTCTATCATATGGATGATCGACTTAAAGCACTGATTGAATCTCTCGAGACTCGATTCTCCATTTTTCAAAAGCAAGTATCTTGACATATGGCCAGTTGATCATAAGAACCGACCGAATCCAGGAGACTTAGCTTCATATTCCTTCAAGAATAGATCTTCAACACAATATAGTACATAACCGAGCGGCTTAAGGGAAGGACGGCTATACAATCAACCAATTTAAAGATCCGATCGAGATATACTGAGAAGACAACATTATCAGAGAATCATAATAATCTGTCAGAGTAACAACCATTTATCAGAGAATATTCCTCTATTGTTATATGAGCATTCAATAGAATATTTTTTGAAGGTGACTTTACACTGTCCATCAGCCGACACATTATGACATTATATTCCGCCAACCATCTCATTAATATCGTAAATTACAAAAGATGTGTGCACGAGTAATGAAAGATCTTCAGACTGTGATATACACCTCCTAGGCTATACATATTTTCTTAATCGACAACTTCTAACACCTAACATTCTCTATCACCTTATGGTTGCGGATGTTATGAGAGGTGGTATATAAAAAAAGGATTCTCTTTATTGGCGATGTACGCTGATACAGTGCGTATTTTGTGGGGTCGATAAGATGATGTGGCTCGAAGTCAGGCCAATGTGGCCGGTCAACAGTCTAGCTGACGAGGAGGTCAAGAGGGTCAGAAGTCAGGCCAACGTGACTGGTCAACAGTCCAGCTGACGAGGAGGTCAAGAGGGTCAGAAGTCAAGCCAACGGGGACGGTCAACAGTCCAGCTGACGAGGAGGTCAAGAGGGTCAGAAGTCAAGCCAACGGGGACGGTCAACAGTCCAGCTGACGAGGAGGTCAAGAGGGTCAGAAGTCAGGCCAACGTGGTCGGTCAACAGTCCAGCTGACGAGGAGGACAAGAAGGTCAGAAGTCAGGCCAACATGGTCGGTCAACAGTCCAGCTAACGAGGAGGTCAAGAAGGTCAAAAGTCAATCCAACATAATCGGTCAACTGTCGGGCTGATAGGAACAGTGGGGAGGTCAAAAGTCCAGCCTACAGGGCTTAAGTTAAAGGAGAGAAATTATAAGACCTAGCCCTGATAGCAAGTAGTAAATGGGTTCGTGGGCCAAGTACATCTAAAGATGGAGACTACCGGCAGGTCTGCTTACAGACCCAGCGTGCAGGTCGGGATATACATACCCTGGATAACAATAATCAGATGTGGGTCGATGGATAAACACAGTGTGCAAGTCGGAACATACATGCCCTGGATAAAAGCAGACAGATGTGGGTCAGGAGTCAGACCCAGCGTGCAGGTCGGAACGATCATGCCCTGGATAAAAGCAGACAGATGCGGGTCGGGAGTCAGACCCAGCGTGCAGGTCAAAATGCTTATGCCATGGATAAAAGCAGACACATGTGGGTCGGCGGACAGACCCAACGTGCAGGTCGGAACGCTCATGCCCTCGATAAAAACACACATGTGGGTCAGCGGATTGACCCAGCGTGCAGGTCGGAACGCTCATGCATTGGATAAAAACAGACACATGTGGGTCGGCGGACAGACCCAGCGTGCAGGTCGGAACGCTCATGCCCTGGATAAAAGCAGAAACATGTGGGTCGGCGGACAGACCCAGCGTGCAGGTCGGAATGCTCATGCCATGCATAACATCAGACAGATATGGGTCGGCGGACCGACCCAGCGTGCAGGTCGGGACGTTCATACCATAGATAATAGCGGACAAACGCAAGTCGGGGAGCCGATCCAGCGTGCAGGTTGGGATGTTTATACCATGGATAAAGCGGACATATGCAGGTCGAGAATCAGACCCAGCGTGCGGGTCGGAATGTGCATGCCCTGGATAGCAATAAGCAGATGCGGGTCGGGAATCAGCAGGTCGTCGAGTTGTACAGGCTTCGAATGACGCAAACGAAGGTGGGTCAGGAGGCCAGCCACTACATGACAAATAGGCCTGCAAGGAATCGTAACCACCTGTCAGAGAACAATCATCACATGTCAGGGAATATTATAACGGTGAGAGGCTCATACTCCTCTTGGTTCCTCCGCCAGCTTATAAGAGAAAGTCACGTGTTGACCACCGCCAGACAAAGCCTAACATCCGACATTCCCTGACATTCGCCAGGTTCCAGAAGCCTCAGTTGCAGTATAAAAAGGGATGCTTTGTCCCTTACGCAGGTACGCTCACTCGTCATTTCTTACCAGTCTTTTACTTTTCGTGCTTTCTCTGTGATTTCTGGGGAAAACGTACCTGACTTGAGTGTCAGAGGGCCTGACCCGGGGACTTTTTCCCTGGTTTCTGGTCTCTAACGACCGTGGAACTCGTCTGAGCATGTGCAAATCAATAGCGTCATCATCCTGATAATTTTTCTCCGGAGAACCGCCCGTGCCAACTGGTCCAAGGGGTACCCCGCTGATTCAGCATCTCAACGACTCTCCGTCAACTTTTAGCACAACAAGGTCCGCCTTCATCCGACTCAGCTTCCGGATGGGATCAAATTTGGCGTCGTCTGTGGGAACACAACAACCTGATCCGGAACGTGACGATGGAGGAGTCTGGCCGCATTCACGTCACTATGACCGCTGGAGAGTACGAGCTCTTCAAGGAGGCAAAAAGGTTGGCAGCCTCTGAGAGACAGGCAACTATCTCACGACCACGACAATCCCCTGCTGAAGCTTCCAAGGAGCCCCTCCCTGTTTCAGATCGGGGTTCCAAAAGAAAGCAGCCTGAGGTATTTCCTCAACATCCTTATCGTGAGCCTGGTATAGGATATTATCAGCCAGAGCTCCAAGCACAAAGCCTTAAGAAGGAGCAACCTCAAGCATCTATGGCTGAGAGTTCACAGCCACGGGATTCGAAGAAGGGAAGGGACCTTATCATACCTGAGGCGTTCCCCGAAGATCCAGACGAGAAAGTACCTTTCTCGGCCAGGATTCTAAATGAAAGACTGCCTAAAGGTTATAGAGCCCCGTCGATCGGAGAATATGACGGGAGCAAGGATCTGGAAGAGCACTTGCGAAAATTCAAAAATGCAGCCCTGTTGCACCAATATAGCGATGCTGTTAAATGCAGAGTTTTCCTGAATACTTTATCGGGTTCAGCCTTAAAATGGTTCGATGGGTTACCTCAAGGTCTATCACCTGTTTTCTGCACTTCAAAACAGCTTTTCTGCGCCGATTTGCTAGCAGTAAGAAATATCGGAAGACAGATCATTGTCTTTTCGCACTAAAGCAGGGGCCGACCGAGCCCCTGAGAAGTTATATCAACCGCTTTAATCAAGTAGCTCAAGATGTCCCCACTGCCACTTCAGAGATTCTGATGAGCGCCTTTTCTCATGGATTGGGGGAGGGAGAGTTCTTCAGGGATCTCATCAAAAATCCCGCTCGGAATTTTGATGAGATGGTGGAAAAAGCTGCTTCCTACATCAAGGTGGAAGAAGCGCAAGCAGCTCGAAGGAAGGTCAAAAGACCACTTCCTTCCACCAAGCAAGAAAGAAGAGTGCCTCAACCACCCCCTCGACCTCTACCGTGAGTCCGGGAAGCCAGACCTGCCTTTCATCACGGGCACGAAATTCGACCTGCCCCTCGAGTTGCTGCTGTACATATCCCTCGACCAAGGCCAGGGAGTAATCGGTATTGTACCTATCATAGGGCACGTACGCATGATACTAACCGTTGCTTTTAGCTCGCTCGAGACTCCAAGCGGGCTGCCGAGATGGGATTGCCTCTGCCCGAGCTAGCTCCTCAGTTGATCAAGATGATGGAGGAACAAAAGGGGGCAGGACAGGTCAGACAACCTCGTCCCGACCTCGCGAGACCTAGCACTCATCAGCCTGGCCGGGGAAAGGAGCCAGAAGGATCACGGGAGGTCAAGAACAGAGGCAATGCAGCTGTCAGAGAAATCGGCATGATCTCTGGAGGGCTGACTGACGGAGATTCAGGGAGGGCACGTAAGTCTCATGTTCGGCGCTTGGAGGTTCATGCCGTCGAATGCAGTAAGGAGCAAGCTGCTGGCCCTGTTATTAGCTTTGGGCCAGCAGACCTGGAGGGGCTGGAGTTGCCTCATGACGATGCGCTCATCATCAAAGCCGTCATTGCCAATAGCCGAGTGACTCGGGTTTTTGTTGACACTGGGAGCTCGGTCAACATTTTATTTAGGACTGCATTTGAAGAGATGCAGATTGATGCTGCTGAACTTCAGCCAGTAGCTACATCTTTATATGGATTCACAGGTAATGAAGTGAAGCCTATGGGTCAGATTAAGCTGGCTATATCTTTGGGCACCGAGCCACTGGTGCGAACGAGGAGGAGCACGTTTATAGTAGTAGACTCCCCTTCTTCTTACAACGTTATCCTAGGGAAGCCCGCCCTGCATGAATTTAGGGCTGCTGTCTCGACCTTTCACCAAAAAATTAAGTTTCCTATGGGTGAGCAGGTCGGGGAAGTTAAAGGAGAACAGAAAGTTTCTCGGCGGTGCTATATTGACATAGTCCGAGTTGAAGCTCGGAAAAATCAAAGGATGCAGGATGGAGGTGTTCATGTCGTTCAAGAGGAGCCTCTCCCCATAGTTGAGGAGTCCATCCCTTGGGAAGAAGTACAATTGCACGCTGAGCGACCTGAAAGTCTGACCCGGGTGGCGAGCGACCTTCCTTCTCCCCTCAAAGAAGAATTAATTCAGTGTTTAATCCGCAATCGGGATGTCTTTGCCTGGTCTATTGAGGAACTTCCTAGGGTCAAGCCAGAGGTGGCTGAGCATAAGTTGCATCTGTTACCTGACTCCCGGCCCGTGAAGCAAAAGAAAAGAAATTTCTCAACTGACCAGAATAAAATAATAAGAGCTGAGGTAGATCAGCTCAAAAAAGCAGGACATGTTCGGGAGGTTTAGTTCCCATCCTGGCTCTCCAATGTAGTCTTGGTAAAGAAGCCCAACAATAAGTGGAGAGTATGTATTTTCTTCCGGGACCTCAATCGGGTCAACCCCAAAGACTGTTATCCTCTGCCCCGGATTGATCAAATGGTAGATTCCACAGCCGGATGCGAAAGAATATGTATGCTGGGCGCCTACCAGGGGTATCATCAGATACCTCTAGCCCGAGAAGATCAAGAGAAGGTTAGTTTTATTACGGCTGACGGTACTTTCTGTTATACTGTCATGCCCTTTGGCCTCAAGAACGTCGGAGCCACATACCAGCGAATGATGGATAAAATCTTCCGGGAGCAGATCGAGCGAAATGTGGAGGTCTATGTAGACGACATACTCATCAAATCCTCGCTGGCCGAAAACTTGATCAAAGATGTGGAGGAAACATGCAGGACTCTCCGACAGTATGGGTTGAAACTCAATCCCTTGAAATGCTTATTCGGGGCTAAAGGAGGAAAATTCTTGGGTTACCTGGTGACTGAGCGAGGAATAGAAGTCAATCCGAAAAAAGTTCAAGCACTCAAGGATATGCAGCCTTCTCAGAATTTAAAAGAAGCCCAGAAGCTGGTCGACAGAATAACAGCCCTGTCAAGATTCATCTCCAGATCCGCAGATCGAGCTGCTCCTTTTTTCAAGGTGCTAAGGAAGGCCTCCAAGTTCCAGTGGGATGAAGAATGCACTAAAGCTTTTGAAGAGCTGAAGAAGTAGTTAGAGACTCTTCCCTCTCTTTTTAAGCCAGTTGTAGGAGAACCCTTATGGGTTTACTTTTCAGCCACCCTTGAGGCTGTGGGGGCCGTGCTCATTAAAGAAAATGACAATGTACAATGGCCGGTGTATTTCTTCAGCCATTTGTTGAAAGGAGCCGAGTCCCGATACACGACACTCGAGAAGTTGGTTTACGGACTGGTTCTTATGGCTCGGCGGTTGCGACCTTACTTTTTATCGCATCCAATCACAATCTTAACCAATAGCACCATGGGAAGAGCACTGACCAATGTAGAAGTCGCAGGTCGGCTTATTAATGGACCACAGAGTTGGGAGAATATGACATACAGTATCAGCCTCGCACCGCTATAAAGGCACAAACCTTGGCAAATTTCTTGACAGAGGTACATCAAACCAGCCCTGAAGAAACGTGGAAGATCTATGTGGATGGGTCTTCGAATCATCATGGAAGCGGGGTCGAGGTCTTAGTAATATCTCCTCAAGGAGATATACTCCAGTTGGCGGTTCGATTGAATTTTCGAGCCACTAACAATGAGGCAGAGTATGAGGCTTTGTTGGTTGGACTGCAAGCAGCCTGGCATGTCGGGGTCGCTCGAGTAATCATCTATTCAGATTCACAGTTGGTGACTCAGCAAGTTACCGACAACTTTGTTATAAATTGTGATAAATTGCAAATGTATCGGGAAGCTTATGAGAAGATGAAGGCAGAATTTGCAGAGGTCACTGTGACAAAGATACCCAGGTCGGAGAATGAGCGAGCAGACGAATTGGCAAAGATGGTCAGTTCCTTAACTACTTGGGTGCTGGATAGGTCAACGGCACAAACCTTTCTGATAGCCCAGATAGATTTGCAAAACAATGCAGAAGCAACTATTGATTGGCGGGCACCCATGATCAGTTATCTCAGGCAAGGTATCTTACCTACATATCCCGAAGAATCTCGATTGATAAGGAGGCAGGCTCATGCTTATGTCATGATTGGGGACCAGCTCTACAAGAGGTCCTTCTCTCGGCCCTTACTTAAATGCTTGAGTATGGAGGAAGCCGACCAGACCTTGCGAGAAATACATCTAGGATGCTGTGGCAGTCATGTAGGCGGTCAGACATTATCTCGCAAGGTGCTCCTGGCCGGGTATTTCTGGCTTACTTTACAGAGGGATGCTCACAAGTTGGTGAACACATGCTTGTCCTGCCAGAAACATCAAAACTTGACACATCGCCCTACGTCCCAATTGAGAACGTCTATAGTGTCCTGCCCTTTTGATCAATGGGGCATGGATATCGTGGGACCATTTCCGATGGCACCAGGTCAGAGGCGCTTCTTATTGGTGGTCGTGGACTATTTTTCTAAGTGGGTAGAAGCAGAAGCCCTGGCCCGTATCACAGAAGATTCTGTCATTCAATTCTTGTGGAAGAACATCCTTTGTAGGTTTGGTATTCCCCACAAGATGGTGTCTGACAATGGAAGGCAATTTCAAGGACAAAGAATCCAGGCCTGGTGCAAGGGATTTGACATAACGCAAGCCTTCACTTCAGTAGCTTATCCTCAAAGAAATGGTCAAACCGAGGAAATCAACAAAGAGATAGTGCGAGGTTTGAAGGTCAAGCTGGATCATGTCGGAGGCAATTGGGTGGAAGAGCTGCCTAGCATTCTGTGGGCATATCGTACAACACCTCGGGAGAGCACAGGTCTGACACCCTTTCACTTGGTTTATGGCAATGAGGCCGTGGTACCCATAGAAATTGGAGTGCCGTCGGTCAGAAGGACACTATACGATGAAGGAAACACGGAATGACGGTTAGCTGAACTGGATCTTATTAGCGAGACCGGCGACCAAACGGTGGCTCAGCTGGAGGCTTATCGACAAAGAATGAGACAGAATTACAACAGAAGAGTAGTTCCTCGATTCTTTGGAGAAGGAGATCTAGTCTGGAAGCAAATCAAGCCAGTGGGAGACGTGACTAAGATGACACCACAATGGGATGGACATTATAAAGTCATTAAAAAGTTGGCATCCGGAGCCTATTATTTACAAGATAAACGGGATAAGAGGCTGGATCGACCTTGGAGCGTTAATTACCTGCGACCTTATAGAGTTTGAAGAGACAAGCCAAGAAGTGTAGACAGAGTAATAAGTCGGGCTGTGACATGTCACAGATGGGGTTAGCAGACCGGGGAAAGGCAGATAAGAGAAAGCGAAAGAGGTGAAAGCAGAAACTATATGTCCTAATACTTTCTATAACGAAGCTAAACAATATTAATAAAGCAAGTCTTGGAAGGCAAACAGAGAAACAGTAAGATACTTTACAAGCCATTCTCAAGTCATTATGTACAAGAAGCCAAAAAATGTCATTTGAAAGGAGCAAATATCTCATCCGGTATCTCTTTGAGGATCCGATCATGGTCTAAGAATTCAGGAGGTGGAAGGGACTTTAAATAGTCTTGCTCGTGAAGTTGTCGCAGAGCCCCGCCCGCCCCGTAGATAGCAGATGTGGAAAAACGATGTCCCACCTGAGCACAAAATTCTGGAGAACGCATATACCTAGCACGGTTTTGCAAGCAGCGATCGTTCTCCCCTTCTCTGTAGATCGCCAGAGCTGTTGACACTCCCTCTGTGGTGGCCCTAGCCTGAGCCAGTTCACTTCTGACAATGGCCAATTCTGTTGCTTGGGAGGTCAGTTAGGTCCCTTGAGATTTCAAAAGGACCTCCTGCGATTTTAACTTTTGGTCCTGATCTTGCACCAGAGTCTCGGCCGCACGTAGTTTTTGAACCAACTGGTCCATAGCTCTTTGATGCTCTAAAGCATGCTGATTCATACTCTGTTGGTGTACATTATCAGCCTGACTTTGCATTTCCTGGAGATCTTCAAGTTCTTGGTTGGTTAGGGCTAAGGACACTTCTAGACTATTCTTTCTGCTGGTCAAATCTTTTATTTCCGCTCGCAAAGCATGGTTGTCCTAGGCAGGATCATTCAGTTGCAATTCCAGTTCAGCAACACGGTCCCGCAACATCTTATTCTGACAATGAGTAGCATGGAAGGAATGGTTTACTATCAGAGATTCTGCACAGGCCTGGGACATACAAAAAGTATCTGATAAGAGCGGGAAAAATAACAGTTGGGAAATGTTTAAAGGTTACCTTAATATATAACTATGCAAATTGGTCCATCTGGGCCGGGGGAGGCAAGGAATCCATATGCCGCAGGCTTTCTTCCCATAGAGTGGCCAGATGACCTTTTATTTTTAGGGAGCTGGTGGGAACATCTGTCTGAGACCATAACTGCTCCTCAGAAGGAAGAGTAGTGCAATAATTCTGATAAATAAGCGGAGGGGGTCCTGAGAGACTCGCGGCTGAGCCTGGAGAAGCTGAAGGCTCGGCGGTTGCACCAGAAGGAGCTAAAGAAGGCCCCTGAGGAGGTACTACAGGCGGGATAGTGGAAGGTCGTTCTGAGGGGCCAACTTCATCGTCAGGAGCGTGCTGTGAGGTGGAAGGATGAGCTAATGGGGACTCGGTCTGATAGTTGAATGAAGTAGGGGGATCAGCTACATGGCTCGGGATTGGAGGTGGAGTCACCTGAGGGGATGGAGGAGAGGCAGCTGTATTTGGAGGGGGAGAAGGGATAGATGATAGGCCAGAGTCGGACATCGGGTGAGGGGCTCGGCGCTGACGTCTTTGAGATAGCCGCTGATCGTCAGAGTCAGAATCATTGGAGGATGACCGAGCCCTGCGTCTAGAGGGAGTTGGGGCGTTTTGGCTCAGGCGTTCATTTATGGTACGTACGAGCCCTGCGAGCCGCCTGAGAAGCCTCTCTGAAAGCGGGGCTGGCAAGGGGGGCGTTGCCTGTTCTTCCGCCAAGGCCCATAAGCCTTTCACCAAGGCCTTGACCGGGGATGTAATTGGCTCAAGGAGGACTAACCGAGGGTAGTGGTGTTGGGGGAGTAGGCCGGGCCGTACATGGGGCCCGGGGGCGATCGGGAGCCTGAGGGCGAGCGGGAGTAGCCGGTCGAGGGGGACGAACATCCCAGGGGTGAGCGGGAGTGGCTGGTCGAGGTGGTCGAGCCGTCCGAGAGCGAGTAGGTCGAGCCAATAGAGCAGGTCGGGCAGCAGGAGACCCTCGCCGAACGGGTCTGGACAGAGGATTGGCCGAGGAAGCTCCACCGATTGGAATCGAAGACGAATGGGGGAGTGCTCTTCTCTGCAGGATAACTCGGCCTCACCTCATTATCTCCATGTCACTCAGAGGAAGGGGATGAACCTCCGAAACATAGGTCAAGACTTCAGCTGCACCGGGTAAAGTGTAAAATTACTTACCATAGAAAAAAATAAAATACCCATGAAATGATGACAGAACAGACAAAGAAGATTACCCAGGGAGTGAGGCGTCTCATGGGTTAGATGGCTCAGGCGAAAGTGGGACAACAATTCCTCAGATAGTAGACGCATTAAGTTTATGCGCCAGCTGACCAGGCGAGACGAGGCTTCCAAATAAGAAGCATCGAGATGAAATTCTCCCAGTTCAGGAGAGGAAGGAAGTAACTGTTGTCATCGCAGGGGCCACTCCATGTCGCGGGGAAAGGAAATGAAGAAAAATTGGTCCCTCCAGCTCGGGTCAGAAGGCAGTAGGGATGAGAAAAAATTAGTTCGAAGACAGGGCTGAAAACGAAATGTACCTTCTTCTTGGCGCCGTAGGGTGAAGAAGCAATGGAATAAATAGGCGGACCAGGATATTTCGCACACTTCACACAGAATTACAAAGCCACAAAGGATTCTTATGGAATTAGGTGTCAGTTGCCCCAGAGGAATCTGGAAATGGCGGCCTATGTCGGTAAAGAAATGATGGATAGGAAGACGAAAGTTGGCCACGAATTATTCTCTAAAGAAGGTGCTGGAGCTAACAGGGGGATTGAAGAATTGATGTATTCCAATTGGGATGATCACTTGCACGTCATCTTCGACCCCATAAGTGTAACGTAAGTCATCTCAAGCACATTCATCGAAAGAGGAAGAACCGGGATAAAGTATCGACGCCAAAGAAGAGAGAAAAGAAGGAGACGCCATAAGAAGTGGAGACAAAAAGAGGAGAGATCAACTGAAAGTCGATGGAGGCGGAAGCAGCGGGGGCAGGAGGGATGCAAGTAAAAGGAAGAAGAAAAAGATATTAAGCGTTGTCAGTCAAGAATGAGGATAATATTTATAGATACCTAGCAAAGGGGTAATTTCGTCAGACCATCATCTATCAGCGCAAAATAATGGGCGGGAATAATGAGAACCGTAGGATCCGCCTCAGAAGTAACGCCCAAGGGCATATTCGGAAGAGCACCAGCGCGATATACGAGGAGGATCTCGGGAAAAGATATCAGCAGTTAGTAAAGTGCTCATTCTTTCCCGAACTGGGGATAATTCTTAGATTTCTTGGTCTTCGTCTATTCAGACCTGGATCACAAGGCACCCCGGTCTGTGCGTGACTCCTAATTTCCTGACCCTCGATTATCCAGACCTGGAATGAGATGCATGTCGGAGTAAGACTGAGGCTGGTCCTTGGTTATTCAGGCCTGGGATGAGACGCAGGCCGGGAGTAAGATCAAGGCCGAAGATTGGCCAAGGACAGGATGCGGATTGAGGAACTAGAAAGATCCCTGGTCTAGGATGAATGAGACCGAAAATAGGTGGCCAAATTATAAGCATAGCCTTGAGGTCGGTTCAGAAGGGAAGTATGCAAGATTATCAGCAATAGAGCCATATTACAGACAAAGCTAGGGAACAAATGAAAATCCGCGAGCAGGGGATATCACGAGGAAGAGAAGCACGTTGAAATAAAGAAAAATCAGTGAATAAGTTACAAAAAAGTTGATCTGTACATCAAAAAAGTGCCTGAGAGTGCAATACATATAACCAGCTTAAGGCTTTTTGTCAGCAGGAGGAGGATTATCTTCAATGGGGCCAGCTGTTAGTTAGAGCCCTAGAGCCAATCATTTGATGATTGTATTATGGACTTATTGTATCATATTCTTATATATAAATAAAGGCATTTATTTTGGTTATTATACTTACTTATATTGGTGTCAAATAAACTAAGTATAATAGCGTCCTTGAGTAGAGGGTTCTTACCTATATCAATCGGTTAGTTGAACCGATAGTAAGATGATATAGGGAACACTACTCTTAATCATTCCTAGTCGAGTATTAACATTCAGGGACAATGTTAATGCAATAAGACTAGCATGTAGGTCAACTCGATGACTTGATCTCACAAGTCATGGATATAGAGATATCAAGTTGACACATGGGTATGCATTGGAGAATGTATACTGAATGACCCGTCATGAGAAAGTATCATGGATCGTTATATGAGTGTCATATACTTTCTCATGTGGCTATTAGTATGACTACTAGTCCTTAGACCTGAAGTCCCCATAGATCCCTACATAAGGAGTTATGTACTTTGGTTTCGTCAAACGTCACACGTAACTGGGTGGACTATAAAGGTGATTATTGGGTATATAACGAATTATGCAGAGGGATGTGAGTGATGTAGACGGGATCTATCCCTCCTATATGACGGGAGCGACATCGATATTCTTGATAGAGTGAGACCACGAAGTGCATGGCCATGCCCAAATGAGTCAATATGAGATATTGAGCTCATTTGATTTAGTGAGTCTACTTAGAGTTCAAGATTTAGATTGATTAGAGGATGACACGGTCTATGCCTCACATTGATCAATTTAGATGTCTTGGATAGAAGGACACTTGTCATATATTGTGAGGAGTCACAATTAGTAGTCACAAGGTGATGTTGGATCTCAACATTCTTATAACTTGGGTAGTAATGATGTGTTGCTAGATACCGCTCATTACTTATGCTTCTAAATGGGTTTAGGAGCATTGCCAACGTTATAAGAACCTATTGGATCACAAACGAACCCTCGCGATGGTTAGATCGCGGGTAGGGGCGCTGCCCCTGGCCCCGCAAGGGGATTCGTTCCGCGATTGCACCAGAAAACCGCTAAACGAGACCGCCGGAAAATTTTACTCATAAAACTTGTAAAAATTATGAAAAATTATAGAATTTAGAATTATGTATAATTTGTGATAGTCATGGCCCAAAAAGACCCAATTGGATTGGTATATTTTGTGTTGTAATTCATAATACGGCCTACGTGCCGTCATGTGATTGTGTGTGTTGTATTCTTGATACGCGACCTGCGCGTCGTGCCTTTCTCTTTTATTCTTGTTGTAAATTAGTTTAGACTCGAATGTAACTTGAGTTTCAAAATTTTAATGTACAAAATTGGAGCCGTGGAAGGTCCACTCGAGACGGAGTTACGAGAAGGGCGCGAGCAACACAAGGTGGTCAAAGGGAGGAGCTTGAGAAGTTGTTGACCTAGGTTGACCATCCGTTCTTCTCATTGGCTTGAGAAGATCGTAGTAGGGCCATGACTAATCACAAATAGAATAATTAATTGCTTGTGTGTGGGTATTTGATGCATACTAGTAAAGTAGTTAATTAGCGCCTTAACGATTCGATTCGATCAATCGCGTATATGATACATCTCGACGATTAGATTAGATCTAAGTCGCACACATGATGCACCTCCTCTACGATTAGATTAGATCTAAATCGAGTATATGATACACCTCGACGATTAGATTAGATCTCAATCGCGTCAACTCGTAATGCCTACCATGCCGTGATACCTACCACTACCTCGATCGCATGTTGTTGTTGAATCTGCCAAAGCAGAGCAACGCATACTATCTTGGTAGGGTACGGAGGGACAATCTTGGTCTCGCCTATCAATGCATGGGTGAGTACAACTCAATTAGATTGAGTAACTAGTTAACTCGGTTGGATCGAGTACAACTATAGGCATTCTTCCAACGGTTGGAAAGATAGGACATAAATCACATTTATATTAATTTTTGGGCGTATTAGCCAAAGCTAACTCAAGTTTTAATATAACTGCGGATAATGATCCTATAAACAAGAGTTGCATAGAGATGTAATTGGTAAATTGTTACCTACCGATCATACTAAGTCTTGAGCGATTTAGCCAAAGCTAACTCAAGGCGTAGTATGATGTGGATCTTATCCCACACAAATTATAGCTAGTTAGGATCTAGTAAGTTTGGTTTGACCACATCACTCACTTGATTCTACAAAATTATATAATTCAGTGGGAGCATCATTTAGTTAAAGGCCTAATTAAATGATTTAAAAGAATATGATATTCATTTTCTGCATTTATCTGTTGTAGATAACCATGACGTCGAATGAGAACTCTTTCTCCCTGCGTTCTGTCCTTAAGAAGGGCAAGCTCAACGGAGCAAATTTCTTGGACTAGTACAGGAACTTGAGAATAGTTCTCACACAGGAAAGTAAACTGTACGTCCTGGAGCAGCCCATTCCCGAGGCACCTCCTGTCACTGCCACACGAGCTAATCGTGACACGTACAAGAAGCATCAAGATGACGCATTAGATGTGTCATGTCATATGCTTGCAACCATGAACTCTGAGCTTCATAAGCAACATGAGTTGATGACTGCGTATGATATAGTTGAACATCTTCGTCAACTATATCAAGGACAAGCAGGGCACTAGAAGAGGAACTTCACAGGATACCTGGAAGATCTTAAGAAGAAGAGAAATAAGATTTCTATTTCAGGTATAAATATTATAGAAGTCAACCTCTCTATTTCTTCATCGTGGGTATTAGATACCGGATGTGCTTCTCACATTTGTACTAATGAACAAGCGCTGAGAAATAGCAGAGCATTGACAAAGGGCGAGATAGACCTACGCGTAGGCAATGGAGCACGGGTTGCTGTTGTTGCTGTAGTGACTTATTTTCTATCTATGCCCTCTGGGCTTGTATTAAAGTTGGATGATTGTTGTTATGTGCCTGCATTAACTAAGAACATAATTTCAGTTTCTTGTTTGGACAAGAAAGATTTCTCTTTTATAATTAAGGATAAATGTTGTTTTGTTTATTTAAAAGATATGTTCTATTGTAGTGCACCTCTGATGAACGGACTCTACATTCTAGAACTTGAAAGCCCTATCTATAACATAAATACCAAGAGGTTCAAGTCAAATGACCTGAATCAAACCTATCTCTGGCACTGTCGCTTAGGTCATATAAATGACAACCGTTTATCCCAGCTCCATAAGGATGGTTTGCTGGACTCACTTGATTTTGAATCTTATGAGACGTGCGAGTCATGCCTACTAGCAAGATGACCAAGACTCCCTTTAGTGGGCACAGCGAAAGAGTGACTGATTTGTTAGGACTCATACATAGTGATGTATGTGGCCCTTTCAATGTCGTTGCTAGAGGCGGTTATAGATACTTCATCACATTTACTGATGACTTCAGTAGATATGGTTATGTGTACTTGATGACACATAAGTATGAATCCTTTGAAAAGTTCAAAGAATTCAAGAATGAAGTACAGAACCAGCTTGGCAAGAGTATTAAGATACTTCAATCAGATCGAGGTGGAGAATACCTTAGCCATGAGTTTCGTGACTACCTAGCTGAGTGTGGGATTCTATCCCAACTTACTCCTCCTGGAACACCACAGTGGAATGGTGTATCCGAAAGGAGGAATCATACCTTATTAGATATGGTACGATCTATGATGAGTCACACAGATCTTCCGGCATACCTTTGGGGTTATGCTCTAGACACGACAGCTTTTATACTCAACCGAGTTCCATCCAAGGCCGTGATAAAAACACCATATAGGATATGGACTGGGAGAGATGCCCAGGTGTCTTTCATGAGGATTTGGAGTTGTGAGGCTTACGTTAGACGTCAAGTCTCAGACAAATTAGGACCCAAATCCGACAAGTGCTACTTTATTGGATATCCCAAGGAAGCTAAGGGATATTACTTCTACATTCCCAGTCAGCACAAGGTAGTTGTGGCAAAAACTGGGGTCTTTCTAGAAAGGGACTTTGTTTCTAGAAAGACAAGTGGGAGCACGTTCGATCTTGAAGAAGTTCAAGATGCGAACAATAGCACTGAAGCATCGATGGAAGTTGAACTGGAACCACAAAGTGTTGTGGATGATGTTGTTCCACAAGGTGTTGAGGAACAACAACCAGTTCAAGTAGACATACCTCTTCACAGGTCTGATAGGGTACGTCGTCAGCCTGAGATATACTCATTTCTCTTGTCCGACCATGATGACGTTGTGCTCATAGAGGATGAGCCTACCACCTATCAGGAAGCTGTGATGAGACCAGATTCCGAGAAATGGCTAGAGGCCATGAGATCCGAGATGGAATCCATGTACACCAACCAAGTATGGACTTTGGTTGATCCACCTGAAGGGGTAAAACTCATAGGGTGTAAGTGGGTCTTTAAGAGAAAGACTGACATGGATGGACTTATCTATAAGGGTCGATTGGTAGCTAAAGGTTTCAAGAAGATTCATGGTATTGACTATGATGAAACCTTTTCTCCAGTAGCGATGTTTAAGTCCATTCGGATCATGCTTGCTATTGCAGCTTACCATGACTATGAGATATGGCAGATGGATGTCAAAATCACGTTTCTGAATGGAAACCTACTCGAGGATGTGTACATGACACAACCTGAGGGTTTTGTAGATCCACAGCATACTAGTAGAGAATGCAAGCTGCATAGGTCCATTTATGGACTAAAGCAAGCTTCTCGGAGTTGGAATCTTCAATTCGATGATGCAATCAAACAGTTTGGTTTCATCAAAAACGAAGATGAACCTTGTGTCTACAAGAAGGTTGTAGGGGATATAGTTGTCTTCCTCATATTGTATGTGGATGACATACTACTCATTGGGAAGGGCATCCCTATGCTTCAGTCTGTCAAGACCTGGCTAGGGAGTTGCTTCTCAATGAAGGACTTAGGTGAGGCATCCCGCATTCTAGGGATACATATCTATAGAGATAGATCTAAGAGATTGCTTGGCCTACGTCAGAGTACATATATTGACAAGGTACTCCTTCGGTTTGCAATGCAGAACTCCAAGATGGGATTTCTGCCGATGTCACATGGCGTGAGTCTTTCGAAGACTCAAGGTCCCTCTTCTAGAGAGGAAAGAGATTGCATGGATCGGATCCCTTATGCCTCAGCCATAGGATCTATCATGTACGCCATGCTATGTACTCGACCTGATGTCTCGTATGCTTTAAGCATGACGAGCAGATACCAGTCAGATCTAGGTGAAAGTCACTGGATAGCGGTCAAGAATATTCTTAAGTAGTTAAGAAGGACTAACGAATATTTCTTGATATATGGAGGCAATGGTGAGCTAGCTATAAAGGGTTACAGTGATGCCAGCTTCCAGACCGATCAGGATGATTATCAATCGCAGACAGAGTTCGTATTTTGCATAAATGGTGGTGCTATGAGTTGGAAGAGTTCGAAGCAGGACACAGTAGCTGATTCTACGACAGAGGCCGAGTACATTGCTGCATCAGAGGCAGCAAAGGATGCAGTTTGGAACCGCAAGTTCATCACTGAACTTGGGGTGGTTCCCAGTATCGCTGACCCTATTGAGCTCTTTTGTGACAACAATGGAGCTATATCACAGGCGAAGGAACCTCGCTCACACCAGCAGACCAAACACATACTACGGCGCTTCCATCTCATTCGAGAGATTATCGAGAGAGGAGATGTGAAGATTTGCAGAGTACCTACAAAGGCTAACATCGCAGATCCCTTGACCAAGGCTTTGGCATAGAGGAAGAATGATGGTCACACTAGGTTATTGGGGCTTAGAGCCTACACTGATTGGCACCAGTGCTAGTGGGAGATTGTTAGTTAGAGCCCTAGAGCCAATCATTTGATGATTGTATTATGGACTTATTGTATCATATTCTTATATATAAATAAAGGCATTTGTTTTGGTTATTATACTTACTTATATTGGTGCCAAATAAACTAAATATAATAGCGTCATTGAGTAGAGGGTTCTTACCTATATCAATCGGTTAGTTGAACCGATAGTGAGATGATATAGGGAACACTACTCTTAATCATTCCTAGTCGAGTATTAACATTCAGGGACAATGTTAATGCAATAAGACTAGCATGTAGGTCAACTCGATGACTTGATCTCACAAGTCATGGATATAGAGATATCAAGTTGACATATGGGTATGCATTGGAGAATGTATACTGAATGACCCGTCATGAGAAAGTATCATGGATCGTTATATGAGTGTCATATACTTTCTCATGTGGCTATTAGTATGACTACTAGTCCTTAGACCTGAAGTCCCCATAGATCCCTACATAAGGAGTTATGTACTTTGGTTTCGTCAAACGTCACACGTAACTGGGTGGACTATAAAGGCGATTACTGGGTATATAACGAATTATGCAGAGGGATGTGAGTGATGTAGACGGGATCTATCCCTCCTATATGACGGGAGCGACATCGATATTCTTGATAGAGTGAGACCACGAAGTGCATGGCCATGCCCAAATGAGTCAATATGAGATATTGAGCTCATTTGATTTAGTGAGTCTACTTAGAGTTCAAGATTTAGATTGATTAGAGGATGACACGGTCTATGCCTCACATTGATCAATTTAGATGTCTTGGATAGAAGGACACTTGTCATATATTGTGAGGAGTCACAATTAGTAGTCACAAGGTGATGTTGGATCTCAACATTCTTATAACTTGGGTAGTAATGATGTGTTGCTAGATACCGCTCATTACTTATGCTTCTAAATGGGTTTAGGAGCATTGCCAACGTTATAAGAACCTATTGGATCACAAAGAAACCCTCGCGATGGTTAGATCGTGGGTAGGGGCGCTGCCCCTGGCCCCGCAAGGGGATTCGTTCCGCGATTGCGCCAGAAAATCGCTAAACGGGACCGCCGGAAAATTTTACTCAATTGGTATATTTTTGGGCCATGACTATCACAAATTATACATAATTCTAAATTATGTAATTTTCATAATTTTCTGTAATTTCAATACCAATTTTTACAATAGTTTTTATGAGTTTTTTCTCGTAGAAGCGAAGCACAAGTGTTTCGACACTTGTAGGCTTCCACTACCGAGAAGAATTTTTCAAAATGGCAAAGTTTCACCCCAAAACTTTTTGGGACAGCGGGCTAAGGCGCTCTTGGTATCCCATGGAGGTTACAACCTCCACTAAAGTGGTCGGCCACTTTGATTTCAAGTGGAGAGTTTCATTTTTGTGGCAACTCCCATCTTCTTCCTCTCTAGCTTTCTTCTTGCTCTCCCTCTCCTCCATTACTGATCTCTAAGGTTGCTAGCACATCCTTAGAGATTTTTCTCCATCTCCTGCTTGTGTGGATACACATAGAGAAGTGTCTACTTTGACACTTTCGAGATCCGGCGAACCGAGGACGAGCGGGATTGCGAAGGGCTTCGCATCAAGGGTATAACCTTTCTTCTTTGTAGATCTACTGTAGATCAAGGTTTAAAAACTCGTACTCATAAGTTTTTCGAAAGTTTTATCTTCGCACGGATCCAGTGGCGGGGGTTTCGGGGTTTTCGCGACGCGAAAAAGTGATTTTCGCGGCCTGAAAAACCTAACAGTGGTATCAGAGCCACGTGCGAAGACGAATACGAGTTTATTTTGATTTTTATGAAAAATAAACATTCTGTAAATTTCTGTAATTTTAAGTTTTTAATGGTTTTTATGAGTATTTTTCTCGTAGAAGCGAAGCACATGTGTTTTGACACTTGTAGGCTTCGACTACCAAGAAGAATTTTCCAATACGGTAAAGTTTCACCCCAAAACTTCTTGGGACAGCGGGCTAAGGCGCTCTTGGTATCCCATGGAGGTTACAACCTCCACTAAAGTGGCCGACCACTTTGATTTCAAGTGGAGAGTTTCATTTTTGTGGCAACTCCCATCTTCGTCCTCTCTAGCTTTCTTCTTGGTCTCCCTCTCCTCCATTACTGATCTCTAAGGTCTCAGTACATCCTTAGAGATTTTTCTCCATCTCTTGCTTGTGTGGATACACATAGAGAAGTGTCTACTTTGACACTTTCGAGATCCGGCGAACCGAGGACGAGCGGGATTGCGAAGGGCATCGCATCAAGGGTATAACCTTTCTTCTTTGTAGATCTACTGTAGATCGAGGTTTAGAAACTCGTACTCGTAAGTTTTTCGAAAGTTTTATCTTCGCACGGATCCGGTGGCGGGGGTTTCGGGGTTTCCGCGACGCGAAAAAATGATTTTCGCGGCCCGAAAAATCCAACACCAGCTAGATGCTCAGTGGGGCCAGATGAAGAGTCGGTCGAAGGCTCGGGCAGTAAAAAGAAGTCGTTCATCCTTATAGAGGGAAATGACCCATCAGGAATCTCATCCATGTTGCGACCTATATCTAAAAAATCTTCCGCAGGGACAGCCAGAATCATATTCTGTTCAAGCATTTGACGAGCTCCTCCGCCCACGCCGCAGCATACCATGAAATTCAGTAGATCTCCCATTTTCTTCGTGAAGAAGGGGGAGGTAACATATGCTTGTCTGTAGACCCTCAGTCGACCCACTTCGCCTGCCAAATAATCGGCCAGCTTGGTCTCTGCTTTCTCCTTGTCAGCGCGGGCTTGAGTCAGGGCTTCTTGACTTCGGGAGACATCCTCCTGAATTTTCAGAAGGTCGGCCTGTACAGATCTAAGAGTTGCTTTGCCGACCTCCCACTGGATCTGAACAGTTTTCTCCCGGTCGGAGATAAAAGCCAGTTGACCTTGGACTTCTGCCAAGGTCTTTTGAAGACTCTCCCGGGTTTCTTGCAAGATAGTCGATTGAGCATCCTTCTTCTCTAGCTCAGCCGCTAGCTCTTGGCGCTTTCCTGCCTCAGAGGCCAGCTCCGACTCACTTGTCTGCAAAGTTGCTTCCAAGGCCGTTATCTTGTCAAAAGCTGCGTGAGAAATATCGCGGACCGATTCGGCAGACTCTCCAATTAAGCGAAGATAGTGCGCCAGATCTCCAAGAGTTGGGTTGAGCGGATCGCAGGGAGTCAAGGGCAGTTCTATTTCCTCCAGCCGAGCCTTAAGCACTTCATTTTCCCTCTGCAAGCTACAGGCATGCTGAAGGGCACTTAAGTTGGCGGAGCAGGCCGTGTCAGGTATAAGAAGAAGGGTTATAAAAGATTGTAGCAAAGAAGCGTGGGTGTAGAGGAAAGACTTACAGCAACCATCTGACAAGCTGCTTGGTCCAGCCCCCCTAACGGAGCATTCTTCCAAAATTTGTGATTGCCAGAGCGCCAGGAGGCTGCTAAATCGCCCTCTAACTCGATCAAAGCAGTAAGGGGAGGAGCCCCATCAGTAGTTTCTGTGGCGACCCCTGAGCCTGTGGATGAAGGCACACGCCAAAAATCAGTAAAGGAATATTTCTTGCAAGTTTTCCTCCGGGATCTAGAAGTAGACGCGGGAGCATCTAAGGGAAGGGAGGCAGATGGAGTGTCAGAGCCCTCGGGCTGGTCCACTAAGGGTAAAGGTGGCTGACCGGGATAAGAAGATGGTGCTTGCAAAGAAGCCTGCTCAGGAGTTATATCTCGACCGGGAGCCAGGACTGATATGCGGGGTGACACGATAGGAACCTCAGGCCCCATAGGTCTCTCCCGGGCAGGAGATGCAGCCGGGATTTCCAAAGGAAGATGAGCGACAGAAGAGCGACGGCTGGAAGGGATAGGTGGGGGTGACGCTTGAATAGCTGGAGTCACTCTTTTCCTCTTGCGTTGGAGTTTTAGGCGTTTAGCCGGTCAGGGGAATGCCACTTGCCTCTCCTCAACCTGCTCTCCAGCGGCCTCCCCGGCCTGTTCTTCAAAGGCTTCCTCAATTTGCCCTGCCGTGGACAGATCAGCCTGTTCTATAGCAACCGGGCCTTCCGCGAGAACCACATCCAGGGGAAGCGCTGTGAAAGTTCCTTCCTGGGTCGTCGCCAGCGGAATGGGTGGTGCTACACCTTGTCTAAGCTCCTCGCCAAGATTTTTCAAATAAGAGGCAGACCGGCGCTTAACATCAGAGGCGTAGGCTCGGTACATGGCAGCCTCTACGATAAGAAAGAAAGATACTTCAGTTAGCGAATAATAGTTGAGAGGAAAACGGGGTCTTACCAAACGGAGCCCCGATGTCCTTCTGAACAGGGCTGAGCCCAAACAAATATATAAAGCCTTCCAACAACAACACAGAAAAGTTAACAAGTACGCCTTGAAGTGCTTCGGAAGCGGGAACACAAGAAGGCTAGTGTTGATGTACAGGGAGGTCGGTCGGGAGGTCGGGGCGCCATTGTAGGGGCCCGACCAGCGGATTGGGCAGTCTGACAAAGAAAAAACGGGATTTCCACCCTTTGTTCAAGGAAGGCATGTCCGAGAAGAACATGTAGCCGGGCCTAGCTTGTACCATAAACACTCCGGGCTCCGAGCGTTTGAAAGAATAGAAGTGGTGAAAAAAATGAACAGTCAAGGGAAGTTGATATACGCGACAAAGAATCACTGTTCTGCAGACTGCCCTAAAGAAGTTAGGAGCAAACTGAGAGATACAAATGCCAAAGTATTCACTCAGGGAAGAAAGGAATGGATGGATGGGAAAACGAACACCTCCTAAAATATGGTATCTAAAAATGGTCACGAATCCTTCCGGAGGGCTAGTAGGATGCTCGTGCGGTGTGGGAACTCGGAGTTCATAAGCATCACTAAGATGTAGGTCCGAGCGAATCACGGCTAGGTCGTGGTTATCCATATCTGAAATGAAGCAGGAATACCAAAGCGTGGTCTTACCATCAGCCATTATCAGGGTAAAGAGGGTTGAGGAAGAGATTAGTCGTGGAAGAGAAGAGCACTAGACGGAGGAGCTTAGAAGAGGAAGGGTGCAGGCGCCGAAGAAGTCAAAGCAACAGGAATCAAGCAGTCAAAACGCGCAAGACAATGACTACGGACAGCCTTTAGGGTTTATAAATAGAGTGTTCCTAGGGAATATCGAAAAGAAGAGTATCTTTTTGAGTGAAGCGCTTAAAACTGTCCGATCGTCGAAGAACATACCCTTATGGGAAAGCGTGTACAAAAAGGAGTGGTGTGGGCGGCGTCACTCTGCATAAGCAATAAAGGCAGAGGACAGGTGTCGACCTCCTAGGAGCCGTATTAATGATGGACGTGATAAGGAAATCATGATATGAAGCAAGCGTACGGAAACGCTTACCCCACGCTTTTCTAGGGAACCATGGAAGAAAAGTAGCGGGAAAGAAATTCAAATACAGCAGGGCCAAGGCTAAGTAAGGTGTTAATATGGCTATCCCCACAGCACCACTAATAATATGTTTCTTGATGACAAACGAAGTCGAAGCTCTTCGGACGATTCCGGGTCGGGAGTTCGACCCTCAGATCGGAAGCCTATATTCGGATCGAGAGTTAGACCCCCAGGTCGGCTACGTGTGTCCTGGTTGGTGGATCGATCCGCAGGTTGGCAACATTTATCTGGATCAGGAGAGCTCCTGCTCGGTCGGCTGTCCCAGACTCTTGCCCCAATGCAAGTTATAAGTGAGCTCTGCTCTTACGCCCAACAACCGAGCTGCTCGGTCGGCTGTCCCAGACTCTTTCCCTAGTGCAAGTTATAAGTGAGCTCTGCTCTCACGCCCAACGACCGAGCTGCTCGGTCGGCTGTTCCAGACTCTTGCCATGCTCTCACGCCCAACGACCGAGCTGCTCGGTCGGCTGTTCCAGACTCTTGCCCCAGTGCAAGTTATAAGTGAGCTCTACTCTCACGTCCAACGACCGAGCTGCTCGGTCGGCTGTTCTAGACTCTTGCCCCAGTGCAAGTTATAAGTGAGCTCTGCTCTCACGCCCAACGACCTCTTCTAGACTCTCTTCCCAGAGCGAGTTATAAGTGAGTTTTCTCTCACGACCAACGACCTCCGGGTTGGTATTCCAGACTCTCGTCCCAGTGCGAGTTATAAGTGAGTCTGTTCTCACGACCAATGACCTCCTGGTTGGTATTATAGACTCCCGCCCCAGCGTGAGTTATAAGTGAGCATGCTCTCACGCCTCCAGACTCTTGCCCCAGTGTAAGTTATAAGTGAATTTGCTCTCACGCTTCGAGACTCTTGCCCCAGCGCGAGTTATAAGTGAGTCTGCTCTCACGACCAATAACCTCCCGGTCGGTATGCCAGACTCTCTTCCTAGTGCAAGTTATAAGTGAGCTTGCTCTCACACCCAACGACCTCTCGGTTGGTGTCCCAGACTCTTGCCCCAGTGCAAGTTATAAGTGAGCCCTGCTCTCACGCCCAACGACCGAGCTGCTCGGTCGGTTGTTCCAGACTCTTGCTCCAGTGCAAGTTATAAGTGAGCTCTGCTCTCATGCCCAACGACCGAGTTGCTTGGTCGGCTGTCCCAGACTCTTGCCCCAGTGCAAGTTATAAGTGAGCTCTGCTCTCACGCCCAACGACCGAACTGCTCGGTCAGCTGTCCCAGACTCTCGCCTTAGCGCGAGTTATAAGTGAGCATTGCTCTCACGCCCAACAACCTTCCCGGTTGACTCAAGCACTTTCTCGGGTGATACAGACCGCTGCTTACTACTATGTTGGCAAGGGGTAAGAAGAAAGCGAGGTACGCAAAGTGCTTTTGTTATGTTTCTAGAAAGGTTAAAAGAATGCAGGTGTTTTATAGCGATACAAACACAGACACTAGAAGGAAGGAATACAGTTATAGAGAAGAAAATAGGCTTCATTTCATAAAGAGAGATTCATAAAAAGGAACATTTAATAGCGCTCTCAATTGCTATCGGACCCAGGCACTGGAGGTCCTTCCTCTAAGCGAGTTCTCCGCTTGAGCCAGCTCTATCTGGACACGATCAAGGGTGGCCCGCAGTTGATCAATGGTGGCGTTTTGTAGTCGATTCTCCTCATTCAAAGACGTCACCTCATCCTCGTGCTTCAGCTTCAGATAGAGGATATGATGGAGTTGAGCGTGAAAGTCTACTTGCGCTTTCATCTTCAGGGTCGTTTCTGCCCGGGTCCTGCATTTGGCTGCTCGCCATAGCTCTTCCAGTTCCCTGCAAAGGGAAGTCTGTAGATCCCGGCTCCAAGTCATATCATGTAAAGCCTTCTTGGTAAAAGCCAGCCGGCGATGTAGAGCAGACAACTCGGGGGATTCCATGAACAAGGTAAGGAGCCGGTATAAAGAGTGTGTATAGAAAGGGTGAAGCGCTTCAAACCTTTTATATAGAAGAAGAAGGTGAAGGGACTCCCTCGGAACTTGAGGAGACACTTGAAAACCAGTGTAGAAGTTAAGACAGACCAGACTTGGAAGTCGAAGAGTCAGTGAGAGCAAGAAGGTCGCTCAGCAATCGCACAGGTCTATTGGAGGCTAGATAGGTCGGCAAAGGAGATACGAGCCAAATCAAGTAGTCAGGACACTAGTGTCTAGTTAGTCGGATTAGAGCCTCATTCGACTAGACTTAAGAGGGAGGCTTGTGATACGGTGCGTATTTTGTGGGGTCGATAAGATGATGTGGCTCGAAGTCAGGCTAACGTAGCCGGTCAACAGTCCAGCTGACGAGGAGGTCAAGAGGGTCAGAAGTCAGGCCAACGTGGTCGGTCAACAGTCCAGCTGACGAGGAGGTCAAGAGGGTCAGAAGTCAGGCCAACGTGGTCGGTCAACAGTCCAACTGACGAGGAGGACAAGAAGGTCAGAAGTCAGGACAACGTGGCCGGTCAACAGTCCAGCTGACGAGGAGGTCAAGAAGGTCAAAAGTCAAGCCAACATGGTCGGTCAACTGTCGGGCTGATAGGAACAGTGGGGAGGTCAAAAGTACAACCTATAGGGCTTAAGTTAAAGGAGAGAAATTATAAGACCTAGCCCTAATAGCAAGTAATAAATGGGTTCGTGGGCCAAGTACATCTAAAGATGGAGACTACCGGCAGGTCTGCTTACAGACCCAACGTGTAGGTCGGGACATACATACCTTGAATAACAATAATCAGATGTGGGTCGGCGGACAGACCCAACGTGCAGGTCGGGACATACATGCCCTGAATAAAAGCACACAGATGTGGGTCGGGAGTCAGACCCAGCGTGCAGGTCGGAACGATCATGCCCTGGATAAAAGCAGACAGATGTGGGTCGGGAATCAGACCCAGCATGCAGGTCGGAACGCTCATGCCATGGATAAAAGCAGACACATGTGGGTCGGCGGACAGACCCAGCGTGCGGGTCAGAACGATCATGCCCTGGATAAAAGCAGACAGATGCGGGTCGGGAGTCAGACCTAGCGTGCAGGTCGGAACGATCATGCCCTGGATAAAAGCAGACAGATGCGGGTCGGGAGTCAGACCCAGCATGCAGGTCGGAACGCTCATGCCCTGGATAAAAGCAGACACATGTGGGTCGGTGGACAGACCCAGCGTGCAGGTCGGAACGCTCATGCCCTGGATAAAAGCAGACACATGTGGATCGGCAGACAGACCCAGCGTGCAGGTCGAAACGCTCATGCCATGGATAACAGCAGACAGATATGGGTCGGCGGACCGACCCAACGTGCAGGTCGAGACGTTCATACCATAGATAATAGCGGACAGACGTAAGTCAGGGAGTCGATCCAGCGTGCAGGTCGGGATGTTTATACCATGGATAACAGCGGACATATACAGGTCGAGAATCAGACCCAGCGTGCGGATCGGAATGTACATGCCCTGGATAGCAATAAGCAAATGCGGGTCAGGAATCAGCAGGTCGTCGAGTTGTACAGGCTTCGAATGACGCAGACGAAGGTGGGTCAGGAGGCCAGACACTACATGACAAATAGACCTGCAAGGAATCGTAACCACCTGTCAGAGAACAATCATCACATGTCAGGGAATATTCTAACGGTGAGAGGCTCATACTCCTCTTGGTTCCTCCGCCAGCCGATAAAAGAAAGCCACGTGTCGACCACCGCCAGACAGAACCTGACATCCGACATTCCCTGACATTCGTCAAGTTCCAGAAGCCTCAGTTGCAGTATAAAAAGAGATGCTTTGTCCCTTACGTAGTTACGCTCACTCGTCATTTCTTACCAGTCTTTTACTTTTCGTGCTTTTTCTGTGATTTCTAGGGAAAGTACCTGACTTGAGCGTCGGAGGGCCTGACCCGGAGACTTTTTCACTGGTTTCTGGTCTTTAACGACCGTGGGACTCGTCTGAGTGTGTGCAGATCAATAGCGTCATCATCCTGATCATTTTTCTCCGGAGAACCGCCCGTGCGAACTGGTCCAAGGGGTACCCCGCTGATTTAGCATCTCAACGACTTTCCGTCAACTTTTAGCACAACAAGACCCTCCTTCATCCGACTCAGCTTCCGGACGAGATCATACGCGATATTACATTAAGTTACACACAATATTCTAGGCTCTACTACACACATCTTTCATCTTTCCGTTTGGCGTCGGAAAGCATACACCAGGAATCCCTCTCCTGATTTCGTGCACTCTGACATTTTTTGCTCTCTTTGGTGTGTAGAGAGGAAGAAGAACCCCTCTTCACTCCAATTTGCAAACCCTATCTCTTGTTAAAAGTCTTCTCTCGATCAACAATAAAGCCACCTACCCAATATATCATCTCTATCAATTTTAATCAATTTTAGACAGGATCAATCATCAAAACAGGATTAATCATCAAAAGATAGAATGACTTTTGTTCCAACTAACCACAGAAAGAAAAACAAGAAGAGAGCTAAATCAAGGGAACAAAAACCTGCTTCAGTTCTTGTATTGCATCTACGATGAGGGTGACAGACAGTTCAATGTGTATGAACTCAAAACTCTTCCTCAAAACTGCTTCAGTAGTTCAATGATCTGTTCCTGGGTCAGTGAAATTAGTTGTTTTGTCGTCAACACGACTGAAGTGGAAGGTGGTCACCGAATTCTACAAATAAAATGCTTGAGAACCACAGGCCATTCATCTGTCTTAGAGTTTAAGTTGCTTGAAACTAGACATTATTTACAATTTCGATGAACAGAGTGGAGATTGCATGTTGCGGATGATTTTGGAGATGCCTAGTGGGAAAAATCAAAGGTGCTAATTTACATCATTACGTGAATATAATGTGTACGGAGTTTCAATGCGGTCCCTATCCACAACAAAGTCATGGAACACTCTTTTGAGAGAGAAGAAATTCGATCAAAAAGAATCTCCAAAACGGGCGATGTTACCTGGCATTCCCCTTTAATTCGATTTCTTCTTCTTCCTTATGGCGGCACATTGCTCTGGGGGTCTCATTCTCGGAGGCACGGCGTCGCGCGCGCACGACCGCGAGCTGGGTGGTGGCGCCACGCAATTGTACTCCAGACACAGTGACGTGCCTGCCGGCACAGCCGCCCCAATGTCGAACCCCGTCAGGAAGTTGTGCTGCAGGTAGAGTAGTCGCATCTGCCCCGCCACCAAACGGTCCACCAGCACCACCGGCACCCGCCCTGTGAACCGGTTGAAGTCGAGGTAGAGCCTGCCTGCCTGGGCAAGCTCTGCTGGAACAGCGCCCGTCAATCGGTTGTAGCTCAGGTCGATTGTAGCGCCATCCACCGCCAGCGGTCCCGACGGCCGGACCGGGCCGCAGAACTGGTTCCGCTGCAGCCGCAGGGTTGATATGGCAAAGGCGAATAGACCTCCTGGAAGGGGGCCGGAGAACTGGTTCACGCTTAGGTCGAGGAATCGTAGCTGGCTGAGCCGGAGAAGGACTCGGTCGACCCGTCCGGAGAGTTGGTTGGAGGCGAGGGAGAGGTAGATGAGGGAATAGGGAAGAAACGGGAGGAAGCCAGTGAGGACGTTTCCGTGGAGGTCTAGGCGGAGGAGTGGAGCGGATACGCCGACGGGAATGGACCCGGAAAGGCGGTTGCCAGAGAGGATGAGGGTTCGGAGCTCAGGAAGACGGAGGAGGGATGCGGGGAGGGGGCCGGAGAGGCGGTTGGCGCTGAGGTCGAGGGTGCGGAGACGGCGGAGAACAGTGAGGGAGGGTTGGAGTCGGCCAGAGAGGAGGTTCCCTGCGAGGGCGAGGAAGCGGAGGCCGGGGGGGAGGGCAGCTGGGATGGGGCCGGCAACAAGGCCGGGGACGAGAGAGAGCTCGGCGAGGGCGGAAAGGCGGAAGAGGGAGGAGGGGAGGCGGCCGGTTAGGCCAGGGGAACGGGCTCGGGGGTCGCCGAGGGAGATGGCGACGACGCGATCGGCGGAGCAGAGGACGCCGGGGAAGGAGCAAGGGTCGGCGGTGAAGTCCCAGGCGAGGAAGAAGGAGGAACCTGGGAGGTCGGAGAGGGAGGCGCGGAGAGACTGCAAGGCCAAGTAGTCGGCCGGGTGCAAAGTGGCGGAGACCACGAAGACTTGCAGCAGCAGCAGCAGCAGTTGGAGCTTAGCGTCCGTTTCCTGCATGGTTCCGAAAGAGGAAGGAATTGTGAAGTAGTGGAGGGAAGAAGTGACGGAATTGATTAAAGCGAAAACGGTAGAAGGGAAGAGAAGAGTAATGGCCAAGGAAAGGGAGAGGCTTGAAAGAGAAGGGAAGAAAAAGAAAGGAAGGATGGTAGCAGCTTTTGCCTTTGTGCAGGTCAGGAACGAAAAAAAAAAAGGGAAAAGGCACTTGAGTCATCGCATTCTGCCGCGTGTTTATTATTGCTCATAATTATAATGTTAGCGGGGGGTGGGAAGGAAGCTGTCGGTCAACCTCAGGGTATTGGGTTGATTGGAATTGAAGGTTAGTTGGGTTGGACTTTGTTAGGTTGGGCTTGGTTGGATTCAAACTGACACCTTTGGTGGGACTTCTGCCTTATTTTTCAGTTTTTCTGCTGTCCATGTCTGCTGGACACTCCACTCCAAAGTGCTCATTAAAATGTTTGTTCATTAAAATGTTTAATAAAGTTCGCAGCTACCTAAATTGTGCTGAGTTTGGCTACAGGGTACTGTCACGTTCGATCAGCTCGGGCCAGTCGACTGGAATGTTGGAGCGCACAGACCGCATGATTACTGAATTTGTTTTTGACGACGACTTTTTTACGAAATATAGACAGAACGGAAGAAGGGATTATTTATTAACGCAACGTGTCAGTAAGAAATATACAACTTGGCGTACAGTACGCAGAATCGTAACAATTTGTAACGATAGGCAACGAGTAATCAACAAAGGTTCATTCATAGGCAGACTTGCATCATGAGTAGTAACAAGAGTAGTATGAACTCGACCGACTTGCATTGCAGTCCAAGCGTCAATAAAGAAGCTGAATTTGACTCGAATTTCCATCAACTCATTTTAATGAAGAGCCATTCAAGCAAGTTATTTTAGAATTTTAAATTTGTACAGAGGATATAATAAAATGATCAATTGAATTAAAAATTTTTTAAATATTAAATAATTGATATGGAATTGTATATGTAGAAATTTAATAGATTATATATATTTTTAAATTAAAAATATATATCATTGTATGAATAGGATTATGATTTTAAGACATAGACATATGATAGATATTAGATTTTCTTAAATCTTTCCTCTCCTTATCTTAAAATAAACAATGATTTTCTCTATACTTCTAGAAATCTAATCCATAATTCTCATAGCTATAGTCTATAGATTATAGGCTTCCGGATTAATATTTTCAAATATTCAACATGAATAACATATTTTATCATATATTGATGACAAATTAATTAATTTAGCTAACCTTTAATCATCTAAAATAAAACTTATTTTATTTTCTTGTTTTATGAAAAGTTTTTTGGATAAAATTTAAATTGCAAGATAATTTTGTAATTCGCCTTCCAATTAAGAACTTTGATCAATATTACTTTTAAAAACTTAAATACAATCATTTTTATTATTTAAAAGAGTATTTTAATTAAAATTTTGAAAAAAAAAAACAGGCTATGACCTTTTTATGTCAATTTTGAAAGTTCAAATTGATTCATATAACATTTTTATTTTAAATTTAAAGATTTTAACTATCATGATTTAAATTGTAAGGTTGTAAATAAAATCTCATATTAAAAATTAGCAATAATATGTTCCAGGAAATTTTTTTTAAAAAAGCTCAAGGATAGATACATAAATTCATGGTCCACCATTTTACTTTTGTGGGCCCCATGAATTTATGTGTCTATCCTTGAGCTTTCCATTGAGATTTTTTCTTTGAGCATATCATTTTTCTTAAAGTTAGATGTGATGTGATCTAACCATTCTATCAAGTATGCAGGATTTGATGAGTCTGACACCAGGCAAAAATCTATTTAGGTCTGGAGGACCTGATACCCAGTGTAGAAGCTTAGATGGGTTAAGAAGTGAGCTGATATCTATCGAAAAGTCCGGATGGATCTGCAGGACCTGACAGCTAATCAAAGTCCAGTAGGGTATATGGATCTGACAACTGGCGGAAAGACCTGCGGACCGAAATAAAGTCAAGTGATTATGCATGGTAAATAAAGTAAGTCACTAGAGGAGAGAGTTCTAATGAAGACAAGCTCCAATTAGGGACTTTAGGCGCAGATATAGTTTAGCCCCATTTTGAAAACCTAGACTGAGACCGTAATTAAATCTTGGTCTCAAGAAGACAAGATCTAATTAATAATGTTATTTTATTATTGTGCTAACTCTGTTTTGTAGGGTATAGTTTATTATTTGGACTAAAATATTTTGTAGGGGCAAAAAGTGACTATAAGTCTCAGATGAACAGTGATCTGAGATGCCTTCTGATCGAGTGGAGGCACCTCGAATGCCTTAGTCAAAGTCCCCACGCGGAAGAGTATGGAGGCGCCTCCCATGCGGATGGAGGTGCCTTAGAGAGCTTTGAAGGTGCCCTCCTGAGGATAAAATTCGTAAGTTGTGAGTTTTATCGATTCTGTAGATAAGGGGATAAAAGTTACTGCTAGAGGGGCCTCGCACAAAGTTGGAGGCGCCTTTAACAGTCCATATAAGCCCTCTTCGAGCCGCCTTCAAGACAGATCTTCCCTATGAGCTACAAAGACCTTCTTACTATTGTGAACATGTCTGACTGTTGCTGTACTATTGCTCCGGGACTTCCAACTGTTGCTAGCAGATCAACACCAACTCTTGAGCGCTTCCGAATCCTCATTCTATAAGTTGGTAACAAAGTTAATTACTGCATCTCTTTATTATTTACAAAAGAGAGTGTCGGTTGGTGCACTTCTCTTCCTTTGATATTTTATATTTGATTTCTATTGGAGAAAATAATCTCTGGCAAATCTTTGGACTAAAATAGATGGACAGTTTTAGTCCATCTGTCTGAGGGTGTAAAGCGGTACTAAAACAGATGGACAGTTTTATTTTCTCCCAAATCTCTTCCTTCCAACTGTTACCTTTATTTGAATATAGAGTTCTGTTTTAGTACCGCTTTACACCCTTAGACAGATGGACAGTCTGAGCGCATAATTTGGACGTTAGAGGTTTTGCTAGTAGTGGGCATTATAGATTTTGGAGATGTTGGAGGATCCGTTGATAGTGTGTGTTACGGATTACAGAGATAGTTGATTTTTTTTCCATAGTTAGCTGGACAACAACGTATGCATAGCGGAAGCAGGGAGAGCGTATAACCCACAGAGTGATCCCTTATGGTTGGAAATTTGATTTGATACTAGGATGGAGTAGTATATGAGTATGTTGCTTGGTTGATACCCTTAGATGGAGATCCCTGAATTAAGTAGGAAATTTGGGGACCAAATTTTTATTAGTGAGGAAGAATGTAAAATACGGTACTCAAATAATAATTAAATAATAAGGTTATTTGAGAAATAATCTTATTGAAATTTGTAAGAATTTTTAGAAATTTTTCTGAAATTAATCAGAACTCGTACGACGTATTTAGAGGGGATGCACTTAAGAGCTCGAGAAGAGCCTGTTTGGAATACCCAAAAATGGGAGTTGATTGAGGATGTTAACCTAAGGTTTGATTGAAATTCCCTATGCTATATATATTGTTTCCTTCATTAACCGTGCCCTAAGCTCCCACATCGCTGAAACCCATCTTCCCCGAGCCTCACCTCGCGACGCCACCTCCCCTCCTTCACCGATCCTTTTCTCCCCAAGCCATCATCGTTCTCTTCTCCCTTGAGCCACAGCCACCGGTGATCTCTCCTCCTCACGTGAGCAGCTCCTTCTCGCGATTGCCTCACCAAAATCGTCGAGCCACAACCGCCGATTTCCTCTTTTCCCTCACGCGAGCACGAGCCGATCTCCCTCTCGCGAGTTCCCCGCACCCTAGTCGACCTCTCTTCCTCTCACAAGCACCCCAGACGCTGTCGACCCTTTTCCCTAGATTCGGAAGCCGAAAACGCGAGAAGGCGACAGAGGTAGGTTGCTTGGACTCCTTCTCGAATTCCATCTTTTCTTGATTTATGTCGTGCCCTAGCTGCCTCCACTGCCGCCGCCTCTCTCATGACTCTGCTTTGTTGCCAATTACCCAATTGCCAGCACCTGAGTGCACGACTTATTCCCTCTCTAATTCGACCTGAATTGTTGCTGCTCTCCGCGAACCCCCGTCGTCGTGCATTGCCACCACGGTAGAAAACACCATCAGCTGCCAGCAATAATCTCGGATCTAGGGCCATCATTGGCCTTGACATTACCAACACAAATCTCTGGTAAGATGGTAGAATTGAGTTTAAATTGGTTTACATGTTTGATAGATATAATTGTGGTAGGATGATTTATGAACAGATTTAGTATATGAAAGAAAAAGCCGGTGGATGATGGAGATTTGTTATCAGATTTGGGTGGTTAACAATTGATCATAATAGATTTGATTTAGATCATTAGGTGTGTTAACAGAAGATTAATTTGATTAATTGGTTATCCATCTTCATGATTGCTAGTAACATTTGTATGATCAATAGTTGGATTGTTAGCTCATTCTTATGATATGATAACAAGAGATAATGGATTAGTTCGATTACCAGTTCATGTCTTGATTGAATAATTAGAGTATGTTAACTAGAATCGTTAACTAATTGAATTGGATTAATTCATAAGGAGATTAGTTGTGAAAGAAATGTTGGAGCCTAAATGGGATTAAAATGTAGATTCCTAATCATATTATGTTAGTTAGAGCCCTAGAGCTAATCATTTGATGATTGTTGTATGGACTCGTTGTATCATATTCTTGTATATAAATAAAGACATTTGTTTGGTTATTATACTTACTTGTATTGGTGCCAAATAACTAAGTATAATAGCGTCCTTGAGTAGAAGGCTCTTACCTATATCAATCGATTGGTTGAATCGATAGTGAGATGATATAGGGAACACTACTCTTAATCATTTCTAGTCAAGTATTAACATTCAGGGACAATGTTAATGCGACGAGACTAGCATGTAGGTCAACTCAATAACTTGATCTCACAAGTCATGGATATGGAGATATCAAGTTGACACATGGGTATGCATTGGAGAATGTATACTAAATGACCCGCCATGAGAAAGTATTATGGATCGTTATATGAATGTCATATACTTTCTCATGTGGCTATTAGTATGACTACTAGTCCTTGGACCTGAAGTCACCATGGTTCCCTACATAAGGAGTTACGTACTTTGGCTTCGTCAAATGTCACCCGTAACTGGGTGGACTATAAAGGCGATTACTAGGTATGTAACAAATTATGCGGAGGGATGTGAGTGATGTAGATTGGATCTATCCCTCCTATATGACGGGAGTGACATCATCATTCTTGATAGAGTGAGACCACTAAGTGCATGACCATGTCCCAATGAGTCAATATGAGATATTGAGCTCATTTGATTGAGTGAGTCTACTTGGGATTCAAGATTTAGATTGATTAGAGGATGACACGGTCTATGCCTCATATTGATCAATCTAGATGTCTAGGATAGAAGGACGATGTCTAGGATAGAAGGACAATGTCATATATTGTGAGGAGTCACAATTAGTAGTCACAAGGTGATGTTGGATCTCAACATTCTTATAACTTGGGTAGTAATGATGTGTTGCTAGATACCACTCATTACTTATGCTTCTAAATGAGTTTAGGAGCATTGCCAACGTTATAAGAACCTATAGGGTCACACACATAGGGCAATTAGATGGAGATTAGGTTCATTTGATGAACCTAAAGGATTAGGCTCATGTGACGAACCAAATTGGATTAAGAGTAATCCAAATTGAGCTAATTGAGTTGGACTCAATTTGGTTCATGTGTTAAGTGAGTCTAATTTGTACTTAGACTCATTTAATTAATTTAATTCAATGAATAGAGATTCATTAAATTAAAATTGACTTGAACCAATGGTTAGATTAGATCAACCAAGTGAGAGAAGTGGTCAAGTTTGACTTGATTTGAGAGGAAGATGAAGGGTCAAGTTTAACTTGACCATTTGCTACCTCATTGGTGAGTTGGCATTAAGTGGGCTTATGATGATGTGCCACATCATCAAGACCACTTCATAGTGTGCCACCTCAGGAGGGAGATCAAGAGTTTTTAACTCTTGAAATTCCATGGAGTATATAACCACTCACTTGAAGGTGGCCGACCACTTTTTTGGAGTTACAAGCTTGAATTGATTTTTTATTCAAGTCATCTTCTTCCTCAAGCTCTTCTCTTCTCTCCCTCTCCTCCCTTGGCCGAACCCTAAAACGGTGCTAGCACACCTTTTGTTTGGTCTCTCCATTTCTTACTGTGTGGATACACATAGAGGAGTGTCTACTTTGACACTCTCGAGATCCGGCGAACTTTGGACGAGCGGGATTAAGCGAAGGGCTTCGCATCAAGGGTAAAGCTCTTCTCCTTTGTAGATCTAGTTTAGATCTAGGTTAGAAAACTCATACTCAAAGTTTTACGAAATTTTAATCTTCGCACGGATCCGTGGCATGGGAATTTCGGGGTTTCCGTAACGCAAAAAGTGGTTTTTGCGGCCCAAAAAACCCAACAGATTAGGATTATGATTAGCTATTTGGTTTATGATAAATCTTAGCTATACTATGCATGTTATGTGATTTGCAGGACGTTGATTCGGGACAAGCGTCTCAACGTAGGATTTTTGGCATGATCTTCGCAATAAAGGTGGGTACTTCTTGCTTTGTTTCTTTTAGTACTTTAGCCTTGGTGCATGAACTATTTTGGATAAGTAACTATTTTTACCTTGACTCCACTCTTATTTTCCTGCGCTTGATACTTCCGCTCAAACCTTTGAGTTATTCATTTCTATATCCATACAGTCTCTTGTTATTGTCCATGATAGGTAGCAGATACTAGATACCATGTTTGTATGTTATGACTGTTGTTTATTTATGTACCGTATTGAGCATGTTGGCTTCATGTAGCATACCTAATTTCTACTTATATTTGTATGATGACTGTTGCGTTTGGCGCATCATATCATGACATGCATTTTAACGACAAATTCTCCCTTGCGGTCGAGAGAGTAGTAGCTGGAGTTGATGCCGCTTGTCCTGTCGTGCTTTCACTCGGTCACTCATAGGTAGTGATAGTTGGAGTTGCAAGCAATAGGGACCCCCATCGTAGATGTAGCTAGTTAGCTACTATGCAACTGTCCCCTCGACCACTCGAGAGAGTGGTAGCTGGAGTGGTGTACAGTCTGTCACTGACCCGACCTCTCGACTATACAGGGGTCATGGGTGCAGAGGGAGTGACCATCCGTGCATATGCTGTTATTATACTTGCTTTAGTTGCTGTTGTTCACATATGCTAATATGCTTACATATGTTGAGATATACCCATTGTAGGTGTTTAGACATTGGTTTATTTATTGAAAATGTTTATATACCTTACATATTACCTCTGTAGTTATGAGCAGTACTGTAGAAAATTAGTACCACTTCTGACCTGAACGTTATTATATTATCAGGATGGTATCTGCTATCTTTTCCTTATGAGACTGTATTCCTTTTGGCATGCTCTATGAATATGTTATGTTCATGCACTATCTTTCCTTACCCATTGAATTCCAATACTCACCACCTCGCAAACTGGTTTTCTTTCGCCAGGTAACAGGTAGATGATTGAGAAGTTGCTTGGAGAGTCCCAATTGTCGGTCCCACTTCCCACATCGAGGATATCACTTTTCGATTTTATTTCTACTTGCATAGTTTAGTATTTTGGATTTTGTTATTGAATAATTTGATGTGTTTGGTGTTTGATTTGTGGTGTCTTGCTATCGTAATCTTGTCGTTGTGTAAGCCTAATTGGCTAGCAAACTTTAGTTGTGGACTATGGGTTTTCTCTTCATTTTTTTTTCTGTTGTGTTTATTTCCAGCCGTGTGGGTTGTTATTAACTGCGTGGTTGTCTTCATTTTGTCCAGTCGGGTAGGTTGAGTATATTAATTGTGTGGTTGTTTTATGTTTATTACTTGTGGATGTATGTATATATGCTTCATATTGTCACTGGTACAGGGGAGATATTGTCGAAATTTTGTCGGTAGAGACTTCTTTGGGGAGTGACAATTTAGTGGTATCAGAGCCAGGTTAGGACTGTGAGTGCACCTGTGGCAAGAGCACCCAAGGCACCACCTAGCGAGGGAGATTCTAGGATTTGTCTGTGGTGTGATTCGTGGTTACACAACGAGGATGTTATGTCTTTAAGTGGAGGTGATTGTAATACCCCGGTTCTAAGATTTTAGTTAAGTATGACTTTAAAAGTTAGATGATACTATCCATATCATCAAGGTGCACCTTCCTTTTCGGAAGCCCAAACTTAAGAACTTCAAAGTTAAGCGTGCTTGGCTTGGAGTAATCTGAGGATGGGTGACCTCCTGGGAAGTTTTCCAGGGTGCGTGCGAGTGAGGACAAAGCATGTTGAAAGGACCTCCGGTGGTCTATAGAGATAGTCGTCAACCCAATGAGCAATTCTGGTGGCATTCCCGGTTCGGTTCGGATGGGGCCCGCCCGGGCCGGGGCGTTACATATGGTATCAGAGCGACCTTGCGACCGTGAGTGCGCCTGTGGCAAGAGCACCTAGGGCACCACCTAGCGAGGGAGATTCTGGGATTTATCTATGGTGTGATTCGTGGTTACACAACGAGGACGTTGTGTCTTTAAGTGGGGGTGATTGTAATACCTCGGTTCTGAGATTCTGGTTAAGTATGGCTTAAAAGGTTAGATGGTACTATCCATATCACCAAGGTGCACCTTCCTTTTCGGAAGCCCAAACTTAAGAACTCCAAAGTTAAGCGTGTTTGGCTTGGAGTAATCTGAGGATAGGTGACCTCCTGGGAAGTTTTCCAGGGTGCAGGATAAAACACGCTGAAAGGACCTCCGGTGGTTTGTGGAGCTAGTCGTCAATCCGATGGGTAATTCTGGTGGCGTTCCCGGTTCGGTCCGGGACTTACAAGTAGACAGGTCTGGCGAAAGGCAGACCGAGTGAGGCCAAAAAGGTAGACCGAGCGAGTAGATAGGTCTAGCGAACAGACTGGCCGACCTGGCCAGCAGATAGGTCGACCGGGCGAAGCAAGCAGACCGCGCGGATGAAGAGACCGACTGGGAAAACTGACCAAGGCCTGCGACTAACGCAGTTTCCTTGAAACAGATTCACCCCACCTCCGGCAATGCTTCGAGGTTTACTCGGGTCGTCTGTTTCCCAGGATATCACGGGCACTTTGCCGAGCAGGAGTTGCATGACAGAGAATGAGGGAATGAAGGTGGAGAGAAGCTTGTGTTGCTGTGTGTTTAATGACCATTTAATGCATCAATTATTGGTTGTTCCCCTTGGGCAAATTTTACCCCCGCCGGTCCGACATTTGGCGCGCGCAGGGCATGCCTGCACACGAGTTAACATGGTTCAGTGCAAATTTGGGCCCTAGATTTGCACCCCCCCTGCGCACCAACGCGTGAGAGAGAGCCTCTCGCCATGCATTTGTTCACATCCTCAATGCATGTGAACCAATATAAACCAACCAACATGCCATAAAACTCCCAATGTGGGACTAAAGTCTCATTCACAATGGAGTTCTTTTCCTCTTCCACCTCTTCTCCATTCACATCACTTATATCCAATAATCCCCCACATGAATGGAGATGGAGTAAGTGATAACATTCAGCAGTTGAGTCAAGTATAGGATAGGTAGGTTTTATCCTTTGAACCTTCCCTTGTGAAGATTTGGTTGCTTATTGGCTGATAGTAGACACGATGTCCTTGAACTATATTACCGTCTATGTAAGCAGTGACAAATCTCACCCAAAACTCTCCCTGATATAACATAGTTCTTGATACGAACCCCACCAATAAATATGATAGAACCCGAAACAAAGGTGGATAGAACCCCAAGAACTAAATGACAAGAGTGTGAGCCTTGACCCGTAACCAAGAATTGGCACGAACCAAGCCTACGAAGGAAAGAAACGCCACACCTAGGGGTGATAAGTTTCGATGGGTTGAACGCCACGAGAGTAGACTCGATAAGTTCAGCAAGTTCTTTCAAGAATTAAGAAGCACACAATCTCACAAAAAACTAAGTTGCTTCATACTAAGATGTCCCTCCCTTATATAATGGGAGTGAACAAGGAAAATACAAGATAAGTACATGTACAATTAGAGTCCTAATGTTGCATGCCTCATGTAAGCTATCTAGAAACCCAAAACAAAATAAATGCATGCACAATTAGAGTCCCAAGTTGCATGCTTCATTAAACAATCTAAAATACTTAAGTCTTCATGCATGAACGAATTCCCATGCTTTTGCATGCTTATTAGCGTTCTTCCGTTAAGCGCGGTCAGTCATGGATGGTTGTGCCCGATTACGTGGATTAGGCCACGACTAGCAGTTGCGATTATCTTGGTTTCTCCTTGCTCATAGTCCTCCCAATGTTTTTTGATTAGCCCATTTAGTGCTTCCTTGAAATGCTTTGCCCGTAGTCTTGTAATTGGGCCTTCCGAAAGTGATAATTGATCTCTCCTATCTTCAGCCCTTGAGCATACATCATTCTCCCCTTCTTGAAAAGGATTTGTCCTCAAATCATCACCTGCATCAAACGGGGATAAGTCAGCAACATTAAAAGTAGAATGTACGCCATACTCACCTGGTAGTTCAAGTTTGTAGGTAGTATCATTGATGCGCTCTAATACTTGAAATGGGCCATCCCCTCGAGGTAGAAGTTTAGAACGACATTTGTCCGGAAATCGCTCCTTTCGGAGGTGTAACCAAACCCATTCTCCTGGTTTAAACACAATTTTCTTGCGCCCCTTGTTAGCTTGTTGCATGTATTGCTGAGTTATTTTCTCAATATTCAGTCGTGCTTGTTCATGAATCTTCTTTACGAATTCAGCCTTCTGCTTACCATCTAAGTTTATATACTCACTTACAGCTAAAGGAATCAAATCTAATGGTGACAAGGGATTGAAACCATAAACAATTTCAAATGGAGAAAATATAGTCGCAGAATGTATGCTCCTATTGTAAGCAAATTCAACATGAGGTAGACAATCTTCCCATATTCTCAAATTCTTGTTAATGACCGCACGAAGTAAAAAGGACAAGGTTCGATTGACCACTTCAGTTTGCCCATCAGTTTGGGGGTGACAAGTAGTAGAGAACAACAATTTAGTTCCTAATTTCCCCCACAAAGTCTTCTAAAAATAACTCAAAAATTTTGCATCTCTATCAGAGACAATGGTCCTAGGCATGCCATGCAACCTAATAACCTCTTTAAAGAACAATTTAGCTATATGCGATGCATCATCGGTTTTATGACATGGAATGAAATGCGCCATTTTAGAGAATCTGTCTACCACAACAAAAATTGAATCTCTCCCTCTCTTGGTTCGGGGTAATCCCAAAACAAAGTCCATTGAAATATCAGTCCAAGGTTCACTAGGTATAGGCAAAGGAGTATACAAGCCATGGGGTTTCAATTTAGATTTAGCTTGTTTGCAAGTGATACACTTCTCACAAATTCTTTCCACGTCGCGTTTCATATGAGGCCAAAAGAAATGATCCTGTAAAACCCCTAAAGTCTTAGTAACGCCAAAATGACCCATCAATCCACCACCATGGGCTTCCCTAGTGAATAATTCACGTAACGAACACATAGGCACACACAATCTATTTTCATGAAATAAAAACCCATCATGCCTATAGAACTTACCAAATGCAACCTTATCGCATGCTTTGAAAACCTCAGAAAAATCAGTATCGTTAGTATATAAATCCTTGATATATTCAAATCCAAGTAACTTCGTATCTAAAGTGGACAGTAAAGCATACCTTCGAGATAGTGCATCAGCAACTACGTTCTCCTTTCCTTGCTTGTATTTGATCACATAAGGAAATGTCTCAATGAATTCTACCCATTTAGCATGGCGTCGGTTCAACTTATGTAGGCTCTTCAAATGCTTTAGAGATTGATGATCTGTGTGAATCACGAATTCTTTTGGCCATAGGTAATGTTGCCATGTCTCCAATGCTCTCACCAATGCATACATTTCCTTGTCATATGTGGGATAGTTGAGAGTGGCTCCACTCAACTTCTCACTGAAATAAGCAATGGGTCTCATTTCCTGCATAAGCACAACACCAATACCAACACTAGAAGCATCACATTCGATTTCAAATGTTTTAGAAAAATCTGGTAGGATTAGTAAAGGAGCAGAACTTAGCTTTTCTTTCAAAGTGTTGAAGGCACTCTCTTGCTCCTCTCCTCACTTGAATGACTCATTTTTCTTGATGACTTTAGTAAGAGGAGTTGCAATATTGCTAAAATCACGAACAAACCGTCGATAGAAGCTGGCCAAACCATGGAAACTCCTCACTTGGCTAATTGTTGTCGGTGTTGGCCACTCTTGGATTGCTTTCACCTTTTCCTCATCTATCTCAACGCCTTTAGTACTGACAACAAAACCAAGAAACACAACTTTCTCCGTACAAAAGGTACATTTATCGAGGTTAGCAAAAAGCTTTTCTTCTTTTAGCACGCTCAAAACTAACCTTAAATGTGTAACATGCACTTCTAAGCTTCTGCTAAAAATCAAAATATCATCAAAATACACAACTACAAATTTCCCTAAGAAAGCACGCAAAACATGGTTTATCAAACGCATAAAAGTGCTAGGAGCATTAGTTAAGCCAAAAGGCATTACTAACCATTCATATAAGTCATGCTTAGTTTTAAAACCAGTTTTCCATTCATCACCTTCCTTCATCCTAATCGTGATATTGTTGATGGCTCGACAATCCATACACATCCTCCATGTTTCGTCCTTCTTGGGAACTAGTAACACAGGCACGGCGCAAGGACTCATACTTTCTCAAACATACCCCTTTTCTAATAATTCATTAACTTGCCTCTGAAGTTCCTTTGCTTCCTCCGGATTGCTTCTATAGGCAGGTCGATTCGGAATGGAGGCACCAGGTATGAAGTCAATTTGATGCTTAATTCCTCTAATGGGAGGTAAACCATGCGGAACCTCTTCAGGAAAGACCTCCTTGAATTCCTGTATGAGAGAAATAATAACACTAGGCAAAGAATTGTTAAAGTCGTTAGTGCTCAAGAGTGCCTCCTTATACAAAAGGATAAGGGGCAGTTGATTTGAAAACAAAACTCGCTTAATCTCACTTTTTTTTGCATAAAAAATATTTTTCTTTCTCTCTCCTTTTTTTCCTTGCCCACTCCTTTTGTCTCTTTCCTCTCATCTTCTTTCCTCTCATTTTTCTTTCCCTCTTCTTCTTCTTTTTTCAATTTTTTTCTCTCAATTTCTTTTTCTTTCTTCTTTTCATTTGCTGTTTGTAGTCTAAACTGGTCCTCCATAACTTGTCTTGGAGTCAATGGTACAAGAATAATAGGTTGCCCTTTCAAAGTAAAACTATACTTATTTGTGAGGTCATCATGTGTTACCTTTCGATTGAATTGCCAAGGTCTTCCCAACAATAGATGGCATGCATGCATGGGAACCACGTCACATAACAGCTCATCTTCATATTTGCCAATGGATATTGCTACCAAGACTTGTTTTGTTACCTTGATTTCTCCGCAATCGTTTAGCCACTGCAATCGATAAGGTCGTGAATGTTTTCGAGTTGGTATTGATAATTTATCCACCAAATCAGTACTTGCCACATTGGTGCAACTCCCCCCATCAATAATAACACTGCAAACCTTGTTATTGACAAAGCAACGGGTATGAAACAAATTCTCCCTTTGATTACCTTCTTCCTCCTCATCTTGTAGATTTAGAACTCGTCGGGCCACCAATAAGTCTCCGATAACAGCATGTTGTTCATCATCACTGTCCTCTTTTTGTGGCACTTCTTCAACTATTTCATCCTCATCTTCTGACTCAAGTTCACCTTGAGCGTTTATTACCTCACCCTTTTGTTCACACATTGACTAGCTATATGACCATGCGCTTGACATTTAAAAAACTTGACATCACGAGTTTTGGAGGAAATGGGCTCGCGATTACCTTGAGTAGTAGATGGTGTAGGTTTGGGCTTCTTGAAGGGTTCAAACTTTGGCTTATTTTGAGGTTGTTACTCCTTTCTTGGAGCTGCCCGCCATGTGCCATGAGTAGTCATTGGTTGCCCCCTCCTAGCCAATCCTCTCCTCTTGAGTTGTTCTTCCACTTTTTGTGCTTGGTGGACCATGTCTGACAGCTCAACATAATGCTGCAATTCAGCAATATCAGCAATTTCTGGGTTTAAACCATGTAAAAACCTGGCCATGGTGGCTTCCCAATCTTCATCGATATTAGCTCGGATCATGGACAACTCCATCTCCTTGAAATATTCATCCACACTTTTGGAGCCTTCAGATAACCTTTGAAGCCGCTGATATAAGCTTCTATAATAATGGCTGGGTACAAACCTCCTTCTCATGAGCACTTTCATTTCCTCCCAAGTGGACACAGGTTGCTCTCTATTCCTTCTCCGAGTCATCACCACTTGATCCCACCAAACAATAGCATAATCAATGAATTCAATGGCAGCTAACTTCACCTTTTTAAACTCTGAGAATTCATGACAGTCAAATACCATTTCCATCTTAGTTTTCCATTCCAAGTAAGCTTCTGGGTCATTTCTTCCTTGGAAGGTTGGAATTTTCATCTTAATCCCTCCTAAATCATTATTTCTTCTAGTTCCGTTTCTATCTCCTCGATGTCCAATCCTGCCCCGATTGTAATTTTGCTCATCAAAGTCTTCCACAATAACCTCTTCATCTTCTTCGACATCAATCCCTTGGGCATGTCTTCGTTGTGGTCTAGTAATACGGTCTTGTTGATGTCTTCTTGGTGTCCCATCCTCCACCCGATCCAACCTCTCATGGATAGATTCTAATTCCGCCCTCATCATCCGCTGCATCTCCCCCATCAATGCGTAATTGCAAGTTCGGAAGTGGCCTAGCCCCCTCATTTGCTCCATCCTCCTGGTTGTTGGACATGGCTGCAAAATGAAAGAAAACCTCACAAGCACTCAACTCACGTTTGGGTGGTAGCTCTCAATTGATGATATCTCTCAGTTCTTGATCAAACTCTAGAACAAATTAGAATATCACGTAACAATTCAAAAGATACCACCGAAACTTATGATGGCAGAATTTTAAGAGAAAATGAAAGAGTAGAAGTTTGAGAATAAGGAAAACAAGAAAAGAATTGTTGAAGACAATTTACTTCGATTCACACAAGCAGTTTTTTTTCGCTTTCTTCTTCTTCTTCTTCTTCTTTTTTGTCTTTTCGTTGCACTTTTTTTTTTCTTTTTTTTCCACGATTTTTTTTTGCTTTTGGCTGAACAACAAGTAAAGATAGATTTGCACTTGCCTTTGAACCGAAGCTCTGATACCAGATGATACGAACCCCACCAATAAATGTGATGGAACCCGAAACAAAGGTGGATAGAACCCCAAGAACTAAATGACAAGAGTGTGAGTCTTGACCCGTAACCAAGAATTGGCATGAACCAACCCTACGAAGGAAAGAAACGCCACACCTAGGGGTGATAAGTTTCGATGGGTTGAACGCCACGAGAGTAGACTCGATAAGTTCAGCAAGTTCTTTCAAGAATTAAGAGAGCACACAATCTCACCAAAAACTAAGTTGCTTCATACTAAGATGTCCCTCCCTTATATAATGGGAGTGAACAAGGAAAATACAAGATAAGTACATGCACAATTAGAGTCCCAATGTTGCATGGCTCATGCAAGCTATCTAGAAACCCAAAACAAAATAAATACATGCACAATTAGAGTCCCAAGTTGCATGCTTCATTAAACAATCTAAAATACTTAAGTCTTCATGCATGAACGAATTCCCATGCTTTTGCATGCTTATTAGCGTTCTTCTGTTAAGCGCGGCCAGTCATGGATGGTTGTGCCCGATTACGTGGATTAGGCCACAACTAGCAGTTGTGATTATCTTGGTTTCTCCTTGCTCATAGTCCTCCCAATGTTTTTTGATTAGCCCATTTAGTGTTTCCTTGAAATGCTTTGCCCATAGTCTTGTAATTGGGCCTTCCGGAATTGATAACTGATCTCTCCTATCTTCAGCCCTTGAGCATACATCAGTTCTCATGAGTGTGTTCTTTCTTGGCCATGAACACGTCCAATTCTGTGAGAAGCTCTAAGAATTGTGCCTCCAATTCTCTTCGAAGCGGCCCCACTTCTTTCTCACATAGGTGATCCCTTAAGAGTTGTCATATACTCCTCTTGATCATTAAAAGTCCATCGGCTTACCCTCGTCTAGTCACTGTTTCATTGGGCTATCCCCCACAGTGTGTCTAGTCAGTGTAGATTAGTTGTCCCTTTGAACCTAATTTTTGGGATCTCCAGTCGGCATAAGTTGGGTGTCCTCTGCACTGATCGTTGACAACGATATCAAGCCCATTCTTATGATGAGCTTGTAACTAACTTTCGATTCAACCCTTTGGTTACCGGATCCGCTAGGTTATCCTTTGACTTCATATAGTCAATAGTGATAACTTCCGTGAAGAATAGTTGTCTAATGGTATTATGTCTACGATGTATATGTGTAGACTTACCATTATACAGATGGTTCTGTGCCGGACCAATTGTTGAATGACTATCGCAATGTATGCAAATTGTCGGCACAGGTTTCAGCCATTTAGGAATATCTTCTAAGAATTTTCGTAATCATTCAGCCTCTTCACCACATTTGTCAAGAGCTACAGACTCAGATTCCATCGTGGATCTGGTTATTACGGGTTGCTTAGAAGATTTCTAGGAAATGGTTGCACCTGCTAGAGTGAATACATATCCACTCGTAGACTTAGAGTCTTTTATGTCAGATATCCAACTTGCATTGCTGTATCCTTCAATCACAACAGGATATCTTGTGTAGTGCAAACCATATTCACGAGTATACCTTAAGTACCTCAGTACTCTTGTTATCCCTTTCCAGTGCTCAACACTGGGTTTACTCGTGTATTACTCAATTTACTTACTGCGTAAGCCAAGTCTGGTCGTGTACAACTCATAAGGTACATCAGACTTCCAATCACTCGAGAGTACTCTAGCTGAGAGTTATTTTCACCTCAATTTTTCGATAGATGTTGACTTGTATCTATCGGCGTTCGTGCCAACACAGTATCACCCTTGGTGAATTTCTCATGAATTTTGTCCATGTAATGAGACTGACTAAGAACAAATCCTTATGTTGTTCTAAGAATTTTGATTCCTAGAATCACATCAGCTAGGTCTATGTCTTTCATATCAAATCTTGAGCTCAACATACCTTTTGTGGATTTTATTATCTTATCATTACTTCCAATGATAAGTATGTCGTCTACATAGAGGCACAAGATAACATAGTCACTCTTTGTGGCTTTCATGTAGATACATTTATCACATTCATTGATCTTGAATCCACATTCCTTCATGGCATTATTAAATTTTTCATGCCACTGTATGATGCTTGTTTCAAACCATATAATGACTTCACCAATCTACATACCTTGTTTTTTTGTCCTGACATAGAAAACCCCTCAGGTTGCTCCATGTATATTTCCTCTTCTAAATCTCTGTTTAGAAAGGCAGTCTTTACAACCATTTGATGTATTTCGAGATTCCATAGAGTGACAATAACCAACAATACTCTAATAAAAGTTATTCTCGATACCGAAGAATACGTATCAAAGTAATCGAGACCTTCTCGTTGTCGGTATCCTTTGATTACCAATCTAGTCTTATACTTATCAATCGTGCCATCTAACTTCATTTTCTTCTTGAAAATCCACTTGCAACCTAGTGGTTTACTTCCTGGAGGAAGATCCACAAGTTCTCAAGTGTGATTTTGCAAGATAGATTCTATCTTCGATGCAATTGCCTCTCTCCAGTGAGGTCCATCAGAAGAGCCTACAGCTTCTGAGTAACTTCAGGACTCACTCTCCGACATGAAAGTGATAAAATCCAATCCATAGGATTTTTCTACCCGAGCTCTTTTGTTCCGTCTAGGCTCAACCTCCATAGGTTCCTCATCATCATCTTCATCTTATGTTTCATATGCTCATTTTGATGAGCTAGCATCCTCACGGGTCTTATACGGAAACACATACTCGAAGAAAGAGGTATTTCTCGATTTGATTATCGAGTTCTTGTGTATCTCTGGTACGTGTGACTTATACACACAAAATTGATACGCAGTGCTATTTTGTGCATATCCAATAAATATGCAATCAACAGTCTTTGGTCCAATCTTAATCCTTTTTGGATAAGGAACCAACACTTTGGTAAGACACCCCCACATTCGTAAATATTTATAGGACGATTGTCTTCCATTCCACAACTCATAAGGGCTCTTATCTATTTTCTTCTGGAGCACCTTATTTAAAAGGTAATTAGCTGTTAATATAGCTTCCCCCTACATGGACTCTGGTAATCCTGAGTTTAATAGAAGAGCATTCATCGTCTCCTTTAGAGTTTGATTCTTTCGCTCAGTGACTCCATCTTGCTGAGGAGTATAAGGAGTTGTTGTTTCGTGTTTGATCCCATGTTCAGCATACAACTCAGCAAACAGTGATACATATTCACCACCTCGGTCACTTCGAACCACCTTAATCTTTCTATTAAGCTGGTTTTCAACCTCAGTCTTATAGAGAGCAAATTTTTCTATAGCTTCATCTTTACTTTTGAGAAGATACACATAACAGTATTTTGTGTTATCATCTACAAAGGTGATGAAGTATTTATTACCACCTCGTGTTGGCGTACCTTTTAGGTCACACACATCAGTATGGATTAGGTCAAGTGGTTTGTTACTTCTTTCAATATGTTGAAAGGATGACCGTGTCAGTTTTGCTTCAACACAAATCTCACACTTGTGTTTTGGGTTAAGATGGAATGTAGATATGCTCTGCATATTTATTAATCTACGCAACACATCGTAGTTAACATGTCCTACTCTACCATGCCACAAACACGAAGACTCAAGCATATAAGTGGAAGAGATTTCAATTTTATTTATCTTAGGCCTAATGTCATTACATTAAGCTTAAACAACCCATCAGATACATAGCCCCTTCCTACAAACACTTCATTCTTGGATAATACAACTCTGTCCGACTTAAAAAAATAATGTGAAAACCATGCTTGCTTAGCAGTGATCCGGACATTAGATTCTTCCGAATCTCCGGAACATACATCACATTGTTCAGAGTAAGGTACTTGCCCGAGGTCATCCTCAGTACCACCTTTCCTTGGCCCATGATGTCCGAGGTTGCTGAGTCCCCCATGAATAGTTTGTCTCTAGTAACTTCTTTGAAGTTGTGGAGCAACTCCTTGTTGCAGCACACATGTCTGGTGGCTCTAATATCGATCCTCCATTGTCGCGGGTTTGAACCGACCAGGTTCAGTTCTGAGACCACTACGTAGAGGTCATCCATTTCTAGTCTCTCGTTCAGGTTGGCCTCTTGCTTCTTCTTCGGCTTCCTGCACTCCGAAGATTTGTGACCCACTCAGCCACAGTTGAAGCACTTCCGAGAGAACTTCTTTTTGTTGATGCCTCCTCTAGGTCCCATCTTGGAAGACTTAGGGTTTTTTCGTTTCAAGCTTTGACCGTGCTCGACCACGTTGGCTTTCACAGTAGCCTGAGAGAACAGTTTTCTCTCTGAACTCTTGTTGTCTTCTTCGATGTGAAGTCGAACAATGAGTTCCTCCACATTCATCTCCTTCCACTTATGTTTTAGGTAGTTCTTGAAGTCCTTCCAGCCGGGAGGCAGCTTCTCAATGATAGTAGTCACTTGGGAGGTTTCACTCAGAACCATCCCTTCTAAGTGGATCTCGTGCAAGATCACCTAAAGCTCCTAGACTTGGCTGATCACTGTCTTGGAGTCAACCATCTTATAGTCCAGTAATCGACCCACGATGAACTTCTTGGCCCCTGCATCCTCCGTCTTGTATTTCTTGTCCAGGGATGCCCACAGCTCCTTGCCCGTTCTCTTCATGCTATACACAGCGTACAGTGAGTCAGCAAGGCAGTTGAGGATGTAGTTTCTGTTAGTCCAATCGACCTCTAGGGTTTCGATGTTTGACAATATGACCAAGGGTTGACCCAAACAGGACTTGATGCTTGGGAGAGAGAGAAGTCTAGTCAGGACTAGATGACTAGCAAAGGTAAGTCATAACCAAAGGTTAGGCAAAATGGAAGTCCCGGTGAGTGAAACTAGGCCCTAGTGAGTGAAGCTAGGTGGTGGAAGTCTCGGTGAGTGAAGTCGGGCCCTAGTGAGTAAGCTAGGTGGTGGAAGTCCTGGTGAGTGAAGTCGTACCCTAGTAAGTGAAGCTAGGTGGAGGAAGTCCTGGTAAGTCGGGCCCTAGTGAGTGAAGCTAAGTGGAGGAAGTTCTGGTGAGTGAAGTCAGGTCCTAGTGAGTGAAGCTAGATTGAGGAAGTCCTGGTGAGTGAAGTCAGGCAATGGAAGTCCTAGTGAGTGAAGCTAGGCAACCCTAGGGAGGTAACTCTAAGTTTAAATTGTACTGTTCCATTGTGCTAACTCAGTGTTGCAGGAAAAGCCCAGACTGGTCGACGGGCTGACCGGACGTCTGGCAGGTAAGTTAAGGTAAGTCACTGGAGGGGAGTGACTGTGAGGACACGTTCCCGGGAAGAGAACTTAGGCGCCAATCCAACTTAGAATCATTTCAGAACTCTAAATTGAGATCTTGACTAGAGTCCGGTCTCGACGAGACGGAATCTAATTACTAATTGTTCCTAATATAAATTATGCTAACACTTTGTTTTGTAGGGTTGTATAATTTGCATTCTGCCTCAAACTAACATTTTCTTGCAGGTAGTTGGAAAATGGAGGTCCGGGCGCTCGGAAGGGATCCGAGTGCCCGGAAGGGATCCGAGTGCCCGGACGGTCCGGGCGCCCGGAATGCAAACTTTATCCCCATCGCACGTCGCCACATGGAGCTCAACGGTTGGTTGGGCTACATCACACTCCAGGCGCCCGGAGCCTCCTATATAAGGAGGGTGAGCCCTGGAGCAAAGAACAACTCACAATAAGATCATCCAATGCTTGCTCTACTGTGTTGTGCTCCTGCGACGCTGCAAAGCTACTCTAACAACGTGCTGCCTTTTATTTCCTTTATTGTTGCTAGTATTTCCTTTCCAAAGTAGTTCTTGTACCTTAATTTTGTAATCACATTTTTGAACTGCTAGCGGATTGCCCAACGAAAGTACTCAACAAGTGCAGGCCTTGGAGTAGAAGTCGACGAAAGCTCCGAACCAAGTAAAAAATTACTTGTGTTAGCATTGTTCTGCTTTCGATTTTTCCTCTACGTACTTTCTTTTCGAATTTCTAAATTGCTATTCACCCTCCTCTCTAGCGAATTACTCGATCCGACAAGTGGTATCAAAGCAGGTACCACTTTGAATTGGTACAACCGCCTTTCGTTTTTTCCCTCCAAAATCATTTTTGAAAATTTTATTTTCATCTTGTCACCATTGGTCGGTATTAGCGAAATATCACATTTTCAAAAATCTATAATAATATTTGTTTAAAAAATAGTTTTTTAAAAAATATTTTATTATTTTTTTTAAAAAATATTATTTTTCTCAACCATATTTCTTTATCGCTCACATTGCGTACCCCAAGACAAAGCCTTGGAAATTGCTTCTTGTCTTTTTTTTTTTTTTTTGCATATACCAATGTCTATTCAAGAAGGATGGAGCATCCATGAATCACCACTATACGATCAAGAAGATTTCAACTACTAGAGGCGAGGAATGGAATGTTTCTTAGGAAGTCTAAATTTTGTTAATTGGCTGATATTGAGAAAACCTTCTTGGGACTCATAATTAAACAAAAATGTAAGTAAATTAATTTGTAATGTTTTACCTAACAATGTTATATGCAGACTAGAAATGTAGAAAAATGCATATGAGTTTTGGATCCAGTTGATCAAGATTCACAAGGAGTCGATGGAACTAGAAGATCAAGTCAAAATCAAATCTGGACTCAAGTCAAATCCAATCGAAAAGCCTACTAAATTAGGGGTTGCGCTCAAGGTTAGTAATATTTACCAAAATACCCTCACTAGTAGTAGTTTTAAAAATATGCATGTTAATTTGGATATTTGTGAAAACATACGTGAAAATAGTGTATTTGATAATACATGCAAAAATACCCCTAAGATATTATCTGATAAAACAAATCTAATTAATTTATAAAATTTAGAAAATCTAAAAATAATTAATAACCCTAAAAATTCAAATGATAACCAAATCAACTTGAATGACTCTACCTCTAAGAAAAATTCAACTAATAATATTAAAATTATTATTTTACACAAAAATTGAAATAAATTATTGTTGTGCTCTTGCGACGCTGCAAAGCTACTCCGACAATGTGTTGCCTTTTATTTCCTTTACTGTTGTCAGTATTTCCTTTCGAAAGTAGTTCTTGTACCTTAATTTTGTAATCACATTTTCGAACTTCTAGCGGGTTGCCCAACGAAAGTACTCAACAAGTGTGGGTCTTGGAGTAGGAGTCGACGAAAGCGAAAGTGCTTCAATCTTGACTCTTCCAGAGAATAGCGAAAGCTTTGATATTTACAGTGATGCTTCTAAATTGGGACTCGGGGCTGTACTGATGCAGAATGACAAAGTCATTGCCTATGCCTCAAGACAACTCAAGAATTATGAGAAGAACTATCCTACTCATGACCTTGAATTAGCTACCTCAGATCTTATTAACAATGCGTGCAAATTGGTACAATGCCGGGCCCAAGCAAGTTTATTATTATTTTCACTAGTTATATAATATAAAGTTTTCAAACTTTGTTGTTTGTCTTAATGGAAGCCTTCTTAAGTTTGAGAATTTGAGTTATGAAGTGTAGCTTGGATGAACTCCATAGTATGGCAGGATTTATGTTTCCATTACATGTTTACATTGCTAGCATAGTTTTAAGTTGATGTTTTTGCATGATAAATCTATTCAAAAATGCATGCCATGTACATATTTCTGAATTATGCGTTTCAGCATGAATTATTGTCAAGTGCTAGTTTTGTGTTCTTTCCCAAGCAATTTTGAAAAACATATTCTTGTTTTAATGCTTGTTTTGTGAGTAGATGGTACTTACTAAGCATTCGCTTATAGATTTGCATTTCCTTATACTACATATAAAGGTAAAGGAAAGCTCGAGTAGGAGGAGGCAATAGGAGTGGTGTTTTGTGTGTGTGTGTGACAGAATAGTGGAAGGAGATCTGGGAACTTGTTATTGTATGGAATATGTTAGAACTTGATGATAAAGTATTTTCTTCTCTCCACTCTACATAAAATACTATCACTAGTTGCTTAGGATGAATATATCAGTTTGACAGTAATTCGAGTGGCAGAGAGGGAAGATCTAGGGTCTCCCCAAATGGGAGGGACCCCTATTCAAGCAATGGAAGAGAACCCTAACCCAAAGATAAGTACAAAGGGGAGAACAACACCTTTATGTAGAGCAGGGTGTGACCCCCACACAGCCCGTGACATGGCTGTGTGGATTCACACGACCTCGGGCCTCTTCCTCTCGGCCAAGGTGACATGGCCATGTGGATTCACACGGCCATGCACCTCTTCCTCTCGGCCAAAGGGACATGACCATGTATATTCACACGGCCGTGCACCTCTTCCTCTCGGCCAAGGGGACACGACCGTGTGTATTCACACGGTAGTGCACCTCTTCCTCTCGGCCAAGGGGGCACGACCGTGTGTATTCACACGGTTGTGCACCTCTTCCTCTCGGCCAAGGGGGCACGACCGTGTGTATTTACATGGTTGTGCACCTCTTCCTCTCGGCCAAGGGGACACGGTCGTGTGACCCTCACACAGTCGTGCCCTGCGCCAATCGGGAATACTTTATACGGCCGTGTGGCACACATGGTCATGCTAAATTGTGGCCTCAGCAAGGCTACACCGCTGGTCATCGCCACATGACCACATCATGTTCCTTGTCGTGCAAGGCTATATGGCCCGTCAGGGCCAACGATCCAGACCCGCTAGAAGCTCTAGACTCCCTGCCAACTCTGCTTGGCTCTAAGTCACGTCCTATCAGTCGAAACAAGTTTAGAGTAGATCTATGAACCGAGCAATATATATTTGTAAGTATAAAATCAAGCAATGAAAGAGTAACGTCTGACCGAATAGGTAAGGGTAGAAGGTCGGGGCGTTACAGTTTGGTATCAGAGCAAGTTCCATCCTTTCGCCACACACATCAAGCATTGATCCTGCAGCTTCCAAGTAAGAACCTTCTCACAACTTTTATGCATTCTATTTCTGTTTGATTAGAACTATTTGTAAGACTAAGCATGCTTATACATGAAAGTATTAAGGGCAGCAAGTAAGAATGATGATGGGTTGACGTGTGTCTCACTGGTTGGTTTATGAATATGTAGCTGGCCAGAGGATGGCCGGCTAGACAACCGAGAGTTAATGAACCTCAACCAGAGACGAATGAGTCTGCACCACCACCCAACCTTTTAGAAGTAGTAACTCAACTGCACAGACAATTGGCGGAACAGCAGCAGGTTATAGCCACCCTGACTGCTAACCAGCGAGCTTCTCCTGTAGTCCCATCAGAAGCCAATGTGGTGGCACCAATTGCGGCTGAGGTTCCAGTAGTTACACCTGCAACCCCTGCAAGTGTAGTGAGGTAGGAAGTATACCTTATCTAGTGGCAGAAACTGAAACCAGAGAACTTCTCTGGCACCAACGAACCATGGGATGCTCAGGCATGGTTCAAAACCCTGGAGAGCATAATGGAGCTACTAGACTGGCCAGAGGTAGAAAAGATAAAGTGTGCTTCCTTCTGCCTCACTGGTGATGCAAGAATGTGGCAGGAACGAGTCAAGGAAAAAAGAATAGTGAATCAAATAACCTGGTCTGACTTCGAGACTGAGTTCTTCGAAGAGTTCTTTTATATGCGAGTCACGAACAAACATTACGACGAGTTCACAGAATTCTGACAAGGAAGTTTATCAGTTGACGAAGCCATAAAGAAATTCAATAGATTGGCTCGCCTATGCCTCGAGCTGGTCAGCACAGAATGAGAAAGGGTAAGACTAATGCTCAAGATGCTGAGACCAGAGATAGCTCTGAATGTAGCTGGTAGAATTAATAGATCACAGACTGCAGAAGAGCTTATTAGTAGTGTCCTAATCACGGAGCATTACCTGAACAGCATCAAGCAGCAGAAGCCAGTATTGATTGAGAATAAAAGTCATAGGAGTTCTAACACTCAGAAACCCAGAGCCAAGGTTCAACCTAGAAGGGGAGCTCCAAGAGAAAGCAGTGGAGTACTAAAAAGGGAGGATGCGTAAGCAAGCAGCCTAAGTATGCTACCTGTCCCACGTGTGGAAAGATGCATCCTGGAATCTGTCGCAAGGGCACTAGTGCCTATTATACATGTGGTCAAGAGGGGCATATGGCCAAGTATTGCCAGACCAAGATCAACCTACCTCCAACACAACCTGTTCAGTATGGAGGCAAGCAAGCACAGCTACACCAGATGTATGCCGCGTTGGAGGGTTCTTATATTATCCAAGGCAAACTGGAGTCCCCACTAAGGTCTACAAATGCTCAGGTTTTCTCCATTACCAGAGAGGAGGTAGCAAACGCCTCCACTGTTGTCATAGGTCAGATACGCATTGTTAGTCAATATGCAACTGTGCTATTTGATACTGGGGCAACCCATTCGTTTGTCTCCATAGCATTTACTGAAAGAATGGGTATACCCTCGGAGGTCCTACGCGGACAATTCTTGACGACACTACCATCGAGAGAGATAATGACATCTACGCACTGGCTACGTGATGTGCCAGACAAAATTTCAGACAGAGAACTATACAACGATCTGATAATGCTGAACATGTTTGATTATGATGTTATTTTTGGGATGGATTTTCTGGGCAAGTATGGTGCTTCCATCGAGTGTCATAAGTGAAGTGTCCTATTCCAACCCGAGGCAAAATCTAAGTTTGAGTTCATCGGAGAATCGAAGAAGAGAACCCAAAAATTCTTATCGGCCATAAAAGCTCAGAAAATGTTAGCCGATGGATGTGCCGGGTTTCTAACTCATGTGGTTAATAACCAGCAAGAAAGAGACCAAAAGCTAGAGGAAGTTAGAGTCATATGTGACTATCCAGAAGTGTTTCCAAATGAGTTGCCAGGCTTAGCTTCAGATAGGAAAATTAAATTTGAGATTGAACTCATCCCTGATACCCATCCAATCTCAAAGGCACCCTACCGCATAGCTCCGACAGAATTGAAAGAACTTCAGGGACAACTACAGGAGCTACTCAACAAAGGTTTTATTCGGCCTAGTCACTCACCATGGGGAGCTCCGGTGTTGTTTATAAAGAAGAAGGACGGGTCCATGCGAATGTGTGTGGACTACCGAGCGCCGAACAAAGTAACAATCAAGAATAGTTATCTCTTGCCAAGAATTGATGATCTATTTGATCAGTTAAAGGGAGCCACAGTCTTTTCCAAGATAGACTTGCAGTCCAAATATCATCAAGTGAAAGTGAAAGCGGATGATGTACCGAAGACGACATTCCGAACGAGGTATGGACACTACGAGTTTGTAGTTATGCCTTTTGGAGTGACGCCGCTCCTGCTACGTTTATGGATATGATGAACAGAGTATTCAAACCATATTTGGACAAGTTTGTAATCGTCTTCATAGACGATATCCTTATATACTCCAGAACTCAGGAAGAACATGCTGAACATCTGAGGACAGTATTACAGATTCTTCAGCAGAGCCAGTTATACTCAAAGTTCTCCAAGTGTGAGTTCTGGCTCTATCAAGTATCCTTCCTATGTCACATTATTTCCAAGGATGGGGTTATGGTGGACCCGACAAAACTAGAAGCTGTGAGTAACTGGAATAGACCCAAGAATGCCAGTGAAATCAGGAGTTTCCTTGGGTTAGCAGACTACTACAGGAAATTTGTAGAGAACTTCTCAAGGATCGCCTCCCCATTGACAGTACTTACCAGAAATAACAGAAAATTTGAGTGGATAGAGGATTGTGAGAAGAGTTTCACTGAACTGAAAAGGAGACTGACCAGTGATCCAATCCTGACTCTTCCAGAGAATAGCGAAAGCTTTGATATTTACAGTGATACTTCTAGATTAGGACTCAGGGCTGTACTGATGTAGAATGGCAAAGTCATTGCCTATGCCTCAAGACAACTCAAGAATTATGAGAAGAACTATCCTACTCATGACCTTGAATTAGCTACCTCGGATCTTATTAAGGATGCGTGCAAAGTGATACAATGTCGGGCCCAAGCAAGTTAATTATTATTTTCACTAGTTATGTAATATAAAGTTTTCAAACTTTGTTGTTTGTCTTAATGGAAGCCTTCTTAAGTTTGAAAACTTGAGTTATGAAGTGTAGCATGGATAAACTCCATAGTATGGCAGGATTTATGTTTCCATTACATGTGTAAATTGCTAGCATAGTTTTAAGTTGATGTTTTTGCATGATAAATCTATTCAAAAATGCATGCCATGTACATATTTTTGAATTATGCGTTTCAGCGTGAATTACTGTCAAGTGCGAGTTTTGTGTTCTTTCCCAAGCAATTTTTGTAAGAACTTTCAAGCCGCAAAAACCGCATTTTGCGTTGCGGAAACCCCGAAGTTCTTAGCCATTGGATCCGTGTGAAGATAAAAATTTTCATGTACTTAGTTTTTCTACTCTAGATCTACTCTAGATCTACATGTCAAGGGATATACCTTTGAAGCGAAGCCCTTCGCAAATCCCGCTCGTCCAAGGTTCTTCGGATATCAAGTGTGTTCAAGCAGACACACCTCTAGAAGTATCCACACGAATAAAAGATGGAGAGAACAAACTAAGAGTGTGCTAGCACCCTTAGAAGTCACGACAAGGATGAGAGGGAGAGGGAAGAAGAGAGGAGGAGGAAGATCACTTGAATGAGCACACCAAAAAATTATTCACACACTTGTAACTCCTCTCCTCTTTAAGTGGCCGGCCGCTCATGGAAGACCAAGAGTCATGGCTCTTGGTTTTCCTCATGAGGTGGCACACACTTGAGCTAGCTTTGATGATGTGGAACACAATCATTAGCCGGCCCCATGCCATGTCACTGTTAGCTAGAGACCTAGAGCCAATCATTTGATGCTTGTATTATAGACTTGTTGTATCATATTCTATATAAATAAAGGCATTTGGTTTTTGGTTATTATACTTACTTGTATTAGTACCAAATAAACTAAGTATAATAACGTCCTTGAGTAGAAGGTTCTTACCTATATCAATCGATTGGTTGAATCGATAGTGAGATGATATAGGGAACACTACTCTTAATCATTCCTAGTCGAGTATTAACATTCAGGGACAATGTTAATGCAATAAGACTAGCATGTAGGTCAACTCAATGACTTGATCTCACAAGTCATGGATATAGAGATATCAAGTTGACACACGGGTATGCATTAGAGAATGTATACTGAATGACCCGCCATGAGAAAGTATCATGGATCGTTATATGAGTGGCATATACTTTCTCATGTGGCTATTAGTATGACTACTAGTCCTTAGACCTGAAGTCACCATGGTTCCCTACATAAGGAGTTATGTACTTTGGTTTCGTCAAACGTCACCCTTAACTGGGTGGACTATAAAGGCGATTATTGGGTATGTAACGAATTATACAGAGGGATATGAGTGATGTAGATGGGATCTATCCCTCCTATATAAAGAGAGTGATATCAATATTCTTGATAGAGTAAGACCACGAAGTGCATGGCCATGCCCAAATGAGTCAACATGAGATGTTGAGCTCATTTGATCGAGTGAGTCTACTTGGAGTTCAAGATTTAGATTGATTAGAGGATGACACGGTCTATGTCTCATATTGATCAATCTAGATGTCTAGGATAGAAGGACAATGTCATATATTGTGAAGAGTCACAATTAGTAGTCACAAGGTGATGTCGGATCTCGACATTCTTGTAACTTGGGTAGTAATGATGTGTTGCTAGATACCGCTCATTGCTTATGCTCCTAAATGGGTTTAGGGCATTGCCAACGTTACAAGAACCTATAGGGTCACACACTAAGGACAATTAGATGGAGATTAGATTCAAATGATGAACCAAGAGGATTAGATTCATTTGATGAATCAAATTGGATTAAGAGTAATCCTAATTGGGCTAATTGAGTTGGACTCAAGTTGATTCATGTGTTCAATGAGTCTAATTTAGATTATGACTCATTGAATCAATTTAATTAAATGAATTAGATTCATTATATTAAATTAGCTTGAATTAAATGGTTGAATTAGATCAAACATGAGAGAGATTAAGTCAAGTTTGACTTGACTTGAGAGGAAGATGAAGAGTCAAGTTTGACTTGACTTTATGCCACCTCATTGGTGAGTTGGCATTAAGTGGCCAATGATGAGGTGCCACATCATCATGTTTAGAACATGTGTGTGCCACCTCATGGAGCTTACAAATCTCTTAATGGCCACACTTAATACAAAAATGAAGGTTACACTTTGGGAAAGTGGTCGGCCACTTTTGTTGTGATTGAGAATTCATTTTCTCATTTAAGGCACATTCACTTCATCTCCTTCCTCTAGCACTCCCTCTCCCTCTCCTCCTCAACTTGGCCGAATCATCAAAATGTGCTAGCACATCTTTTGTGTGATTTTCCATCTACGTGTTCGTGTGGATACATATAGAAAGTTGTCTACGTTGACAACTTCGAGATCCGACACCATTTGGACGAGCGGGAACGCGAAGGGCTTCGCTTCAAAGGTATAACCTTTTTCCCTTGTAGATCTATGTGTAGATCTAGGTAGAAACTCGTACTCATATGTTTTCAAACTTTTCTTTGCACGGATCCGTTGGCTAGGGGCTTTCGGGGTTTCCGCGACGCGAAAAAGCGGTTTTCGCGACCCGAAAAACCCAACAGTGGTATCAGAGCCACGTGCGAAGGCGTGTACGAGTTTATTTTGGTTTTTATGAAAAATAAACATTCTGTGAATTTCTGTAATTTCATGATTTTTATAGTTTTAAAGGGTATTTTTCTCGTAGAAGCGAAGCACAAGTGTTTAGACACTTGTAGGCTTCGACTACTGACAATGTTTCGACCCAAAACTTTTTGGGACAGCGGGCTAAGGCGCTGTAGGATCGCTTAGGAGCAACTCGCGATGGTTAGATCGCGGGTAGGGGTATTGCCCCTAACCTCGCAAGGGGATTTGCTCTGCGATTGCGCCCGAAATCGCTAATCGGGACTGCCAAGAAAAAGTTACTCATAAAATTGTAAAAAATATGAAAAATTATAGAAAATTATGAAAAATATATAATTTAGAATTATATATTATTTTTGTGATAGTCATGGCCCAAAAAGACCCAATATAATTGGATTTGTGTTGTAATTTATAATACGGCCTGCGTGTCATCATGTGTTTGTGTGTGCTGTATTTAATACGCGACCTGCGCGTCGTACCTCCCTATTTATATTCTGATTGTAAATTAGATTTAGACTCGAATGTAACTCGAGTTTCAAAATTGTAATGTAAATTTTGAAGCGGTGGAAGGTGTTGGTGCAACCTTAGGTCAAGGTTGACCTGGGTGACCCGACTCGAGTTGACCTGACTCGAGGTATATTTTGATGTTTGACAAGAATGGAGAAGTTATATTTTGATGTTTGACAAGAATAGGAACTTGGGGGATTGTGGGTGCAACCTTTGGTCAAGGTTGACCTGGTTGACCCTACTTGAGTTGACCTGATTCGGGAAAATTCCAAGTATGGAGACTTGGCACGGAAAGGTCCAAGCAGGGAGCTTGGCACAAGAAAAGTCCAAGTATGGAGACTTGGCACGGAAAAGTCTAAGTATGGAGACTTGGCACGGAAAAGTCCAAGCAGGGAGCTTGGCACGGGAAAAGTACAAGTATGAAAGCTTGGCATGGTAGGTCAGAGAGGGCTCGGTAGCTCGTTCTCTGGACTGGATGAAGTCGGAGAGGGCTCGGTAGCTCGTTCTCAGGACTAGGTCAGAGAGGGCTCGGTAGCTCGTTCTCTGGACCGGACGTGGAAGTCGGAGAGGGCTCGGTAGCTCGTTCTCCGGACTAGGTCAGAGAGGGCTCGGTAGCTCTTTCTCTGGATAGGACGTGGAAGTCGGAGAGGGCTCGGTAGCTCGTTCTCTAGATAAGGAAGGCTTTAGGGTTTAAAGGCTGGGAAATTGGATCGGTCTGTTGACCGATCCAGTGATACTATGGGTATCTGGATCGGTCTGCTGACCGATCCAGTGAAACACTGATTCTCACTGTGGGTCATATGATCGGTCTGATGACCGATCAGTAACCAAACAGATTGGGAGAAGGAATAGGAGGGATCGGTCGGTGGACCGATCCACCTATGGCCTGATCGGTCCACAAACCGATCAGGGCTCTGCAACCAACTCTCTGTAAGAGTTGGGATCGGTCTGGGGACCGATCAGCCTAGGGCCTGATCAGTCCACAGACCGATCAGGGATTTCCTAGACCGATCAGGCCATAGACTGATCGGTCCAGGTCTAGCCGTTGAGTCACAACGGCTAGATTTCTGTGTCTTCTTCTTCGCAAGTTCATATAAATCAGGAGGTGGAGGTGGAGGGCCTCTAGAGATTCTGGTTGACTTCTTCTTGCTCCTGCGAGCTGAGCTTTGCTGAGCTCTCCATTACTGAAGCTTCGTGTGAGCTTCCCTCGGCTGGGTCTCCAACTGATCAGTTGCTGCTGTGGTTGGCATCCGTGAAGTTGCTGCTTCATCAACAGTCGACGAGAAGGCAAGCAAACTAGTGTTTTTACATTCATATTGTTCTTGGCTTCTTGCTGTATTTCTTGTACTATGATCTTGCTGTTGCAAGAAATTGTGGCGAGGTTTCTCCACCCAGAAGGAGTTTTCATTAGCCGGTTTTCCGGGGTCTCATCCACCGACGGATTGATAGGATTCGTCCACCTTACGGACACGTCGAGGAGTAGGAGCTTCATCTCCGAACCTCGTTATATCGTCGCGTTTGAGGTTTGATATTCTCCCGTTTCGTTTCTATCTTTTATTTCCGCTGCGCTAACTAAAATTGTAGGAAGAAACGTGAATTTGTGGTCGGCTATTCACACCCCCCCTCTCTAGCCATCCGAAGGTCCTAACAAGTGGTATCAGAGCGAGGTCGCTCTTCGTCGGATTAACACTCGGGGGAGCACGAGCTAGAGAATGGATAAACTTGGAGAAGACGTCACGATTCCACCTTTCTACGATCGCGACGACTTCGCGTATTGGAAGGTAAGAATGAAGTATTTTCTTATGACTAACCTAGTATATTGGAATTGTGTACAAGTAGGTTTTATTCCTCCGGTGGATAAAGAAGGAGAACCTCTCGAGAAGAAGAAGTGGATGAAGGAACAAATCCACCAATCCATAATCAACGACGAGGTAACGAAAATCTTTGAATTTTCATTACCTAATGATATCTTGTGTAAGATAGGTGGATACAACAATGCCAAGGAATTGTGGAACAACTTGGCTAAGTTCCATGAGGAGAGCTCCAATTCAAGTCATGAAGAGGAGTCAAGTGAGCCAAGTAGCTCACATCATGGAGGTATGTAATTAGAAGTTGAGGGCTACTCAACATCTAAGGAAGAAGAGGAGGAGAGTTCTTCTTCAAGACTGGAGCAAGAAGAAGAAGCCTCTACCTCCGGAAGGGATGAAGGAGAGAGCTTATATCCATCCTCAACTCTAGGTAACTCAAGCAACTTAATTTCAAGTAAATTACATATAATGTGCTTTGAGTGTAGGGAATATGGGCATTACAAAAGTAAATGTCCAAAGAGGATTAGGAAGACTCCACCGGCACCAAAAGTCAAGGAAGCCGGAGTCCCGATACGCAAGGGCAAGGAGCACGTGGTGTGCTTCCAATGCAAGCAAAGGGGACATTATAGGAGTCAATGTCCAAGGGGGAGGCAACCTCACAAGGACAAGAGACCAAGCACATCTATAGGGGGAGCTAAGGCAAACCCTAAGGTATCCTTTAAGGCACATTCTTGCAATTCTAATAAGACACATGCAAGTAGTTTTATTACAATTGTCAATAGTGATAAGCATGATAACCATAGAAACCGATACATGTGCTTAGGTGCCAAACATGTTAGCCTAGATAAGGACAATGCTAGAAATGCCAACCCTAGAGTTAACTCATCTAAGGTTAAGGAAAACCTAGATAGGAATCCCAAAACAACTAGACATATGCCTAGGAATACCTCAAAGAAAAATGGAAAATTAAAGCTTGAGGTATTAAAGAAGGAAAATCAAGTCTTGAGGTCAAGACTTGACACTTTAGAAAAGGCTCTTAAGAATTTGGAGAAGTCAACTCTAGGGTCTAAGGGTCAAAAATCAAAGCCCAAGGACATGAGAGGTTCGGGTCACAAACCTAAGTCTCAAGTGGTCAAGCATGCTTATCATAATGTTCCATTCGATTATGGAACAAGACCTAGGGCTAAGAAGACCATCACCAAGATCACAAGGGGAGTCACCCCTAGAGTTGATCTTGATGAGTCCCAAATGACCAAGGCTTTAAAGCCTAGGAGGGTCATTAGGAGGGTTGCTAGGGAAGTCATCCCTAGTGAATATTTAGTGAACCCAATGAGCTCAAATAGGTATTGGGTTTCTAGGAGCGTGATTCCTTCACGCTAGATGGTTTAGGGTGTGCCAACCTTAATTGGATAGGTAGTTAACCTACTCATGGCAAAAGGTGGCATTTTAGGAATTTTCAAGGTGTGTTCAAGCCTTGAAAATGAAATTAAAAATTATTCCTAAGGTGATTAGGATGTGCCAACCACATTTGAGGAGTTTTCTAGGGTCAATCTAATTGGCACATAGTGATCTAAAAATCTTTAGTATATGATTTTAGGTCTATTACACTTAGGAATATAGAATTTATGGTAAAATGATCAAAATTATCAAAAATGGCAACTAAGGCTAGAATTAGGTATTTTCTATACCTTTATATGTTATTTTCCATACATTGTTTGTCATATGCCATGTCATGACATCATATTTATTATCATTTGAAATGTCATGATAATGCTTAGGTTAGTTATATGTCATGCCTTATTTAAGTTTCATACTTTATGCCATGACATTATGACATTGGCACATATTTCCACTTATGATATTATTTTATGCCATGTCATCATCTCTTGCATTTATGATCAATTAATTTGATTTAAGGATAGAAACACAATTTGATATGGAGATCAAATTATTGTTTAGAAAGTACATGAGAACTTAGCTTAAGATGACCTAAACCCATATCTCACATCAAAATTGACTTGGATGTGCTTGATACACCTTAGATGTGTGTGAGATATTAGGATTATGAGTTAAGATCAAGGTGCATAGTTCTTGTACCTAGATGAGCCTAATTCGAATTTGAGGATCATAGGGAAAACTTGTGTACAAGTCATGTACATTTAGCCCTAAGATTGTGGTCCTAAATTGAATGGTTTAAGATCATTTCAAAATTGATTTGAAAAAGCTTGATGAAGCTTTTCTAGTGATAGCATTCATCATTGAGCAAGTTGATACAAAGATGGATTAACCTTGAGCTATTTCAAAGTATTTCGAACTTTGTATCAAGATTAAAAAATGGGAGTTATTTTCATAGAAAACTATTTTTTCCATGATAATATATGTTATGAGGAATGTATCCTCAAAATTTTACAATTTTTGAAATTTTCTGTAATTTTTTAGGGGTTTCTGAATTTCGGGAGAAAAATCAGAAATTCTTATCAGAGAATTGTGGACCGATCAGAGAAGATTCTGATCGGTCCAGGGAAGTCTGGATCGGTCACTGGACCGATCCAGGGCAGTGTCGATCGGTCTGGGCATGCCAAAATGCTGATTTTCGACTGTTATCTGAAATTTCAGCTATGGAAGTTGGTGCTTTAGATTTCTAAAGGGTTGAAACTCTCCAAGACATTGTTGGTGCAATGGTCAAGGAGGAGTTGAACTTTAGGGGGAGTTTTACCTATTGGTCAAGGAGGAGTTGACCTTTAGGGGGAGTTTTACCTATTGGTCAAGGGGGAGTTGACTTTTAGGGGGAGTTTTTACTCGTCAAGATTTCTGAGGATGAGTGATATGTGATTATCACTAACTTGATTGTTGATTTTAGTGTTAAGGGGGAAATTAAGGGTTTCAATGAAAGGTATGGGACTTTCATTAGAAAGAAACTCTTGACCTTGATTTACTCCTTTTTGATGTGTGTCAAAAAGGGGGAGAATGTCCAGAGAATGTTCAAGGAAGAACATTGGAGTTTGGGGAGAATGTTCAGAGAATGTTCAAGGAAGAACATTGGAGAACTATTGGAAAACCTAAGTTAGGTTATCGGGTTAACCTAACTTGATTATGATTTTTGTCAAACATCAAAAAGGGGGAGATTGTTGGTGCAACCTTAGGTCAAGGTTGACCTGGGTGACCCAACTCGAGTTGACCTGACTCGAGGTATATTTTGATGTTTGACAAGAATGGAGAAGTTATATTTTGATGTTTGACAAGAATAGGAACTTGGGGGATTGTGGGTGCAACCTTTGGTCAAGGTTGACCTGGTTGACCCAACTTGAGTTGACCTGATTCGGGAAAAGTCCAAGTATGGAGACTTGGCACGGAAAGGTCCAAGCAGGGAGCTTGGCACGGGAAAAGTCCAAGTATGGAGACTTGGCACGGAAAAGTCCAAGTATGGAGACTTGGCACGGAAAAGTCCAAGCAGGGAGCTTGGCACGGGAAAAGTCCAAGTATGGAAGCTTGGCATGGTAGGTCAGAGAGGGCTCGGTAGCTCGTTCTCTGGACTGGATGAAGTCGGAGAGGGCTCGGTAGCTCGTTCTCTGGACTAGGTCAGAGAGGGCTCGGTAGCTCGTTTTCTGGACCGGACGTGGAAGTCGGAGAGGGCTCGGTAGCTCGTTCTCCGGACTAGGTCAGAGAGGGCTCGGTAGCTCGTTCTCTGGACCGGACGTGGAAGTCGGAGAGGGCTCGGTAGCTCGTTCTCCGGACTAGGTCAGAGAGGGCTCGGTAGCTCGTTCTCTGGACCGGACGTGGAAGTCGGAGAGGGCTCGGTAGCTCGTTCTCTAGATCAGGAAGGCTTTAGGTTTAAGGCTGGGAAATTGGATCGGTCTGCTGACCGATCCAGTGATACTATGGGTATCTGGATCGGTCTGCTGACCGATCCAGTGATACACTGATTCTCACTGTGGGTCATCTGATCGGTCTGGTGACCGATCAGTAACCAAACAGATTGGGAGAAGGAATAGGAGGGATCGGTCGGTGGACCGATCCACCTATGGCCTGATCGGTCCACAGACCGATTAGGGCTCTACAACCAACTCTCTGTGAGAGTTGGGATCGGTCTGGGGACCGATCAGCCTAGGGCATGATCGGTCCACAGACCGATCAAGGATTTCCTGGACCGATCAGGCCATAGCCTGATCGGTCCAGGTCTAGCCGTTGAGTCACAACGGCTAGATTTCTGTGTCTTCTTCTTCGTAGGTTCATATAAATCAGGAGGTGGTGGTGGAGGGCCTCTAGAGATTCTGGTTGACTTCTTCTTGCTCCTACGAGCTGAGCTTTACTGAGCTCTCCATTACTGAAGCTTCGTGTGAGCTTCCCTCGGCTGGGTCTCCAACTGATCAGTTGCTACTGTGGTTGGCATCCGTGAAGTTGCTGCTTCATCAACAGTCGACGAGAAGGCAAGCAAACTAGTGTTTTTACATTCATATTGTTCTTGGCTTCTTGCTGTATTTCTTGTACTCTGATCTTGCTGTTGCAAGAAATTGTGGCGAGGTTTCTCCACCCAGAAGGAGTTTTCATTAGCCGGTTTTCGGGGTCTCATCCATCGACGGATTGATAGGATTCGTCCACCTTACGGACACGCCGAGGAGTAGGAGTATCATCTCCGAACCTCGTTATATCGTCGCGTTTGAGGTTTGATATTCTCCTGTTTCGTTTCTATCTTTTATTTCCGCTGCGCTAACTAAAATTGTAGGAAGAAACGTGAATTTGGGGTCGGCTATTCACACCCCCCCCTCTCTAGCCATCCGAAGGTCCTAACAAAAGGTCCACTCGAGACGGAGTTACGAGGAGGGCGCGAGCAACACGAGGTGGTCAAAGGAAGGAGCTTGAGAAGCTGTTGACCTTAGGTTGACCATCCGATCTTCTCATTGGCTTGAGAAGATCATAGTAGGGCCATGACATAATCACAAAATTTAGTTAATTACTTGTGTATGTGATGCATGTTTAATTAAGTACTTAATTAGTGCCTAACGATTAAGATTAGATCTAAATCATGCACAAGATGCACCCTTACAATTAGATTAGATCTACATCGTGTACAAGATGCACCCTATCGATTAGATTAGATCTATATCGAGTATATGATACAACATCGACGTTTAGATTAGATCTAAATCACGTCAACTCTAATGCCTACCATGACGTGATACCTATCACTACCTCGATCACATGTGTTGTTGAATCTGCCAAAGCAGAGCAACACATATTATCTTGGTAGGGTACGGAGGGACAATCTTGGTCCCGCCTATCAACGCATGGGTGAGTACAACTCAATTAGATTGAGTAACTAGTTAACTCGGTTGGATCGAGTACAACTATAGGCATTCATCCAATGGTTGGTAGATAGGTCAAAATCACGTTTATATTAACTCTTGGGCGTATTAGCCAAAGCTAACTCGAGTTTTAATATAAATGCAGATTTTGATACTATAAACAAGAGTTGCATAGAGATGTAATTGGTAATTAGTTACCTACCGATCATACTAAGTCTTGGGCGTATTAGCGAAAGCTAACTCAAGGGTTAGTATGATGTGGATCTTGTCCCACATGAATTATAAAATTCAGTGGGAGCATCATTTAGTTAAAGACCTAATTAAATGATTAAAAGAATATGATATTTATTTTATGCATTTTTCTGTTGTAGATAACCATGACGTCAAATACGAACACTTTCTCTCTGCGATCTGTTCTTGAGAAGGACAAGCTCAACGGAGCAAATTTCCTGGATTGGTACAGGAACTTGAGAATAGTTCTCACCCAAGAACGTAAACTGTACGTTCTGGAGCTCCCCGCGAGCTGACCGAGATGCTTTCAAGAAACATCAAGATGACACATTAGATGTGTCTTGTCTAATGCTCGCGACCATGAACTCTGAGCCTCAGAAGCAAGACGAGTTAATGGACGCTTATGATATGGTTGAACATCTTCGTCAACTGTATCAATGTCAAGAGAGGCATGAGAGATTTGAGATCTCAAGGGCACTGTTTCAGTGCAAGATGTCAGATGGGGCTCCTGTAGGCCCATATGTACTCAAAATGATTGGGTACATAGAGAACCTACAAAGGTTGGGGTTCCCACTTGGCCAAGAGCTGGCCACTGACCTGATCTTGCAATCCTTGTCGGATAGCTATAGTCAGTTCGTTCTAAACTACAACATGAATGAGCTGCTTAGCATGTTGAGAACTGCTGAGCTGAACCTTAAGAAGGCTAAGCCTAACACTGTTCTGATGGTTCAGAAACATAAGGGCAAGGGCAAGCCTAAAGGCTAGGGAAAGTCCCAAGCCAAGGGCAAAGGCAAGGCACTGAAGCCTAAAGGACTTCCACTGCGGTCAGACCAGGCACTAGAAGAGGAACTGCAAGGTATACTTGGAGGATCTTAAGAAGAAGCGAAGTGAGACTTCCACTTCAGGTATATATATGTTATAGAAGTCAATCTATCTATTTCTACATCATGTGTATTAGATACTGGATGTGCTTCTCACATTTGTACTGATGTGCAGGCGCTGAAGGGTGAGGTGAACCTACGAGTAGGCAATGGAGCACGGGTTGCTGCTGTTGCTGTAGGGACTTACTTTCTATCTCTGCCCTCTAGGCTTGTACTAGAGTTAGTCGATTGTTGTTATGTGCCTGCATTAACTAAGAACATTATATCAGTTTCTTGTTTGGACAAGAAAGGTTTCTCATTTATAATAAAGAACAAATGTTGTTCCGTCTATTTAAATGATATGTTCTATTGTAGTGCACCTCTGATAAACGGACTCTATATTCTAGACCTTGAGAGCCCTATCTATAACGTAAATACCAAGAGGTTCAAGTCAAATGACATGAAACAAACCAATCTCTGGCACTGTCGCTTAGGTCATATAAATGACAAGCGCTTATCCAAGCTCCATAAGGATGGTTTGCTGGACTCATTTGATTTTGAATCTTATGAGACATGCGAGTCATGCCTACTAGGCAAGATGACCAAGACTCCCTTTAGTGGGCACAACGAAAGAGCGACTGATTTGTTAGGACTCATACATAGTGATGTATGTCTCTTTCAATGTCGCTGCTAGAGACGGTTATAGGTACTTCATCACGTTTGCTGATGACTTCAGTAGATATGGTTATGTGTACTTGATGACACATAAGTCAGAATCCTTTGAAAAGTTCAAAGAATTCAATAATGAAGTACGGAACCAGCTTGGCAAGAGTATTAAGATACTTCGATCAGATCGAGGTGGAGAATACCTTAGCCATGAGTTTCGTGATTATCTAGCTGAGTGTGGGATACTATCCCAACTCACTCCTCTTGGAACACCACAGTGGAATGGTGTATCCGAAAGGAGGAATCATACCCTATTAGATATGGTACGATCTATGATGAGTCACATAGATCTTCCGACATACCTTTGGGGCTATGCTCTAGACACGATAGCTTTTATACTCAACCGAGTTCCATCCAAGGCCGTGATAAAGACACCATATAGGATATGGACTGGGAGAGATGCCCAGGTGTCTTTCATGAGGATTTGGGGTTGTGAGGCTTATGTTCGATGCCAAGTCTCAGACAAGTTAGGACCCAAATCCAACAAGTGCTATTTTATTAGATATCCCAAGGAAACTAAGGGATATTACTTCTACATTCCCAGTGGCAAAGACAGGGGTCTTTCTAGAAAGGGACTTTGTTTCTAGAAAGACTGGTGGGAGTGCGTTCGATCTTGAAGAAGTTCAAGATGCGAACAATACTGATGCCTCGATGGAAGTTGAAACCACAAAGTGTTGTGGATGATGTTGTTCCACAAGGAGTTGAGGAACAACAACCAGTTCAAGTAGACATACCTCTTCGCAGGTCTGATAGGGTACGTCGTCAGCCTGAGAGATACTCATTTCTCTTGGCTGACCATGATGACGTTATGCTCGTAGAGGATGAGCCTACCACCTATCAGGAAGCTGTGATGAGACCAGATTCCGAGAAATGGCTAGAGGCCATGAGATCCGAGATGGAATCCATGTACACCAACCAAGTATGGACTTTGGTTGATCCACCTGAAGGGGTAAAACCCATTGGGTGTAAGTGGGTCTTTAAGAGAAAGACTGACATGGATGGACTTATCTATAAGGGTCGCTTGGTTGTTAAAAGGTTTCAAACAGATTCATGGTATTGACTATGATGAAACCTTTTCTCCAATAGCGATGTTTAAGTCCATTCGGATCATGCTTGCTATTGCAGCTTACCATGACTATGAGATATGGCATATGGATGTCAAAACCACGTTTCTGAATGGAAACCTACTCGAGGATGTATACATGACACAACCTGAGGGTTTTGTAGATCCACAGCATACTAGCAGAGTATGCAAGCTGCATAGGTCCATTTATCGACTAAAGCAAGCTTCTCGGAACTGGAATCTTCGATTCGATGATGCAATCAAACAGTTTGGTTTCATCAAGAATGAAGATAAGCCTTGTGTCTACAAGAAGGTTGTAGGGGATATAGTTGTCTTCCTCATATTGTATGTGGATGACATACTACTCATTGGGAAGGACATCCCTATGCTTCAGTCTGTCAAGACCTGGCTAGGGAGTTGCTTCTCAATGAAGGATTTAGGTGAGGCATCCCGCATTCTAGGGATACAGATCTATAGAGATAGATCTAAGAGATTGCTTGGCCTAAGTCAGAGTACATATATTAACGAGGAACTCCTTCGGTTTGTCATGCAGAACTCCAAGAAGGGATTTCTGCCAATGTCACATGGCGTGAGTCTTTCGAAGACTCAAGGTCCCTCTTCTAGAGAGGAGAGAGACTGCATGGATCAGATCCCTTATGCCTCAGCCATAGGATCTATCATGTACCCCATGCTATGTACTCGACCTGATGTCTCGTATGCTTTGAGAATGATGAGCAGATACCAGTCAGATCCAGGTGAAAGTCACTGGATAGCGGTTAAGAATATTCTTAAGTACTTAAGAAGGACTAAAGAATATTTCTTGATATATGGAGGCAATGATGAGCTAGCTGTAAAGGGTTACAGTGATGCCAGCTTCTAGACCGATCAGGATGATTACCGATCACAGTCAGGGTTCGTATTTTGCATTAATGGTAGTGCTGTGAGCTGGAAGAGTTCAAAGCAGGAAACAGTAGCTAATTCTACGATAGAGGCCGAGTACATTGCTGCATCAGAGGCAGCAAAGGAGGCAGTTTGGATACACAAGTTCATCACTGAACTTGGGGTGGTTCTCAGTATCGCTGACCCTATTGAGCTCTATTGTGACAACAATGGAGCTATAGCACAGGCGAAGGAACCTCGCTCACACCAGCGGACCAAACACATACCACGGCGCTTCCATCTAATTCGAGAGATTATCAAGAGAGGAGATGTGAAGATTTACAGAGTACCCACAGAGGCTAACATCGCAGATCCCTTGACCAAGGCTTTGGCACAGAGGAAGCATGATGGTTACACTAGGTCATTGCGGCTTAGAGCCTATACTGATTGGCACTAGTGCTAGTGGTGGAGATTGTTAGCTAGAGCCCTAAAGCCAATCATTTGATGATTGTATTATAGACTTGTTGTATCATATTCTATATAAATAACAACATTTGATTTTTGGTTATTATACTTACTTGTATTGGTGCCAAATAAACTAAGTATAATAACGTCCTTGAGTAGAAGGTTCTTACCTATATCAATCGATTGGTTGAATCGATAGTGAGATGATATAGGGAACACTACTCTTAATCATTCCTAGTCGAGTATTAACATTCAGGGATAATGTTAATGCAATAAGACTAGCATGTAGGTCAACTCAATGACTTGATCTCACAGGTCATGGATATAGAGATATCAAGTTGACACATGGGTATGCATTAGAGAATGTATACTGAATGACCCGCCATGAGAAAGTATCATGGATCATTATATGAGTGTCATATACTTTCTCATATGACTATTAGTATGACTACTAGTCCTTAGACCTGAAGTCACCATGGTTCCCTACATAAGGAGTTATGTACTTTAGTTTCGTCAAACATCACCCGTAACTGGGTGGACTATAAAGGCGATTACTGGGTATGTAATGCATTATGCAGAGGGATGTGAGTGATGTAGATGGGATCTATCCCTCCTATATGACGGGAGTGACATCGATATTCTTGATAGAGTAAGACCACGAAGTGCATGGCCATGCCCAAATGAGTCAATATGAGATATTGAGCTCATTTGATTTAGTGAGTCTAGTTGGAGTTCAAGATTTAGATTGATCAGAGGATGACACGGTCTATGCCTCACATTGATCAATCTAGATGTCTAGGATAGAAGGACACTTGTCATATATTGTGAGGAGTCACAATTAGTAGTCACAAGGTGATGTTGGATTTCAACATTCTTGTAAATTGGGTAGTAATGATGTGTTGCTAGATACCGCTCATTACTTATGCTCCTAAATGGGTTTAGGGGCATTGCCAACGTTACAAGAACCTATAGGGTCACACACTAAGGATAATTAGATGGAGATTAGGTTCATATGATGAACCAAGAGGATTAGATTCATTGAATCAATTTAATTAAATGAATTAGATTCATTATATTAAATTGGCTTGAATTAAATGGTTGGATTAGATCAACCATGAGAGAGATTAAGTCAAGTTTGACTTGACTTGAGAGGAAGATGAAGAGTCAAGTTTGACTTGACTTTTTGCCACCTCATTGGTGAGTTGGCATTAAGTGGCCAATGATGAGGTGCCACATCATCATGTTTAGCACATGTGTGTGCCACCTCATGGAGCTTACAAATCTCTTAATGGCCACACTTAATGCAAAAATGGGGGTTACACTTTGGGAAAGTGGGCGACCACTTTTGTTGTGATTGAGAATTCATTTTCTCATTTAAGGCACATTCACTTCATCTCCTTCCTCTAGCACTCCCTCTCCCTCTCCTCCTTAACTTGGCCGAATCATCAAAAGGTGCTAGCACATCTTTTGTGTGATTTTCCATCTACGTGTTCGTGTGGATACATATAGAGAGTTGTCTACATTGACAACTTCGAGATCCGACACCATTTGGACGAGCAGGAACGCGAAGGACTTCGCTTCAAAGGTATAACCTTTTTCCCTTGTAGATCTAAGTGTAGATCTAGGTAGAAACTCGTACTCGTAAGTTTTCAAACTTTTCTTTGCACGGATCCGTTGGCTAGGGGCTTTCGGGGTTTCTGTGACGCGAAAAAGCGGTTTTCACGGCCTGAAAAACCCAACAGTCACAAATGAGGTGGAAAATGGTCAAGTCAAACTTGACCCTTCATCTTCCCTCTCAAGTCAAGTCAAACTTGACCTCTTATCTCCCATGGTTGAACAAATCCAACCTTTGATTCAAGTTAATTTTGATTTAGTGAATCTCTATTCATTGAATTAAATTGACTCAATGAATCATAATCTAAATTAGACTCATTGGACACATGAATCAAATTGAGTCCAACTCAATTAGTTTAATTTGGATTAGTCTTAATCCAATTTGGTTCATCACATGAACCTAATTGTCTAGGTTCATCAAATAAACCTAATCTCCATCTAATTTCCCTTTGTGTGTGACCCTATAGGTTCTTGTAACGTTGGCAATGTTCCTAAACCCATTTAAAAACATAAGTAATGAGCGATATCTAGCAACATATCATTACTACCCAAGTTACAAGAATGTAGAGATCCAACATCACCTTGTGACTATTAATTGTGACTCTCACAATATATGATAATGTCCTTCTATCCTTGACATATAAATTGATCAATTGAGGCATAGACCGTGTCATCCTCTAATCAATGTATATCTTGAACTCCAAGTAGACTCACTCTAATCAAATGAGCTCAATATCTCATATTGACTCACTTGGGCATGACCATGCACTTAGTGGTCTCACTCTATCAAGAATCATGATGTCTCTCCCGTCATATAGGAGGGATAGATCCCATCTACATCACTCACATCCCTCCGCATAATTTGTTACATACCCAGTAATCGCCTTTATAGTCCACCCAGTTACGGGTGACGTTTGACGAAACCAAAGTATGCAACTCCTTATGTAGGGAACTATAGTCACTTCAGGTCCAAGGGAAAGTATATGACACTCATAAAATGATCCATGATACTTTCTCATGGCGGGTCATTCAGTATACATTCTCCAATGTATACCCATGTGTCAACTTGATATCTCTATATCCATGACTTGTGAGATCAAGTCATCGAGTTGACCTACATGCTAGTCTCAGTGCATTAACATTATCCCTGAATGTTAATACTTGACTAGGAATGATTAAGAGTAGTGTTCTCTATATCATCTCACTATCGATTCAACCAATCGATTAATATAGATAAGAACCTTCTACTCAAGGACGATATTATACGTAGTTATTTGGCACCAATACAAGTAAGTATAATAACCATAAAGAAATGCCTTTATAAACATATAGGAATTTGATACATCAAGTCCATACAACAATCTTCACATGATTGGCTTTAGGGCTCTAACTAACAATCTTCCACAAGAACTAGTGCCAATCAGTGCAGGCTCTAAGGCCCAATGACCTAGTGTGACCATCATGCTTTCTCTATGCCAAAGCCTTGGTCAAGGGATCAGCGATGTTAGCCTCTATGGGTACTCTTCAAATCTTCACATCTCCTCTATCGATAATCTCTCGAATGAAATGGAAGCGCCGTAGTATGTGTTTGGTCCGCTGGTGTGAGCGAGGTTCCTTAGCCTGTACAATTGCTCCATTGTTGTCACAATAGAGCTCTATAGGATCAGCTATGCTAGGAACCACCCCAAGCTCAGTAATGAACTTGCAGATCCAAACTGCCTCCTTTGCTGCTTCTGATGCAGTAATATACTTGACCTCTATTGTAGAATCAGCAATTGTGTCTTGCTTCGAACTCTTCCAGCTCACAGCACCACCATTTAAGTAAACCACGAACCCTGACTGCGATCTATAATCATCCTTGTTAGTTTGGAAGCTGGCATCACTATAGCCCTTTACAGTTAGTTTGTCATCGCCTCCATATATCAAGAAATATTCTTTAGTCCTTCTTAAGTACTTAAGAATATTCTTGACCGCTATCCAGTGACCTTCACCTGGATCTGACTGGTATCTGCTCGTCATGCTCAAAACATACGAAACATCAGGACGAGTACATAGCATGGCGTACATAATAGATCCTATGGCTGAAGCATAAGGGATCTTATCCATGTGGTCTCTCTCCTCTCTAAAAGAGGGACCTTGAGTCTTTGAAAGACTCACACCATGTGACATTGGCAGAAATCCTTTTTGCAATTCTGCATGGCAAACCATAGTAATACCTTGTCAATATATGTACTCTGACTTAAGCCAAGCAATCTCTTAGATCTATCTCTATAGATCTTTATGCCTAGAATACGGGCTGCTTCACTTAAGTTCTTCATTGAGAAACAATTCCCTAGCCAAGTCTTTACAGACTGTAGCAAAGGGATGTCATTCTCAATGAGTAGTATGTCATCCACATACAATACAAGGAAGACAACTGTGCTCCCAACAACCTTCTTGTAGACACAGGGTTCATCTTCATTCTTGATGAAATCAAACTATTTGATTGCATCATCGAATCGAAGATTCCAGCTCCGAGAAGCTTGCTTTAGTCTATAAATGGACTTATGCAGCTTGCATACTCTGCCAGTATGTTGTAGATCTACAAAACTCTCAGGTTGTGTCATGTACACATCCTCGAGCAAGTTTCCATTCAGAAACGCGGTTTTGACATCCATCTGCCAGATCTCATAATCATGGTATGCTGCAATACCATGAATTTGTTTGAAACCTTTAGCTACCAGACGACCCTTATATATAAATCCATCCATGTCAGTCTTTCTCTTAAAGACCCACTTACACCCAATGGGTTTGACCCCTTCAGGTGGATCAATCAAAGTCCATACTTAGTTGGTGTACATGGATTCCATCTCGGACTCATGGCCTCTAGCCATTTCTCAGAATCTGGGCTCATCATAACTTCCTGATAGGAGGTAGGCTCATTCTCAACGAGCATAACATCATCATGGTCATACAAGAGAAATGAGTATCTCTCAGGCTGACGACGTACCCTATCAGACCTGCGAAGAGGTAGGTCTACTTGAACTGGTTGTTGTTCCTCAACTCCTTGTGGAACAATCTCATCATTCACAACACTTTGTGGTTCCATTTCAACTTCCATCAAGGCTTCAGTGCCATGGTCCATATCCTGAACTTCTTCAAGATTGAATGTACTCCCACTAGTTTTTCTAGAAACAAAATCCCTTTATAGAAATATCCCAGTTTTAGCCACAACTACTTTGTGTTGACTGGGAATGTAAAAGTAATATTCCTTCGTTTCCTTGGGATATCCTATAAAATAGCACTTATCAGATTTGGGTCCCAATTTGTCCGAGACTTGTCGTCGAATGTAAGCCTCACAACCCCAAATCCTCATAAAAGACACTTGGGCATCTCTCCCAGTCCATATCCTATATGGTGTCTTTATCACAACCTTGGATGGAACATGGTTAAGTATGAAGGTTGTTGTGTCTAGAGCATAGCCCCAAAGAGATATAGGAAGATCTGTGTGACTCACCATAGATCGCACCATATCTAATAGGGTACGATTTCTCCTTTCAGATACACCATTCCACTGTGGTGTTCCAGGAGGAGTGAGTTGGGATAGAATCTCACACTCAGCTAGATAGTCACGAAACTCATGGCTAAGGTATTCACCACCTCGATCTGATCGAAGTATCTTAATACTTTTGCCAAGCTGGTTTTGTACTTCATTCTTGAATGCTTTGAACTTTTCAAAGGATTCAGACTTATGTGTCATCAAATACGCATAACCATATCTATTGTAGTCATCAGTAAATGTAATGAAGTACCTATAACCACCTCTGGCAGCGACATTGAAAGGGCCACATACATCACTATGTATAAGTCCTAACAAGTCAGTCGCTCTCTCGCTGTGTCCACTAAAGGGAGTCTTGGTCATCTTGTCCAGTAGGCATGACTCGCATGTCTCATATGATTCAAAATCAAATGAGTCCAGCAAACCATCTTTATAGAGCTGCGATATGCGTTTGTCATTTATATGACCTAAGCGACAATGTCAGAGATAGGGTTGGTTCATTTCATTTGACTTGAACCTTTTGGTACTTATGTTATAGATGGGGTTCTCTAAGTCTAGAATATAGAGTCCGTTCATCAGAGGTGCACTACAATAGAACATATCGTTTAAATAGATGAAACAACATTTGTTCTTTATTATAAACGAAAAACCTTTCTTGTCAAAACATTTGTTCCTCTTCCAGTGCCCGGTCTAACCGTAGTGGAAGCAGGTAGCATCCTTGGCAACCCCTCCTTTAGGTTTCAGTGCCTTACCTTTACCCTTTGCTTGGGACTTTCCCTTACCTTTAGGCTTTCCCTTGCCTTTATGCTTTTGCACCATCAAAATGGAGTTGGGCTTTACCTTCTTAAGGTTTAGCTCAGCAGTTCTCAACATGCTTAGCAGCTCGGGCAGTGACTTGTCAATTTCGTTCATGTTGTAATTCATGACAAATTGATTGTAGCTCTCTGCAAGGATTGCAAGATCAAGTCTGTGGCCAGCTCTTAGCTATGTGGGAATCCCAACCTCTGTAGGTTTTCTATGTACCCAATCATCTTGAGCACATATAGACCTACGGGAGCCCCATCTTGCATCTTGCATTGAAACAGTGCCATGGAGATCTCGAATCTCTCGTGCCTTGCTTGTCCTTGATATAGTTGACGAAGATGTTCAACCATATCATAAGCTGACATCAACTCATGTTGCTTCTGAAGCTCAGAGTTCATGGTTGCGAGCATGAGGTATGACACATCTAATGCGTCATCTTGATGCATCTTGTAAGCATATCGGTCAGCTCGCGTGGCAATGGCAGGAGGTGCCTCCGGAATGGGTTGCTCCAGGACGTACAGTTTTCTTTCTTGAGTGAGAACAATTCTCAGATTCCTGTACCAGTCCAGGAAATTAGCTCTATTGAGCTTGTCCTTGTCAAGGACAGAACGCAGGGAGAAGGTGTTCATGTTTGTCGACATGGCAATCTACAACAGAAATAATGCAGAAAATAAATATCATCTTCCAAATAGCATTTAATTAGGCCTTTAATTAAATGATGCTCCTACTGAATTATAGAACCTTTTGTAGAATCAAGTCATGGATGTGCTCAAACCACACTTACTAGATTCTTCCAACTAGCTATAATTCTTGTGGGACAAGATCCACATCATACTACGCCTTTAGTTAGCTTTGGCTAAATCGCCCAAGACTTAGTATGATCGGTAGCTTTGGCTAATTACCAATTACATCTCTATGCAACTTCTATTTATAGGATCAAGATCCTCACTTATATTAAAACTTGAGTTAGCTTTGGCTAAATCGCCCAAAATTTAATATAAATATGATTTTGTCCTATCTTCCAACCATTGAAAAATGCCTATAGTTATGCCCAATCCAATTGAGTTAACTAGTTATACTCAATCTAATTAAGTTTGTACTCTCCCAAGCTTTGATAGGCGGGACCAAGATTGTCCCTGCGCACCCTACCAAGATAATATGTGTTGCTCTGCTTTGGCAGATTCAACAACAACAAATGATAGAGGTAGTGATGAGTATCAGAACTTGGTAGGCATTTCGAGTTGATTTGATTAAGATCTAATCTAATCGTTAATGTGTATCATATACGCATCAAGGCACTAATTATCTTACACTAGCATGCATCACATACACACAAGCAATGAATAATTAAATTTTGATTAGGTCATGGCCCTACTACGATCTTCTAAAGCCAAAGAGAAGATCAGATGGTCAACCTAGGGTCAACAGCTTCATCAAGCTCCTCCCTTTGAGCGCCATGTGTTGCTCGCACCCTCCTCGTCGTTCCTTCTCGAGTGGACTTTCCACCGCTCCATTTTTGTACATTACAAATATGAAACTTGAGTTACATTCGAGTCTAAAACTATTTTACAATAGGAATATAAAATGAGAGGTACGACGCGCAGGTTACATATAACAAATATAATACACACAACACACAAAAATGACACGCAGGCCATATTATGAATTACAACACACTTTGTCCAATCAAATTTGGTTTTTGGGACATGACCATCACAAAATCATATATAATTCAAAATTATGTATTTTACATAAATTTCTGTAATTTTACTACTGTTTTTACAATTTTATGAGTTACAATTTCCCGGCGGTTCCGTTTAGCGATTTTCGGGCGCGATCGCGGGACAATGCCCCTTGCGGGGTTAGGGGCAGCACCCCTTCTCATGAAATGAGTATCACGAGTGTCCTACTACGATCTAACAACGCCTTAAGTCGCTGTCCGAAAACAATTTGGGTGAGAACTTGCCGTTTTGAAAAATTTTTCTCGGTAGTCGAAGCCTTCGAGTGTCCTAGCACTCGTTGCTTCGCCTCTACGAGAAAAATACTCATAAAAATCATAAAAAATCATAAACTTATAGAAACTTACAGATTTGTAATTTTTCATAAAAATTAAAATAAAAACAAGTACATGCTTCGCACGTGGCTCTGATACCACTGTTAGAACTTTTGAGCCGCAAAAACCATTTTTTGCGTTGCGGAAACCCTGAAGTTCTTAGCCATTGGATCCGTGTGAAGATAAAAATTTTCATGTACTTAGTTTTTCTACTCTAGATCTACATGTCAAGGGATATACCTTTGAAGTGAAGCCCTTCGCAAATCCCGCTCGTCCAAGGTTCTTCGGATCTCAAGTGTGTTCAAGCGGACACCTCTAGAAGTATCCACACGAACAAGAGATGGAGAGAATAAACTAAGAGTGTGCTAGCACCCTTAGAAGTCACGGAAAGGATGAGAGGGAGAGGGAAGAAGAGAGGAGGAGGAAGATCACTTGAATGAGCACACCAAAAAATTATTCACACACTTATAACTCCTCTCCTCTTTAAGTGGTCGGACACTCATGGAAGACCAAGAGTCATGGCTCTTGGTTTTCCTCATGAGGTGGCACACACTTGAGCTAGCTTTGATGATGTGGAACACCATCATTGACCGGCTCCATACCATGTCACAAATGATGTGGCAAATGGTCAAGTCAAACTTGACCCTTCATCTTTCCTCTCAAGTCAAGTCAAACTTGACCTCTTATATCCCATGGTTGAACAAATCCAACCTTTGATTCAAGTCAATTTTGATTTAATGAATCTCTATTCATTGAATTAAATTGATTCAATGAATCATAATCTAAATTAGACTCATTGGACACATGAATCAAATTGAGTCCAACTCAATTAGTTTAATTTAGATTAGTCTTAATCCAATTTGGTTCATCACATGAACCTAATCCTCTAGGTTCATCAAATGAACCTAATCTCCATTTAATTACCCTTTGTGTGTGACCCTATAGGTTCTTGTAACATTGGCAATGTTCCTAAACCCATTTAGAAACATAAGTAATGAGCGGTATCTAGCAACACATCATTACTACCCAAGTTACAAGAATGTTGAGATCCAACATCACCTTGTGACTACTAATTGTAACTCTCACAATATATGACAATGTCCTTCTATCCTTGACATCTAGATTGATCAATTGAGGTATAGAACGTGTCATCCTCTAATCAATCTATATCTTGAACTCCAAGTAGACTCACTCTAATCAAATGAGCTTAATATCTCATATTGACTCACTTGGTCATGACCATGCACTTAGTGGTCTCACTCTTTCAAGAATCATGATGTCTCTCCCGTCATATAGGAGGGATAGATCTCATCTACATCACTTACATCCCTCCGCATAATTTGTTACATACCCAGTAATCGCCTTTATAGTCCACCCAATTATGGGTGACGTTTGACAAAGCCAAAGTATGCAACTCCTTATATAAGGAACTATGGTGACATTAGGTCCAAGGACTAATTGTTATACTAATAGTCACATGAGAAAGTATATGACACTAATATAACGATCCATGATACTTTCTCATGGTGGGTCATTCAGTATACATTCTCCAATGCATACCCATGTGTCAACTTGATATCTCTATATCTATGACTTGTGAGATCAAGTCATCGAGTTGACCTACATGCTATTCTCAGCGCATTAACATTGTCCCTGAATGTTAATACTTGACTAGGAATGATTAAGAGTAGTGTTCTCTATATCATGTCACTATCAATTCAACCAATCGATTGATATAGATAAGAACCTTCTACTCAAGTATGATATTATACTTAGTTATTTGGCACCAATACAAGTAAGTATAATAACCATAAAGAAATACCTTTATAAACATATAGGAATATGATACATCAAGTCCATACAACAATTATCACATGATTGATTCTAGGGCTCTAACTAACAGTTTTGGAAAGCATATTCTTGTTTTAATTCTTGTTTTGTGAGTAGATGATACTTAATAAGCATTCGCTTATAGATTTGCATTTCCTTATACTACAGACACTACAACATTTTTCACCAATGGCAACGTCCAAAAAATGTAGCCTAAAGTATAAAAACCGTTGCCTTTTCTTTAGACAACGGTTTTTAAACCGTGGTATAGTCAGCCGTTGCCTTTTGTTTAGGCAACGATTTTACTAATAATTCGCAACACTATAAAAAAAATTGCAGCCTTTGATGAATATAAACAACAGTTTTTTAATCATTCTATGGCAACAGTTTATGACTGTTATCTATGATAGCAACATAAAAAACCGTTGCCTTTGATTGCAACATAGGAAAAACTGTTGCCTTTGATTGCAACATAGGAAAAACCGTTGCCTTTGATTGCAACACAGGAAAACCGTTGTTATTGATAACAACAGAGGAAAACTATTGTCGTTGATAGCAACAGAAAAAATTAATACTGAAAATATACCAATTGAAGAAAATTATACCAATTAAATAAAAACATGCTCAAAATAAATTAATCATCCACATACATATTGAAGAAAATTAATTACGTTATTATCCAAAACAAAATATTATAATACTCAAACAAATATACTAATTAACAAAGTATGCATTATCTTCATCCACATTTGTCTTAATATTTCTCTACCTTAAACTTAAATCTTTGCACACAAAATATAAAATCATTTGTCATCTATCATTACTGATCAAAACATTTGATCTGCATCCACATTTGACCTTCATCCACTATCAGTACTTGTACTAAAAAATCAAGCTATATAACATCATCTTCTTCCGCTTCTATGTCCAACATTTGATCTTCATCCACATGATCACCATCCATATTAGGATCTTGTATATAAAATTTAAAATATTAAGACCTCACCAATCATCATAAATAATAATTGAAAAATCATAGCTACTAGAGAGTTATAAATGTTGAATAAATTATTAGATAAATGTTGACTCATGGTGATGACATGACTCATATTGAATGACATAATTGGATTCATACTGATAACTGAGAAAAATACACAGAAACTAAAATGCATAAAAGCAGCAATTTGATATCACATGGGTGAGTGAGCACAGAAGTGAGAAAAGAAGTAAAATGCATAAAAGCAACAATCCGATATCACAGGGGTCAAACATTGGAGGTAGTAGCGAAGTGAATAGCATACAGACAAATCGGATAAGAAACAATAGATTGGTGCTTGCCATCATCAGGGAGGAAAAAAAAATCAATCCTAGAGGGAAGTAGTGGTTAATGGAGTCTGGAATCAAATAGCAGAATAGAGAATATTAAACTACAATTGCAGACCTTAGATTAGCTGACTACCACAAAAGATTGTATTCCTCAAACTCGAGTTGGCCACTGTTAAGTTACTAAAGTCTCTGGGTGCATCAATGTCTTTGGCAAAGCATTAGACATTCGTACACCACAAAGCCTTGCTCAAGTCTAAGAAAAGGCATTTAATTATAGAAAATATTAAAAAAAACATATGTATAGCACAAAAAAAAAGGAATATTATAGAATTACAAAGAAAACATTAGGTGCATAATGAGAACTGATATTATCTAACCCACTATAGATGTTAGTTTGGTGCATATTCAATGCTTGTAATGTGACACTCATAGCATGACCAACCAAATCTGTGTATATATTACTGGTTATAATTTGCATGTCTCCTTGCATTGCTTCTTCTAGGCCTGTGCTACTCTAAGTGAGTCTTTAAACCAATTTAGAGCCTAAAATGATACCTAAGGTTAGAGGTAGAATATCACACACATACTAGGGCATCCATAATATGGTCCGGTGACGATGCCTTGCATCATGAAGATTCAGACTCAAATCCTAGTATGTCAATGAGTTCTTAGCCCAAACCTAAATTTATATTTGCCAAACCCTGAGCAGGTGTCTTTGTTTGATTACACACATTAATTACCAGGCAAGAATAGGTGACTCCTAGAGGAAAAGATGTGCCAGTATAGGTTAATACCCACAATTGAATTTGACTATTTACATTTGAAATTTATCACGTGATTATGTATAAAAACAACCTAAAATCAGTACAAAGTAATTATCGCAAATGTAGGGGTGGTAAAAGATGCAACATTTTGCAAAACAGATCCAGCTATCTGTTTCAATTTTCAAACACAGTGAAAGTCGAGACCCCTAGTTAGTCAGGTATACCAAGGACAAGATATGAAGATCTAACTAATAACTAAATTTGGAGTCTATTGAAGGATGCAATAAGTCAAGAGGTTACGTGCAATAAGTCAAGTTAGACAGGTATACCAAGGATGCAATAAGTCTATTGAAAAAGGGAATTACCACAAGTTATGCCTTGAGTGCATAAATATTTGAACAAATTCCAAAAATATTTATTTAATATGAACTTCATTTTTACCTTGGGATTATTTGGAGCATGAGTAGATGTGGATGAACGTAGACCACTATTAGCATCACATGGAGATAACAAAGCTGCCAAAGACTCCATGTCTACTCTTGAGTCATTTTGATTTAACATGGTCCTTAGAAGAAGTTGAAATTTTTGCTCCATTGCTGCCATCTCTTTACTATGTTTCACCTCCATCTCTTCATGTTTTGCTTCTATCTCGTGCACCTTATCAGTTAAATGTTTGACTTCATTATCATGCCTTTTCTCAATTTATGCTATTTCTTCATTTCTTTTTAAGAGTGTAGGTGTTGTAGTTCTTCTATAGCATCGCACTCTCCCTAGCTTCTCTTTGCCAAATACAGTCTTAAAAGCCTCAGTAGAAGGTACACCAGAATTTTCAATCAAGTCTTGAAGTTTTGTCTAGCAATTGTATAAGTAATGTTAATTGTGATAGTGAATAATTACATTTGACATGTAAAGCGTAGAGAAACACTTACAATTGCATTATTTGTTTCTTGATCTAGTTGTTTTCCTTTCTTACTCTATCGAGTTTCAATGAACATTTCAGCTTGAGTTGGAGACTCTTTATCCTCCTTGCTTGCACTCTGCATGAAGAAAACAATGATTTAAGCACTAAATTTAGGCAAATTTAAATGTATGCTTATAACAAATAGAATAGAATACCAATCTCTCCTTTATACAAGCAAAACTTATAGGCCCTGCACGGTGTCTCCATTTTTGCTGAGCAATATTTTTAGCATTTTGATCACTTATTTCCTAAATTCATCAATGAAAAATGAATTTTATCAAACATGAAAAATATAATATAAAATATTACTTAATTATAAAAATATGTATCTTACTTGAATGGTTTCAAGTCTCCAATAATCCATCAACACTCTAAAGTGTGCTTCTGGTATGTCTTGAGGACGATTTTTCAGCCGCTCGCGCATGGTTGTATACTCGGTGAAATGATTTTTCTTAATCCAACATTTATATCGCCTCCAAGCATCATTTATAATACCATACACAGCCTTCTCCCCTTTTTCTGGAATGATGTATTTTTGCTGCCAAGAAAAGTAATGCAGTTATAAAGATCTAATTTATAAAAATACTAAAAACACACATGTAGTAGAAACACAAAAGTAAAAAAGTTGATACATTGATATAATTCCATGTGTGTTGTTTGTTTGGTATAGCTTTCCAATTTGTGTAAGTAAGAGGACACAAATCTGCACTTCTTGCTATTGTTCCCAAGAAACTACTAAGTTGAGAAACTGTCTTCTGGTCTGGTCCAACGGGTTCTCCTTCTTTATTCAAGATGATTTCTTGTCTATCATTTATTGATCGTTCATGAACTTTTTTACACAATGTCTTTCCCCATTTTCTCTTCGATGTTGCCCCTAATTAACATTACGAATAAACAAGAAATTTCATATTTTCATAATGTCTAAAATAAGAAAAGACACTTAAAACACAAATGAGTTAAAATCAAAAGTTGATATCCCCTTAAACTAGAAAAAATGTTACCTTCGGTTGTATTGTCATTAGTATCCTCATCTTCTTCATTTTCAAAGTTGATATCCCCTTCAACTTCTTGTTCTATGTCATTTTCTTCACTCTCTTCATCTTCTAATTCCTCTTCTTTAAGTTGATCCCTATGGTTATTAATATATTTTTCAAGTGATATAGCAAGACACTTTGAAGTAGCCTTTGGCTTCTTAGAGGCTGGTTGTTCTTCCGTAGATCCTTGACCATGATCTCCTATTGTATTTCTCAGTTGTCTCTTCAAATTATTTAGACAAAATCTGTCATTTTGGTCATCAATCTTCTTAGATGATTCAGGTTGGACTAAAAATGCATGGTTATCAAGGTCTTTTTGACTTGGAATGTCAGTAGATCCTCCAACTTCGACTTCACTTCTAGTGGCTAAGGATTGCCTCATCTGGTCTTGCTTTTTGTGGTGTGTTTGAGTAGATCTTCCTACTTGGACTGCACTTCCAATGGCTAATAGCTTCTTCCTCTATTCTTGCTTTCCATGTAGCATCAAAGTAGATCTTACTTCTAACTTTTCTTGCGGCATTCTAACTTCTTGAACTGTACTTGTAGTGCTTAATGGCTACTTGCTTTGGTCTTTCTTTTGATGTTGTATTTGAGTATTTCTAGCTTCTTGGACTATACTTGCAACAGTAGAAGTTTTCCTTGGCTCTTAATTTGAAGTAGATTCTTTGTTTTTATTCATATTTTTGGCACCTTCTTGAATTGCACTTGTAGTGGTCAATGGCTGCTTCCTTTGGTCTTTCTTTTGATGCTGTATTTGAGTATTTCTAGCTTCTTGGACTGCACTTCCAGCCGTAGAATTTTTCCTTGGCTCTTGCTTTGAAGTAGATTCTTTGTTTTTCTTCATATTCTTGGCACCTTCTACTTTTACTTTATACAGTTTGAGCAATTCAGCACTAGACTTAACTCTAAATTGATGAGGTTCAATATCAATTCTCCTGTTCATTTTTCTAAAAAAGGAAAAAAAAAACCAAAAGCACATAAAATGATTAAAACAATAACATAACAAGTGAGACAATGTATGAAAAATTAAGAACAAAAGCACTGGAATCATCTAGCCAATCAAAATGCTAGAGATGTAAAGAAACTACTCAATCATCTGACCAATCATCTGGCCAATCAAAATGCAATTTGGAAAAAAAATCTTGGTTTGCAAAAAATAAACACACTCACCTGCTTCAATAATGTCACGAGGTCACCACCAACACAATACTCTAGAACCAGCCAAGTTGAATAATAGATATTAGAAATTTAGAACAAATAAAGTAAAGAAGCTATTTGAATAGCAGATAAGCAAATATTAGCAATTTGGAACAAATAAAAGATACTCATTGTGTTTAAATGTCTGGCGTAAAAAGTGACAAAATCAGTACAGATAGACTAATTAGTTACTATTGAATTCACAAAATAAAATCAGTACAGATAGACTAATCCATGGATTCCGACAAAGTGGCATCAAAATCTAATTCATCTTCGGATTCCACCATATTTGACTTAAGCAATGGATTTTCAATAACCGTCGTCGGCATATCATCCCTGACCAACTCAACTTCATAATTGGAATCAACTATAGCTAGATTTACAGCATGATCTGACGGCTCGCTTTGATATAACTCCTGGGCATTTGAATTTATATCATCTTTCATATTAAAAAAGTCTCGTGGAACGGTCTTCATAACATATTTTCTATTATCATCAAAAGGATCTTCAATATAGAAGCATTGGTGGACCTGAGAAGCCAACACAAAAGGATCATCTACATAACATCTCTTATTGAAGTAAGCACAAGTCAACCCATACTTGTCGTCCTCAACTTCATACCAATCACATCGAAATAACACAAATTTAGAACTACCATAGTAGTCCAGTTCAATTATTTCAATAATTGATCCATAGTATGCTTTTGGTTTTGTTGTTGGATTTTCATCTTTAGTGCTAAGCTTTGGGTCACTGACACCACCGAAACACCATTATTTCGTGCCTTGCGTGTTGCATCATGTTGCTTTGTATGAAACCGGTAACCATTAATGGCATAGCTAGAAAAACATCTTGCAATTGTATTTGGTCCTCTAGATAGCTCCTTAAGGTGGTCAGGTACATCATCCATCAAAGCACGATTTTTGAACCACTCAACGAAATCTTGTCCTTGACTCTTTGCTTTGCTCCACTTCTTTCTTTTTTTAACATTTGTAATTACGTTTTCATGCTCCCTACAATTGAAATTGCATTGTTAAAATGAATGTTAAATACTTTTAACATAATTAAAGCCAACAACCAATAGATTTACTTACCTAATGAATTCTTGAACTTCATCATGATTAAACAAGATGTAATGGTGGGCTTGACTCCTTAACTTGTATTCCAGAGAAATTACTTTTGCACTTCCAATAGAATGACCAATGCCAACTTCACAAGGATCACATCTATCACTATTTCTTGTCATTCTATTAAGCCTTGTTTCTACACCACCATGCAAATATCGTGAGCATAATGTTAAGCATTCCTAAACCAAGTATCCCTCAGCAATAGAACCTTCTGGTCGACTCTTGTTACGAACATAACTCTTCAATTTACCTAAATATCTTTCTGGAAAGTACATCCATCGAAATTGTACTGGCCCTCCTAATTTTATCTCATCCACTAGATGTATAGGCAAATGAACCATTATATCAAAAAAACTAGGAGGAAAAATTGTCTCCAACTGGCAAAGTGTTTCAGTAATCTCTGATTGCAAGATATTAAGATCCCCCACGTCAATTACTTTTTTGGCATAAGCAACAAAAAAATGAACAAAGACGAATTAAAGGGTGGGAAACCTGGTTGGACATTGTGCTTTTCACAGCTACTTGTAGCAAGTAATGTAGAATGAAATGTGCATCATGACTTTTGTAACCATAAATTTTCTTCTCAACAACATGAACACATCTTGAGATGTTTGACGCACTACCATCCGGTATTTTTGCTTTCTTTAAAACACCATAGAAAATAGTCTTTTCATTCGGAGTCATGGAGAAACATGCTTTTTGAGAACATTATATTTTTACCTTCATTTGTCTCTTTGGGATGAAGTTTCTTTCTAATGCCCATGTCTTGTAAGTCAAAACGAGCTTTTTCATGATCTTTTGTCTTCCCTGGGATATCCAACAAAGTCCCAATTATATTATCAAATATATTTTTCTCTATATGCATCACATCAAGGTTATGGCGCAAGCTATTGTGCTTCCAATATGACAACTCAAAAAAAAATTGATTTTTTCTTCCAAGGACCATTGGTAAGTTTTTTTTTTGCATCTTTCCAAAGACATTATTGAAGTTTTCTAATAATTCTAAGGTATCTTTCCCTTTCAACAAAGTTGGTGGAGGCCTGGATTCTTTTCTCCCATTAAAAGCCCTTGTATTTGATCTATATTCATGATCCATAGGCAAAAAAACACGATGATCCATATAACACATCTTTCGACTATACCTCAAATAAGTTGAATTAGTGTTATAATTGCAACAAGGACATGCTAATTTCCCTTTTGTACTCCACCCACTCAACATAGCATACCCAGGAAAATCACTAATAGTCCACAATAGAGCTGCTCGCATTTGAAAAGTTTGATTTAGTGAAGAATCATATGTTTCTACTCCTGAATCCCACAATAACTTCAACTCCTCAATCAATGGTTGGAGGTACACATCAATGTTATTCCCTGGTGATTGCGGGCCAGGGATTAATAAAGACCAAGGTGGAAAGTTATATGGTATCAAAACCACAAGCCAAGTACTGTGAGACACATTCATGGATCTAAAAGGATTAAATCCATTATTGGTCAATCCAAGCCTTATGTTTCGTGAATCACTGGCAAAGTTAGGATGACATTTATCGAAGTCTTTCCACGCCTCTCCATCCGCGGGATGCCTTAACTTTCCATCCTTTGAACGCTCCTCTTCATGCCACCTTAATGAGCCAGCTGTCTTTGAACACAAAAATAACCTTTGAAGCCTAGGAATCAAGGGGAAGCGTCTCAAAACTTTACCGGAAATTTTGTAAGCTTTCTTATTTTCCTCAAGTTGGCGATCTCCTTCAACATTCTCAATCCATCGTGGAGCTCCACAAACATGGCAAGAGGTGTCATTCTCGTGATCTTTCGAATATAGCATGCAGTCATTAGGGAAAGCATCAATCTTTTTATAATCAAGCCCCAAATCCCTTATCATGCCTCTAGTTTTGTTTAATGAATCAGGAATATTCAATTGAGGCATAGATTCTCTCAACAGCACTAATAAAGCATTGAAAGATGCATTACTCCAACCATAAAGGTACTTCAACAAATATAGTCGAATAGTGAATGACAATTTAGTGAAGTTTTTGCAACCCGGGTACAACTCTGCCTTTGCATCTTCAAGTAGATTATAGAACATTTTAGCATCTTCATTAGGGCCTTCGCCAACTCCATTTTCTTCTTGTGCCACATCTCTAAATTGTTCATACAATAGTCCATCAATATCATCAATTGCATCCTCTCTATCATCCATATCACCATTGAGATCCATCGGGTTTATTAGCCCCTCACCATGACGAACCCAAACATCATATCCTTTTTCAAATCCGTATCCAATTAAATGATCAAGCACCACTGCCCTTGTCCTCCAAAAAGCATTGTGGCATTTAGCACAAGGGCACAAAATCTCTACTCCTTGGGGGTTTCCTTTTGTGTACGTATAATTCAGAAAAACTTCAACACCATTAATGTATTATGGGCTATATCTTGGTAATTTCATCCACGCCTTGTCCATCGGCTTCCTTAGGATAGCATCAAATAAAAAAGGATAAGGAATATTTACTTGTATGCCAATATGTAATGAAAAGCTATGACATTCTTAAAAGGCATGAATATGATGTTGAGTTAGATTCACCCACCAAAATAACATGAATGAGAGTCCATAAAAACATTCTTAAAAGGCATGAATATGATGTTGAGTTATATTTACTTTTCCAAATCATTTTTTGTCATAGCACCTTACTTGTTCCCTGGTCAAATGTGTTGTTACAGTTAAAACCTAGAAAAACATCTGTTATAACAAACATCTAAATTTAATGTGAAAGGGTTATATACTGTTCACTATAGAAACACAATTCAAAATTGAGGTTGGAAACTACAATCCTTGTGATTGAGTGGGTCTAAGCCACCAAAACTCAAAGTGTTATAAATTATTTTGAATTTGGACCATCTTGACACTTCTGCATTTAGTCAAAGCTTAATAAGGAAAAATGAACATAGATAATCAAAATTAATAGATTAAAAAATGATGGGTTGTTTTTATTATTCAATCAAAGAAGAACTAACTAATGATATAGCTTCTACACCAACCAACCAATTCAAAAATATTGGCATCAAACGAAGTCTAGCATTACTAGTAGTTCTAATAATTCCATTAACTTATTAATAGACAATAGAAACTATTATATCTTAATCTACCTCCCAGGTTAGAGCATAGAAACAACCTGTCCAATTTTCTATGTAAAATATAAGATGTCCCTAAATGCAATAATGAAAAGATGATTAATATATCAAAGATAACTCTCTAGACTAATCTTTAAATGAAATGATAATTGGATTAAACTTGACAATATCTAATGGAGATATCTTCAAAAACATAGTTGGTAACAATATTCCAAGACAGACTATTTCAAAAGATGAAGTTGGCGACAATCTTCAAAAGAGATAATATAATTTACTTCCTTAACTTCCCTGTTAAATAATATCGCAGCTGGATTCCAAAGGTTTTGCAGACATAAAGACAAAAGAAAGTAGAGATAAGGAAGTCAATGAAGTGTTAGTACAAGAGGTGAAATAGAGATACCAACAAGAGCACAGATTCCTCTGTACAAACATTAATATAAGCTGAAAGACATTAGTACTGAGATTCATATGATTGGCCAAAGACAGTACAAATAACAATTGGGCAGCCTGATCTATTGAGTCATTTTGGCTCAACAAGGTGAATGGCTTTTCTAGAGCATGGGATGTAGAGAGTAAAAGGAGCTCTTATTACATATGTTGATGGCCAGCCAAGGGCATGGTGGGTTACAAGAACATACTGCGAGATGATTACATTCATCGAATAGCAAGCCTTTTCTGAGAATTAAGTTCATGAGACATTTTGTTAGGACTGGCCTTAATTCACTCTCATGGTAGAGTAGGTATAAATTTCTTGTATTCTGCTCCATTTAAGATGTATAAAGAGTATTTAGTAAAAAGTAATTTGTCATGATAGATTCGATTAAAGTCATGATTGGATTAGATGTCTACATAAAAGGACGAGACATATCAAAACCTTCAAGTTCCAATTGCTCTGTCCAAGTTGATCTTTAGGGGATGATGAGAAGACACTTCCCTCAATATCACAAACATACTCAATAATGCTTTCTTATAGCAGGGAAGCTTTCTTATAGCAAGGAAGGGAATCTACCTTCCCCCTTTTACTTGAAAAGAAAAAATAATGCAAATAGTGAATAAAAAACATCTCCTAAGCATTATATCAAACAATTATTGTGCATGTTACTACAACAAAGGATCTGGCGATAATGAAGTAGCGATAATCAAGCAGAGACTGAAATTATAGTTGGATCAAGGGCGCAAGATTGCCACAGGATTTGCAATCAACAAATAGTAAAATTGAAACAACCTACGGACCTCGCACCTGCTTCAAGGCCACCCGTTGCCTTCTCAATCGGAACTCAAGTTGAAATCTATCTGCTCTTTGTCCTCTCCCTCGTAAGGGATGCGATCAGGTCTCAGGACTGGTGCAAGCGGTCGGCTTGCTGTTTGTTAACCAGCTACTCCAAGAGAGCCCACATAAACATGGATTGGTGTAACCGGGGGAGACGACGCTTGTGCCGGTGGGGTAGACAGTAATTTTTGGAGGGTGTGTGGTGCATGGTTGAGGGAAATGTGCGCGCGGGTAGGGAAACTTTAGGAGGGAAAAGAAAAAAAAAGTAGGGAAAAGAAAAGGTCGGGCAAAAAAATGAGTAGGGAAATGCGCGCCTGGGTAGGGTTTATTTTAGAAAAGGAAAATTAAAATAGAAATTTTATTTTAGAGAACGGTTATTAATCGTTGGAGAAAAATTAAAAAACACCGTTGCCTAATGTATTTTAAGAGAACGGTTTTTAATCGTTGCAAAAAAATTTAAAAAAACGTTGCCTAATGTATTTTAAAAGAACAGTTTTTAAACTGTTGCAATGAGAGGCGTTGCAAAAAATAAAGAATATTATAGTTTACACCGTTGCCTAATGTAACGCAACAATATTTAAAAAAATATATTAAAAATCATTACCTAATCTATTTAGTATAATTTTTTTAATAAATGTATTTTAGAGAACGATTTTTAATCGTTGCATATTAAAAAAATTTATTAAACCAGCACTATTAAAAACCGTTGCCTAATGTACTTTAAGAGAACGATTTTTAAGCCGTTGCAATGAGAGGCGTTGCCAAAAATAAAAAATGTTGTAGTGAGATAAAGGTAAAGGAAAGCTCGAGTAGGAGGAGGCAACAATAGCGATGTTTTGTGTGTGTGTGTGACGGAACAGTGGAAGGAGATCTGGGAACTTGATGCTAAAGTATTTTCTTCTCTCCGCTCTACATGAAATACTATCACTCGTTGCTTAGGATGAATTTATCAGTTTGACATTAATTAGAGTGGCAGGGAGGGAAGATCTTGAAGTATGCTTAAGGGCTGAAGATAGGAGAGATCAGTTATCACTTCCGGAAGGCCCAATTACAAGACTATGGGCAAAGCGTTTCAAGGAAGCACTAAATGGGCTAATAAAAAAACATTGGGAGGACTATGAGCAAGGAGAAACCAAGATAATCGCAACTGCTAGTCGTGGCCTAATCCACGTAATCGGGCACAACCATCCATGACTGGCCGCGCTTAATGGAAGAACGCTAATAAGCATGCAAAGCATGGGAATTCGTTCATGCATGAAGACTTAAGTATTTTAGATTGTTTAATGAAGCATGCAACTTGGGACTCTAATTGTGCATGCATTTATTTTGTTTTGGGTTTTTAGATAGCTTGCATGAGGCATGCAACATTGGGACTCTAATTGTGCATGTACTTATCTTGTATTTTCCTTGTTCACTCCCATTATATAAGGGAGGGACATCTTAGTATGAAGCAACTTAGTTTTTGGTGAGATTGTGTGCTCTCTTAGTTCTTGAAAGAACTTGTTGAACTTATCGAGTCTACTCTCGTGGCGTTCAACCCATCGAAACTTATCACCCGTAGATGTGGCGTTTCTTTCCTTTGTAGGCTTGGTTCATGCCAATTCTTGGTTACGGGTCAAGCCTCACACTCTTGTCTTTAGTTCTTGTGGTTCTATCCACCTTTGTTTCGGGTTCCATCACATTTGTTGGTGGGGTTCGTATCATCTAGTATAAGAGCTTCGGTTCAAAGGCAAGTGCAAATCTATCTTTACTTGTTGTTCAGCCAAAAGCAAAAAAAAAATTATGGAAAAAAAAAGAAAAAAAGAGCGCAACGAAAAGACAAAAAAAAAAAAAGAAGAAGAAAGCGCAAAAAAAAACTGCTTGTGTGAATCGAAGTAAATTGTCTTCAACAATTCTTTTCTTGTTTTCCTTATTCTCAAACTTCTACTCTTTCATTTTCTCTTAAAATTTTGCCATCATAAGTTTCGGTGGTATCTTTTGAATTGCTACGTGATATTCTGATTTGTTCTAGAGTTTGATCAAGAACTGAGAGATATCATCAATTGAGAGCTACCATCCAAACGTGAGTTGAGTGCTTGTGAGGTTTTCTTTCATTTTGCAGCCATGTCCAAGAACCAGGAGGATGGAGCAAATGAGGTGGCTAGGCCACTTCCGAACTTGCAATTACAAGCATTGATGGGGGAGATGCAGCGGATGATGAGGGAGGAATTAGAATCTATCCATGAGAGGTTGGATCGGGTGGAGGATGGGACACCAAGAAGACATCAACAAGATCGTATTACTAGACCACAATGAAGGCATGCCCAAGGGATTGATGTCGAAGAAGATGAAGAGGTTATTGTGGAAGACTTTGATGAGCAAAACTACAATCGGGGCAGGATTGGACATCGAGGAGATAGAAACAGAACTAGAAGAAATAATGATTTAGGAGGGATTAAGATGAAAATTCCAACCTTCCAAGGAAGAAATGACCCAGAAGCTTACTTGGAATGGGAAACTAAGATGGAAATGGTGTTTGAATGTCATGAATTCTCAGAGTCTAAAAAGGTGAAGTTAGCTGCCATTGAATTCACTGATTATGCTATTGTTTGGTGGGATCAAGTGGTGATGACTAGGAGAAGGAATAGAGAGCAACCTGTGTCCACTTGGGAGGAAATGAAAGTGCTCATGAGAAGGAGGTTTGTACCCAGCCATTATTATAGAAGCTTATATCAGCGGCTTCAAAGGTTATCTCAAGGCTCCAAAAGTGTGGATGAATATTTCAAGGAGATGGAGTTGTCCATGATCCGAGCTAATATTGATGAAGATTAGGAAGCCACCATGGCCAGGTTTTTACATGGTTTAAACCCAGAAATTGCTGATATTGTTGAATTGCAGCATTATGTTGAGCTGTCAGACATGGTCCACCAAGCACAAAAAGTGGAAGAACAACTCAAGAGGAGAGGATTGGCTAGGAGGGGGCAACCAATGACTACTCATGGCACATGGCGGACAGCTCCAAGAAAGGAGGAACAACCTCAAAATAAGCCAAAGTTTGAACCCTTCAAGAAGCCCAAACCTACACCATCTACTACTCAAGGTAATCGCGAGCCCATTTCCTCCAAAACTCGTGATATCAAGTGTCTTAAATGTCAAGGGCATGGTCATATAGCTAGTCAATGTGTGAACAAAAGGGTGATGGTAATAAACGCTCAAGGTGAACTTGAGTCGGAAGATAAGGATGAAATAGTTGAAGAAGTGCCACAAAAAGATGACAGTGATGATGAACAACATGCTGTTATCGGAGACTTATTGGTGGCCCGACGAGTTCTAAATCTACAAGCGAAGGAGGAAGAAGGTAATCAATGGAAGAATTTGTTTCATACCCGTTGCTTTATCAATAACAAGGTTTGCAGTGTTATTATTGATGGGGGGAGTTGCACCAATGTGGCAAGTACTGATTTGGTGGAGAAATTATCACTACCAACTCGAAAACATTCACGACCTTATCGACTGCAGTGGCTAAACGATTGCGGAGAAATCAAGGTAACAAAACAAGTCTTGGTAGCAATCTCCATTGGCAAATATGAAGATGAGCTGTTGTGTGACGTGGTTCCCATGCATGCATGCCATCTATTGTTGGGTAGACCTTGGCAATTTGATCGAAAGGTAACACATGATGGCCTCACAAATAAGTATAGTTTTACTTTGAAAGGGCAACCTATTATTCTTGTACCGTTGACTCCAAGACAAGTTATGGAGGACCAGTTGAGACTACAAAAAGAAAATGAAAAGAAGAAAAAAAAAATTGAGAGAAAAAAAATTGAGAAAAAAGAAGAGGGAAAGAAAAATGAGAGGAAAGAAGATGAGAGGAAAGAGACAAAAAGAGTGGGCAAGGAAAAAAAAGGAGAGAGAAAGAAAAATATTTTTTATGCAAAAAAAAGTGAGATTAAGTGAGCTTTGTTTTCAAATCAGCTGCCCCTTATCCTTTTGTATAAGGAGGCACTCTTGAGCACTAACGACCTTAACAATTCTTTGCCTAGTGTTATTGTTTCTCTCTTACAGGAATTCAAGGAGGTCTTTCCTGAAGAGGTTCCACATGGTTTACCTCCCATTAGAGGAATTGAGCACCAAATTGACTTCATACCTGGTGCCTCCATTCCGAATTGACCTGCCTATAGAAGCAATCCGGAGGAAACAAAGGAACTTCAGAGGCAAGTTAATGAATTATTAGAAAAGGGATATGTTCGAGAAAGCATGAGTCCTTGCGTCGTGCCTGTGTTACTAGTTCCCAAGAAGGACGGAACATGGAAGATGTGTGTGGATTGTCGAGCCATCAACAACATCACGGTAAAGTATCGCCATCCAATTCCTAGGATTGATGATATACTTGATGAATTGCATGGTTCTTGTGTGTTCACAAAAATTGATCTTAGGAGTGGATATCATCAGATTAGGATGAAGGAAGGTGATGAATAGAAAACTGGTTTTAAGACTAAGCATGGCTTATATGAATGGTTAGTAATGCCTTTTGGCTTAACTAATGCTCCTGGCACTTTTATGCATTTGATGAACCATGTTTTGCGTGCTTTCTTAGGGAAATTTGTAGTTGTGTATTTTGATGATATTTTGATTTTTAGTAGAAGCTTAGAAGAGCATGTTACACATTTAAGGTTAGTTTTGAGTGTGCTAAAAGAAGAATTGCTTTTTGCTAACCTCGATAAATGCACCTTTTGTACGGACAAAGTTATGTTTCTTGGTTTTGTTGTTAGTACTAAAGGCGTTGAGATGGATGAGGAAAAGGTGAAAGCAATCCAAGAGTGGCCAACACCGACAACAGTTAGCCAAGTGAGGAGTTTCCATGGTTTGGCCAGCTTCTATCGATGGTTTGTTCGTGATTTTAGCAATATTGCAGCTCCTCTTACTAAAGTCATCAAGAAAAATGAGTCATTCAAGTGGGGAGAGGAGCAAGAGAGAGCTTTCAACACTTTGAAAGAAAAGCTAAGTTCTGCTCCTTTACTAATCCTACCAGATTTTTCTAAAACATTTGAAATCGAATGTGATGCTTCTGGTGTTGGTATAGGTACTGTGCTTATGCAGGAAATGAGACCCATTGCTTATTTCAGTGAGAAGTTGAGTGGAGTCACTCTCAACTATCACACATATGACAAGGAAATGTATGCATTGGTGAGAGCATTGGAGACATGGCAACATTACCTATGACCAAAAGAATTCGTGATTCACATAGATCATCAATCTCTAAAGCATTTGAAGAGCCAACATAAGTTGAACCGACGCCAAGCAAAATGGGTAGAATTCATTGAGACATTTCCTTATGTGATCAAATACAAGCAAGGAAAGGAGAACGTAGTTGTTGATGCACTATCTCGAAGGTATGCTTTACCGTCCACTTTAGATACGAAGTTACTTGGATTTGAATATATCAAGGATTTATATACTAACGATACTGATTTTTCTGAGGTGTTCAAAGCATGCGATAAGGTTGCATTTGGTAAGTTCTTTAGGCATGATGGGTTTTTATTTCGTGAAAATAGATTGTGTGTCCCTATGTGTTCGTTACGTGAATTATTCACTAGGGAAGCCCATGGTGGTAGATTGATGGGTCATTTTGGCGTTACTAAGACTTTAGGGGTTTTACAGGATCATTTCTTTTGGCCTCATATGAAACACGACGTGGAAAGAATTTGTGAGAAGTGTATCACTTGCAAATAAGCTAAATCTAAATTGAAACCCCATGGCTTGTATACTCCTTTGCCTATACCTAGTGAACCTTGGACTGATATTTCAATGGACTTTGTTTTAGGATTACACCGGACCAAGAGAGGGAGAGATTCAATTTTTGTTGTGGTAGACAGATTCTCTAAAATGACGCATTTCATTCCATGTCATAAAACCGATGATGCATCGCATATAGCTGAATTATTCTTTAAAGAGATTATTAGGTTGCATGGCATGCCTAGGACCATTGTCTCTTATAGAGATGCAAAATTTTTGAGTTATTTTTGGAAGACTTTGTGGGGGAAATTAGGAACTAAATTGTTGTTCTCTACAACTTGTCACCCCCAAACTGATGGGCAAACTGAAGTGGTCAATCGAACCTTGTCCTTTTTACTTCGTGCGGTTTATTAACAAGAATTTGAGAATATGAGAAGATTGTCTACCTCATGTTGAATTTGCTTACAATAGGAGCATACATTCTGCGACTAAATTTTCTCCATTTGAAATTGTTTATGGTTTCAATCCCTTGTCACCATTAGATTTGATTCCTTTAGTTGTAAGTGATCATATAAACATAGATGGTAAGCAGAAGGCCGAATTCGTAAAGAAGATTCATGAACAAGCACGACTGAATATTGAGAAAAGAACTCAGTAATACATGCAACAAGCTAACAAGGGGCGCAAGAAAATTGTGTTTGAACCAGGAGAATGGGTTTGGTTACACCTCTGAAAGCAGCGATTTCCGGACAAACGTCGTTCTAAACTTCTACCTCGAGGGGATGGCCCATTTCAAGAATTAGAGCGCATCAATGATAATGCCTACAAACTTGAACTACCAGGTGAGTATGACGTACATTCTACTTTTAATGTTACTGACTTATCCCCGTTTGATGCAGGTGATGACTTGAGGACAAATCCTTTTCAAGAAGGGGAGAATGATGTATGCTCAAGGGCTGAAGATAGGAGAGATCAGTTATCACTTCCAGAAGGCCCAATTACAAGACTACGGGCAAAGCATTTCAAGGAAGCACTAAATGGGCTAATAAAAAAACATTGGGAGGACTATGAGCAAGGAGAAACCAAGATAATCGCAACTGCTAGTCGTGGCCTAATCCACGTAATCGGGCACAACCATCCATGACTGGCCGCGCTTAACGGAAGAACGCTAATAAGCATGCAAAGCATGGGAATTCGTTCATGCATAAAGACTTAAGTATTTTAGATTGTTTAATGAAGTATGCAACTTGGGACTCTAATTGTGCATGCATTTATTTTGTTTTGGGTTTCTAGATAGCTTGCATAAGGCATGCAACATTAGGACTCTAATTGTGCATGTACTTATCTTGTATTTTCCTTGTTCACACCCATTATATAAGGGAGGGGCATCTTAGTATGAAGCAACTTAGTTTTTGGTGAGATTGTGTGATCTCTTAGTTCTTGAAAGAACTTGCTGAACTTATCGAGTCTACTCTCGTGGTGTTCAACCCATCGAAACTTATCACCCCTAGGTGTGGCGTTTCTTTCCTTCGTAGGCTTGGTTCGTGCCAATTCTTGGTTACGGGTCAAGGCTCACACTCTTGTCGTTTAGTTCTTGGGGTTCTATCTGTTGGGTTTTTCGGGCCGCAAAAACCACTTTTTCGCGTCGCGGAAACCCCGAATCACCCTAGCCAACGGATCTCGTGCGAAGAAAAGATTTCAAAACAAAATTACGAGTACGAGTTTCTACTTAGATCTACTCCTAAATCTACATGAAACGAGTTATACCTTTGAAGCGAAGCCCTTCGCGTTCCCGCTCGTCCAAACGGTGCCGGATCTCAAGAGTATCAAGATAGATACTCCTCTAGAAGTATCCACACGAACACGTAGGTGGAGAAAACCACACAAAAAGGTGTGCTAGCACCTATGTGTGGTTCGGCCAAGTTGAGGAGGAGAGGGAGAGGGAGAGAGCTCCAAGAGGAAGAAGAAAGAATAATGCACTTGAATGAGGAAAATCAATTTCATCCCCATTCAAAAGTGGCCGGCCATATTCAAAGTGTAACTCCCAAAATTTGCATTAAGTGCAATTAATGTGAAGCTATTAAAGAAAATGACTTTGTAACTTCCATGAGGTGGCACCCATGATGATGTGGAGTAACATCATTGGTCCACATCAATGCCTACTCACCAATGAGATGGCATAAAGTCAAGTCAAACTTGACTTTTAATCTTCCTCTCAAGTCAAGTCAAACTTGACCAAATCTCTTCCATGGTTGATCTAATCTAACCATTTGATTCAAGCCAACTTAATATAATGAATCTAATTCATTAAATTAAGTTAATTTAATGAGTCATAATCTAAATTAGACTCATTGAATACATGAATCCACTTGAGTCCAACTCAAGTTAGCCCAATTAGGATTACTCTTAATCCAATTTGATTCATCAAATGAATCTAATCCTCTTGGTTCATCATAAGAACCTAATCTCCATCTAATTGTCCTTAGTGTGTGACCCTATAGGTTCTTGTAACGTTGGCAATGCCCTAAACCCATTTAGGAGCATAAGTAATGAGCGGTATCTAGCAACACATCATTACTACCCAAGTTACAAGAATGTTGAGATCCAACATCACCTTGTGACTACTAATTGTGACTCCTCACAATATATGACAAGTGTCCTTCTATCCTAGACATCTAGATTGGTCAATGTGAGGCATAGACCGTGTCATCCTCTGACCAATCTAAATCTTGAACTCCAAGTAGACTCATTAAATCAAATGAGCTCAATATCCTATATTGACTCATTTGGGCATGGCCATGCACTTCGTGATCTCACTCTATCAAGAATACCGATGTCTCTCCCGTCATATTGGAGGGATAGATCCCATCTACATCACTCACATCCCTCTGCATAATTTATTATATACCCAGTAATCGCCTTTATAGTCCACCCAGTTACGGGTGATGTTTAACGAAACCAAAGTACATAACTCCTTATGTAGGGATCTATGGTGACTTCAGGTCTAAGGACTAGTAGTCATACTAATAGCCACATGAGAAAGTATATGACACTCATATAACGATCCATGATACTTTCTCATGGCGGGTCATTCAGTATACATTCTCTAATGTATACCCATGTGTCAACTTGATATCTCTATATCCATGACTTGTGAGATCAAGTCATCGAGTTGACCTACATGCTAGTCTTATTGCATTAACATTGTCCCTGAATGTTAATACTCGACTAGGAATGATTAAGAGTGGTGTTCCCTATATCATCTCACTATCGATTCAACCAATCGATTGATATAGGTAAGAACCTTCTACTCAAGGACGTTATTATACTTAGTTTATTTGGCACCAATACAAGTAAGTATAATAACCAAACAAATGCCTTTATTAATATAAAAATATGATACAATAAGTCCATAATACAATCATCAAATGATTGGCTCTAGGGCTCTAGCTAACACTATCCACCTTTGTTTCGGGTTCCATCACATTTGTTGGTGGGGTTCGTATCAGATCTAGGGTCTCCCCAAAGGGGAGGATCCCTCTTCAAGCAATGGACGAGAACCCTAACCCAAAGATAAGTACAAAGAGGAGAACAATCCCTTTTTGTAGAGCAGGGTGTGACCCCCACATGACCCATGACACGGTCGTGTGGATTCACACAGCCTCGGGACTCTTCCTCTCGGCCAAGGTGACACGGCCGTGTGGATTCACATGGTCGTGCACCTCTTCCTCTCGGCCAAAGGGGCATGACCGTGTATTTTCACACGGTCATGCACCTCTTCCTCTTGGCCAAAGGGACACGATCGTGTATATTCACACGGCAGTGCACCTCTTCCTCTCGGCCAAGGGGACACGGTCATGTGTATTCAAACGATCGTGCACCTCTTCCTCTTAGCCAAGGGGGCACGGCTGTGTGTATTCTCACGGTTATGCACCTTTTCCTCTCGACCAAGGGGACACACGGCCGTGGGACCGTCACACGGCCGTGCCCTGCGCATTGTATCCTTGGGGCGTCTGACCGAATAGGTAAGGGTAAAAGGTCGGGGCATTACAGTTTGGTATCAGAGCAAGTTTCATCCTTCCACCACACACATCAAGCATTGATCCTGCAGCTTCCAAGTAAGAAAGTACCTTCTCACAACTTTTATTCATTCTATCTCTGTTTGATTAGAACTATTTGTAAGACTAAGTATGCTTATACATGAAAGTATTAAGTGTTAGTTAGAGCCCTAGAGCCAATCATTTGATGATTGTATGGACTCATTGTATCATATTTTTGTATATTAATAAAGGCATTTGTTTGGTTATTATACTTATTTGTATTAGTGCCAAATAGACTAAGTATAATAGCGTCCTTGAGTAGAAAGTTCATACCTATATCAATCGATTAGTTGAATCGATAGTGAGATGATATAGGGAACACTACTCTAAATCATTCCTAGTCGAGTATTAACATTCAGGGACAATGTTAATGCAATAAGACTAGCATGTAGGTCAGCTCGATGACTTGATCTCACAAGTCATGGATATAGAGATATCAAGCTGACACATGGGTATACATTGGAGAATGTATACTGAATGACCCACCATGAGAAAGTATTATGGATCGTTATATGAGTGTCATATACTTTCTCATGTGGCTATTATTATGATTATTAGTCCTTAGACCTGAAGTCACTATGGATCCCTACATAAGGAGTTATGTACTTTGGTTTCGTCAAACGTCACCCGTAACAGGGTGGACTATAAAGAAGATTACTGGGTATGTAACAAATTATGCAGAGGGATGTGAGTGATGTAGATGGGATCTATCCCTCCCATATGACGGGAGCGACATCAATATTCTTGATAGAGTTAGACCACGAAGTGCATGGCCATGCCCAAATGAGTCAACATTAGATGTTGAGCTCATTTGATCGAGTGAGTCTACTTGGAGTTCAAGATTTAGATTGATTAGAGGATGACACGGTCTATGCCTCATATTGATCAATCTAGATGTCTAGGATAGAAGGACAATGACATATTTTGTGAGGAGTCACAATTGGTAGTCACAAGGTGATGTCGGATCTCGACATTCTTGTAACTTGGGTAGTAATGATGTGTTGCTAGATACCGCTCATTACTTATACTCCTAAATGGGTTTAGGGCATTGCCAACGTTACAAGAACCTATAGGGTCACACACTAAGGACAATTAGATGGAGATTTGGTTCATATGATGAACTAAGAGGATTAGATTCATTTGATGAATCATATTGGATTAAGAGTAATCCAAATTTGGCTAATTGAGTTGGACTCAAGTTGAGTCATGTATTCAATGAGTCTAATTTAGATTATGACTCATTAAATCAACTTAATTTAATGAATTAGATTCATTATATTAAGTTGGCTTGAATCATTTGGTTGGATTAGATCAACCATGAGAGAGATTTGATCAAGTTTGACTTGATTTGAGAGGAAGAGAAAAAGTCATGTTTGACTTGACTTTTTGCCACATCACTAGTGAGTTGGCAAGATGTGGACCAATAGGATTGCTCCACATCATCAATGTGTGCCACCTCATGGAGGTTACAAGCCTCCATAGCATTTAATGTGGCTGGCCCACATTAAATGAGGAGGTTACACTTGTTGCCATGTCATTTAGTGAGGTGGCAAGATGTGGACCAATAGTGTTGATCCACATCATCCTAGAGTGCCACCTCATGGGGGTTACAACTCTTAATGGTCTCCACATTAATTGGAATTAATGTGGGGGTTACACCTCCTAGAGTGGCCGGCCACTTGATGGCTAAGGGGTTGTTTGAATTTCCTCTCATTGATTTCATTCACTCTTCTTCTCCCTTGGGTGCTCTCTCTTCTCCTTCTCCCATTCCTTGGCCGAACACTCCATTGGTGCTAGCACACCTTGTGTTTTGGTCATCTCCTTCTACTTGTGTCCGTGTGGATACATATAGAGGTTGTCTACTTTGACAACTAGAGATCCGGCGACATCTTGGACAAGCGGGAACGCGAAGGGCTTCGCTACAAGGGTAATGATCTTAACTTTAGTGTAGATCTAAAGTTTTTACAAACTCGTACAAGAAAAAGGTTTTTCGATAATTTTGTTTACGAATCTTTGCACAAGATCCATGGCTTTGGGTGACTCGGGGTTTCCGCGACGCGAAAAAGCGGTTTTCGCGGCCCGAAGAACCCAACAGTGGTATCAGAGCCACGTGCAAAGACTTGTACGAGATCGTTTGTATTTTTATGAAAATATACCTTCTATGATTTTCTATAAAAATTGAGTTTTTAGAGTTTTATGAGTAATTTTTCCGTAGAAGCGAAGCACAAGTGTCTCGGCACTTGTAGGCTTCGACTACCGGAAAGTTTTCTTTTAAACGGCTTCGTTTTGGCCCAAATCCGTTTGGGACAGTGGGGTCGGGTGCCATTAGATCGCAAAGGAGCAACTCACGATGGTTAGATCGTGGGTAGGGGCATTGCCCCTAACCCCGCAAGGGAATTTGCTCCGCGATTGCACCCAAAATCGCTAAAAACGAACCCGCCGGGAAGATTTTTCCAAAACGGCAATGTCTCGACCCAAATCGTTTTGGGACAGCGGGTTTAGGCGCTGTTGGATCGCAAAGGAACCCTCGCGATGGTTAGATCGCGGGTAGGGGCGCTGCCCCTGGGCCCCGCAAGGGGATCCGTTCCGCGATTGCGCCCGAAACCGCTAAACGGGACCGCCGGGAAATTTTACTCATAAAAATTGTAAAAATTATTTTTAAAATTAAGAAAAATTATGAAAAATATATAATTTTGAATTATATATTATTTGTGATAGTCATGGCCCAAAATACCCAATAAGATTGGATTTGTGTTGTAATTCATAATACGGCCTGCGTGCCGTCATATGATTGTGTGTGTTGTATTTTTATTTTTTCCACGGCCTGCGCGTCATGCCTTTCTCTTATTCTGGTTGTAAATTAGATTTATACTCGAATGTAACTCGAGTTTCAAATTGTAATGTACAAATTGGAGCGGTGGAGGGTCCACACGAGACGGAGTTCCGAGGTGGGCACGAGCAACACAAGGTGGTCAAAGGGAGGAGCTTGAAGAAGCTGTTGACCCTAGGTTGACCATTCGATCTTCTCATTGGCTTGAGAAGATCGTAGTAGGGCCATGACTAAATCACAAATAGATTAATTAATTAATTAATTGTTATGTATCTGATGCATGTTTAATAATTAATTAATTAGTGTCTTAACGATTAGATTAGATCTAAGTCGTGCACATGATGCACCCTTGCGATTAGATTAGATCTAAGTCGTGCACAAGATGCATCCTTCTCGATTAGATTAGATCTAGATCGAACAAACTCTAAATGTCTAACCGTGCCGTGATACCTATCACTACCTCGATCACATGTATTGTTGAATCTGCCAAAGCAGAGCAATACATATTATCTTGGTAGGGTACGGAGGGGCAATCTTGGTCCCGCCTATCAACGCATGGGTGAATACAAACTCAATTAGATTGAGTATTCCTAGTTACTCGGTTGGATCGAGTCAACTATAGGCATTCTTCCAATAGTTGGAAAGGTAGGACAAAATCACGTTTATATTAACTCTCGGGCATATTAGCCAAAGCTAACTCGAGTTTTAATATAAATATGGATCTTGATCCTATAAACAAGAGTTGCATAGAGATGTAATTGGTAATCGTTACCTACCGATCATACTAAGCCTTGGGCGTATTAGCCAAAGCTAACTCAAGGGTTAGTATGATGTGGATCTTGTCCCACAAGAATTATAGTATTCAGTGGGAGCATCATTTAGTTAAAGGCCTAATTAAATGATTTTAAAAGAATATGATATTTATTTCTGCAAATTTTCTGTTGTAGATAACCATGACGTCGAACACGAATTCCTTCTCCCTGCGATCTATCCTTGAGAAGGACAAGCTCAACGAAGCGAATTTCCTGGACTGGTACAGGAACTTGAGAATAGTTCTCACCCAAGAATGTAAACTGTACGTTCTGGAACAGCCCATTCCGGAGGCTCCTCCTGCCACTACCACGCGAGCAGACCAAGATACTTACAAGAAGCATCAATATGACGCATTAAATGTGTCCTGTCTTATGCTCGCGACCATGAACTCTGAGCTTCAGAAGCAACATGAGTTGATGGGCGCTTACGATATGGTTGAGCATCTTTGTCACCTATATCAAGGACAAGCAAGGCACTGGAAGAGGAACTCCAAAGAATACCTGGAAGATCTTAAGAAGAAGAGAAATAAGATTTCTACTTCAGGTATACATGTTATAGAAGTCAACCTCTCTATTTCTTCATAGTGGGTATTAGATACTGGATGTGCTTCGCACATTTGTACTAATGTACAAGCGCTGAGGAATAGCAAGGCATTGATGAAGGGTGAGATAGACCTACGAGTAGGCAATGGAGCACGAGTTGCTGCTATTGCTGTAGGAACTTATCATCTATCTCTTCCCTCTGGGCTTGTACTAGAATTAGATGATTGTTGTTATGTGCCTGCCTTGACTAAGAATATTATATCAGTTTCTTGTTTGGACAAGAATGGATTCTCGTTTATAATAAAGAATAAATGTTGTTCTGTCTATTTAAACGATATGTTCTATTGTAGTGCACCTCTGATAAACGGACTCTATATTCTAGATCTAGAGAGCCCTATCTATAACGTTAGTACCAAGAGGTTCAAATTGAACGATATGAACCATACCTATCTCTGGCACTGTCGCTTAGGTCATATAAATGACAAGCGCTTATCCCAGCTCCATAAGGATGGTTTGCTGGACTCATTTGATTTTGAATCATATGAGATATGCGAGTCATGCCTACGAGGCAAGATGATCAAGACTCCTTTTAGTGGGCATAGCGAGAGAGCGACTGATTTGTTAGGACTCATACATAGTGATGTATGTGGCCCTTTCAATGTCGCTGCTAGAGGTGGTTATAGGTACTTCATCACATTTACTGATGACTTCAGTAGATATGGTTATGTGTATTTGATGACACATAAATCTGAATCATTTGAAAAGTTCAAAGAATTCAAGAATGAAGTACAGAACCAGCTTGGCAAGAGTATTAAGATACTTCGATCAGATCGAGGTGGTGAATACTTAAGCCATGAGTTTCGTGACTACTTAGCTGAGTGTGGGATTTTATCCCAACTCACTCCTCCTAGAACACCACAGTGGAATGGTGTGCCCGAAAGGAGGAATCGTACCTTATTAGATATGGTACGGTCTATGATGAGTCACACAGATCTTCCGACATATCTATGGGGATATGCTCTAGACACGGCAGCTTTCATTCTCAACCGAGTTCCATTCAAGGCCGTGATAAAGAGACCATATAGGATATGGACTGGGAGAGATGCCCAGGTGTCTTTCATGAGGATTTGGGGTTGTGAGGCTTACGTACGACGTCAAGTCTCAGACAAATTAGGACCCAAATCCGACAAGTACTATTTCATCGGATATCCCAAGGAAACTAAGGGATATTACTTCTACATTCCCAGTCAGCACAAGGTAGTTGTGGCAAAGACTGGGGTCTTTCTAGAAAGGGATTTTGTTTCTAGAAAGACTAGTGGGAGCACGTTCGATCTTGAAGAAGTTCAAGATGCGAACAATAGCATTGATGCCTCGATGGAAATTGAACTGGAACTACAAAGTGTTGTGGATGATGTTGTTCCACAAAGAGTTGAGGAACAACAACCGGTTCAAGTAGACATACCTCTTCGCAGGTCTGATAGGGTACGTCGTCAGCCTGAGAGATATTCATTTCTCTTGTCTGACCATGATGACGTTGTACTCATAGAGGATGAGCCTACCACCTATCTAGAAGCTGTGACGAGACCAGATTCTGAGAAATGGCTAGAGGCCATGAGATCCGAGATGGATTCCATGTACACCAACCAAGTATGGAATTTAGTTGATCCACCTGAAGGGGTAAAACCCATTGGGTGTAAGTGGGTCTTTAAGAGAAAGACTGACATGGATGGACTTATCTATAAGGGTCGCTTGGTAGCTAAAGGTTTCAAGCAGATTCATGGTATTGACTATGATGAAACCTTTTCTCCAGTAGCGATGTTTAAGTCCATTCGGATCATGCTTGCTATTGCAGCCTACCATGACTATGAGATATGGCAGATGGATGTCAAAACCACGTTTCTGAATGGAAACCTGCTCGAGGATGTGTACATGACACAACCTGAGGGTTTTGTAGATCTACAGCATACTAGCTGAGTATGCAAGTTGCATAGGTCCATTTATGGACTAAAGCAAGCTTCTCGGAGCTGGAATCTTCGATACGATGATGCAATCAAACAATTTGGTTTCATCAAGAACGAAGATGAACCTTGTGTCTACAAGAAGGTTGTAAAAAATATAGTTGTCTTCCTCATATTGTATGTGGATGACATACTACTCATTGGGAAGGACATCCCTATGCTTCAGTCTGTCAAGACCTGGCTAGGGAGTTGCTTCTCAATGAAAGACTTAGGCGAGGCATCCCGCATTCTAGGGATACAGATCTATAGAGATAGATCTAAGAGATTGCTTGGCCTAAGTCAGAGTACATACATTGACAAGGTACTCCTTCGGTTTACCATGCAGAACTCCAAGAAGGGATTTCTGCCGATGTCACATGGCGTGAGTTTTTCGAAGACTCAAGGTCCTTCTTCTAGAGAGGAGAGAGACCGCATGGATCAGATCCCTTATGCCTCATCCATAGGATCGATCATGTACTCCATGCTATGTACTCGACCTGACGTCTCGTATGCTTTGAGCATGACCAGTCAGATCCAGGTGAAAGTCACTGGATAGCGGTCAAGAATATTCTTAAGTACTTAAGAAGGACTAAAGAATATTTCTTGATATATGGAGGCAATGATGAGCTAACTGTAAAGGGTTACAGTGATGCCAACTTCCAGACCGATCAGGATGATTATCGATCGCAGTCAGGGTTCATGTTTTGCTTAAATGGTGGTGATGTGAGCTGGAAGAGTTCGAAGCAGGACACAGTAGCTGATTCTACAACAGAGGCCGAGTATATTGCTGCATCAGAGGAAGCAAAGGAGGCAGTTTGGATCCGCAAGTTCATCACTGAACTTGGGGTGGTTCCTAGCATCGCTGACCCAGTTGAGCTCTATTGTGACAACAATGGAGCTATAGCACAGGCGAAGGAAGCTCGCTCACACCAGCCGACCAAGCACATACTACGGCGCTTCCATCTCATTCGAGAGATTATCGATAGAGGAGATGTTAAGATTTGCAGAGTACCTACAGAGGCTAACATCGCAGATCCCTTGACCAAGGCTTTGGCACAGAGAAAGCATGATGGTCACACTAGGTCATTAGGTCTTAGAGCCTATACTGATTGGCACTAGTGCTAGTGGGAGATTGTTAGTTAGAGCCATAGAGCCAATCATTTGATGATTGTATGGACTCATTGTATCATATTCTTGTATATTAATAAAGGCATTTGTTTGGTTATTATACTTATTTGTATTAGTGCCAAATAGACTAAGTATAATAGCGTCCTTGAGTAGAAGGTTCATACCTATATCAATCGATTAGTTGAATCGATAGTGAGATGATATAGGGAACACTACTCTAAATCATTCCTAGTCGAGTATTAACATTCAGAGACAATGTTAATGCAATAAGACTAGCATGTAGGTCAGCTCGATGACTTGATCTCACAAGTCATGGATATAGAGATATCAAGCTGACACATGGGTATACATTGGAGAATGTATACTGAATGACCCGCCATGAGAAAGTATCATGGATCGTTATATGAGTGTCATATACTTTCTCATGTGGCTATTATTATGACTATTACTCCTTAGACCTGAAGTCACCATGGATCCCTACATAAGGAGTTATGTACTTTGGTTTCGTCAAACGTCACCCGTAACAGGGTGGACTATAAAGACGATTACTGGGTATGTAACAAATTATGCAGAGGGATGTGAGTGATGTAGATGGGATCTATCCCTCCCATATGACGGGAGCGACATCAATATTCTTGATAGAGTTATACCACGAAGTGCATGGCCATGCCCAAATGAGTCAACATTAGATGTTGAGCTCATTTGATCGAGTGAGTCTACTTGGAGTTCAAGATTTAGATTGATTAGAGGATGACACGGTCTATGCCTCATATTGATCAATCTAGATGTCTAGGATAGAAGGACAATGACATATTTTGTGAGGAGTCACAATTGGTAGTCACAAGGTGATGTCGGATCTCGACATTCTTGTAACTTGGGTAGTAATGATGTGTTGCTAGATACCGCTCATTACTTATGCTCCTTAATGGGTTTAGGGCATTGTCAACGTTACAAGAACCTATAGGGTCACACACTAAGGACAATTAGATGGAGATTTGGTTCATATGATGAACTAAGAGGATTAGATTCATTTGATGAATCATATTGGATTAAGAGTAATCCAAATTGGGCTAATTGAGTTGGACTCAAGTTGATTCATGTATTCAATGAGTCTAATTTAGATTATGACTCATTAAATCAACTTAATTTAATGAATTAGATTCATTATATTAAGTTGGCTTGAATCATATGGTTGGATTAGATCAACCATGAGAGAGATTTGATCAAGTTTGACTTGATTTGAGAGGAAGAGAAAAAGTCATGTTTGACTTGACTTTTTGACACATCACTAGTGAGTTGGCAAGATGTGGACCAATAGGATTGCTCCACATCATCAATGTGTGCCACCTCATGGAGGTTACAAGCCTCCATAGCATTTAATGTGGCCGACCCACATTAAATGAGGAGGTTACACTTGTTTCCATGTCATTTAGTGAGGTGGCAAGATGTGGACCAATAGTGTTGATCCACATCATCCTAGAGTGCCACCTCATGGGGGTTACAACTCTTAATGGTATCCACATTAATTGGAATTAATGTGGGGGTTACACCTCCTAGAGTGGCCGGCCACTTGATGGCTAAGGGGTTGTTTGAATTTCCTCTCATTGATTTCATTCACTCTTCTTCTCCCTTGGGTGCTCTCTCTTCTCCTTCTCCCATTCCTTGGCCGAACACTCCATTGGTGCTTGCACACCTTTTGTTTTGGTCATCTCCTTCTACTTGTGTCCATGTGGATACATATAGAGGTTGTCTACTTTGACAACTAGAGATCCGGCGACATCTTGGACAAGCGGGAACGCGAAGGGCTTCGCTACAAGGGTAATGATCTTAACTTTAGTGTAGATCTAAAGTTTTTACAAACTCGTACAAGAAAAAGGTTTTTTGATAATTTTGTTTACGAATCTTTGCACAAGATCCATGGCTTTGGGTGACTCGGGGTTTCCGCGACGCGAAAAAGCGATTTTCACGGCCCGAAGAACCCAACATTAAGGACATCAAGTAAGAATGATGATGGACTGACGTTTGTCTCACTGGTTGTTTATGAATATGTAGATGGCCAGAGGACGCCCGACTAGACATCCAAGAGCTAATGAACCTCAACCAAAGACGAATAAGTCTGCACCACCGCCCAGCCTTTTAGAAGTAGTAACTCAACTGCACAGACAATTGGCAGAACAGTTGTAACACCCACGAAATGATAAGCTATACCTATGGGCATTTTTCTTTTAGAATAAAAGAAAAAGGAAAATGGAAATAGAACCAAAAAGAAATAAAAGAAAGAAAGGTTAAGGTTTGAACCTTGAACCTTCTACAAATGATAAAGTTAAGTTGGTGTATGGTAACCACTAGAGTAATGAATGATATATGAATAGAAAAGCATGAAAATTGTAGTTAAAAGTAAGAGTGTAATTAAGTAAAGGAACAAGAGAAAAGCAAGTAGCTTTCCTCCTTTTCCTCTTGGTTAATAAAAGAAACAAGCAAAAGACAAGTTGCCTTCTTCCTTCTTTTTCTCTATTTTTGTGGGAATTAAGAGAGTGAGAAGATAGAGAAGGCAAGGGGATGAATTGGGACACTTTTCATCCTCACTAGGAATAAATTGGAATGAGAGAAGAAAAGGGAAAGAAAGTTGGTTAATTCTTCCTCCTCCTTCTTCCTTCTCCACCGAGACCTAAACCTCTCCCTCTCTCATTTCCGAAAATCCAAACTAAGGTTTTTCTTGCTAAGAAAAACTAATTCACAAGAAGGAGTCCTTAAGATCTATTCCTTACAAGCAAGAGAAGAAAAGAGAGAACTAGGAAGAGAAGTTTCTTCTTCCTCTTCACAAGGGTACCATCTTCCTTAGGAAAAACAAGCAAGAGGATGTAAGTATCCCCTCACCTGTGGTACAAGTTGTTTACGTGTTTTCCATGAGGTTAGAATGCTTAAAAACCTAGGATCACTTCTTGAAACTTTCGGCCAAGACTTGAATAAAGGATTTAGAGAAGTTTAAGACCTAACTAAGCATGCTCACCATGTTCTTATGATATGTACCCTAGTATAGGAGTTAGTTAATGTTTCTTATGCTTGTATGCTTACCTAAAACTTAGATCCATGCTCTTGAACTTTCGGCCAAAATGTGAATAAAAGATTAGGAAGGCTTAAGACCTAAACTAGATATGCTCACTATGTTCTTATGATATGTACCCTATGATAAGAGATTAGTTTGGTGTTTTTATGCTTGTATGTCGCTTTAAACCTAAATTCATGCTATGAAGTGTTCGGCCATGATAGAGAAATTGACTAAGAGAGGTTAAAAATTTAGTCTACCATGATCATGACTTGCTTATTAATATGTTATGAAGAGTACTTAGTGTTTTCACACTTGTATGTTGATTGGAACCTAAATTCATGCCACCTTAGGGAATTAGGGTTTCGGCCATGATAGAAATGAAGACCTAGAAGTGTTTAAAATTTTAAGCTATCATGCTCATGACTTTTCTTATGAAAAAGGTAGGAAGACTTCTTAGGGTTTCATACTTGTAGGTTGTTTGGAACCTTGATATATTGCACCTTAGGGCTTCGGCCATGATGAGAATTAACACCTAGGAGAACTTAAGACTTACTCCAACATGCTCATGACTCTTCTTATGACATGATATAAAGCTAACTTAGGGTTATCATGTTTGAATGTTGCTTGAAACCTAGATGCATGCCTCCTTATGTTTCGGCCATGATAAATTTTAGGGTCCAAGGAAGCTTAAAATAAAATCTAGCATGCTCATGAATTCCCTTATGATATGATATGAAGTTAGCTTGATATTCATATGCTTGTATGTTGTTTAGAGCTTAATTTCTTTCTCCTTGAACTTTCGGCCATGATGAGGATTAAAGACCTAGGAAAGCTTAAAATTTGATTTAACATGCTTATGACTTCCCTTATTATATGACATGAAGTTAACATGAGATTCTTATGCTTGTATGTTGTTTAGAGCTTAATTTTCCTTCTTCATGAACTTTCGGCCATGATGGAATTAAGGACCTAGGAAAGCCTAAAATTTGATTTAACATGCTTATGACTTTCCTTATGATATGATATGAAGTTAACATGATATTCTCATGCTTGTATGTTGTTTGGAACTCGGTTTCATGCTCCTTAACATTCGGCCAGAACAAGATTTAAATGCCTAGGAAGCTTAGAACCTAAACAAAGCATGCTCATGATGTTCCTTAAGTATATGATATGAAATTGGTTTAGGGTTCATATGCTTTTGTGCCACTTGTAACCTAGGTTCATGCTTTACAATGTTTCGGCCATAACTAGGTTAAAAGACCTAGGGAGCTTAGAACCTAACTAAATATGCTCATGATGTTCTTTATGATAAATGCTATGAAATTGATTTAGGGTTCATATGCTTTTATGTTGCTTGTACCCTAGGGCAATACCTTGAATGTTTCGGCCTCCCTATAGAATTTGGTGATTGAGATCCAATTATGAATCATTATGTGCCTCACATGCTACGTTATGAATTAAGAGATGTTAGTTAATGATCCCATGCATGATTATGTTTTTCTATGATAGGTGATGTGTTCATTTATGTATGCCTAGGAACCATGCATGATAATGTCTCTTATGATGTGCTATATGCTCAAGTATGCATGCTTTATGATATGACAAGTAATATGCTCATTTATATATACTTATGATCCATGCATGATAATGTCTCTTATGATGTGCTATGTGCTCAAGTATGCATGCTTTATGATATGACAAGCAAAGGCCTAAGAGTTGCTTCCCTTTTAGTTGTGATTAAGAGCACTCTTTATGATATGACAAGTGAAGGCCTAAGAGTTGCTTCCCCTTGGGGACTAAGAGCACTCTTCATGATATGACAAGATATGATATGCTATGTTATGACATGAACCACGATATGCTATTTTACTTTGTATGGCTTGTACCAAGGGTGGGCTCCATAAGTGCCCCTACGCTGACGGACTATGAACGGGTCTAGTAAAAGGGATGGGCTCCTTAGTACGCCCCTAGGTCGACGGTCGTAGTACGGACCTAGTTCCCTAGTAGGTTCGGGGCTAGCTACCCTAGGGATTGCGCGCGTTTATGTATGTATGTGGTACAAGCCGGTCCCTCATGATGATACTATGTTCAAGTACTATATGATATATTTTAAGACATCTTGCACACGACATGACACATGTTTTAAAAGATATCTTGCATGATATTGCTTTATGATATGATATGCTCTTATGATTTATATGACATGATGCTCTTTTATTTTATGATATGATACATCATGATATTGCTTTATAATATGATATGCTCTTATGATTTATATGACATGATGCTCTTTTATTTTATGATATGATACATCACGATATCTCTTTATGATATGATATGCTCTTATGATTTATATGACATGATGCTCTTTTATTTTATGATATGATACATCATGATATTGCTTTATGATATGATATGCTCTTATGATTTATATGACATGATGCTCTTTTATTTTATGATATGATACATCATGATATCTCTTTATGATATGATATGCTCTTATAATTTATATGACATGATGCTCTTTTATTTTATGGTATGATACATCATGATATTTCTTTATGATAGGATATGCTCTTATGATTTATATGACATGATACTCTTATGATTTATGATATGATATAGCATGATGTTCTTTATGAGATGATATGTTATGATGCTATGTTTACACGATATGATGTTAGATGATTATGTTCCCATTGTTATATGCTTATGTGATTATGATATGAAATATGTTTTTGTGAGTAGGAAAGGATCTTACTAAGCCTGTGTGCTTATAGCTTACTTTCCTTGTACCACAGATAAAGGCAAGGAATGGATAAACTAGGGGAGCTGCAGGAGAGGCAAGAGATGTATGTGGTGGTGGCTCGGCTAAGAAAAAGAAAGAGACCTGCTTATGTTATTTTATATTGACATGAACTAAGTTTATTTATGTTAATGTTCCGCATGATTTCATAATAAGTTCTTCCATTGTTTTACTTTAGAAAAGAAATTATAATATGCATGTATGTTCCCCTTGCAAGTAAGTAACCCCGCCCTACTAGCAGGAGGGGCGAGTGTTATAACAGCAGCAAGTTATAGTCACCCTGACTGCTAACCAGCGAGCTTCTCCTGTAATCCCATCGGAAGCCAATGTGGTGGCACCAATTGAGGCTGACGTTCCAGTAGTTACACCTGCAACCCCTGCAAGGGTAGTGAGGCAGGAAGTATACCTTATCCAGTGGCAGAAACTGAAACCAGAGAACTTCTCTGGCACCAATGAACCATGGGATGCTCAAGCATGGTTCAAAACCCTGGAGAGCATAATGGAGCTACTAGACTGGTCGGAGGTAGAAAAGATAAAGTGCGCTTCCTTCTGCCTCACTGGTGATGCAAGAATGTTGTGGGAACGGGTCAAGGCAAAAAGAATAGTGAATCAAATGACCTGGTCTGACTTCGAGACTGAGTTCTTCGAAGAGTTCTTTCATATGCGAGTCACGAACAAACATTACGACGAGTTCACGGAATTCCGACAAGGAAGTTTATCAGTTGATGAAGCCGTGAAGAAATTCAATAGGCTGGCTCGCCTATGCCCCGAGCTAGTCAGCACAGAATGAGAAAGGGTAAGGCTAATGCTCAAGATGCTGAGACCGGAGATAGCTTTGAATGTAGTTGGCAAAATTAAGAGACCACAGACTGCAAAGAGTTGATTAGTAGTGCCCTGATCACCAAGCATTATCTGAACAGCATCAAGGAGCAGATGGTCGTGTACCTCTTCCTCTCGGCCAAGGGGACACGGTCGTGTGTATTCACACGGCTGTGTGTTGGTGCGGGAAGCATCCGATGATCGAACTCGTGTTTTGATAATGGCAAAGGATTCAAAGTTAAGGTGTTTTGTAATCTAACAAGTCTGCTTGAGTATTTCAGGAAAGTCCTAGCTGCGGTTAGGCAAAGGGAAAACCCTAGGGGGTAGTAACCCTAGGTCATAGGGGGTGGTAACCCTATGCAGAAAGTCTTGGCAGGTCGATGGCTTCAGGCAAAAGTCCTAGAGGGTGGTAACCCTAGGTGGAAAGTCCTGGTATCGCGAACCAGGTGAAAGACTGGACTAGCCGGGAAGCGGATGTCCAGCAGAAAGTCCGGAAGCGTCGAGTGCTGAGCAAAAGTCCAGTCGATCTGGAGGATCGCACTGGCAATAGGTAAATCTCCTGAGTGCAATAGGTGAGGACGCATTCCCCGTAGAGGGAACAGTAGGTGTCGGGTCGACCTAGGGTTTCCGGACGGAAATCCGAAGTCAGACCCGGACAATCTGGAGACTGTCATAATATTCTTTATCATATTCATGATGTTGTTTATACTAACTCTGTGTTGCAGGATATTGTTTGGACTAACATGTCTTGCAGGTACAGAATAATGAAGTTTTCCCTCGGATGAACAGTGTCCGAGGCGCCTCCATGGAGCTTGGAGGCGCCTCGAGTGCAAAAGCTGACCTGGCTGCGAAGCATCCATGGAGGCACCTTGAAGGGATTATAAGGCGCCTTGGAAGGCGCCTTGAGCAGGGTATAAGGCGGCTTAAGCAGATGGAGTTCGACCAGTTCAAGCTTGATCCACACGGAGGACTCGGCAGCATGGAGGCGCCTTGAACAGCCTTCAAGGCGCCTTGAACACCCTTTATAAGGGGGTTTTGACCAGCACTTCAGATCATCAAGTTCCAGGTTGTCTTTCTTCAACGTGCTGCTAACAAAACCATTCCGAAGTGCTGCTGCAAAATTCCGACGACCCGGAGCTCTGCTTTCTTCTTCTTTAAGTTGTCGGTATAAAGTTGTTATAATACTTTCATTGTAATTAGTTTGTAATTCTTATCGAGCTTATAGTTGTTGCCCACCGGAAGCAATCAAGGATCGCGGGTCTTCGAGTAGGAGTCGCCTTAGGCTCCGAACGAAGTAAATCCTTGTGTGTCACTGTGTTAATTTTTATTCCGCTGCGTTTTAATTACTCCGATAGTTTTCCGATAATCGTACGAAATAGCCACGAGCGCTATTCACCCCCCCCTCTAGCGCTTCTCGATCCAACAATTGGTATCAAAGCGGGGTTGTTTTGAATTGGTGCAACCACCATTCAAAACATTTTTTTTCGTGGCATTTGTTTTCCGGAGTCAATTAGAAATTAGCTTAGTAGCTAAAATTCTAATTCTTTTCAAAATCGGTGTTGCTCAAAGTTGGTCAATACCACTTGAGCTCGTTTTTTTTCTTTCTTCCCACACTACTAATCCAAGACTCAGTCTTGGAATAGATCTTCCTGTTTTTGTTTTTTTAGATCTAAATGGCCCAACAAGAAGGATATAGCACTGTTCGTCCCCCACTATTCTCCGGAGAAGACTTCGGGTATTGGAAGGGGCGAATGGAGATATATTTTAAAACCCAGTTCGACACCTGGATGATAGTCAAGACGAGACTACGATTACCAACTGGTGAAGACGGCAAGCCTACATCTTGCGAAAATTGGGAACCATCTCTTATCAAAAAGGTGGAAGCCGATGACAAAGCCACCTGCACCCTCCAGTGCTGTCTTACCAAGGAAGAGCTCAACAGAGTCGGTCTGTTCACTTCTGCAAAGGAGCTGTGGGAGAAACTGATCGAACTTCACGAGGGCACCTCGGAAACCAAGGTAAGTAAGCGTGATTTGTTACTTAATAAACTATACAATTTAAAAATGCAGGAAGGCGAGACGGCGAGTTCACTACACGCAAGAATCCAAGATATCCTTAACTCCCTTCACGGAATCGGGCAGAAAGTAGAAAATAAGGATATCATAAGGTATGCTCTTAATTCATTTCCTAGGAGCACATTGTGGGCATCAATGGTAGATGCCTACAAAATCTCCAAGGATTTGTCTTCCTTAAAATTAGATGAATTGTTTAGTGAATTTGAACTTCATGAACAAACTAATACACAGCCGACCGAGAAGGGTATTGCTTTGGTGGCAGGTACTAGTCGAACACGCGAACCGAGATCCCGACAAAAAATTGAACCAGAATCAAAAGACGAACCCGACTCAGAAGATTCAGAAGACGAACTGACCAGTGAACTCGTGAACCTCGTGAAGAAGCTCTACAAGAAGAAGAAGGGCTTCAACAAGAAAGACCTGAAGAAGGCAGTACAATCCAAGAAGGCCCAACCGAGTTCGAAGGTAAAGTTTGAAGTTACCTGCTACGGGTGCAACCAGAAAGGGCACATCAAAGCCAACTGCCCCAACCAAAAGGAAGCCAAAAAGCAAAGAAGAAAGAAGGCCCTGAAGGCAACCTGGGACGAATCTTCTTCGGAGGACGATGACAATGAACTCGATCAGACGAGTTTACTCGCACTGATGGCCCGGGACCATATCATCGAGAGCGAAAGCGAGTCAGAGGCCGAGTCCGAGCAAAGCCACGGATCCGCATCCGTTTCCGAAGGGCCAGACTCCACTGTAAGTATTTCGAGGCTTAATAATTTAGTCAATTATTTATTACGCAAGTTAGCTAAGTCAAACCTTAGGATTAAATCACTTCTAAAGGAAGTAGCTGTCCTTAAAGAAGTGACTAACACTAAATCCTTACCTGATCAAGTTCAGACTGAAAATTCAACTCAAGTTCAAAAACTTGAGGAAGAAAATTCTAGTTTGAAAAATCAGGTAAAAGATTTAAAAAATACCTTAGAACGGTTTTCTTTGGGCTCCAAGAATTTGGACCTAATTCTTGGGACACAAAAAGCCGTTTACAATAAAACTGGGCTAGGATATAAAAGTAAATATAGATCTTATTTATCCTTAATAAACAAACAAAGTAGTAAATCAGTCCAAGCATGGGTCCCCATGTCCAAATTGATCAATCAAGTTGGACTTGGCCAATACTGGGTTCCGAAAGATCAAATACAGTACCTCAATAGACCATATCGAGGCCATGATCCAAGGGGAGCAAAAAGAAAAACGATCTTAAAAATTTTAAATTTAAAATTCTAAAAATCAAATTAAAAATTAGAAATTAAATAAAAATTCGAAATTAACTTATAAATTAAAAATTCGAAATTAAAAATTCGAAATTAACTTACAAATTCGAAATTTAAAATTTAAAATTAAATTAAAAATTCGAAATTAACTTATAAATTCAAAATAAAAAATTTGAAATTAACTTATAAATTAAAAATTAAAAATTTGAAATCAAATTAAAAATTCAAAATCCGAAATCAAATTAAAAATTCGAAATTAACTTATAAATTCAAAATTCAAAATTAAAAAATCAAATATAGATGGAGGATCCAGACTAGCTGGCATCCCCAACTGAACTACCCGACAGGGTAATTGAACCTAATCTACCCGAAATGGGTAAAACAAGAGTAGATTACCCGGCAGGGTAATTAAGGTTAGATTAAAATGGGCTAGGTTTAACTTGACCCACAGTACTGGTGAAGTTTTTGGATGATAGTACGTTAGGGAAGCTTGGGCATCGCATGTCTAGGAAGATATGGCTTCGACCTGGTGCATTTGGCCAAGTGGAACTGACCGAAGCTACCCTTAAATGGATCCTAACTAGTTAGACCAAGGATTAGTATTAAGTTCAATGGGTAGGACTATTTGGGAAACCTGGAAGGCATGGTTACTTTAATGAGTTCCTTGTGACTCACCATAGCCCAGAAGTTTATTCAAAGAATGCTTACTTGTTGAACTCAAAGCTAAACCTGAATCTAACACAAAGTTAAACCAGACTCTTAAATTCATCAATAATTCATCTCACAACAATTATAGGGTTTCCTGATTGACAATTTAGATCGGGTGAGCTGAGTAAGAAATTAAATTATGAAAATTGACTTGAAATTAAATCAAGTTAATTAACAATTAAATTATCTTTAATTAACTTGAATTATTTTTAAAACTCAAATTTCAAAATTATTTTAAAACTCAATTTCAAAATTATTTTAAAACTCAATTTCAAAATTAAACTCAAATTTCAAAATTATTTTTAAAACTCAAATTTCAAAATTATTTTTAAAATTCAATTTCAAAATTATTTTAAAACTCAATTTCAAAATTATTTTTAAAACTCAAATTTCAAAATTATTTTTAAAACTCAATCTCAAAATTATTTTTTAAAACTCAAATCTCAAAATTTTTTTTAAAACTCAAATTTCAAAATTTTTTTAAAACTCAAATCTCAAAATTATTTTTTTTTAAAACTCAAATCTCAAAATTATTTTTAAAACTCAATTTCAAAATTATTTTTAAAACTCAAATCTCAAAATTATTTTTTTTAAAACTCAAATCTCAAAATTATTTTTTAAAACTCAAATCTCAAAATTATTTTTTTTAAAAACTCAAATCTCAAAATTATTTTTTAAAACTCAAATCTCAAAATTATTTTTTTAAACTCAAATTTCAAAATTATTTTTAAAACTCAAATTTCAAAATTATTTTTAGAACTCAAATGTCAAATTATTTTTAAGTCAATTTTAAAATTATTTTTCAAAAGTTAATCAACTCTAAAATCTTTTTAAACTCAATTCCTTTAAAACTTAATTCCAAACACTCCTCAAAATGTTAATTTAAAAACAACAGTAGGGTTAATTCCTACTAACTTAGATTGGGTAAGATAGAAAATCTAAGGAGTCTACTTCAATTTAGTTATCTTTAAATCTATTAAACCAATTCAACTACTTCATGTGTAGGAATTGGATCAATAGATGTTGGATAGTGGCTGCTCCAGACACATGACTGGAGATAAGTTGAAGTTTACTAAACTCAAGTACAAGAATTTAGGATCAGTTGCATTCAGCAACGACGGTAAACATAAAGTAATCGGAAAAGGTAATATTGAACTTAGTTCCGATTTCATTATTCGAAATGTTTTATTGGTTGAGAATTTAAATTTTAATTTACTAAGTATATGTCAATTGTGTGACAGTGGATATCTAGTCAATTTTGATAAATCTGAGTGTCTAGTTAAAAACATCGAAAACCCTGAGATTAGACTTAAGGGTCTTAGAAAGAATAACATCTACACAATTGACCTATTAATATCCTCAATAAAGTGTCTCTTGACACAACAAGAGGAAACCCAACTGTGGCACAGAAGACTGGGTCACACTCACACTAGACTCATTTCAAAAATGAGTCAAAATGGTCTAGTTAGAGGTTTGCCCAAATTAAAATTTATTGAAAACTCAATCTGTAATGCGTGCCAAAAAGGAAAACAAACCAAGTCAACCCACAAGTCAACCAACCTAGAAAGAACTAACTCCTTACTTGAGCTCCTTCACCTTGACCTATTTGATTCACATGGAGCCAAGTCACTAAGCAAAAACCAATATTGTTTAGTGATAATTGATGACTACTCTAGGTACACATGGGTAAAATTCCTAAAAACAAAAGACGAAACCTACAAAATATTTAGTAATATTTGCAAATTAACGGAAAATAAAAAAGATACTAAAATTAAAAGAATAAGAAGTGATCACCGGGGGGGGGGGGTGGATTTAAAAATCATAGGTTTACCCAATTTTATAAAATAAATGGATACCAACATGAATTTTCATGTCCTAGAACCCCCCAACAAAATGGTCTAGTGGAACGCAAAAATAGAACACTACAAGAAGCCGCTAGGACTATGCTAAACGAATATAATTTAAATCATCACTTTTGGGCTGAAGCAATAAATACTACAAATTATATTCAAAACATAATTTTAATTAACAAACTTCACAATAAAACACCTTATGAACTTTACTACCATAAAATTCCCAATTTAAACTATCTAAAAGTATTTGGGTGTAAAGTTCACATTTTAAATACTAAAGATTACTTAGGAAAATTTACACCCAAGTCTAACCAAGGAATATTTTTAGGATACTCCTCTACCAGTAGGGCCTTTAGAGTATATAATCAAAATACCTTAAAAGTTGAAGAAACAACTAATGTAATATTTGATGAAGAAAACAACCTATCCAATATAAATGAAAATATTGACATCACCCCAAGAACTATAGAAGATGATGAAATCCAACCTAACCTTTATGAGTCAGAAGAACCAGTTTCTGACCCGCAGATAAGACCAACTAGAGTAAGTACCTCTCACCCACTTGACCAAATTTTGGGTGACCCAAACCTAGGAATTAGAACTAGATCATCCTATAGAAACCTAAGTCAGATTGCTCTTATTTCCAAAATTGAACCTAAGACTATAGAAGAAGCCCTACCTGACCCAGATTAGATCATTGCAATGCAGGAAGAATTAGCACAATTCGAGAGAAACCAAGTCTGGGACCTTGTACCTAAACCCATAGATAAATCAATAATAGACACCAAATGGGTTTTTAGGAACAAGTTGGATGATCAGAGTGATATAATAAGAAACAAAGCTAGACTAGTAGCCAAAGGGTTTAGTCAAGTTGAAGGCTTAGACTATGATGAAACCTATGCTCCGGTAGCTAGACTAGAATCCATTAGGATGTTATTAGCCTATGCAGCAAATAAAGGGTTTAAGTTGTACCAAATGGATGTTAAGTCAGCCTTTTTAAATGGGTTTATCAAGGAAGAGGTCTACGTAAGCCAACCTCCAGGATTTGAAGACTTAGACTACCCAAACCATGTATTCAAATTAAAAAAGACGTTATATGGACTAAAACAAGCCCCTAGGGCATGGTATGAAAGATTATCTAATACACTTAACCAAGGACAAATAGATCCGACCTTATTTGTAAAAACTATAGAAAAAGACATCTTTATAGCCCAAATCTATGTCGACGACATAATTTTTGGCTCAACTAACTCTAAGTTTTTAAAAGAATTTGTTAAATTAATGGAAAATGAATTCGAAATGAGTATGGTTAGGGAACTCAACTTTTTCTTAGGCTTACAAATAAAACAAACCAAAGATGGAATCTACATTTATCAAACTAAATATGCTAAGGAGTTAATTAAAAAATTCTGCATGGAAAATTCAAAAATTATAAATACTCCAATGGCAACCAACATCAAGATTGACTCTGACCCTGAAGGAAAACCAGTAGATCCAAAATACTATAGGAGTGCCATAGGTAGCTTACTTTACCTAACTGCAAGCCGACCCGACATATTATTTGCAGTAGGTATGTGCGCAAGATACCAATCCTGTACAAAAGAGTCACACCTAACATATGTTAAAAGAATACTTAGGTATATTAAAGGAACTCTGAATGTAGGACTATGGTATCCAAGAACTTGCACCTTTGACCTTTATGGCTATTCTGATTCGGACTATGCCGGGTGCAAATGAGATAGAAAAAGTACAAGTGGTAGCTGCCAGATTCTAGGTCAGTGCCTAGTAAGTTGGTCAAGCAGAAAGCAACATTGTGTCGCTCTGTCCACTACAGAAGCTGAATACATAGCTCTAGGAGAATGTGCATCTCAATTGTTATGGATGATGCATACATTAAAAGACTATCAACTAGAATATAAAAATACAAAAATCTTTATTGATAATATCAGCTCAATTAATCTGATCAAAAATCCTATTCACCATTCTAGGACTAAACACATAGAGGTAAAACATCACTTTGTAAGGGATCACGTAGCTAAAGGTGAAATTGCACTCAACAATGTTGAGTCCAAATCAAACCTAGCTAACATCTTTACAAAACCCTTACCTGAATTTGAGTTCAGTGCACTTATAAGGCAAATAGGAATGTGTTGGATAGAGTAGATGTCTCATTTTGTTATCTTGTTTTGCTTCAAAATCTAGGAAAAATAGTTTTCAAAATCCCAATTTATTAGACTTTTCAAAAGTTGGACTTAGCCTAAGCTTTCCCCCTAGAAATCATGTTCCCCTAGACTTAAGCCAGAGCATCTCACAAACACATAGGTATACCTTGATTGTGGTTGAAAAACATAGAACGGCGTGAGATGCATAGGGTACAGCCTGGACTCAAGAGTGCTTATATCTGTGCATCGATATGAGTCTGGGCGTTAAATACGCAATATACATCAATCAAGTTAAGTCTTCCAGCTCTAGTCAAATCTATCTGGACCAAATTGACTTAACTTGACTAACCATGTGAAAGCTGTTGCCCTGTAGGCAATCAGCAAGTAGCTAAAGGTTAGACAGTTGGTGAAGGATACTCAGTTTTCTGGTTAAGCATGTTTTGATCTTTAGGGCTCTGATACCTCTTAAAGTCAATCTATTAAACTTGACTCATGCTTGGACTTAAGGACCAACTGACTTCCTAAACCAAACTTTTTAGCTACTTTGCTCCCTCCCAACTGTAAAATTCAATAAGTATTAAGTACCAATCTTTATTTTCAAAATTTAAAACTTAGCTTACTTTGAATTCTAACTTTGTAAATTCCAAAGTAAAGCACAGTTTTACAAAATTTAACTCATTGCATTCAAAAATTAAAAAGCGACTTAAAAAATAATAATAATAATAATATAGAGTTTTTTTTCCAACAAAATTTTCTAACAAGTACTCCTCTATGTATAGTGTTACTATTAAAATTTCAACCAAGTTTTCCAAAAGCCAATGTCATTCTTCTCCTTAACTAAAAGTAAGAAATGAGAGATATAAACTATTAAGTAATTTCAAAAATCTTGTTTAATCAGATGTCTATTTTTTTTTGCTTAGTTTTTGATATATGGCAAAGGGGGAGAATAGCAAATTCAAAAGTAGCAAATTCAAAATACTTCAAACTTAAAATAAATGAGTATTAAAGGGGGAGCAATAGTTAAGGGGGAGCCTATACTTTATACTTTAAATTCATAGAATTTAACCTTAGCAAAAATTTACCTTAGCAAAATTGCTAAGCTTGTGTTAAATGTGTTAATCTATTCGTTTGTGATATATATTTACTTGACTTTGAATTCGAGTTGCCATAATCAAAAAGGGGAAGATTATTGGTGCAGGAAGCATCCGACGATCGAACTCGTGTTTTGATAATGGCAAAGGATTCAAAGTTAAGGTGTTTTGTAATCTAACAAGTCTGCTTGAGTATTTCAGGAAAGTCCTAGCTGCGGTTAGGCAAAGGGAAAACCCTAGGGGGTGGTAACCCTAGGTCATAGGGGGTGGTAACCCTATGCGGAAAGTCTTGGCAGGTCGATGGCTTCAGGCAAAAGTCCTAGGGGTGGTAACCCTAGGTGGAAAGTCCTGGTGTCGCGAACCAGGTGAAAGACTGGACTAGCCGGGAATCGGATGTCCAGCAGAAAGTCCGGAAGCGTCGAGTGCTGAGCAAAAGTCTAGTCGATCTGGAGGATCGCACTGACAACAGGTAAATCTTCTGAGTGGAGTAGGTGAGGATGCGTTCCCCGTAGAGGGAACAGTAGGCGTCGGGTCGACCTAGGTTTTCCGGACGAAAATCCGAAGTCAGACCCGGATAGTCCGGAGACTGTCATAATATTCTTTATCATATTCATGCTGCTGTTTATGCTAACTCTATGTTGCAGGATATTGTTTGGACTAACATGTCTTGCAGGTACAGAATAATGAAGTTTTCCCTCGGATGAACAGTGTCCGAGGCGCCTCCATGGAGCTTGGAGGCGCCTCGGGTGCAAAAGCTGACCTGGCTGCGAAGCATCCATGGAGGCACCTTGAAGGGATTATAAGGCGCCTTGGAAGGCGCCTTGAGCAGGGTATAAGGCGCCTTAAGAAGATGAAGTTCGACCAGTTCAAGCTTGATCCACGCGGAGGACTCGGTAGCATGGAGGCGCCTTGAACAACCTTCAAGGCGCCTTGAACACCCTTTATAAGGGGGTTTCGACCAACACTTCAGATCATCAAGTTCCAGGCTATCTTTCTTCAACGTGCTGCTAACAAAACCATTCCGAAGTGCTGCTGCAAAATTCCGACGACCCGGAGCTCTGCTTTCTTCTTCTTTAAGTTGTCGGTATAAAGTTGTTATAATACTTTCATTGTAATTAGTTTGTAATTCTTATCAAGCTTATAGTTATTGTCCACCGGAAGCGATCAAGGATCGCGGGCCTTCGAGTAGGAGTCGCCTTAGGCTCCGAACGAAGTAAATCCCTGTGTGTCTCTGTGTTAATTTGTATTCCGCTGCGTTTTAATTACTCCGATAGTTTTCCGATAATCGTACGAAATAGCCACGAGCGCTATTCACCCCCCCTCTAGCGCTTCTCGATCCAGCACTGTGCACCTCTTCCTCTCGGCCAAGGGGACACAACTGTGTGTATTCACACAACCGTGCACCTCTTCCTCTCGGCCAAGGGGGCACGACCGTGTGACCCTCACACGCCAGTGCCCTGCCCCAGCCGGGAATACCTTATACGGTCGTGTGGCACACACGATCGTGCCAAATTGTGGCCTCGACAAGGCTACACGGCCTGTCATCGCCTCACGACCACGTCATGTTCCTTCTCGGGCAAGGCTACATGGCCGGTCAGAGCCACATGACCCAGACCCGCTAGAAGCTCTAGACTCCCTACAAGCTTTGCTTGGCTCTAAGTCACGTCCTATTAGTCGAAACAAGTTTAAAGTAGATCTCTGAACCGAGCAATATATATTTGTAAGTATAGAATTAAGCAATGAAAGAGTAACGTCAGACCGAATAGGTAAGGGTAGAAGGTCGGGGCGTTACAAGTTTAAACTAATTTAATCAAAATTGAAACTAAAATTTAAAAAAAAAATCAAGTTAATTATACTTAACTTAAAAAATTAAATTAAACCAAAATTAATTTAAATTAAAATTAATCAAAACTTAAAACTAAAACTTAAAACTTAAAACTAATCAAATATAAAGTTAAATTATTTGAAGTATTTAAAAAATCATTAAATAAAATTCTTTTATCAATCATTTTTAAAAAAATCAATTAAAATTAACTCAAACCTTAAGTGTTTAATCCTAATTTAATAATTCATTCGATAAACCTGAATTTAATCATTCTTGTCAATTACTAAATCTAATACTAATTATCAACAAAATTTGAGTACTTTCAATAAATATTTCCTAATAATTAGAAAATAATTGCAACTTATTGGTTAACTCAAATTAAGATCAAACTATCAACTCAATTAATTAATACAAAATTTAAGATGTTTTAGTCAGTATTAAATTGAGTTAGTAACAAATTATTACATTTTACTTCAGAGGGAGTGTTGACTTTAGAGGGAGTATTGACTTCAGGGGGAGTATTGACATCAGGAGGAGTGTTGACCTCAGGGGGAGTGTTGACATCAAGGGAGGTATTTTTGAGGAATATGGTTGCAAAATCTTTTGAAAAATTATTTTGAAAACTATTTTACAAATTTGTTTTATAAAAAAAATACTCTATGTCTTTCAAAAATTATTTTGACTTAACATATTTTGAAAAATTATTTTGTTACTTAGTAAACATTTTAAAACTTAAGTTGACAAGCTCTTCTTAAAAGGTTTTTGTGCACAATCACTTTTAAATTTGTTTTCTTTGTATTGGAAAATGTTTTGAAAACTCACCTTCAAACTTTGTGTTATTTTAATTTGGATCAAACCTCCCTAACACATAGGAAGTTTTACTTGTGATTAATAAGAAATCCTAAGAATGTGGCAAGTTAAGGGGGAGCCCTTATTGAAAAACTAAAAGTAATTTTTTTAAAAAAAATTACTTTTGCAGATCTTTGAAACTAAGTTTGAAAAATTATAATCTTTTATAAAATTCCTCTTTGCTTTACAAATTTTTGTGTAAACACCTTGAAAATATTTTGAAAATGCACTATCAAAAAGTTACTTAAACTTTCAGAAGTTATTAATTGTGAAAACGCATTTTTCTTTCACTTAGAAAATTGTTTAAAAAATTACTTAGAAATTTTTTTAAAGCCTTAATTCTCTTTACGTTTTCTGTTATGCTTACTTAGAAATCTTTCTTTCTTCAACCATTTTCAAATGTACATTGGAAGATGTTTTTGCAAACACTTTGGAAAGTTTTTCGCACATTATTGGTGCAAAACATAATAGAAACTAACCTTAAGTTTATATCCTTTTGATGTATGCCAAAGGGGGAGAGTGATGTCTTAAGTTAGAAAAAATTATCCAAAACCTCTCAAACTTTTTCGAATTTCTCAAATCTTGAGAATTAACCCTTAAAGACCCAAGCCTAATTTAAGAAAATTGTCAAACATAAAAAACGGAGAGGTTGTTGGTGCAATCGACCTCTAGGGTTTCAATGTTTGATAATATTACCAAGGGTTGACCCAAACATTGGCAAAAAAAAAAGGTGGAACCGCCACCCTAGCGGCCCCCTGGCCCCGGCCCCACAAGATTCCAGAGGGAGTAAATCACAGTTAATGTTGGGCAGAAGGGTTGACCCAAACATGACTTGATGTTTGGGAGAGAGAGAAGTCTAGTCAGGACTAGATGATTAAAAAAGGTAAGTCCTAACCAAAGGTTAGGAAAAATGGAAGTCCCGGTCCGGTGAGTGAAGTCGGGCCCTAGTGAGTGAAGCTAGGTGGTAGAAGTCCTGGTGAGTGAAGCCAAGCTCTAGTGAGTGAAGCTAGGTGGCAAAAGTCCCTGTGAGTGAAGCTAGGTGGTGGAAGTCCCAGCGAGTGAAGCCAGACCCTAGTGAGTGAAGCTAGGTTGAGGAAGTCCCGGTGAGTGAAGTCAGGCAATGGAAGTCCTAGTGAGTGAAGCTAGGCGACCCTAGGGAGGTAACTCTAAGTTTAAATTGTATTGTTTCATTATGCTAACTCAGTGTTGCAGGAGAAGCCCAGACTAATTGACGAGCTGACCGGACGTCTGGCAAGTAAGTTAAGGTAATTCACTGGATGGGAGTGACTGTGAGGACACGTTCCTGGGAAGGGAACTTAGGCGCCGATCCAACTTAGAACTATTTCGAAACTCTAAGTTGAGATCTTGACTAGATTTCAGTCTCGGCGAGACGGAATCTAATTACTACTTGTTCCTTATATAAATTATGCTAACACTTTATTTTGCAGGGTTGTGTAATTTGCTTTCCACCTCAGACTAATGTTTTCTTGCAGGTAGCTGGAAAATGGAGGTATGGGCGCCCGGAAGGGATCCGTGCGCACGGAATGCAAACTTTATTCCCATCGCGCGTCGCCACATGGAGCTCTACGGTTGGTTGGGCTACGTCACACTCCAGGCACCCGAAAGGGATCCAAGCGCCCAGAGCCTCCTATATAAGGAGGGTGAGCCCTGGAGCAAAGAACAACTCACAACAAGATCTTCCAATGCTTGCTCTGCTGTGCTGTACTCCTACGACGTTGTAAAGCTACTCCAACAACGTGCTGCCTTTTATTTCCTTTACTGTTGTCGGTATTTCCTTTCCAAAGTAGTTCTTGTACCTTAATTTTGTAATCACATTTTCGAACTGCTAGTGGATTGTCCAACGAAAGCACTCAACGAGTGCAGGCCTTGGAATAGGAGTCGACGAAGACTTTGAACCAAGTAAAAAATTACTTGTGTTAGCATTGTTCTGTTTTCGATTTTTCCGCTGCATACTTGATCTTCTTTTCAAATTTCTAAATTGCTATTCACCCCCCCCCCCCTCTAGCAAATTACTCGATCCAACAGTTTTAGCAAAGGAACTCAGAATGAGTCCATGCTTCCACTGCACTGATGGTTTGTGCATCAGCATCCTCAGCATGCTTGGGAGGGTCCTTGGTCAAGAACCAAGCCAGGTTGAGCTAGTCAGGTAAAAGAGCATCTTCTGCTGCCACCTCTTGAAGTTCAGTTCACTGAACTTCTCTGGCTTTTCCCTGTGGTTGATTGGCACAATTCCAATTGGGGCGGAGGGGGCAGGGGCCTGCACGTGTTGAGTCTATTACACCTCAACATTCCGTTCTATGGTCATCTCAACAGAATCGAATCTGTTTCAAGATTGTTGGAGAAAACAATCTGTTGCCGGAGATTTTGGAGACTTAGTTGAATTTAAAATTACACAGAATTTAAATTCAACTTACAATAGAAATGACCTGAGCGGATGATCTCAGTCTGCCAGCAGGGGTTGGTTTCTTCCAGGTGATGAAGGCAGTTTGCATAGTATTGACAGAACGGGTTGATCGATCGAGCAGCATGAGTGGGCGCAGCAGATCAGAAAGGCCTATCGGGCAGAAAGGTTGATTGAGCGGGCAGACAGGCCTGGTGAGAGGTAGGTCGGGTGATCTGGTGTTGGGCGGATAGACAGGCAGGTCGGGCGAAGCAGATCGACCGAGTGAGAGGCAGACTAGGCGGACAGACAGGTCTGGCGAAAGGCAGACCGAGCGAGTATACAAGTTTGGCGAGAAGCAGACAGGTCTGGATAGGCAGGTCGGGTGAAGCAGACCGGGCGAGCGAGAGATAGACTGGGCGGACAGACAGTTCTGGCGAAAGGCAGATCGGGAGAGTAGACAGGTCTGGCGAATAGATTGGTCGCCCGGATGAAGAGACCGACCGGGAAAACTAACCGAGGCCTGCGACTAACGTGGTTTCCTTGAAACATATTCGCCCCACCTCCAGCAGTGCTTCGAGATTTACTCGGGTCATCTGTTTCCCATGATACAACGGTTGACCGTGATTCCACTAAGCATTAGTGGTCACGACGAATTGAGAGGCACTCGAATGCTATCACGGGTACTCTGCCGAGCAGGAGTTGCACGACAGAGAATGAGGGAATGAAGGTGGAGAGAAGCTTGTGTGGCTTCTGCCTGTGATCGCAGCCTCCTTATATAGTAGCTCGGATCAACAGCAACGTTAATGGTTGATTAATGATCATTACTTTGTCGAGCAGTGAAGTGCCCACCGTTTCACTCATTTATCGCTCTACATTAGCACCCCCAAAATAAAATTTATTTTGCATACTCGTTTATGAGTTGCTGCCATACCCGAGACCCTACTATCCTCAAGACCGACTATGTTTCATTTCGAACAAAACACCTTTGGCCGAGACCTTGTTGGTTACATACCAACTGTGTTTCGTTCTCAACAAAACACTAATTTTTGGCCGAAACTCATAATTTACAGATCATAGTAAACCTATCATGCATTTCTATATCACATATAAAAATCCTAACAACTTAGTATATCCCTTCGTAAGTGGCTCTGATATCACTGTAAGGAACTAGATGCGCTAAACAAGCAAACACACAGCGGAAAACACTAGTTCCTCCAGAAGATCCATGCGTAGGGAAAAAAAAATACTACATATACTAAGTTTTCTAACATGATAGTATACCTTTGGTGCGTGCACACGATCTCCCGACAGCTCGGATCTCAGCACAATCAAGCGTTCGTGCTTCTTTCGGCATCCACACGAACAAGTGTTCATTTGTCTCACAAATTCACAAAGTGGAGATGAAACCACCTAAGGTTGTGCTAGCAACCTAAAGAAGGTTTTGGCTAAGAGGAGAGGAGAGGAAGGAGGCAATGAATATGTTACAAAAATGAGAGGAAAAATGACTTAAGTATTTTCATCCAATGAAAATACTTAATGTGCATTAATTCCATTAATGAGCCTTAATGATCATTCACTCTCCATTAAGGACCACATTTGAAAACCTCTCATTTTAAATTAAATTTCAAAATTAAATTAAATGATTCATTGAATTCGAAATTCAATGAATTTCTCCATTAAGCCTCACTTGAGTCTAACTCAAGTCTTCTCACTTGAGTCTAACTCAAGTCTTCTCACTCAAGTCTAATTCACTTGAGTCTAACTCAAGTCTAATTCAATCAAGTCTTACTCAATTAATCTCATACAATTCAAATTCAATGAATCACTATTTCATTAAATCAAATTGAATCCTTGAGTCTAGTTTGAATTGGACTTAATCCAATAATTAGATTTAATTGAGTCTTACTCAATAAGTCCAATGATTTATCATATAAACCCATCTCCAAATCTACTTGTTCTTTGTGTGTGACTCAATATGTTCTCGTAACGTTGGCAATGTACCTAAATCAACATTTAGATACATAAGCAATGAGTGACATCTAACAAGGCATCATTGCTACCCAAGTGATGAGAAAGTCGAGATCCGACATAATCTGTCCGTGACTATTATCTTGTATGACTTTGTATATCTAGATTGATCAATGAGGCAAAGACCGTATCATCCTCTTTTCAATCTTTGTGTTTCTTGATCTCTAAGTAGACACACTTAATCAAATAAGCTCAATATCTCATATTGACTCATTTGCGCATGACCATGCTTTCTTGTGTCCTACTAACCAAGGGGCCCACAGATATCGCTTCCGTCATATGGAAGGGATAGATCTCATCTACATCACTCACATCCCTCCGCATAATTCATTGCATATCCAGTGATCGATTATATTGTCCACCTTGTTACAGGTGACGTTTGCCGATACCAAAGTACACAACTTCTTATGTAGGGAACCGTAGCGACTTCAGGTTTAAGGATTATTCATACTAATAGTCACATAAGAATGTTTATGACACTTATATAACGATTCATGAAATATTCTCATGGCGGATCATTCAGTATATATTCTCTAATATATCCATGTGTCAACCTGATATCTCATATTCATGACTTGTAAGATTAAGTCATCCGTTGACCTACATACTAGTCTCAACGCATTAATATTGTCCTTGTATATTAATGCTCGACTAGGAATAGTTAAGAGTAGTGTTCTATGTATATCTACAATATCTCACTATCAATTCAACCAATTGATATGCTGTAGATAAGAATCTACTACCCAAGGATATTATTATACTTATTCAATCGACACTGAATTGAAATAAATATAATAACCAACTTTATCTTTTATTAATAATGATATATGATACAAAATGAGTCATTTACAATCATTTCATAATTGGTACTAGGGCTAATACTAACACGAATACCTTGGTCGAAGTCCCCATATGGAAGAGTACGGAGGCGCCTTCCATGCGGACAGAGGCACCTCGGAGAACTTTGAAGGCACCCTCCAGAGGATAAAATTCGTAAGTTGTGGGTTTTATCAATTCCGTAGATAAGGTGATAAAAGTTGTTACTGGAGGGGCCTTGGATGAAGCTGGAGGCGCCTTTAACAGTCCATATAAATCCTGTTCGAGCCGTCTTCAAGACAAATCTTCCCTACGAGCTACAAAGACCTTCCTACTGCTGTGAACACGTCTCACCACTGATGTGCTACTGCTCTGGCACTTCCAACTGCTGCTAGCAGATCGACACCAACTCTTGAGCGCTTTCGAATCCTCATTCTGCGAGTTGGTAACGAAGTTAATTACTGTGTCTCTTTATTATTTACAAAAGGGAGTGTCGACTGTTACACTTCCCTTCCTTCGATATTTTATATTCGATTCCCTTTTCCAACGATTCTGAAAGAAGTTTATAGTAAATTACCCATCGATATAGTCTGAGTAATCATGAATTTTGAAATAGGAGTCATTGAAGGTTTTGAATCAAGTAATTTCTTGAGTTTGTGTTTTATTTTTAGTTTCTGTTTCTATTTTATTCCATTGCACATTTTAATTTTAAAATAAAAAATATATTTTTAAATGATTCACCCATGTACACACCAAACCTAAATGTCCTTTCTGTCCGACTCCAAATTATACTAAGGAAAGTATCATTGCACCGTTACCTGGGACCATGATTTATTTTCGTGTGGACTCCACAGGTCATCCGAATTGGTATGTGGTGGGATGCTTGCCACATGAGGTCGCGGGGTCGAAACTCAGGGTAGTCGGGGCGTAAATCCCCGGTCCCTGTGCAACTCACCCTACCTACCACATGCTCGCTCAGGATGCTGTGATTTACCTCTCTCGTGATGACTTTGGATCAGATACGACAGAAATGCTGGGGACAAGCGATTTCGCCTTTTACCACATGATTTATTTTCGTGTGGCAGAACCACTTAGGTGAACAATCTAATTTGGCACTGGTTTTTAACTATTAACAGTATTACTTACAAACACGCCCCCCTCTCAATCTCATTAGTCAAGTTGATTGCATGAGATTGACTCGTATATTCGTTAACCGGAATCATTTAAAAGGAACATATCTCACATAGCCCTTGGCTCGACCGGACTTCCTTTACAGTGACGCGTCTAGTGACTGCAACTTGGGAGGCAGCATGGGCCATTCGAGCCTCGCCCGCCTTGCCGACCTCCTCCAACGTTGCATCGGCAAACGATGTCATCTCAAAGGTAGAGCCGCCCACGCCCACATCCTCGCCGTCGGCCTCTCCGCCGACACCTTCCTATCCAACCGCCTCATCGAGCTCTACGCCCGCTGCCACCGCCTCGACTACGCCATCAACGTCTTCCGGTCCATCCCTTTCCCCAATGTCTACTCCTGGAACGCTGTCGTCTCCGCTTGCTCCAAATCCGGTGACTTGGAGCTGGCACGCCACCTGTTCGTGCAAATGCCTGATAAAAACGTTGTGTCCTGGAATACAATGATCGGCGCCTTGGCTCGCGGTGGTTTCGAGGATGCAGCCTTGGATTTGTACTATTCCATGGCGAGGAAAGGACTTCAGCCATCCAACTTTACCCTTGCCAGTGTCTTGAGCGCCTGCGGTTGTCTCATGGCTTTGTCCGATGGCCGCAGGTGCCACGGGCTCGCCGTCAAGATAGGACTCGATGCGAATTTGTTCGTGGAGAATGCTCTGCTTGGAGTGTATGCAAAATGTGGGAGCACAGATGACGCATTTAAAGTGTTTTATGCTATATCGCAGCCTAATGAGGTCTCATTCACCACCATGATGGGTTGCATGATGCAGGGCGGCTCTGTTGGGCATGCAGTTAGGTTGTTTGGGAAAATGCACAAGGGTGGAATAAACATTGATCCGGTTGCTGTGTCGAGTGTCTTGATTGCTTGTGCTAGAGCAGAAGAGGATGAACACTATCCTTATAATTATGGTTTACTGCTTGGTCAATCAATACAAGCTCTTGCAATTAAATATGCCTTTGAAACAGATCCTCATGTTGGCAACTCATTGATTGATATGTATGCCAAAACTGGGAACATTGATGAAGCTGAGTTGGCTTTTCGTACACTGCCAAGCATTACGGTTGTTTCATGCAATGTTTTGATAGCTGGATATGGTCAGCAAGGTAACAGAAAAAAGGCTATGGACTTGTTAGAGCTGATGCAGCAACATGGAATTGAACCAGATGAGGTCACTTACGTCAGTTTGCTTGCTGCATGTGTGAAGGCTAGGGACATTGTGTCAGCTCAAGAGATATTTGATAAAATACCAGAACCAGATGTTAGATCATGGAATGCTATACTATCTGGATACTGCCAGGAAGATAGCTATGATAGAGCAATTGAGCTATTTAGGAAAATGCAGTTTTTAAATGTTCTACCTGATCGAACTACCTTGGCCCTTATTCTTAGCTCTTCCTCAGCTATAGGACTTCTGAACTTTGGGAAGCAATTACATGCTGCTTCAATAAGGATTTTTCGTCATGATGACTTATTTGTTGCAAGTGGACTGGTGGATATGTACTCAAAATGTGGACATATTGTGGCTGCAAAGCAGGTTTTTGATAGGATGTCAGAGAGGGATGTTGTGAGTTGGAATGCGATGATAACTGGATTTGCACATAATTCTCATAACAAAGAAGCCTTTTCTGTTTACAAGAGGATGTGTCAAAATGGCTTCTATCCTACTGAATCTTCCTATGCAAGTGTGGTAAGCTCATGTGCTAGACTGTCACCCTTGCCTCAAGGTAGGCAGATACATGCCCATACAACAAAAGATGGTTATGAGAGTCATGTATATGTCGGGAGTGCTTTGATAGATATGTATGCTAAATGTGGTGAGGTAGACGAAGCACGTCTATTCTTTGACACCATGATGACTAAGAATGTTGTTTCATGGAATGAGATGATACATGGGTACGCACAAAATGGTCATGGTGAGAATGCAGTTGAACTCTTTGAACTCCTGCTAAGTACTGATGAGAAACCAAATAGTGTGACCTTTGTAGCTGTTCTTGCTGCATGCAGTCATGCTGGGATGGTTGACAAAGCGATCAGAATCCTTCATACAATGAAAAAGGACCACGACATTGAGCCGCTGGTTGATCACTATACATGTGTAATTGACTCTCTTGGCCGTGCTGGTCGCCTTGTTGAAGCTGAAGAACTAGTAGACAAGATGCCATACACAGATGATCCTATCCTGTGGGAAGTTTTGCTTAGTGCTTGTGCGGTACATGGAAATGCTAATCTTGGGAGACATGCTGCAGAACATCTTTTTCAGATTGATCCCTCAAATTCATCACCGTATGTACTTTTGTCCAACATATATGCTTCTTTAGGTAGATGGGATGATGCATCTGCTATCAGGGCATTGATGAGTGATCGAGGGGTAAAGAAGAATCGTGGGTATAGTTGGATAGACAATAAGAACGGAGTTCGTGCCTTCATGGTTGATGATGATCAGCGGGTGATTGAATCTGATGGAAAAAGCGTACATTTTGGTTGAAATGAATTGACCTGAAACTGATAATCATGATTAATGATGATCAGCGGGTGATTGAATCTGATGAAAAAAGCGTACATTTTGGTTGAAATGAATTGACCTGAAACTGATAAGTCTTTAGGTGCATCTCATCATGATAGAAGAAGAGATGCTTTCTGCAGTGCTGTCAAACTTGTGGCAAGTTCCAAGGACAGTCGGAAAATGTCCACTGCGGTGAATGCTAGTTCTACTTGTTAGTTTGGTATACTGACTTTCTAACAACAATCATACTCCAATACAAAGGAGATGAAACGTCACAGTCGTAATAAAACTTACCCCTCACATGAGCGCAGAATAGCATTGATCTGAACTCAGAGTTTGCTTGGATATCATGGTTGATTTAATTGGAGTTTAAAGAGAAACTATTTGTAATTGTAATGGAGAAGTCAAAGGATCTTGCAGTGTTGTGTAACCTGATTTGTTAAATATGACAATTTAATAATAATAATAAAAATAATAAGTGTTGATTAAGAAAAAAATTTATAGATTTTTTTAAAATTTTTTTTAGGAATTGTTTAGAATTTAAATTGAATTAGTATGATATTTTTAAGGGGATAAATCTATTACACTTTTAGAGAATCTTGTTTAGAATATCAGTTAAGATGAGATTTAATTGAATTAATTAAAATAAGTTTAATATATGAAATCTAAGTTTTCTCCCCACTTCCTATTTTCTCTCGTGTCCTACTTCCCGATCCACCGTCGCCACTTTCGACGCCTGCTTAGATTCGCTCCCGTCACAAGCGCAAGCCTTTGTAGCCGGCCCCTTTTCAGCCAAGAGCAATAATCTGTCAACCCTCCAGCTCGGCGATGTCATCTCCTCTCCCTTGTGTTGTCATGCCATCATCGTTCTACCTTTTCTCCCTTGTGTCATCGCCCTCGCTCTCCTACACATTAACGCATCTCCGCCATCCACCAACCACTACAAGTAGCTCTACAGCCCATTTCGCTTGCGGGCCACACCGGCCACTTACCCTTCCAACTTGCCATCTCAGTTGCCGCGAGCAGTGATCAACCACCGTGAGCAACCGACAGCCACATCAAGCAGAATTAGGTGTCACTAAGGTGGTTGGAGCCTTCAGCGCCACTATTAGTTGTTATCGCTTATAGCCATTATGACCCTGCACCAGATAAGAAAAGAGAAGGTAACGGCTCTCAATGAAATTGAGGTTAAATAGGCTAATGGTTTAGATTAATTAATAATTTGATTAACTAGTTGTTTAATTTAGTAAATAAATAAATTAACTAGAACCAATAATTAGATTGGTTAATTAAGCTTAATTAGATGAGTGATCCTGTGCTAACTAATCGGTTTAATGATTAAGTTAGTATTTCAATAATTAAATAGTTCAATTAATTGGTTATATAGATTAACCTATAGATATATATATTTGATGCGGATAGTGCTTGGGGGCATAGAAGGAATAAGGTGGAAGAGGAAGAGCAGTTTGGTCTTTCGGGCTTGAGTAGGTTTTGTTGTAAAAGGATGCACTGTTCACCAACGTAATGAGAGGGGGAGTTTTCACCGCCGCCAGGGAGAAACCGAGGGGGAGTTTTCACCGCCGCCAGGGAGAAACCGAGGGGGGGCTGCCAACCTTCTTCCTCCTCCCTCGCCGGCGCCGGAGCCGGTCACCGGTTGCTCCTCTCTTCTACCCCTTGCTCTCCGGTCTCCACTACAGTCGCCGTAGCTCTCCTCTTCCTCTCCTCCACCCCTTTCCTCCGGTCTCACGCCATCGACGCCTCCTAGGAGAGGGCGTCTTCACCGCTGCCAGGGAGTCCGAGCTCCGCCGTCGCGTACGGCGTCCAGCGCCGCCTCGTCCGATGTCGCCTCCTCCAGCAGCAGCCGGCGTCTCCAGCCGCCACGACCGCCTCCAGCGATTGCCACAGCCGCCGGCGGTGTCTCCAGCAACCGCCGACACCTCCGCCACTGTCGCTGGCACTTCCCGTGGCTGGTGTCGGCGGTTACAATGAATACCACCTCCAGATCACTGCCGCAGCCACCTCCGGCGTCCGGCGCCGCCGCTCTCGGGACTGCCTCCTCCGGTCTACAGTGGCTGCCGTCACTCTTTCCGGCGCCTGCCGCTACCTACAGCGGTTGCCGCCACTTCCCGCTGCTACTGCCGTCGTCACCATCCCGATCAGCTATTGTTACCATCCGAGCAGCTGTCGTCGCCCTCCGAGCAGCCGTCGCCCGAGGGCTCAAGTATCGTACTATGCTTATATTCCGGCCTGCGAGCCGAGAGAGTGCCCGACCTTCGTGCCGTTGTATCCCGGTCTGCGAGCCGGTAGAGTGTTCGGTCTTTGTGCCGTTGTTGCATTCCGGCCTGCGAGCTGAGGTTGTAGTCGGGCAGTGTATCACCCTGCGGATCCACATCGCATCCGGTTTCGAGCCACCGGAGCCAGTTACTCACCGGGCAGGTATTTATCTACTATCTAGAGTCGAGCGACGACTTGATCAGCTCACTTATCCATCCGAGGGTGCCCCCCCGAGGCCAGGGTACGTTCCTGTACTCATATCTCATTTACGTCATTATTCTACTAGTCATTTATTCGACTGCTTATATATTTGTGGGATTCGCCTCGAGCACCGAGGTACCAGAAACCGGGGCAACCCGGTCGATGGCTACAGGTATTGTTGACCCGAGGATTCCGGGCGACTTGGTCAACACAGGAGACAGATCACCATGCGGGTCATGGGGATGTGGTCAACCTTCCAGACATATCACACCGGCAGGTTCGTCTTCTCAGCTTCCCGACATGATCAATATTGATTAAGAAATCGGTTGATGCTACTACTAGACTTGTAGTAGAATTTAGTTACACTTTGTATTCTCTGTTGTAGAGTTCTGATTTGAAATAGACTTTTAAACGTGAAGATATTTAGCATGGTCTACATATCAAGTGGGCATTTCATTTTATGATTTCTTAGGTTATTGATCTTAGTGTATGAGTAATGGATTTGCTCAGTAATTTTATTACCTTGACTCTATTCTTATCTTGCTTTAGCTTGATTCTTAATTGTTTAAATTTAGAGTTGATCTACTTGATGTCTATTTTGACCAATATACCACGGATGGTCAAGCCACTAGTCAATGAATCTGTTGATATTCATTACGTCTAGGAGATTGTTGGGGAAGATAAAGAAAGGACCTCCATCCGTGGGGGCCACCAATGAGGTGTCGATGATGTTGATAAAGTCACCATGACCCGAAGGAATATGAGACCATCGAAGATGCCTATGGAGCTATAGAAGGTCGTCACCGAGTGTTGAAAGGAGAACTAAGTCGTCTGGAGAGCTTATAGGAAGAAGTAGAAGAGCGTAAGAGATGGTTGGAATGGAGGCTGGGGGGGCCCCGACTCGTCCACTCCGATGCTTAAGTCAGTCTTCCATGGGGAAGATGAATATGGACAGTAATAAATGCGTGTAAAAGTATACGTATACCTTGGCCGGGGCATTTTTGTTGCATGGAGTGGAATGTGCATTAGGGCATCTGAACGGCGGGGTCGCTCGGAGATAAACTGTGTATTTGATCGAGGAGTTGGATTCAAGTTGATGGAACCAAATAGAATATTGGGTATTGATCGACAGACCAATATGTAGTGTTGAGTCTGCAAGGCAGCGGAGCTGATTAGAGATATCCTAGATCCGACAATCAGACATACACTCGATCAATGTGGTCAGAGATGACTATGAGGGCTTAGAGGTCAATAACTTTGGAGACAGAGCATGGCTGGGACACAAGAAAGGAGACATCATCAAGATCTGTGCTGAAGGCAACAATTATGGCAATTGGATCTACACTGGAGGTAGCCATGACAATCATGATAACAAGGGGTCAAAAGCCTGATTGGCGACGACTTTGGGACTATGGCTAGCTATGGACGGTGACGACGCTGGCTACAGACGAGAACGACACTGGGGTTGCGGACTACGATAGCGCTGGCATAGGTGATGGAGGAGGACGACGACGGCGATGGCGGTAACGGGACTAGCTGCAAATGGTAATGGCGTTGGGGCTGTGGCTGGCTTTGGATGACAAAGAAGGGAAATGACATCGGCAGTGGCGGCGTTGGCGACTAGGAAGGGCCCCTTATTGAGCAGCCATGGCGGTGTGAAGAGTGGGCTCCTCTTATGGGTTGCCCCTCACGCTAAGTGGTGTCAGGAGCCTTTGTGAGGGAGAGCCCCTCCTTAATGAGAGGGAGCATTGGACAAATAAAAGGGAGAGGGAGCATGGAAAGAGGGAGAGAGAAAGACCGTGAGAGGGAGGAAGAGGAGGCAGCAAATGCAGCGTGTTTGGTAGTGAAAGAGGAGAGGGGATTGTTGAGGTGACAAGAGGAAGAAGAGGTCTAGCCTAACTACTGAGGGCACAGACAGCAAGGAAGAAGGAGCTCCTCTTTAGTGACGGCATGCGTGAGGAGGAAATGGGGGAGATCGCATGAGTCCCTTTCCTTCTGTCCATCTCAACCCTAAAAAGAGAGGATAATAAGGAAAAGACCAAAAACCCTTTTTGCCTCATGGCTTACTTATATTTCTATATTACAAGTCTCCCCTTTAAGTCTTGTTGAAGGAGACATGAGTTTGATTGACTGGACTATTATGTTGTGGCGGTAATGTCCCTTGACTGAATTGAAAATGAGATCTCTACGCTTGTCGTAAGGGTGCATCCTTCAACTAAGGAGTCAGGTATGAGATCTCTGTGCCTATAGTAAGGCGAATCGCTAGCGTGGAGCTAGTGGCTCTAAGCTTGTCAGAAGGCTAATGATTTTTGATTGAGGAGTTGGGAGATAGTTAGTGATGTTAGTGCAGTTTATACTAACGGTCTAACTCAGGTTTTGATGAATGATAAGTGAGTTAAGTTAGGTATTTTGTGATCTAATTGCGTTACTAAGTGTGCAGGGATTGATGAATCTGAAGGACCGGACATCAGACTAAAATCTAGCTAGGTTTGCGGGACCAGATAACTAGTACGAAGTCTAGATAGGTCAACGAGTCGACTGGATATCTAGCAGAAAGTTCGGTTGGGTCTGTGGGATTGGGCAACCAGCAAAAGTCTAGTTGGGTCTGCGGATTGAACAATTGGCATAAAGACCTAGTGGCTCAAGAAGCAAGTCAACAGCAAGCTGGTAAGTTTAGTCGCTAGAGGAGAGTGACTAAGTGAGAACGCGTCCCGGGTTGAGGGACAGTAGGCGTTGATCCAGTTTAGGTTCATTTTGGATCCCTAAATTGAGACCTTAATTAGTTCCTGGTCCTGGGAGGATAGGAACTAATTACTACTCTTTATTACAACTGTGCTAACTTTGTTTTGCAAGGTAGATGCTTTAGTTTTCGACTAGCACATTTTATAGGAAAAGAGGAGTACAAAAGCCTTCGGATGAACAATACCTAAAGGCGCCTTCAAGCATTGGAAAGCACCTTCAAATTGTTCATGGAAGGCACCTTCAATGGCTATGGAAGGTGCCTTCCAGAGGATAAAAGTTGACCAATTTAACGATAAGCTTCAGCAAGTTCTAGGATCAAATTTGACCCATTGGAGGCGCTTTCAACGCTTATGGAAGGTGCTTTCCATACCCTATTTAAGGCAGTCTCGATCAAGCTTCATTCAATAACTCATATACGAGCTACTACGTGTCAATTCGAGGTTCTGACTGCTCTGACTTCCTACTGTGACTCTGCTGTGAAGCTGCTACGCCCGACAAAGTGTAGTGAAAATAAGATCCTTAAGGTCAAGTCAAGACTAAAACTCATTTCCAAATGATACTTAGCTTATATCATGCTACCCAAGATAGAGAAAAGAGGTACATTAAGTATACTACTAGCATTATTTGAACATCATGAATCTAGATAATGAACGTGCTAACATTTAATCTTGAAGAAAAGAAAGCATATAAGTGAAGTTTTGATGTTTTCAAGATGTATGCCACAATATTTCAAAGGGCAGTCAAGTGACTATCAAAACAAACAATCAAAGCAAGACAATCGAAATAAAATGCAAAGCAAAAACTAAACATGCAGAAAATAAGAAAACAAGTAAAAACTGAAAACTAGAATGCAAAAAGAAATCAGGTTTGACACCCCCCCCAGACTCAAACTTTTCATCGTCCCGATGAAATTAATATGGTGGAGGTGGAGGTGGAGGGGGACGAGGAAAAGAGTGCCTACAACGTGGTTGGCCATTGGAAAAACTAGGGAAACCTGGAGTTTCACTCAGGATTATATGATACTCAAACAAAGCATCTACTTGTTGACTAGTGACACTTATGCTTTGCATAAAATCCCTCATTCTAACTTGATCCGTATCATAATCCTAGACAAATTCGGCCACCTGACCCTGAAAGTACCTTGTGAACTAAAAGTGCTCTTGTACTTCTCTAAACTAATTATCCGATAAAGAGAAGCGACCTTCCAACATTCTTCATTGGGCATCATACTTCTCGTGAAGCGATTCTAGAGAAGTACGAAAATCAGAAAAGTCAAATCTGGAGGGACCCGTACCATAGGCAAAAGAATGCCTAGCAGAATCTGGATGTCCGGAAGGCTGCGGGTATCCAGATGTCGAGGACTCAATGTGTGGCTCTGTGTCTCTGGATATGGAGGGGACATTCTCGGGGTCTACATCGGTGATTACCCATTTAGCTGGGTTATGAATGGAAGTTCGTTCGGGACAAGGAAGAGGTAGAGGAAAACCATTCCTTCTAGGAAATGCAAAACCGTTCTCATCCCGAATAATCATTTTCATGACAAGACATGCATCCATATTGATCATATCATTGCCATGAACAACCTCCAACCCATCTAAATCAAGTTCCAAATTAACTACAACTTGAGTAATCAACCCACCAAGAACTATTGATCCTGAGGACGCCCTCGCAGTTCTCACTAAGGTTTGTAAGAAATGAAAACTGGAATCAAAATCAACCTTATGTAGCATAGCCCATAGAGAATAAAGCTCTACTTTTTTGATGACTCCATCACTTTCCCCCCAATCAAAAATTGTTTTGCTCATGATTCTATGTAGATATCTAAAAATAGGGTTTTGCATGTGAGAAGCCTTGGCTCTAGAGGGCTCATAAGGGTGATCTAATCCGGTGATCGAATTCTAAAAATGATTCCAATTAAACCTAGAATCAAACCTTCGAGAGCTACTGCAAGACAATCCAAAACAAGTGTTAAAATCACTAAATGTCCATTGAAAGTCTTGATTCATCAACCTAAAAGTTATCTTACCAACAAAATCATCTTCATTGGCAAAATGGACATCTAGAGAGCTTAAAAACTCCAAAACAAGTTGAGGATAAGTTGGTAGATGTGAGTACAATATATCACTCCAATCTAGGAACCCTATCATCCAATCTACATCATCCCTAATTCCTACCATGTCAAGGACAGTTGGGTCCACATATCTTGTACACACAATCTTTCTATTGACAAGAATTACAAATCTAGTTATATGATCATCATTTTTAAATACAGTATTGAATTCATTGTCGTTACCTTTGTCGCGTGATGTCCTCTTTCCTTTGCCTTTGACCGGTTGCTTCCCTTTATCCTTACTTGGCTCCTTCCCTTTGTCTCCACTTGATCCACCACCTCCCTTGAGTAGTTTCTTCAAAAGGTTGGACATAATGTCTAATTTGAGTGGGATGGGTACTATTTATGGTTGGAGGAACTAGATCTTGAGGCAATAGGTTTCAAAGAACAAGATCTTTGGTTAAGGAAATGGATATCTTAGATCTAGGAGAAGAGGAGAATCTAGATCTAGGTGAAGTTTGTAGAGAAAGAAAAGTTTTAGACCTAGATCTGAGAAGGTTTGAGAGAAGGGTTGAAGAAGAGAGGGGAGGGGTTTTGGAGAGAAAAGGGTGTTAAGATGAAGAGGGTGTGTGGGGGACACGGCCTGGATCTGGCCATGTATAGGAGACACGGTCTGACAAAAATTCCCACACGGGCCGTGTAGATCTACACGACCCCTCCCCTCTCCTTCTCGGGTTGAGTCACACGGTCGTGCCAATTGGCACGACCTTCTCCTTCTTCCTCACTGGTATCCATGTACGGCCATGTCTGGGACACGACCCCAACAACCTCCTCTGGAATCAGCACACGGCCGTGTTAGATGACATGGCCAGTGCAGGCTTTTGCACTGGTTCCTTCACATGGGCATGTGTGAGACACGGTCGAGAAGCTTTCCTCCTATGGATTCTTCACACGGCCGTGTCTAGGACACGACCAAGAAATTCTCCTCCTCTGGAGACTTCACACGGCCATGTCATGTAGACACGACCCAACCATCTCCCTTCTCTGCACCTTAAGCCTGGCCATGTTCAGCACACGGCCATGCTCTGTTTTGCTCCAATTGATGCTTCTCCTCCTTTCTAGCTCTCCCAATACTTCCATGCCCATGAAGAAGTCATAGCCAGCTCATGGAAGCGAAATTTCAACCTGAAAACAAAACAAAAAGCAAGTAAAAACACTACTAATGAACAATAGAGACATGGAATGAAACTAACTAAAAGGTTAATCCGGAGGGCGAGGTTCAGAAAAATACAACCTTTGTTTCTCCTCCAATTTCATACCGTGCACATATTCCTTCAACCGTTGGCCATTTACCTTAATCGATCCAAGATCTTTATTCCAAATATCTACTACTCCAAAAGGATAAACCTTTTTAACCTCGAATGGACTAGTCCACCTTGACTTAAGCTTTCCTGGAAAAAGCTTTAGCCTTGAATTAAATAATAAAACTAGATCTCCTTCCTTGAAACTTTTGCGGAGAATGTGTTGATCATGCCATTTCTTTGTCCTTTCCTTATAAGATCTAGCATGTTCATAAACATCCAATCTCAATTCATCAAGCTCAATTAACTGAAGCTTCCTTTTCTCACCTACTTCCTTGAGATTCATGTTTAGATTTGTAATTGCCCAATAAGCTTTATGTTCTAATTCTACTTGAAGATGACAAGGTTTTCTATAAACTAGCCAAAATGGAGTCATCCCAATAGGAGTCTTGTAGGCAGTACGGTACGCCCATAGGGCATCATCTAGCTTCAATTACCAGTCCTTACGTGAAATAGATACTGTTTTATCTAGTTTGGCTTTAATTTCACGATTAGAGATTTCAGCTTGCCCATTAGTTTGTGGATGATATGGCGTTGCTACTTTGTGGCTCACTCCATATTTTCTAATTAAATTCTCAAACTGTCTTTCTATAAAGTGTGATCCACCATCACTAATGACTACCTTAGGCACACCAAACCTTGGAAAATTTATGCTTCTAAACAATTTGATGACCGTTCTCACATCACTTGTAGGAGAGGCTATAGCTTCTACCCATTTGGATACGTAATCCACTGCTACAAGGATAAACCTATTCCTATATGAAAGTGGAAATGCCCCCATGAAGTCTATTCCCCATACATCAAATAATTCTACCTCAAGTATGTAATTCAATGGCGTTTCATTCCTCCTAGTAATATTTCCAGTCCTCTGACATTGATCACATGATTGTACAAATCTCTTAGCATCTTTGAATAGAGTTGACCAATAAAAACCTGCTTGAAGGATTTTTGCTACTGTCTTAGAACTCCCCAAATGTCCTCCATAAGAAGAAGAATGACAATGAAATAGGATATCCTTGACTTCTTCCTCAGGTATACATCTTCGATAAATCACATCATTGCATTTCCTATAGAGAAGGGGTTCGTCCCAAATATAATTCTTCACATCTGAAAAAACTTTTTCCTTTGTTAATTGGAGAAATTTGGGGGTAAGACTCCACTCGCCAGGAAATTTACAAAATCTACATACCATGGTATTTTAACGCTCGATAAGGCTAGAAGGTGCTCATCAGGAAAAATATCATCAATAGGTAAGTCAAAATCCTCATCCTTTTCTTTATTTTGCCATACTCTGGATAAATGGTCAGCCACTACGTTCTCTGCTCCTTTCTTATCTCTGATCTCGAGGTTGAACTCTTGAAGCAATAAAATCCATCTGATAAGCCGAGGTTTAGCATCTTTCTTGCTTAGTAAATATCGGATGGCTACATGATCAGTATAAACTATTACCTTTGAACTCGCTAGATATGATCTAAACTTATCAAATACAAATACTACGGCTAGGAGTTCTTTTTCGGTAGTGGAGACTTGAGCTGCATCAAGTGTTTTACTTGCATAATGGATAGCATGTAGAATCTTATTTTTTCTTTGTCCTAAAACTGCCCCTACTGCGAAGTCACTTGCATCACATATTATCTCAAATGGAAGATTCCAATCCGGGACTTGAATTATCGGGGCTGAAGTAAGGGCACTTTTAATTTTACTAAAAGCCTCCATGCAGTCTTTGTCAAAATAAAATTCAACATCCTTGATTAGCAAATTTGTTAAAGGCTTAGCAATTTTTGAAAAGTCCTTGATAAAACGCCTATAGAATCCGGCATGCCCCAAGAAACTTCTCACTCCTTTAACATTAATTGGTGGGGGTAATTTTTCTATTACTACTACTTTTGCTTGATCCACTTCAATCCCACGTTCTGATATTTTGTGCCCCAGAACAATTCCTTCTCTAACCATGAAATGACATTTCTCCCAGTTTAACACTAAATTCGTCTTTTCACATCTTTGAAGAATTGTAGAGAGATTAGACAAACAAGTGTCAAAGTCATTCCCATATACTGAGAAATCATCCATGAATACCTCCATAATTTTCTCTATTAAATCTAAAAAAATTACCATCATACATCTCTGGAAAGTGACTGGAGCATTACAAAGCCCAAATGGCATACGACGATAAGCAAAAGTGCCATAAGGGCATATGAAAGTAGTCTTCTCTTGATCTTGAGGATGAATTGGAATTTGAAAAAAATCCTGAATATCCATCCAAATAGCAAAAATAAGAGTGCTTAGCCAATCTCTCAAGCATTTCATCAATAAAAGGTAAGGGAAAATGATCCTTTCTCGTTTCTTTATTCAACTTTCGATAATCAATACACATTCGCCACCCCGTTACTGTTCATGTTGAATCAGTTTATTATCCTCATTTTTGATAATAGTCATTCCCCCTTTCTTTGGGACTACATGCACTGGACTCACCCATTCACTGTCTGAAATTGGATAAATGATCTCGACATCAAGAAGTTTGAGCACCTCCTTCTTTACTACCTCTTTCAAATTTGGGTTTAACCTCCTCTGATGCTCAATTGAATTTTTATAACCCTCCTCAAGTAAAATCCTATGCATGCAAAGGGAAGGACTAATCCCTTTTATATCATCAATAGTGTATCCAATTGCTTTTCTGTGCAGCTTCAACTCTTCAACCAACCTCCGTGTTTCAGACTCAGTTAAACTAGCATTGATTATAATTGGATAAGTGGAATTTGGTCCGAGGAATTCATATTTTAGAGTTGATGGCAATGGCTTAAGTTCAGGTTGAGGCGGTACTATTTCTGGCACAGTTAGCTCTTGCTCTATCAACTTAATCTCTTCTTCTTGGGATCCTTTCTCCAAATCTTCTTCATCCTCTAGAAAAGTATCATCCCCTTTCTTCTCTTCCATTGAGACTGCCTCTTCATCGAATATTTTTAAAAGAGACTTATAACACCAAGGAGATAATACTCGAAGATCGTTCTGATTCAGAGTAATTCCTTTCTCCCCGTTTTCCTTTTCTTCCACTGTATTAGCCGTTAGAGTTATGTTGTTTTATCCTGACCAATCATTAAAATTTGATGCAATCCTGCAAATTATCCCATTTGCTTCCTCTAAGTTTTCTTAAAAAAGGATCCTCTAGAGGCTATATCTAGTTGACTCTTATTTGAGAGCGAAAGCCCTCATAGAATAAGTGCATAATCAACCATCCCTCAATACCGTGATGTGGACATAACCGTAGAAGAGATGAATATCTCTCCCAGGCTAAAATTCAAGATTTGACTCCTCAAATAAGTAGTCTTCTGGGGGGGGGGGGGGGGGGAATACTTGCCCAACAATCTTTGCTCTAACTCATCCCAGGTTTTGATACTTTGAGATTTCAGGGAATTATACCATCTCTTTGCAACACCATTCAGACCAAAAGGGAAAACCAGTAGCTGTATAACATCAGATGAAACATCCTCGTATTTCAAAGTATAACAGTATCTATAGAATTCCATGAGATGTAAGTAAGGGTCCTCAATCTCTAGGCCCCCAAACTGAACTTTCTGAACCATTGAGATGAAGGAAGGTTTAAACATAAAATTTCTTGCTTGAATTTCAAGGTAAACAACTGGTCCTAATCCCTTGGCAGACCTTGGGGCTCCATAATCTCCTAATGACCTGAAAACCATTTTTGGTGCGTAAAAGAAAAGAGGAACAGGAGATACAAGTTACAGTTACCGAATTTAGAAAGAATTATGAAGATGTAGTAAGGTATACAAGAAAGAATTGTGAAAATAAAATTCTAACAATTAGTTACAACTATGCAAGTGGAAAAGAAAAGTTATGTCTAGTCTAATTCAATTGATAATTCCTAATGTTATAGAGCAGTCCCCGGCAACGGCGCCAAAAACTTGTTAACCTCCACAAGTGTACGGAAATATCGTAAGTAATATAAAAGATTATCGTATCCACAGAGACTAGAATAAGCACTAAGAATGTCTCAAAGCGAATTAGCTAGACAACAAATAAATGGATTGACAAAGTCTAAGTGTAACTATAAAAAGTAACAAAGAAATAAAAGAATAGGAAACAAGGAATAGGGCAATGATAAGGGATATTCTAGGAGTTTTGGTTTCTTTTTAAGGTTCTTCAATGTAAATGATCTAACAAATCCTTTTTCTCAATTGTCCATCATTTGTAAAAGGTTGTCGGTTCTCTCTTGCAATAGAGAACCGACCTAGGACTGAAATCCATACCTAGATTGATCAATTAGGAATGAATCTATGTCATCCTTACACGGGCTTGCCTGTCACGTGCGTCCCTCAGAAAATCAACATAGGAATCCATCACTCATCAACCCATCAAGATATAAAGATTAATTCAATCTATCTATCCTACCTTCTTGAAATACCTAATTTCCCTTTCAAGATTACCCCTCAACCGTCCTTACATGGGCATGTTCCTGTCACGAAGATCCCTCGAAAAATCGAATGAGGAGCAATCTATACAAGATCCATAAGATATTTAAACATTCAATCAAGCATAGTAATTAAGCCCTAATCACAACAATCCACACAAGAAAGAATAGATACAAAATAGGGCAAAACCATAGAAATAGGAAATTGGCATATTCACAAGAGTTTTAATCAAGATTTTCTTACAAATACTCCCTCCATCCTAGAACAAGAGATCTACTCCACAAATCGAAGAAAGAATCCGAAAGAAACAAAGATTACAAGCATTTCTAATCCCTCAAATCCAAGAAAGGAGAGAAAGAAAACTTATCTACGGAGAAGAATGATCTTCGAATCCAATCCTTCGATCTTGGAGTCGAATCGGTGAAGATCTTCCCTTAGATCGCCCAGAAATCCACCCAAGAATGGAAGGAATCGCCCAAATCTTCGTTTCTCCCAAAGGGGAGAAGATCCCCTTTCAAATCAAGGAGGAAGGCTTATATAGAGGTGAGGTTTGGGCGCCACACGACCCCGAGGCACGGCCGTGTGAGGTTCACACGGCTTGCCTCACTTCCCTCTCTGCACAACTCACACGGCTGTGTGTGAGACACGGCCGTGACACACCCTGCATCAGCTACCTTCTCACGGTCGTGTAGATCTACACGGCCTGGGCAGTCTCTGGCACTGGAGATCTCGCACGACCGTGTAGTGTACACGGCCAAGCCCTTCATGGTCTCTGGAAACCTCACACGGCCGTGTAGATCTACACAGCCATGTAAGTCTTCAACACTGGAATGCTAGTATGACCATGTACCGCACACAGCCTGCTCCTGCTGGCTCCATATCTTGACATGGCCATGTGAGGTTCACATGGATGTGGCAACTTCCTTCTCTGTTTCAACCACATGTCCATAAATCTCCACATAGCCAGGGCAACCCCCCATGACACAGCCGTGTGAGGTTAAGGAATGATGCCTTCCTCCTTTGCTCTGCTTGCAGATTTGGCCTTGAACATGAAATCTTCATCAAATTTGACTCCTGTGTACAAAAAATGCACAAAAGTAGATCTCCGAACAAAAAGAGTAAATATGCTAAAAGGAAAGCTGGAAGTACAAAAATATGTAGACAAAACATGTATAAAGTATGTGAATGTGCATCAAAACATGCTAACAAGTGTATACAATCTACACACATCAGTGTAGTCTTGAGGTTGAGTTTGGTGACTAACCTAGTGCTTGCCACATTGGTACAACTTCCCAATAATCTCTTTGGCTTGAATAAGGCAGCAGGTATGAAAAATATTTTATGTTTGGTCCTCCTCATGCTCCTTGGCTTGGCTTCCCAATAATCTCCTAACCACCAAGAGATCTCCATCTTGCACATGGGATGCTCCATCATTTTCCTCATCGCTTGAGGAAGAGGAATGAGATGTAATTTCTTCACTAGATATACTCCCATTATCCCTCACTACCATAGTCTTCTTATTCAGGCATTTGGATGCAATATGACTTTTCTCAAACACCTAAAACACTTGATATCCCGACTCATAGAAGTGGAAGAAGAGGTAGTAGGAGTAGGCTTCTTGGTGCTTGCTGCCTCCTTAGAATTTGAAGAAGAACCTGTTAGGTGCTACTTGGAATTCCATTCTATTTCCCCTAAACAAAAATTTGTACAAGCACATAACTTTTCCTAGCAACCCATGTGCTTTTTATAAGTTAAACTTGGATTGCAAACGAAACATGACATTATTAATCCAAGTTCATCCCATGTGATCTTCAGAAGTTAAACTTGGATTATAAATGAAACTTAACATTATTAATCCAAGTTCAACCCATGTGTTCATCAGAAGTTAAACCATATTACAGAAGTTGATTAAATATCTATTTCAAGGATTGGCGCCCAGGTCGTTGGCGAGGCACTCGACCTTCTTGGTTATGGGATCATCCACCACTTCCTAGACAAAGCCTTTCAAAGAAATTGAATATTTAAACTCCTCACTGTAAACCCTAGGTTTAACTAAAGAGACCTCAATCGAAGCACAAAATTGAAACACAAAATCGCTAGTCTCTTGTGTTGGTATTTTAGGATCCATACAAAGAAAAACTAAACTAGTTTTGCTGCGGAAACAATTAACTAGTTATACCTTTCTTTGTAGCTTAAAGACCTCTTGATCTTCTGGCGTATTCCTCTCCTCATCTTGGACATCATGTGGGCGACGATCTTCCAAGACAACACCACCCGAACCACTTCTATGACTCCAAGACTTTCGGCCACCAAGGGATGCTAGAATAGGGAGCCTCCTTCTCTTCTTCTTCTTCTTCTTCTTCTTCTCCAAGAAACCGGCCACAAGGAGGTGAAGCCTTGATGTGCCATCGGCCTTAAGGGAAGAAAGCAAAGGGAGAAGAGGAGAAAGGGGGCCAACCACCAAGGAAAATAGAAGAGGGGACTTTAGGTTGTGTTTTTTACCAGAAGGCACCATCTACCTCTCTTTTATAATCCTTGGTGAATGCTAAAAGGGAAAGTTTTAAACATAATTAAAACTTCCTTTTAATTCCAATCATGGCCGGCCATAGCTTGGGCAACAAAAAAGGAAACACTTTAAAATTAAAATCTCTCTTTTAAATCCCTTTGTGGATAGCTATAAAAGGAAAGATTTTCAAATTAAAATTTCTCTTTTAAATCCCTTTGTGGATGGCTATAAAAGGAAAGTTTTAAAATTAAAATATCTCTTTTAAACAATTATAGATGACTACAAAAAAGGAAAGATTTTAAAATTAAAATATCTCTTTTCAATCCCTTTGCAGATGGATATAAAAGAAAAGTTTTAAAAATTAAAATCACTCTTAAATTCCTTGTGGGATAGCTATAAAAGGAAAGATTCTTACAATTAAAATCTCTTTTAAATCCCTTGGAGGAAGGCTATAAAAGGAAAGATTTTTAAAAAAATTAAAACTCTCTTTTTTAATTCCTTGTGGCCGACCCCTTGCTTGGGCACCAAGCAAGGATGTGGCCGGCCCATTACATGGGTAAGAAGTGGACTTGGGTGGATGCGAGACTTTATTCATAGAGGCTACAACAGGGACCTAGAGGAGGAATTAGCTTTAGCCTCCTTATGAGCTTGAGTTTCCTGTGTTCGACCCAAACACTCAACTCAAATTCATCAATAATAACTCATACCACTAAAGAGTTATTATTGAACTACCGCACCAATCCCATATTACATTATGGGCTCCTTCTTATCATGAGTGCGTTAATCTCCCTGTGTTTAAGACATCGAATGTCCATTAATTAAATGAGTTACTGACAACTTACTTAATTAACATATAACTCCATGAGTAATACCACTCAACTTCATTGTCATGTCGGACTAAGTCCACCTGTAGGGTTTACATGACAATCCTTATGAGCTCCTTAAGGAGACATTATCAACCTAGATAACTAGGACACAGTTTCTTTCTATAATCAACAACACACCATATAAATAATATTATTTCCCAACTTATCGGACCTATTGATTTAACGAATAAATCTCACCTATTGATAAATCAAAGAAATAAATACTAAGTATATGTGCTTGTTATTATATCAGGATTAAGAGTACGTACATCCATAATAATAGAGGTTATGTTCTTTTATGCAGTCAGTATAAAAGGAACAACCTCAAATGGTCCTGCTCAATATACACATAGTGTACTAGTGTAATTTTATAGTCAAGATAAACTAGTACCAAATTACACTACAACCATTCCAATGGTTTATCCCAATCCATCCTGGTTGTGAGCTACTATTTATAATTTATAGGGAACTGATAACATGATCTTCTGTGTGACACCACACACCATGTTATCTGCAATATAAATTAAATGGACAACTGCATTTTACTAAATGCAGACATTTGACCAATGTGATTCTCATTTCAAAATAAATGTTCATACAAAAATCTAGGCTTTTAGTATACATCCTAACAATCTCCCACTTATACTAAAAGAGTATGCTTCCATATATGTTGTCATACATCTGTTTCCCATCCCCTCAACATACCCATCAAAAGCTCTCGCCTGAAGGGCTTAAGTGAAAGGATCCAGGTTATCTGCTGATGCAATCTTGGTAACAACAACTTCTCCTCGTTTTACGATGTATTGTATTAGGTGGTACTTGCGCTCAATGGGTTTACTTGCCTTATGGGCTTGTTGTTCCTTCGAGTTTGCTACTGCACCACTATTGTCACAATAAATTATGATAATTTTGGGTAAACCAGGAATCACATCTAAGTCCATCAAGAAGTTTCTGAGCCATACAACTTCTTTGGTTGCCTCCGAGGCTGCCACATACTCAGCTTTCATGGTAGAGTCCGAAACGTATTTCCATTTAACACTCCTCCATGCTATGACTCCACCTCCCAAAAGTAAATACATACCCCGAGGTCGACTTACTATTGTCTCTATCTGATTGAAAGTCAGAATCCATGTAACCCACAGGGAGCAAATCATCTGCCTGATAAATCTGCATATAATCTCTAGTCCTTCTCATGTACTTTAATATATGTTTTACAATAGTCCAATGTCCCTATCCTAGATTACTTTGATACTTGCTAACCATGCCCACGATAAAACAGATATCCAATCTCATACATAGCATTGCATACATTAGGCTTCCTACAGCCGAAGCATAAGGAACTGCCTTCATGTCCTCTATCTCCTTTGATGTTTTAGGACACATCCATGCCGAAAAGGTAGAAAAAACCTTTCTTGGAGTTTTGCACGCTAAAACGAGCTAGGATAGTATTGATGTATGAAACTTGGGATAAGCACAACATTCTTTTCTTGCGATCCGTTATTACTTTGATCCCAAGAATATGTCCAGATTCTCCCAAATCCTTCATATCAAACGGCTTGGACAACCATACCCTTACGTCTGACAACACTTTGACATTGTTGCCAATGAGCAAAATGTCATCTACGTATAGTACAAGAAATACTACCACGTTTTCGTCACTCTTCTTGTATACACAAGACTCATCCGGAAATTGAATAAATCCATAAGATTAAACTGGATGTTCCAAGATCTCGAAGCTTGCTTCAGTCCATAGATAGACCGATGCTGCATCTTTATCTTGGAGTGCTTTATCATATGTCCAAGGATCAGGTTCATGTTCACCAGGGATCAAGTCTGAAGATTCTCCCAAAAACATGAATTTATCAGGTTGCCTAACAGCCCTCCCACTACGACAAGGCATTACTTGTAATTGTGCATCATTTGTGACACGTGTTGCAGTTTCTTGTGGTATCTCATCTTGTACCGTTGGTACTAAGGTAGACGTGTCTTCTCTTATTTCTTCAAGAACAATTTTACTCTTGGGCTTGTGGTTCATTACATAGTCCTCTTCTAAAAATCGGGCATTGATGCTAACAATGACCTTCTGATCTTTCGGACTATAAAATAAATCACCTTTTGTTCCTTTAGGATAACCCGCAAACAAGTGAACTTCTGTACGTGATTCAAACTTATCAGTGTCTCCCTTCAGCACATGTGCTGGACTACCCCAAATCCGAATATGTTTCAGACTAGGCTTACGCCCATTCCACAATTCTGTAGGAGTAGAGGTACTGACTTAGAAGGTACCAAGTTCAGAATGTACACTGCTATTTCCAAAGCATATCCCCAAACCAAATTTGGTAATTCTAAAAAGGAAAGAATAAAATCTCTTTCTTTTAAATTTTCTATTGTTGTATCGTGGGAGTTATTGGATTTAGAGTATACAAATTGTTAACCAATGTACCAGAACAGATAACTAATCTATTTTTCTTGACAACTACTTTGTCATCAAAAGAAATAGAATATCCATCCATAAATAGTTTAGAAACTGAAATCAAGTTCTTTCTAAAACTTGGTACATAAAGACAATTACTCAAATCAATGTTTTATTCCTATAAAAAGATAATAAACATCTTCCACTATAACAGCCGTCACTTTTGTAGTATTGCCCATGTTGACAGTAATCTCCCCTTCATGTAGTCGGCGAGTTTCCTGGAACCCTTGTAATGAATTGCAGACATGATCAGTGGCTCCCGTATCTACACACTGTAACGCCCGCCCTCCCTGCTAACCCTAAGGGACGGGGCTACGATACTCTAACGTACATATTACAGCGGAAGACTTAAAAACATTTTCTTAGTTTAATAAAAACCGAACTACACTAATATGGTTTCCATAACATGATAACAAGATAAATAAAATATAACATCAAGTCAACCATATAGTACTACAATTTACGAAACCAAAGCGTAATTCTTAAAAGGTTCTTAAAGCAGGTTCTTATTTGGTTGCCTAGCCACTGCCACACACATCTCCTTGCCTCTCCTGCTGCTCCTTTAGCTCATCCAGCTTTTTCCTTTATCTGTGGTACAAGGAAAGTAAGCTATGAGCACTCATGGCTCAGTAAGTTCCTTTCCTACTCACTAAAACCAAAAATCATCACATAATCAAAGAATGTCTCAACATAACATAATCTCAACTAGTCATGACATAACATATCATACTCTTTAAGCATATCATGCAACATAGCAACATCATAACTAGTCATGGCATATTATCTCTTACAGCATAGCATGAAACATAACATAATCATATCTAATCATGGCATATCATAGTATCATCTTAAGGTAGCGTAGCATATCAAGTTCTTATGCATAGCATGAAACATAACCTAAGCATATCTAATCATGGCATATCATAGTATCATCATAAGGAGACATGGTATATCAAACTCTTAAGGCATAGCATGAAACATAACATAATCATATCTAATCATGGCATATCATAAATCATAGCATCATCACAACATGATCATAAATTATATGCAATATGATTTTGAAAACATGTATCCGAAAAAACATGTGTATGTCTCATGATCTTTAAAACCATTTCTTCTTACATACATATGCTTGAATATAATATCAACATATTCAGGGCCCCAGCTTAGTACCACATACATACATAATGCGTGCATCCTATGTAGATCCAAGGTAGCTAGTCTTGAACCTACTAGGAAACTAGGCCCGTAGCTCGACCTAGGGGCACGTAAGGAGCCCACCCTTTACTAGGCCCGTAATTCGACCTAGGGGCGCATAAGGGGCCCACCCTTTTGGTACAAGTCATTCAAAGTAAAATACATGTCATACTTATACATATCATACATCATACAAGCATGCATCACTTAGGCATACATCATATAAAAGTATGCATCACTTAGGCATACATCATGTCATAAAAGTATGCATCACTTAGGCATACATCATATAAAAGTATGCATCACTTAGGCATACATCATGTCATAAAAGTATGCATCACTTAGGCATACATCATATTAACATGCATATCATAAAAGCATACATATTTTAAGCACATAGCATATCATCAAAGTATGCATATTTCCTTCCACATAGCATATCATAAAAGCATGCATATTTTAAGCACATAATCACTTCATCAAAGCATGCATATTTCTATCCACATGGCATATCACAAAAGCATGCATATTTTAAGCACATAGCATATCATCCAAGCATGCATATTTCTATCTACATAACATATCATAAAAGCATGCATATTTTAAGCACATAACATATCATCAAAGCATGCATATTTCTAAGCACATATCATATCATGGAAAGTAGAAATCACAAGAATACATGTTTAAGCATAAGGGTGTATCATGTAATTATACTATCATAAGAAACATGGTAACATAGTTAGCTTGGGTTCTAAGCTTCCTAATCTCTTGGGTTCTTATCATGGCCGAACCCCCTTAGATCTCAATTTAGGTAAAAACAACCTCCAAGCATGTGGAACCTAAATTATCATTACATAAATTTCATAGGAAGCATTATAAGTATGATTTACTTGGTTTCTAAGTTCTCCAAGTCCCTAAACTTCATGTGGCCGAACCCTATCAGGTGTGAAACAAGGTCCCAAATGTCATGAAAGCATGGAAACCTTAAACCACATTTATAGCATTTTTTTTCCAAGTAACATAGTAAGCATATTGAGCTAGTTCCTAAGTCCTTCAAGCCCTTAACATATGTCATGGTCAAACTTTTAACAAGTGTTCATTAGGGCTAAAAACAAATATACAATCATGTGAACTTGAACTAACATCATGTATAAATTCATAACAAGACATTATACAATATGTATGGCCAAAACTTACCCTAGCCTCAATTAGGTCATTAAACAACATATAGCATAGGAACTTTGTCTTTCTACTTATCATATTTCATGTAGAGTGACATAAGCATATTTAATTTTTGTTCTAGGGTTTCTAGGGCATCTATCCCTTCATGGCCGAAACATACAATGGTCCATTTAGGAAATGGAAAAATTGTACAAGCATGTGACACAATCAACACATTATCATATTTCCATAAGAAGCATTTTTAACACCTTTGGTTTCATTTCTAAGGCCTCTAGGTCTTTTAAACCCTACTTGGCCGAAACTCAACAGTATATAAACTTGCTTCAAATAGCCTAAAAGCATAAGAAATCATACAAGTTTCATAGCATGTATAAAGACAAGCATAATAAACATACATGTGAATTGTGTCTTAGGCTTCCTAGGTTTCTTTCCCTTTTTCTTTTATTTTTCCTCATGGCCGAAACCTTTAAACTAGGTTTTAAGTGGCCTGAAGCATGGAAAACCTAAGTAAGTTTCATGGCAAAAATTACTAAGAACATCATATACAAAGTGGGTTCATAAACAAGCTAGGACCCTTGTGATCTTACATGTCATATATCATGTAACAAATTTTCTATACTCCAATTAAACATGAGAGCATTAAACAACTTTCATATCATGATATCACAGAGGTCTTGAGCATATTAGAATTTTGTTCAAGCTTTTCTAAACTATCCATCTTATCATGGCCGAAAATCTAAAATAAGAGTTCATGAATTTCTAGCAATGTTCAACATGTAATTCTTTAAGAGAACTCTATATTCTATCATACAAACATGGTTACTTAAATTTAAAGGTCTTCCTAACCCTAAGCCCTTTTTCTTGGCCAAAACATATAAATGGATTTCTTTTGGTTCCAAGTAACTTTCAAGCAAGAAAACCAATAAAAGACCCTTAGTAGTTCATGGAGGGAATCTTGTACTAGTTTGGTTACACCATGTTTTCCCTAACCTCCTTAAAATATTTTTGGCTGAAATTCTAGGGTTAGGCACTCCTCTGATCAAGCATCAATTAGGTATAAAAACATGAAGAAAATCCTTCCTACATAGCATAGAAAACATATCATAAAATAAAGACTTGTTTAAACCTTCCTAGATTTGAAAACCCTTTCTTTAGCCGAATTTTCTAAAATTCTTTCCTAGGTTTTCTAATCCTCATAAAATCCAAAAATCACATAAAAAGCCTTGTACCACAGGTGAGGGGAAGCTTACATCCTTTTCGCTTGTGGATCTAAGGTATGGTGATGGAAGAAGTAGCCTCTTCTTCTAGTTCCTTTCCCTTGATTCCCTTGCTTAGTCCTCCTCGTATCTTAGGCTTTCTAGGAGAAAACCTTGGCTTTGGGGCCGAGGGTGGAGGAGAGGGTGTTGGTGTTCTCGGTGAGGGAGAGGGAGGATGAGAAAATGAGAGAAAAATAAACTTCTCTTTTCTTGCTCCCTTTTATGTTAAGGGGGAAGAGGTAGCAAGATTGATTTTTGCTTTCCTTCTCCCTTAACCCATTTTCTATTTTTTTTCTTTCATTTATTTTATTTTCTAATTTATTCTCACCTTTCATGATGAAATAAGGGGGAATTAATCCCCTTAATTCCTCTTTAAATTTTCGGCAAAAGCAAAGAGGAAGAGGGAGAGAAAGGGAGGAAGGCAAGTTGCCTTTCTCTTGCTCCTTTCTTGTTTTCTTTTGGCTAGCTTTTACTCTTACCTTTATCATGAGTTTCCCTCCTTTGCTATCAACATCTTCTCTCTATCCCAATTGGTTTCTACTAATTAATTCTATGAATAATATAAGAGGTTCAAGGTTCAATCCTTGACCTTCACTTCTTTTTATTTCATTTTATTCCTTTTTGCTTCAACTCACTTCCTATTATTTTTCTAAGGCAAAATCCCACATTCATATATTTATCTTACAAGCTTAGTGGGTATTACAGTACCTCGTACCTCATAAAAAGTTCATCCTCGAATTTTAAAATAGCTCCGGGTACTTTTGTTTCATATCGTCCTCGCGTTTCCAGGTGGCTTCCTCAAATCGTTGATTCCGCCACAAGACCTTTACTAAGGGTATTTCTTTGTTTCTTAACCTCTTGATTTCTCGGTCCAGAATCTGGATGGGTTTACTTTCGTAACTCAGGTCTTCCTGCACCTATACCGACTGAGGCTCAATCACTTGATCTGTGCTGGGAGTACATTTCTTGAGCATCGATACATGGAATACAATGTGAATGGCTGCCATGTCTGAAGGTAGTTCCAGTCTGTATGAGACTTGGCCCACTCTTTCTAAAATCCGGTACGGTCCTACATATCTTGGGCTTAACTTGCTCCTCTTTCCAAACCTCATTATCCCTTTCATGGGAGATACTTTAAGGAATACCAAGTCTCCAATGTTGAATTCTAGCGGCCTGCGCCGTTTATCGGCATAATTCTTCTGCCGACTCTGAGCAGTTTCTATTCGTTGGCGGATCTTCTGTATTGCTCGGGTGGTGTCATCGATAAGCTCCATTCGGAATCCCATTTTCTTCTTTTCACCGCTCTCATACCAGCATATAGGGGATCTACACTTCCTCCCATAAAGAGCTTCGTAAGGTGCCATTCCAATAGTAGCTTGGTAGCTATTATTGTAGACGAATTCTGCCAGGTATAAATATCGGCACCAGCTCCCCTTGAAGTCCAGGGCACAAGCTCTTAACATATCCTCCAATATTTGATTTACTCTTTCAGTCTGCCCATCAGTCTGTGGGTGGAAGGCTGTACTAAACAACAACTTCGTGCCGAGGGCCTTCTGAACGCACTCCCAAAAGTGCGAGACAAAACGTCCGTCTCTATCAGAAATAATGGTCTTAGGGATACCATGTAATCTGACGATTTCCTTAACATATAGCTGAGCTAGTTGTTCAGTTGAATAAGTCATCTTGATCGCCAAAAAGTGTGCAGACTTCGTCAATCTGTCCACGATTACCCATATAGCATCATATCCGTTTGTCGTCCTGGGTAGACCTGAAATGAAATCCATGGAGATTTCTTCCCATTTCCATTCTGGAATTTGGACCGGTTCTAATAATCCGCCGGGTCTCTGGTGTTCAGCTTTTACCCTTTGGCACGTCAGACAAGTACTGACGTACTGAGCCACTTCTCTTTTCATACCGGACCACCAAAATTTCTTTTTCAGGTCCTGGTACATCTTAGTGGAACCCGGGTGCATTGCATAAGGGGTTGTATGGGCTTCTTCCAGTATCTTCTTTCGCAACTCTGGATCCTCTGGAATACATAATCGATCCCTGAGGTATAATATTCCATCGTCTGTGATACAGAACCCGTCATTCTTTCCTTCTGCGGTCTCTTGTTTAATTCTTTGAAGGTTCGGGTCTCTGGTTTGCTTCTCTAACATGTTCTCGAATAACGTTGGTGTTATGGTGAGGGTAGAGAGTCGTCCGGACATGGTTTCAACTGTGACAACAGTAGAGGCGTTCGCCACGTCATCCTGAGCGAGAGAGTAGACTCTGGCATTGGTCATAGTGGGAGGGGCTTCCAATCTTCCTTGGCTGATTGAAGTCCCTTCTATGGCAGCTTGCATCTGGTGGAGCTGTGCGGGGGCACTCCTGTTCTGGAAGTTCTGCGAAGGTGGTGCCTGAGGCTGAGTAGGGCAATCTCTTATCAAATGACCTTCCTTTCCACAGTTGTAGCACTTTCTGGTGCTCAGAAGACATACTCCAGAATGCATCTTCCCACATGTGGCACACTGAGGGTACTTGGTCTGCTTATTGGCCGGACCACCTTTTGGTTTATTCCACTGTTTCCTCTTTCCCCCTGAGTTTCCTTTCCAGTCGGTTCTGGTATTGTGCGATTTTTGTCCTTCGGTCAGTGCTTGGTTCTTGCCCTTGTTCATTGCTTCCTGATAGTGCTCGGTAATCAAGGCACTGCTGACTAGCTCCTCTGCAGTCTGCGGTCTATTAACTCCGCCGGCTACGTTCAGAGCTATCTCGGGTCGGAGCATCTTTAACATTAACCAGACCCTTTCTTTTTCAGTACGGATCAGTTCTGGGCATAATCGGGCTAGGCGGTTGAACCTCTTGACGGCTTCGTTAACTGACAGATCACCTTGCCGGAACTCAGTGAACTCGTCATAGTGCTTGTTGGTCACTTGCATATGGAAAAATTCCTCTAAGAACTCTGTCTCAAAATCTGTCCACTGCATTTGGTTTATTTGTCTTTTCGCCTTCACTCTGTCCCACTACATCCGGGCATCTCCGGTAAGACAGAACGACGCGCATTTGACCTTCTCGTGTTCAGGCCAATCCAATAGTTCCATTATATTTTCCACGGTCTTGAGCCAGGCTTGTGCATCCCATGGTTCACAGTTTCCCGAGAATGCTTCCGGCTTAAGCCTTTGCCACTGAATCAGATAGGCCTCTTGTCGGACCATCGGAGTAGGGGCTGCCGGAGGCACTGGCGCGGCTGTAGGTATAACCGGTAGTGCATTCTGATTTGCCGGTGGGGTAACTGGGTTGCCTTGCTGACCCATTAAGGTAGTGATCAGCTGTTGTTGCTCCGCGATTTGATGCTGGAGGTCTGCGACTACCTGCGTCAGGTCTGGTGGAGTCACTGTCCCTCCGGTTCGGGCATTGCGTGTCCTAACCATGTTTATCTAAATAAGGACAAACAGACTAGTGTAAGTGGTTATCGTTTTTAGCCCATCTAACGTAGTATTTTGTTTCTATCTATTTGTTTTGGTATTATTCCTAAGCTACCAATACGTAATCTTAATCTAAATTATAACTAAAAGCATGGAATAAAGCATCAAACATAAGCAAGTAAAACATGAAGCTAAAGCATAAACAACATAAAGAAATGTAAGAAGTAGAGTGACAACAATATGACATAAGGAAATAAAGCATAAGCAATATAGCAAAGAAAATAAAGCATAAATCATATAACATGAAACTAAGCATAAGCATATAACAAGAAATTTAAGCGTAAGCAATATAAGAATTTTAAAGAATAAATCAAGCAAATAATATAACACAAGAAAATAAGCATGAGCATATAAAATTAAGCATAAACATTCTTACTTGGAGCCGCAGGTCGGAGGCTTGATGTGTGTGTAGTGAGCTGGCAAAAACTTTGGCTCTGATACCAACCTGCAACGCCCGCCCTCCCTGCTAACCCTAAGGGACGGGGCTACGATACTCTACGTACATATTACAGCGGAAGACTTAAAAACATTTTCTTAGTTTAATAAAAACCGAACTACACTAATATGGTTTCCATAACATGATAACAAGATAAATAAAATATAACATCAAGTCAACCATATAGTACTACAATTTACGAAACCAAAGCGTAATTCTTAAAAGGTTCTTAAAGCAGGTTCTTATTTGGTTGCCTAGCCACCGCCACACACATCTCCTTGCCTCTCCTGCTGCTCCTTTAGCTCATCCAGCTTTTTTCCTTTATCTGTGGTACAAGGAAAGTAAGCTATGAGCACTCATGGCTCAGTAAGTTCCTTTCCTACTCACTAAAATCAAAAATCATCACATAATCAAAGAATGTCTCAACATAACATAATCTCAACTAGTCATGGCATAACATATCATACTCTTTAAGCATATCATGCAACATAGCAACATCATAACTAGTCATGGCATATTATCTCTTACAGCATAGCATGAAACATAACATAATCATATCTAATCATGGCATATCATAGTATCATCTTAAGGTAGCGTAGCATATCAAGTTCTTAAGCATAGCATGAAACATAACCTAAGCATATCTAATCATGGCATATCATAGTATCATCATAAGGAGACATGACATATCAAACTCTTAAGGCATAGCATGAAACATAACATAATCATATCTAATCATGGCATATCATAAATCATAGCATCATCACAACATGATCATAAATTATATGCAATATGATTTTGAAAACATGTATCCGAAAAAACATGTGTATGTCTCATGATCTTTAAAACCATTTCTTCTTACATACATATACTTGAACATAATATCAACATATTCAGGGCCCCAGCTTAGTACCACATACATACATAATGCGCGCATTCTAAGTAGATCCAAGGTAGCTAGTCTTGAACCTACTAGGAAACTAGGCCCGTAGCTCGACCTAGGGGCACGTAAGGAGCCCACCCTTTACTAGGTCCGTAATTCGACCTAGGGGCGCATAAGGGGCCTACCCTTTTGGTACAAGCCATTCAAAGTAAAATACATGTCATACTTATACATATCATACATCATACAAGCATGCATCACTTAGGCATACATCATATAAAAGTATGCATCACTTAGGCATACATCATATCATAAAAGTATGCATCACTTAGGCATACATCATATAAAAGTATGCATCACTTAGGCATACATCATGTCATAAAAGTATGCATCACTTAGGCATACATCATATTAACATGCATATCATAAAAGCATACATATTTTAAGCACATAGCATATCATCAAAGTATGCATATTTCCTTCCACATAGCATATCATAAAAGCATGCATATTTTAAGCACATAATCACTTCATCAAAGCATGCATATTTCTATCCACATGGCATATCACAAAAGCATGCATATTTTAAGCACATAGCATATCATCCAAGCATGCATATTTCTATCTACATAACATATCATAAAAGCATGCATATTTTAAGCACATAACATATCATCAAAGCATGCATATTTCTAAGCACATATCATATCATGGAAAGTAGAAATCACAAGCATACATGTTTAAGCATAAGGGTGTATCATGTAATTATACTATCATAAGAAACATGGTAACATAGTTAGCTTGGGTTCTAAGCTTCATAATCTCTTGGGTTCTTATCATGGCCGAACCCCCTTAGATCTCAATTTAGGTAAAAACAACCTCCAAGCATGTGGAACCTAAATTATCATTACATAAATTTCATAGGAAGCATTATAAGTATGATTTACTTGGTTTCTAAGTTCTCCAAGTCCCTAAACTTCATGTGGCCGAACCCTATCAGGTGTGAAACAAGGTCCCAAATGTCATGAAAGCATGGAAACCTAAAACCACATTTATAGCATTTTTTTTCCAAGTAACATAGTAAGCATATTGAGCTAGTTCCTAAGTCCTTCAAGCCCTTAACATATGTCATGGTCAAACTTTTAACAAGTGTTCATTAGGATAAAAACAAATATACAATCATGTGAACTTGAACTAACATCATGTATAAATTCATAACAAGACATTATACAATATGTATGGCCGAAACTTACCCTAGCCTCAATTAGGTCATTAAACAACATATAGCATAGGAACTTTGTCTTTCTACTTATCATATTTCATGTAGAGTGACATAAGCATATTTAATTTTTGTTCTAGGGTTTCTAGGGCATCTATCCCTTCATGGCCGAAACATACAATGGTCCATTTAGGCCATGGAAAAATTGTACAAGCATGTGACACAATCAACACATTATCATATTTCCATAAGAAGCATTTTTAACACCTTTGGTTTCATTTCTAAGGCCTCTAGGTCTTTTAAACCCTACTTGGCCGAAACTCAACAGTATATAAACTTGCTTCAAATAGCCTAAAAGCATAAGAAATCATACAAGTTTCATAGCATGTATAAAGACAAGCATAATAAACATACATGTGAATTGTGTCTTAGGCTTCCTAGGTTTCTTTCCCTTTTTCTTTTATTTTTCCTCATGGCCGAAACCTTTAAACTAGGTTTTAAGTGGCCTGAAGCATGGAAAACCTAAGTAAGTTTCATGGCAAAAATTACTAAGAACATCATATACAAAGTGGGTTCATAAACAAGCTAGGACCCTTGTGATCTTACATGTCATATATCATGTAACAAATTTTCTATACTCCAATTAAACATGAGAGCATTAAACAACTTTCATATCATGATATCACAGAGGTCTTGAGCATATTAGAATTTTGTTCAAGCTTTTCTAAACTATCCATCTTATCATGGCCGAAAATCTAAAATAAGAGTTCATGAATTTCTAGCAATGTTCAACATGCAATTCTTTAAGAGAACTCTATATTCTATCATACAAACATGGTTACTTAAATTTAAAGGTCTTCCTAACCCTAAGCCCTTTTTCTTGGCCAAAACATATAAATGGATTTCTTTTGGTTCCAAGTAACTTTCAAGCAAGAAAACCAATAAAAGACCCTTAGTAGTTCATGGAGGGAATCTTGTACTAGTTTGGTTACACCATGTTTTCCCTAACCTCCTTAAAATATTTTTGGCTGAAATTCTAGGGTTAGGCACTCCTCTGATCAAGCATCAATTAGGTATAAAAACATGAAGAAAATCCTTCCTACATAGCATAGAAAACATATCATAAAATAAAGACTTGTTTAAACCTTCCTAGATTTGAAAACCCTTTCTTTAGCCGAATTTCTAAAATTCTTTCCTAGGTTTTCTAATCCTCATAAAATCCGAAAATCACATAAAAAGCCTTGTACCACAGGTGAGGGGAAGCTTACATCCTTTTCGCTTGTGGATCTAAGGTATGGTGATGGAAGAAGTAGCCTCTTCTTCTAGTTCCTTTCCCTTGATTCCCTTGCTTAGTCCTCCTCGTATCTTAGGCTTTCTAGGAGAAAACCTTGGCTTTGGGGCCGAGGGTGGAGGAGAGGGTGTTGGTGTTCTCGGTGAGGGAGAGGGAGGATGAGAAAATAAGAGAAAAATAAACTTCTCTTTTCTTGCTCCCTTTTATGTTAAGGGGGAAGAGGTAGCAAGATTGATTTTTGCTTTCCTTCTCCCTTAACCCATTTTCTATTTTTTTTCTTTCATTTATTTTATTTTCTAATTTATTCTCACCTTTCATGATGAAATAAGGGGGAATTAATCCCCTTAATTCCTCTTTAAATTTTCGGCAAAAGCAAAGAGGAAGAGGGAGAGAAAGGGAGGAAGGCAAGTTGCCTTTCTCTTGCTCCTTTCTTGTTTTCTTTTGGCTAGCTTTTACTCTTACCTTTATCATGAGTTTCCCTCCTTTGCTATCAACATCTTCTCTCTATCCCAATTGGTTTCTACTAATTAATTCTATGAATAATATAAGAGGTTCAAGGTTCAATCCTTGACCTTCACTTCTTTTTATTTCATTTTATTCCTTTTTGCTTCAACTCACTTCCTATTATTTTTCTAAGGCAAAATCCCACATTCATATATTTATCTTACAAGCTTAGTGGGTATTACACACACCAGGTACCGGTATATAACACCACTAAACATGTTTCAGTTACTAGAGAATAAGATATACCTTTATTGTTATCCTTTTTGCTAGACAGTCCACTTTCTAATGTCCAGACTGCTTGCATGTGAAGCACTTGCCCTTCGGCTTCTTCACACCTGCATGCAGCCCAATCCCTAGTGTAACGCCCGAAAATTCTCAAATTAATTTTAGAAATATTCTATTATTTTTCTGGAATTTTAGAATATTTTTATAGAATTTCTGGAGTAGCAGAAGTAGCAAAATTAAATAAAAACGTAAAACAGCCTAAGAGGGAATTGAAGCCGCAACCTATGGACTCTATGACTTATAGTGTGACGCTAGTAACCAAGGTGCCCCAGCAGGGGTGTGCTGAAAGAAGAGGAGAGAAAATATATTTAAGATTTAGTTGGGCCGCATTAACCACTTAATATAAATAGGGAATTTAAATGGGGAGTTATTATTTTTGATCAGCAACTCTCTTTTCCTCACCCTCACACGCCGCCCTCTCTCCTCTCCCACACCTTCTCGGCACGCCAAGCCCAAGAGACCTAGGGTTCCATCCCTAGGGTCGTAGGAGCACCTCCCGGCGACGTCTCCAATACGAGGACGCTCCTCTCAGCGAGAAGAACACATAGACGTAAGAAGATCACCGAAAAGATCTTCTCCGGAAAACCTAGCGATCGGATTGTAAGAAAACTTAGCGCAGGATGTAAGTAACCCCTCACCTACAGTATAAGTAGTTAATCATGCATTTTTATGCTTTTAGTTCAGCCACATACATGATTATTAAGTTGAGGAGAGTTAGAGCACACCAAGTGCTCGATAAAATGACTCGTGCAGCTATATGATACAGTAGGCATTTTTATAGTTCAGTTAAATGCCATAGAAGCATTCTAAATAACATGCTTAATCTTGTGTCAGTTATATGGGACTACGGACCAATGGGTGAGCTCCCATAATCGCCTCTAGGTTCAGATAACCTAGTTCTAGGTTCAGATAACCTAGTGAGAACAAGATAGAATAAATTAGATTAAGAATCAGTATTTTACTTTATCAGTGGCACTGTACTGGACTCTCAGTTGTCCTTGGGTTGGGCTCCCACAGTCGTCCCTAGGTTTAGATAACCTAGTAACCCTACTAGATTCGGGACTTACTACCTCGGACCTATTTAGGGATGCGCGCATAGCAAGTACAGTTGTCGGACCCATCAGCAGCATGTTTATTATTTTTATCTATCTATAAAAATAGTTTTCAAACTTCACAAACCAGATATGTGAATACATCTTAGCTTCATTTTAGTTTCTTGTTGTTATAATACATAGCTTAGCTTATGTATCTAATTAGTTAGCTGGTTGATAAAATGATTAGCTTTTTGTTTAGTAATTGTTTATCATGACTTAATTGTCGATATGCCATGTTTTAGCACTTACAGCATGATTATCAGCATGTACTTCAAATAGCATCTTTTGAAAGCATGATTTCATCGAATGCATGTTTTGTGAGGTAGATGGTTTCTTACTAAGCTCCCAAGCTTATAGTTTCCCTTTTTCCTTATGCTGCAGATAAAGGTAAAGGGAAGATGGAATAGCGGAGGTTGGAGGGCAATGCAACCAGATGTGTGTGAGAAGGAACTTGGAATAAAGACTCTTGGGGAAATAACCCACCTAAAGATTTAGTATTTATGTTTTTAGTTATTTTTCTGCACTTTTAGGATGTTAAGTGTCATAAATTATGAAAGTATGTATTATTCCATGCTTAGAACGCTAATTGTCATGATATTAGATATCAAAGTATGAGTAATAACATGTCTAGTGGTATTCCAACGTTGGTTGGTTGATACTTTCGTGGGGTACTCGAAATTACTGAAATGCAGCAGAAATCAGAGCTCCAATCGATCAGCCAATCGATTGGAGGGTCCCCAATCGATCAGCAGATCGATTGGGGAGTGACCTATCGTGTACAGAAAGCTGATGAATCGATCAACTAATCGATCGGCCATGGATCGATCAGTCGATCGATCGGGAATTTAATTTCCGTGAACAGAGAGCTTCTGAATCTATCTCTGGATCGATTGGCCATACTGGATCGATCAGCCGATCGATCCAGACGGGACTTCCGTGCACAGGAGCACGCTGGATCGACCAGTGGATCGATCAAACCACTCCAATCGATCAACTAATCGATTGGAAAGTCTGATTTCAACTAGAAAGTATGATTTCAGCTTTTTGTCAAATAGAAAGTTTAGGTTCCCTTCCTTAGCATATGTACAACTTTAGAAGGGTATTCTGAACATTGGATTCCAGATTTTATAGCAAATAGTAGAGAGTTTTAATTAGTTCAGTTTTTTCGCACCTTATAGTATAGTTTAGCACGATGATTGTAACCCCCGGCCTTACAGCTTATGTTAGGACCAAAAGTAGCTAGAGGGGGGGGGGGGTGAATAGCTCGTCGCGTGCTCGTTGCGTTCGGCGTTGCTTGTTTCTTCAAAGATACGCAGCGGAAAATACAGAAACAAATCACACAACGCTAACAAGGTTGGTTTACTTGGTATCCACCTCACAAGAGGTGACTAGTCCAAGGATCCACACCTACACACACACCCTCCACTAATAAAACTCTCCTTTATGGTAACTACCAAGGGCGGAGAAGCCCTATAAGACTCAATACAAGAAGAAGAAAGGGTAGTAAAGAAATACAAGCTTACAAGCTTACAATGAGTGCACAAACCCTAACCCTAGTTTCTTCTTCTTGCTTTGATCCGCCTCTTGACTTGGGAGAGCCTCCAAGATCCTTCAAGAACTGGCGATCTCGAGCTTGAGAAGAGTTGTGGAGGAGCTGGTGAAGATCTGAGATGAATCTATGAAGTTCTTGCGCAGCCATCGAACGCCTGCAGCTATAAACGACGCCAACGGTCGGATCCCGATCGATTCGAATGTTCCCAATCGATCGGGGAGGCTTTGGATCGATCCACGGATCGATCCAGAGTGCCTCTGTGCTCTGGAAACGCGCCTGGATCGATCCACGGATCGATCGCGCGAAGCAGCTGCGTCCCAATCGATCCACTGATCGATTGGGACATCTGGATCGATCCACGGATCGATCCAGAAGCTCTCTGTTCGCTGGGACAGGTCTGGATCGATCCACGGATCGATCCAGCACTTGGTTTTTGTCCAAAACCAAGTCCCAAATATCCCAAACCAACATCCGGTCAACCTTGACCTGTTGGTATGTCATGCCTAGCATCTAGTCACTCCCTTGACCTGCTAGGACTCCCTTACCAAGTGTCCGGTCAATCCCTTTGACCCACTTGGACTTTTCTCTGTGCCAAGTATCCGGTCAATCCCTTTGACCTACTTGGACTTTTCTTTCATGCCAAGTATCCAGTCAATCCTTTGACCTACTTGGACTTCCCAGCACCAGATGTCCGATCATCCTTGATCCATCTGGATTTTCCCTTGCCTGGCTTCACTCACCAGGGCTTTCACCTAGCTTCACTCACTAGGGTTTTCCATCTGCCTAGCTTCACTCACTAGGACTTTCACCTAGCTTCACTCACTAGGGTTTTCACTCTGCCTAGCTTCACTCACTAGGACTTTCACCTGGCTTCACTCACCAGGGCTTTCACCTAGCTTCACTCACTAGGGTTTCCATCTGCCTAGCTTCACTCACTAGGACTTTCACCTGGCTTCACTCACCAGGATTTCCATCTGCCTAGCTTCACTCACTAGGACTTTCACCTGGCTTCACTCACCAGAATTTCCATCTGCCTAGCTTCACTCACTAGGACTTCCTTCTGCCTGGCTTCACTCACCAGGACTTTCTTCTGCCTGGCTTCACTCACCAGGACTTTTCTTCTGCCTGGCTTCACTCACCAGGACTTTCATTTTGCCTAACATCCCAGTTAGGACTTCCCAGTCAAGTATCCAGTCAACCTTGACCTACTTGACTTTTCTTCAATCAATATCTTATTGTCAAACATCTAAACCCAAACCAAGACTCAGTTTGGTTACCCAGGTCAACCTTGACCTGAGGGATATTGCACCAACAATCTCCACCTTTTTGATGTTTGACAATACCACAATAACACTTACAATCCCATATGTAAGTTAGGCTAATCTCATAGCCTCCTTCTTCATGCCACTAGGTAATGAAAGCATAAATTAAGCTCTTCATTCTCCCCCTAAGAGGGCAAACTCCCTCTAGGTAATGAAAGCCTAACTTACTCCCTTTCATGAGTCCTTTCATTCTCCCCCTATGACCTTCCCATAGGTAATGAAGGACTAAGCTTAACCATACATTCTCCCCCTATTGGCACACATCAACCCATCGTTGGACACACATCAACCTATGCTCCAATTCTGGGCACACTTCAACAAATCCATTTGTTGAAGACTCTCCCCCTGAAGAGTTGCTCATCGTTGTTCACAACATCACTCGTTGTGATCAACACGATAATGAAGGTCCCATACCCTTCATTTATCCTTAACTTCTCCCTCAATGTAGACAACTACCCAACCTTGAGCATTATCTACTACTTGAGTGTCCACTTGAAATAATGAGGATATCCACTCCCCATTTCTCCCCATTTCAAGTTTTAAATGCTCAACCTTGAGCAAATTTACAACAGAAGGTTAACCACCTTCCAAGGTTCATGAAAAATAATTTTCATGTCTTTAAAGAGTCCCTCCCCCTAAAGACATGGTGGTAACTTCTGTCATTGCACCAACAATGACTTGGAATCCCTAAAACATTAGGAAACCCAAATTTGGAAGTTTTGAGGTTCAAATATTCAAAATTTGAAACAACCTCAACTTAAACTTCTACTTAGTCTTCGTTAACCAATCCATCCTTATTTTCAACATGAAAACACCCTTTGTATGTATACAAATGTATTTAAGGGGTTTGGAATGGTTACCTAGACTAAAATAGGTTCAAAGATGCTGAAATCAGGCCTTCCCAGCCAAAATCAGCAACTTGGATCGATTGGAGTTGGGTTCCAATCGATTGAACCTTTCTGAATCGATCCACGGATCGATTCAGACTCCCTGGATCGATCAGCTCTGATCGATCCAGCGAGCTTCTGCTCGCGGGAATTGCCGTTTGAATCGATCCATGGATCGATTCGGGCACTCCAATCGATCCATGGATCGATCAGAGCTCTGATAGTTGCTGAAATTCCATTTCAGTCAACTTCAGAAACCCCTAGAAAATTCTACAAAAATCCAAAAATCATGAAATTTCGTGTAGACATTATTTAGGGCATACTTAATCATGGAAAAATAGTTTTCTATGAAAATACATCATATTTTCAAAGATTGACACAAACTTGAAAACTTGCAAAAACTTTAGTATTTTTCTTCAAGTTTGTGTCTAACTATTCAATGGTGATTACTATCAAAAGATAGCCTTCACCAAGGTTTTCCAAAAATATTTTAAAAACATTTTCAAAACCAATATCCCATCATGTTCCTTGGGCATAATGCACATGACTTGTACATTAGCTTTCCCAATGATGGGAAAACACATAACTATGTGTTTTGATGAACTTAAAACTCAAAAGAATGCACTAAATCAACATCTTGAGTTTTGTTCATCATCCTAACATCTCACTTGTATCTAATGTGCACTGAAACACATACAAGTCATCTTATAGGTCTTTGTGAGATGTAAGATTTTGGTTTTGCCCTATTCTAGGGATAATGCATATCTATCTAGGCATTTTGAGAGGTAGACATCCACAAAGGATGTTACTTGTTGATTTACTTGTTAAACAAATGTCACTTGTTTATTCCACTTGTTGTAAACAAATGCCACTTGTTTAACTACTGCCATATGTCCTTAATTTTTAAGGAAATAAACATAATGCATGATAATGTTATGGCATACATCAAAATAAAATAGCTTTCAAAAGAAAGATTCCTATAACTACATGATGTATGTATGGCATGACATGGTATTTTTGTATTTTTCATGATAAGTCATGAATGCAAAATACAAATAAGATAAAATATGATGTCATGGCATATTATGAGCAAACAATCATGGCAAGGTTTAGCATAAATAAAATATACCTAGATTACCTATCTAAGTATCGTTAATCTTAGCTAATCCTAAGACTTAAACCCTAGCTTGCCCAAAGTGCTTCAAGAAAATGCCAAAGCCTAAGTTTGCATTTCTTATTCCCTTGATTAATTTATGCCAATTAAAATGAACATGTCCTCAAATGTTGGCATATTCCATTTTTCCTCAAGAGCAGCACTTTTAAATTTAAGGCCCGGATTGCCTTAAATTGCCTAAGAACATACCAAAATCCCAACTTGATAGTTCTTATGAATTTCCCAACATGTGCCATTTAAGATTAAAATCAATTCTTCCACCATTAGGCACATTTTACTCTTTCAAGGAGTAAATAATAGGTCCATTTCATTTTCAAAGGTTAACTAAACCTTGAAAATGCTCCTTGAGTGTCAATTTCCTCAAAGTTGGGTTAACTACCCTTCTAATCGGAGTTGACACTCTCTAACCCATCTATGGGGTAGAGAAGATGCTCCTAGGAACCCAACACCTATTGGTGCTCCTTGGATGCTCTAGGTACTCACTAGGGATAACTTCCCTAGATACCTTCCTAGTGACCTTGTTGGGCTTCTTAGAAGCCTTGGTCACATTTTCTAGGTCAACTCTAGGGATAACCTCCCTTGTGACCTTGTTTGTGACTTTCTTAGACTTCTTAGAAGTCTTAGTCACATTTGTTGCAAAAATACTCTTAGGGATGACTTCCCTAGTATTTTTGGCTTGACCACTAGACCTAGGGTTTGTTCCATAACTATATGGAACTCTATGGTAAGAGGGCACATCCTTCTTAGCCTTTGGTTTGTATCCCAAACCTCTATGGCCATTGGATGGCTTTTGTACCCCTAAACCTAGGTTATGCTCATTTTGCCCTAATAGGATATTTTCCATCCTTTTTAGGGTCTTTTCCATTTTATCAAGCCTTGATCTCAAGACTTGATTTTCTATCACTAAGTCCTTAGTTTTTGGTTTTTCGTTTGATCCATGAGCATTTTTGTTTCTAGGCTTGTATCTTACATCCTTAGAGTTATCGCCTAGGTTTTTACCTACATTCCTAGCCTTAGGGATAGTAGTTTTGGCATGTAGGGCCACATGCTTTTCCTTAAAGCCCTCATGCTTCCTATTCTTATGGTAAATCGCATTAAAATGATAAAAATTTGACCTAGCATGCTTTTTACCATTTTGCAAGGAAATAGGCTCAACGAAAGTTACCTTCCTTTTTACCTTGGAGGCTCCCCCTTGACTAGTGCCTCCTTGAGCCTTGACCACTTTCTTCCCCTTGGGGCATTGACTTCGATAATGCCCTTTTTGTTGACACAAGAAGCACACAATGTGCTCCTTGCTCTTCTTTGTCCCGGGGGTGGTCACCTTGGGCTTCTCCTTGCCCTTTTGTGCCACTTGGCCCTTCTTCTTAGCCAAGTTGGGACACTTGCTCTTATAGTGCCCATGTTCCCTACACTCAAAACATATTATATGATTTTTATTATTAATTGAAATATTTATACCTTTGCTTGTAGGGGTGGCATCTTTTTCTTTGGATCCGGAGGTAGAAGCTTCCTCTTGATCGGACCTTGATTCTCCTCCATTTGATTTTTCTTGACTTGTGGAGGTAGAAGCTTCTTCCTCCTCTTGATCTCTTGACCCGGATGTAGAAGCTTTTTCTTCTTCTTGATCCGGTGTCACCAAGGATTGCTCCCCCTCAATCCTAGAGGTGAAGGCTTCATCATCTTGAATGTGAAACAAGGAGTATGCTCCCTCCTTGTTCCCTTCGGTGCATTCCCTTGAGGATGAAGCTTCTTGGATTTCCTCTTCTTCGGAGGTTGAGTATCTCTCAACCTCGGGGTCCTCCTCTTGGTCTTGCTCCAAAGAGTCACCCTCTTTGGATTCTTCATGATCTTGTACAGTGGAGGGGATCTCTTCATGAAGCTTGGCCAATTTGCTCCAAAGCTCCTTGGCATCTTCGAACTCTCCAACTCGAGCCAAGATGTGGCTAGGCAATAAGTTGACCAGAAGCTTGGTCACTTTGTCATTTGCCTCGCCCCTTTGAATTTGCTCTGAGCTCCATCTGCTTTTCTTTAGAAGCTTGCCCTTGGAGTTTGTTGGAGCTTTGAAGCCTTCCATTAGAGCAAACCATTGCTCTATCTCCATCATAAGAAAATTTTCGATTCTTGATTTCCAAGAATCAAAACTTGTAGAAGTGTATGGTGGAGCCACCCTTGTATCAAATCCAAGTCCATCTTGGAATTGCATCTTGAAGTTGAGCTTCTTGAATTCTTTGACTTTGATGAATTTGCTCCAACTTCTTCACCCTCTAGCTTTTCTTGTTGTACTTGACCCTTCCGGCGATGATTCCGGTGAAGAGCGTCCGTGCTCTGATACCACTTGTTAGGACCAAAAGTAGCTAGAGGGGGGGGGGGGTGAATAGCTCGTCGCGTGCTCGTTGCGTTCGGCGTTGCTTGTTTCTTCAAAGATACGCAGCGGAAAATACAGAAACAAATCACAGAACGCTAACAAGGTTGGTTTACTTGGTATCCAACTCACAAGAGGTGACTAGTCCAAGGATCCACACCTACACACACACCCTCCACTAATAAAACTCTCCTTTATGGTAACTACCAAGGGCGGAGAAGCCCTACAAGACTCAATACAAGAAGAAGAAAGGGTAGTAAAGAAATACAAGCTTACAAGCTTACAATGAGTGCACAAACCCTAACCCTAGTTTCTTCTTCTTGCTTTGATCCGCCTCTTGACTTGGGAGAGCCTCCAAGATCCTTCAAGAACTGGCGATCTCGAGCTTGAGAAGAGTTGTGGAGGAGCTGGTGAAGATCTGAGATGAATCTATGAAGTGCTGTTCTTGCGCAGCCATCGAACGCCTGCAGCTATAAACGACGCTAACGGTCGGATCCCGATCGATTCGAATGTTCCCAATCGATCGGGGAGGCTTTGGATCGATCCACGGATCGATCCAGAGCGCCTCTGTGGATCGATCCACGGATCGATCCGGCGCTTATCGCGCTCCCCAATTGATCCATCGATCGATTGGGACATCCGGATCGATCCACGGATCGATCCGGAAGCTCCCGTCGGATCGATCCACCGATCGATCCAGCAGATCGATCCAGATACCACGACTTGGTTTTTGTCCAAACCAAGTCCCAAATATCCCAAACCAACATCCGGTCAACCTTGACTGTTGGTATGTCATGCCTAGCATCTAGTCACTCCCTTGACCTGCTAGGACTCCCTTACCAAGTGTCCGGTCAATCCCTTTGACCCACTTGGACTTTTCTCTGTGCCAAGTATCCGGTCAATCCCTTTGACCTACTTGGACTTTTCTTTCATGCCAAGTATCCAGTCAATCCTTTGACCTACTTGGACTTCCCAACACCAGATGTCCGATCATCCTTGATCCATCTGGATTTTCCCTTGCCTGGCTTCACTCACCAGGGCTTTCACCTAGCTTCACTCACTAGGGTTTTCCATCTGCCTAGCTTCACTCACTAGGACTTTCACCTAGCTTCACTCACTAGGGTTTTCACTCTGCCTAGCTTCACTCACTAGGACTTTCACCTGGCTTCACTCACCAGGGCTTTCACCTAGCTTCACTCACTAGGGTTTCCATCTGCCTAGCTTCACTCACTAGGACTTTCACCTGGCTTCACTCACCAGGATTTCCATCTGCCTAGCTTCACTCACTAGGACTTTCACCTGGCTTCACTCACCAGGATTTCCATCTGCCTAGCTTCACTCACTAGGACTTCCTTCTGCCTGGCTTCACTCACCAGGACTTTTCTTCTGCCTGGCTTCACTCACCAGGACTTTCATTTTGCCTAACATCCCAGTTAGGACTTCCCAGTCAAGTATCCAGTCAACCTTGACCTACTTGACTTTTCTTCAATCAATATCTTATTGTCAAACATCTAAACCCAAACCAAGACTCAGTTTGGTTACCCAGGTCAACCTTGACCTGAGGGATATTGCACCAACAGCTTAGACAGTAGGAGGCGGGGTGTTACACCTAGATATTGATTTACTGAACCAACTTATTTCTTTTTCTTCTTTCTCCCTTTCGGGTTTGAAGCATAAACATTTTCAATAATGTGAATTTGAGAACTTTGACGAAATATCCCTTCTACTGCTTGAAGTTCTATCAGAAGATCCGTCAACGAATAAACCCATTTGTTTATGTTGTAGTTCAGGCGGAACTATTCAAAACATTTAGGCAGCGTTTGGAGAATGATATCGACCTGGGTTTCCCCATCGATTTCTGCTCCAAGGACTTCCATCTCATTCAAAAGAGCCATCATTTTGAGGATATGATCCCTTACGGGTGTCCCCTCAGTCATGGTGGTTGTCATCAAGTTTCTCATAGCCTCATGTCTAGCAGCCAGATTCTGGTGTTCGAAGAGTTCCTTAAGATTGCGCATATGTCATAAGCAGTAGGCATGGTCTGATGTTGATGTTGCTGTTAGAGTGTATACTAAAAGCCTAGCTTTTGTAAACATCTATTTTTGAAATAAAAGAATTACATTGGTCAAATGTCTATATTTATTTGTTGAATATAGTTGTTCAATTAATTTATAAAGTAGATAACATGGTGTGTGGTGTCACACATAGAAGATCATATTATCAGCTCTTTATAAATTATAAACAGTTGCTCACGACTAAGATGGAAAGGAACAAATCATTGGTATAGTCGTAGTGTAATTAGGTATTAGTTTATCTTGACTAATAAATTACACTAGTACACTCTAAGTATATTGAGCAGGACCATTTTAGGTAAATTCTTTTTATACTGACTTAATAAAAGAATTAGACCTTAGTTATTATGGAAGTGTGTACGCTTAATCCTAATATAATAACAAGCATGTATATTTAGTATCTATTTCTTTAACTTATTAAAGGGTGAGATTTAGCTTGATAAATCAATAGACCCGATAAGTTGAGAAACAATATTACTTATAGTATGTGTTGTTGATTATAGAAGAAAACTGTGTTCTAGTAATCTAGGTTGAGAATGTCTCCAAGAGGAGCTCATAAGGATTGCCATGTTAACCCTGCAGGTGGACTTAGTCCGACATGACAATGAAGGTGAGTGGTACTACTCTTGGAGCTAGATATTAATTAAGTGAGTTGTCAGTAACTTACTTAATTAATGGGCATTCGTTATCTTAAACACAGGGAGACTAACACACTCATGATAAGAAGGAGCCCATAAATGTAATTTGGGATTGGCGCGGTAGTGCAACAATAACTCTCTAGTGGAATGAGTTATTGTTGGTGAACTTGAATTGTGTGTTCGGGGCGAACACGGGATACTCAAGCTCATCGGAAGGCCAAAACTAATTTCTCCTCTAGGTCCCTATCGTAACCTCATTAATGCTTCAAGTCCATCCAAATATAAGTCCATCTTGGTGTCCAAGAAGGGGGCCGGCCACATCCTCTTCTATGGGGGTCGGCCCTATTGCTTGGTGACCAAGCAAGTAAGGGTCGGCCACCTTAATTCAAACAAGGAGGGGTGTTTTGAATTTTTAAAATCTTCTCTTTGTAGAAAACTATAAGTTTTAAAAGAGAGATTTTAATTTAAAAAACTTTCCGTATTTGAATTAGGCCACATGGTTTAATAGAGTTTTAAAAGTTTTAAAACTTTCTTTTTTTAACCATCCTCATGGTTTTAGAAAAAAAGGAAGAGAAGTTTTAAAAATTAAAATTTTCTATTCATGTTAAAAAAGGAAATTTTTGAAGAGAAGTTTTAAATTTTAAAACATGGTTTTAATTTTTAAAACATTCCTTTTTTAACATCCACTTTTTGAAAGAGAGCTTGTAAAATTTTATAAGAGGTTTTCTTCTTTTATAAAATTTTATAAAAAAAATATTTCCTTCCTCTTTAAGGGGGTCAGCCACCCTTGCTTGGTGCCTAAGCAAGGTGGCCGGCCAAATAAAAATTAAAATAAAATCAACATCCAATGATTTGGTGATTGATTCAATCAAGAGGAAAGAAAAGGAAAAATAAAAGGGAAAAGGAAAAACTATAGGAAGATTTTACTTTTTGTAAAAATTCTTCCATTATTTGCCTTGGGAAAGTAATATAAAAGAAGGGGTGAGGAGGCCTCATGAGACACAACTCTTATTCTCTTGCTTGGTGGTTCTCTTGGTGTGGCCGGCCCTCTCTCTTCTCCCTTTCCCTTTGCTCTCTTTTTTTTTGTGGTGGTGGTGGCCGAAATTTAGAAGAAGGCTTTGGGTGGTGTTCATCTTGGAGGATCATCACCCACACGACGTTCAAGGCGAGGCGAGGAATACGACAGAAGATCTCGAGGTTATTAGCTTGCAAAGAAAAGGTATAATTAGCAATTATTTTCTGCATCATGCTAGTTATTTTTCTTTGTATGAATTCCAAACACAAGAGGCATTAGATCTGGTTTTTTGAATTAGAAATTCGTGTTTGTGTTTTTCTTTATTTTTCAAATTTGTGATTCGATTATTCCTTTTGGTTAAACATAGAGTTATATAAGGAAATTAAATATTAGCTTTCCTTAAAAGGCTTTGTCTAGGAAGTGGTGGTTGCTCCCATATCCAAGAAGGCGTAGTGCCTCGCCATGTTTAACCTGGAAGCCAATTTTGAAAATTAATATTTAATTGAATTTATAACATAGGTGGATTTGGATCAATAGTGTTAAGTTTCGCTTGTGATCCAAGTCTAATCATTAAGAACAGATAATTTAAATTTGGAATCAATAATGTTAAGTTCTGTTTGCGATTCCTAATTTAATTTCTAAAGAACACAATAGGTTGTTTAGGAAAATGTTCGACACTTGTACAAAATTTTTGTACAGTGGAGCCGGTACGATCTTCCTAGGACCAACCAACAATTAGTATCAGAGCTAGGGTTTGCCTCTGTGTGTTTGGTTTTCAAATAGATTATGCACATGCCATACATAATTTAGGCAGGATAATAGTAGGATGTGCTAACTTTGTGGTTGCAGGCTCCAACTATTATGGCATATAGATATTGTGTGTGATTGGACCCTTGGACATGTCAAGGGCATTATTTTGTGTGCATGATTATATGTATCAAATACAGCAGGAGCTGTATTCATTTTAGAATTTTATTTTCTGTTCGATCTAGAATACATGTACATTCATTTATGGAATATAGGATCGATATATGTAAAATTCTATATTTGTCGCGGATCGTATCTTTGCAAGGAGTGGTGCTATTGGAGGACCAGAGGCACAGCGGAATAAGAAGCAAGATAGATGTGACAACTCAACCCGATGGTGGTGGCTAAAGATGACAGTAGCTAGAGTTGGAGCACACTGAAGACAGTGATGGAAAACGCCAGTGTTGTGGATGATGTTGTTCCACAAGGAGTTGAGGAACAACAACCAGTTCAAGTAGACATATCTCTTCGCAGGTCTGATAGGGTACGTCGTCAGCCTGAGAGATACTCATTTCTCTTGTCTGACCATGATGATGTTGTGCTCATAGATGATGAGCCTACCACCTATCAGGAAGTTGTGATAAGACCAGATTCTGAGAAATGGATAGAGGCCATGAGATCCGAAATGGAATCCATGTACACCAACCAAGTATGGACTTTGGTTGATCCACCTGAAGGGGTAAAACCCATTGGGTGTAAGTGGGTCTTTAAGAGAAAGACTAACATGGATGGACTTATCTATAAGGGTCGCTTGGTAGCTAAAGGTTTCAAGCAGATTCATGGTATTGACTATGATGAAACCTTTTCTCCAGTAGCGATGTTTAAGTCCATTCGGATCATGCTTGCTATTGCAGCTTTCCATGACTATGAGATATAACAGATAGATGTCAAAACTGCATTTCTGAATGGAAACCTGCTCGAGGATGTGTACATGACACAACCTGAGGGTTTTGTAGATCCACAGCATACTGGCAGAGTATGCAAGTTGCATAGGTCCATTTATGGACTAAAGCAAGCTTCTCGGAGCTGGAATCTTCGATTCGATGATGCAATCAAACAATTTGATTTCATTAAGAATGAAGATGAACCTTGTGTCTACAAGAAGGTTGTAGGGGATATAGTTGTCTTCCTCATATTGTATGTGGATGACATACTACTCATTGGGAAAGATGCTTCAGTCTGTCAAGACCTGACTAGGGAGTTGTTTCTCAATGAAGGATTTAGGTGAAGCATCCCGCATTCTAGGGATACAGATCTATAGAGATAGATCTAAGAGATTGCTTGACCTAAGTTAAATTACATATATTGACAAGGTACTCCTTCGTTTTGCCATGCAGAACTCCAAGAAGGGATTTCTGCTGATGTCACATGGCGTGAGTCTTTCGAAGACTCAAGGTCCCTCTTCTAGAGAGGAGAGAGACCGCATGGATCAGATCCCTTATGCCTCAGCCATAGGATCTATCATGTACGCCATGCTATGTACTCGTCTTGATGTCTCGTATGCTTTGAGCATGACGAGCAGATACCAGTCAGATCCAGGTGAAAGTTACTGGATAACGGTCAAGAATATTCTTAAGTACTTAAGAAGGACTAAAGAATATTTCTTGATATATGGAGGCAATGATGAGCTAGCTGTAAAGGGTTACAGTGATGCTAGCTTCCAAACCGACCAGGATGATTATCGATCGCAGTCAGGGTTCGTGTTTTGCATTAATGGTGGTGCTGTTAGCTGGAAGAGTTCGAAGCAGGATACAGTCGCTGATTCTACGACATAGGCCGAGTACATTGCTGCATCAGAGGCAGCAAAGGAGGCAGTTTGGATCCGCAAGTTCATCACTGAACTTGGGGTGGTTCCTAGTATCGCTGACCCTATTGAGCTCTATTGTGACAACAATGGAGCTATAGCACAGGCTAAGGAACCTCGCTCACACCAGTGGACCAAACACATACTACGACGCTTCCATCTCATTCTAGAGATTATCGAGAGAGGAGATGTGAAGATTTGCAGAGTAACTACAGAGGCTAACATCGCAGATCCCTTGACCAAGGCTTTGGCACAGAGGAAGCATGATGGTCACACTAGGTCATTGGGGCTTAGAGCCTACACTGATTGACACTAGTGCTAGTGGGAGATTGTTAGTTAGAGCCCTAGAGGCAATCATTTGATGATTGTATTATGGACTTGTTGTATCATATTCTTATATAAATAAAGGCATTTGTTTTTTGGTTATTATACTTACTTGTATTGGTGCCAAATAAACTAAGTATAATAGCGTCTTTGAGTAGAAGGTTCTTACCTATATCAATCGATTGGTTGAATCGATAGTGAGATGATATAGGGAACACTACTCTTAATCATTCCTAGTCGAGTATTAACATTCAGGGACAATGTTAATGCAATAAGACTAGCATGTAGGTCAACTCGATGACTTGATCTCACAAGTCATGGATATAAAGATATCAAGTTGACACATGGATATGCATTGGAGAATGTATACTGAATGACCCGCCATGAGAAAGTATCATGGATCGTTATATGAGTGTCATATACTTTCTCATGTGGCTATTAGTATAACTACTAGTCCTTGGACCTGAAGTCACCATAGTTCCCTACATAAGGAGTTATGTACTTTGGATAAATGTGATTTATGTCCTATCTTTCCAACCATTGGAAGAATGCCTATAGTTGTATTCGATCCAACCGAGTTAACTAGGAATACTCAATCTAATTGAGTTTTTATTCACCCATGCGTTGATAAGCGGGACCAAGATTGTCCCTCCGTACCCTACCAAGATAATATGTGTTGCTCTGCTTTGGCAGATTCAACAACACATGTGATCGAGGTAGTGATAGGTATCACGACACGGTAGGCATTAGAGTTGACGTGATTTAGATCTAATCTAAACGATGATGCATATCATATACTCGATAGATCTAATCTAATCGAAGGGTGCATCATGTGCACGACTTAGATCTAATCTAATCGTTAGGCACTAATTAATTACTTAATCATGCATCACATATACACAAGCAATTAATTAAATTAGTTTGTGATTAGTCATGGCCCTACTACGATCTTCTCAAGCCAATGAGAAGATCGGATTGGTCAACCTAGGGTCAACAGCTTCTCAAGCTCCTCCCTTTCACCACCTTGTGTTGCTCGCGCCCTCCTCGTAACTCCGTCTCGAGTGGACCTTCCACCGCTCCAATTTTGTACATTACAATTTTGAAACTCGAGTTACATTCGAGTCTAAACTAATTTACAACAAGAATATAAAATAGAGAAAGGCACGACGCGCAGGTCGCGAATAAAAATACAACACGCACATCACATCACGGCGTGCAGGCCGTATTATGAATTACAACACATTTATTCCAATCCAATTGGGTCTTTTGGGCCATGACTATCAAAAATTATACATAAGTCTAAATTATGTATTTTCTATAATTTTCTGCAATTTTAATACCAATTTTACGAGTAAAAATTCCCGGCGGTCCCGTTTAGCGGTTTTCGGGCGCAATCGCGGAACGAATCCCCTTGCGGGGCCAGGGGCAGTGCCCCTACCCATGATATAACCATCGCGAGGGTTCCTTAGCGATCCTACAGCACCTTAGCCCGCTGTCCCAAAAAGTTTTGGGGCTAAACCTTACCATTTCAGAAAAAACTTCTTGGTAGTCGAAGCCTACAAGTGTCGAAACACTTGTGCTTCGCTTCTACGAGAAAATTACTCATAAAAATCCATAAAAACTTAAATTTACAGAAAATCACAGAAGCTATATTTTCATAAAAATCAAAAATAAACTCGTACAAGTCTTCGCACGTGGCTCTGATACCACTGTTGGGTTTTTCGGGTCACGAAAATCGCTTTTTCGTGTCGCGGAAACCCCGAAGCCCCAAGCCACCGAAACTCGTACTCGTATTTTTGTTTTATTTCTACTTCGCACGAATCCGGTGGCTTGGGGCTTCGGGGTTATCGCGACGCGAAAAAACGGTTTTCACAGCCCGAAAAACCCAACAGTTTAATTAAATTGATTCAATGGGTCATAATCTAAATTAGACTCATTGAACACATGAATCAACTTGAGTCCAACTCAATTAGCCCAATTAGGATTACTCTTAATCCAATTTGATTCATCAAATGAATCTAATCCTCTTGGTTCATCATATGAACCTAATCTCCATCTAATTGTCCTTAGTGTGTGACCCTATAGGTTCTTGTAACGTTGGCAACGCCCCTAAACCCATTTAGGAGCATAAGTTGTAACGCCCGCCCCTTTACTACCACTCCTGCCTAGTGAGGGCGGGGTTACTTTCTTACCCTTAGACTTAGTAAATTTAAACATTCATACATACATACAGCGGAAGACATACCAAGCATATGAATATGAAATAACATGGTTCAACTTAAATAGTCATAGTATCCATTTCTAGCACATGCATAAGGAATCATAAAAGACATCACATGACATAAAATATTATTCTAAGTTCATTTCAGCAGGTCATTTTATTTCTTTAGCCAAGTCACCATCACACATCTCTTGCCCCTTCCCGCTGCTCCTCTAGTTTCTCCATTCTTTACCTTTATCTGTGGTACAAGGAAAAGTATCTGTAAGCACTCAAGGCTTAGTGAGATCCTTTCCTACTCACAAAAACCAACATAATCATGCAACATCATCAAATCATACCTTAGAGTAATTGATGCTCATCTCATCATGAAATTAAAACATATCATATCATGGCATGAATCTCAATAATAACATAACGTAAGGTAGACAACATATTATGGCATAAATCTTATCATAATACATGTAACATCATATCCTAGCATGAATCACATCATAACATAAGAAATCATCATATCATGGTATAGTTCATATCATAGCATGGAGGTACTAACATAACATAAGAAAATCATCATATCATGGTATAGATCATATCATAACATAAGTGTACATCATAGCATGAGTAAATCATCATATCATGGTATAGATCATATCATAACATAAGTGTACATCATAGCATGAGTAAATCATCATATCATGGTATAGATCATATCATAACATAAGTGTACATCATAGCATGAGTAAATCATCATATCATGAGCATGGATGCAAGATGTCCTTTAAAACATGAGAAATGTCATGTACAATATGCCTTTCAAAACATGATTTATGTCATGGGTGGGATGTCTTAAAACAATATCATATAGTACTTGAAAATAATCTCAACATGAAAGGGGCCCGGCTTAGTACCACATACATACATAATGTGCGCATCCTAAGTAGACCCAAGGTAGCTAGTCTTGAACCTACTAGGAAACTAGGCCCGTAGCTCGACCTAGGGGCACGTAAGGAGCCCACCCTTTACTAGGCCCGTAATTCGACCTAGGGGCGCATGAGGAGCCCACCCTTTTGGTACAAGCCATTCAAAGTAAAATACATGCCATATCATATCTCTATCATTTCATAACATAATTATGTCGTTCATAGCATATCTTATTCATGTCATTCATAGCATATCATGTTCATGTCATTCATGACATATCATATTCATGTTATTCATAGCATATCATAATCATGTCATTCATAGCATATCATGTTCATGTCATTCATAACATATCATATTCATGTCATTCATAAGGTATGCATAAATGGGCACATAGCCATGCATACTTGGGCACACAGCCATCATACTTGTCTTGGCCACATAGCTATCATATTTGGGCACATAGCCATCATATTTGGGCACATAGCCATTTTTAGATATCATTCTCATGCATGGTTCATAAGCATATTCAAATGAGCAATATGACACAAAAAGAAAACATAATCATGCATGGTTCACAAGTTAACATCTTCTAATTCATGTCATGGCAAGGGAAGTACATATTGAGTCAAAACTTAGTCTAAATTCTCAACCCACTAAGGGTGGCCGAAACATGCATAGGCTCACTTAGGTTTCATGAAATCATACAAGCAAATGAACCCACATTCATTTCCATAACATTTAACATAGGGAACATCATAAGCATATGTGATTTTAGGTTCTATGCTTCCTAGGGTTTTAAACCCACCTTGGCCGAAACTGTAACACCCACTAAGCTTTTAAGATAAATATGAGAATGATGAATTTGTCTTAGAAAAATATTAGTAGAATGTTGAACCAAAAAGAAATAAAAATAGAGAGTGGTCAAGGATTGAACCTTGAACCTCTCATGATGTAAATGATAGGATTAATGGGTAATAACCAGTTGGGATAGGAATGATATATTGATAGCAAAGGAGGGAAACTCATGATAAGGATGAGAGTAAAAGCTAGCCAAAAGAAAGCAAGAAAAGAGCAAGAGAAAGGCAACTTGCCTTCCTTCTTTTCTCTCCCTCTTCCTCTCCCTTTTGCCGAGACTTCAAGAGGACAATTAAGGGGATTCATTCCCCCTTGTTTCATCATGAATGATGAGAATAAATAAATAAATAAAATAAAAATAAAATGGAAAAAAAGGGGCTAAGGGAGAAGGAAAGCAAAAACCAATTTTGCTACCTCTTCCCCCTTAACATAAAAGGGAGCATGTAGAGAGAAGATTTTATTTTTTCTCTCATTCTCTCCTCTCCACCACCGAGAGCCTCAGCCCCCTCTCCTCCATTTTCGGCCCCCAAAACAAGGTTCCTCCTAGGATACAAGGAAGGCTACCAAAGGAAATCAAAGGAGGAGAACAAGAAGAAGAGACCCTTTCTTCCATCACCACACTTTAGAACCACAAGCGAAAAGGAAGTAAGTATCCCCTCACCTGTGGTACAAGTTGTTTTAATGTGTTTTTGGATTTTATGAGGATTTTAAAACCTAGAAACAAAGTTGTGAAAATTCGGCCAAAGAAAGGACTTGTTGATCCTAGGAATGTTTAATATAAGCCTTGATTCATGATAATTTTTCTATGCTTTGTAAGAAGGTTTTCTCTCATATTTTTATATATATGTGATGCTGGATTAGAGATGTACCTAACCCTAGAGTTTCGGCCAAAAAGGTTTTATAAGGGCTAGGGAATTTATTTGTTTACCTAACTTGCACAAAACCCTCTAAATAAATGGTTAAGGATCTATTATTGTTTTCATACTTGAAGGTTACTTGGGACCAAAAGTACCCCACTCACAAGTTTCGGCCAAGGAAGGATTTAGGGTTAGGAAGACTTTGAATTTAAACTCACCATGCTTATATGATAGAATATAGAGTTTCTTAAAGAGTTGCATGCTTGTATGTTGATAGAAACTCATGAACATCACTTTTAATGTTTCGGCCATGGTAAGGTGCATGCTTTAGAATAGCTTAAACAGATTTTTAACATGCTCAAAACCTCCATGTCAATAAGATATGAAAGTTGTTTGATGCTCCCATGCTTAATTAGAGTATAGGAAAATTGGTTGCATGATATATGATAATTATGACTACAAGGGTCCTAGCTTGTTTGTGAACCAAACTTATATGTATAGTTTCTTTGATATTTTTGCCATAAAACTTGTTTAGATTTTCCATACTTTAGGCCACCTAAAACCTAGTTTAAAGACTTGGAAGGTTTCGGCCAAACATATGTTATGAGATAAAGAAAGGAAAAACCTAGGAAACCTAAGACACAATTTAAATGTATGCTTATAGTGCTTGACTTTTATACATGTTATGAAATGTGTTATGACTTTCTATGCTTTTATGCCATTTGAACAAATTCCATGCTTGATGAGGTTCGGCCATGTAGGGTTTAAAGACCTAGAAACCTTAAAATTTAGACCTCATGTGTTAAAGATGCTTCTTATGAAATTGAGATAACATGTTGATTGTGTTCACATGCTTATATATTTAACTATGATTCAAATGGACACCTTATAGTCTCGGCCATGAAGGGATACATGCTTTAGAAACCCTAGAACTTACATTGAACATGCTCATGTCACTCTCCATGAAATATGAAATGTAGAAAGCTAAAAATTCACATGCTATATGTTGTTAGTGACCTAAATTGATGCTAAGGGAAGTTTCGGCCATGACCACTTGTATGATGCCATTTATAAATTTATACATGATGTTAGAGTAAGTTCACATGCTTGTATGCTTGCTTGAAAACCTAAATGAGTACTTGTAAGTTTCGGCCATGACATAATTTTAAGGGCTTAAAGGATTTAGGAACTAACTCAATTGTGCTTACCATATTCCTTGAAACAAATGCTATAAATATGGTTAAGGTTTCCATGCTTTATGTCATTTAGAACCTTATTTCACACTTGTTAAGGTTCAGCCAAATGAGGTTTAAGGACTTGGAGAACTTAGAGTCCAAGTAAATCTTGTTTATAATACTTCCTATGAGAATGATATGTGGATGAATTAGGTTCTACATGCTTGGATGTTGTTTAAAACCTAAATTGGCACCTAAGAGGGTTTCGGCCAAGATAAGAACCCAAGGGATTAGGAAGCTTAGTACCCCAATTAATCATGTTACATTGTTCCTTATGATTGGATGAACACATGATACACTTTTATGCTTAGACATGTATGCTTGTGAACTATACAAGATGAGAAATTCTACGATATGTTATGAGTTCAAAATATGCATGTTTTATGTTATGATATGTGGGTAAATTTTACATGCTTTGATGATATGATATGAGCTTAAAATATGCATGCTTTCATGATATGCTATGTGGTTAAATTATGCATGCTTGATGATATGCTTTATGCTTAAGATATGCATGTTTTTATGATCTATGCCTAAGTGATGCATATTGTTATGATATGATGTATGCCTAAGTGATGCATACTTTTATGGTATGATGTATGCCTAAGTGATGCATGCTTATGTTATGATATGTGGTTAAATTATGCATGCTTTGATGCTATGTTTAGTGCTTAAAATATGCATGCTTTCATGATATGTTATGTGGTTAAATTATGCATGCTTGATGATATGCTTTATGCTTAAGATATGCATGTTTCTATGATCTATGCCTGACCTGCCAAAGGGTAAAAGCTGAACACCAGAGACCGGGTGGATTACTACAGCCTGTCCAAATTCCAGAATGGAAATGGGAAGAAATCTCTATGGATTTCATTTCGGGTCTTCCCAGGACGACAAACGGATATGACGCTATATGGGTGATTGTAGACAGATTGACGAAGTCCGCACACTTTTTGGCGATCAAAATGACTTATTCAACTGAACAACTAGCTCAGTTATATGTTAAGGAAATCATTCGGCTACATGGTATTCCTAAGACCATTATTTCTGATAGAGACGGTCGTTTTGTTTCACACTTTTGGGAGTGCGTTCAGAAGACCCTCGGCATGAAGTTGTTATTTAGTACAGCTTTCCACCCTCAGACCGATGGGCAAACTGAAAGAGTGAACCAAATATTAGAAGATATGTTAAGAGCTTGTGCCTTGGACTTCAAGGGAAGCTGGTGCCGATATTTATACCTGGCAGAATTCGCCTACAATAATAGTTACCAAGCTACTATTAGAATGGCACCTTACGAAGCTCTGTATGGGAGGAAGTGTAGATCCCCTATATGCTGGTATGAAAGTGGTGAAAAGAAGGAAATGGGGCTCCGAACGGAACTTATTGATGACACCACCCGAGCTATACAGAAGATCCGCCAATGAATAGAAACTGCTCAGAGTCGGCAGAAGAATTATGCCGATAAAATTCAACGTCGGAGATTTGGTATTCCTTAAGGTATCCCCCATGAAAGGGATAATGAGATTCGGAAAGAGGAGCAAGTTAAGCCCACGATACGTAGGACCGTACCAGATTTTAGAAAGAGTGGGCCAAGTCGCATACAGACTAGAACTACCTCCAGACATGGCAGCTATTCACAATGTGTTCCATGTATCGATGCTCAAGAAGTGTACTCCCAGCACAGATCAAGTAATTGAGCCACAGTCGGTACAGGTTCAAGAGGACCTAAGTTACGAAAGTAGACCTATTCAGATCTTGGACCGAGAAGTCAAGAGGTTAAGGAACAAAGAAATACCCTTAGTAAAGGTTCTATGGCGGAATCAACGATTTGAAGAAGCCACCTGGGAACGCGAGGACGATATGAAACAAAGGTACCCGGAGCTATTTTAAAGTTCGAGGATGAACTTTTTATGTGGTACGGGGTACTGTAACACCCACTAAGCTTTTAAGATAAATATGAGAATGATGAATTTGCCTTAGAAAAATATTAGTAGAATGTTGAACCAAAAAGAAATAAAAAGAAATAAAAATAGGGAGTGGTCAAGGATTGAACCTTGAACCTCTCATGATGTAAATGATGGGATTAATGGGTAATAACCAGTTGGGATAGGAATGAAATATTGATAGCAAAGGAGGGAAACTCATGATAAGGATGAGAGTAAAAGCTAGCCAAAAGAAAGCAAGAAAAGAGCAAGAGAAAGGCAACTTGCCTTCCTTCTTTTCTCTCCCTCTTCCTCTCCCTTTGCCGTGACTTAAAGAGGAAAATTAAGGGGATTCATTCCCCCTTGTTTCATCATGAATGATGAGAACAAATAAATAAATAAAATAAAAAGAAAATGGAAAAAAAGGGGCTAAGGGAGAAGGAAAGCAAAAACCAATTTTGCTACCTCTTTCCCCTTAACATAAAAGGGAGCATGTAAAGAGAAGATTTTTATTTTTCTCTCATTTCTCTCATTCTCTCCTCTCCATCACCGAGAGCCTCAGCCCCCTCTCCTCCATTTTCAGCCCCCAAAACAAGGTTCCTCCTAGGATACAAGGAAGGCTACCAAGGGAAATCAAAGGAGGAGAACAAGAAGAAGAGACCCTTTCTTCCATCACCACACTTTAGAACGACAAGCGAAAAGGATGTAAGTATCCCCTCACCTGTGGTACAAGTGGTTTTAATGTGTTTTTGGATTTTATGAGGATTTTAAAACCTAGAAACAAAGTTGTGAAAATTCGGCCAAAGAAAGGACTTGTTGATCCTAGGAATGTTTAATATAAGCCTTGATTCATGATAATTTTTCTATGCTTTGTAAGAAGGTTTTCTCTCATATTTTTATATATATGTGATGCTGGATTAGAGATGTACCTAACCCTAGAGTTTCGGCCAAAAAGGTTTTATAAGGGCTAGGGAATTTATTTGTTTACCTAACTTGCACAAAACCCTCTAAATAAATGGTTAAGGATCCATTATTGTTTTCATACTTGAAGGTTACTTGGAACCAAAAGTACCCCACTCACAAGTTTCGGCCAAGGAAGGGTTTAGGGTTAGGAAGACTTTGAATTTAAACTCACCATGTTTATATGATAGAATATAGAGTTTCTTAAAGAGTTGCATGCTTGTATGTTGATAGAAACTCATGAACATCACTTTTAATGTTTCGGCCATGGTAAGGTGGATGGTTTAGAATAGCTTAAACAGATTTTTTTAACATGCTCAAAACCTCCATGACAATAAGATATGAAAGTTGTTTGATGCTCCCATGCTTAATTAGAGTATAGGAAAATTGGTTGCATGATATATGATAATTATGACCACAAGGGTCCTAGCTTGTTTGTGAACCAAACTTATATGTATAGTTCCTTTGATGTTTTTGCCATAAAACTTGTTTAGGTTTTCATACTTTAGGCCACCTAAAACCTAGTTTAAAGACATGGAAGGTTTCGGCCAAACATATGCTATGAGATAAAGAAAGGAAACACCTAGGAAACCTAAGAAACAATTTAAATGTATGCTTATAGTGCTTGACTTTTATACATGTTATGAAATGTGTTATGACTTTCTATGCTTTTATGCCATTTGAACAAATTCCATGCTTGATGAGGTTCGGCCATGTAGGGTTTAAAGATCGAGAAACCTTAAAATTTAGACCTCATGTGTTAAAGATGCATCTTATGAAATTGAGATAACAAGTTGATTGTGTTCACATGCTTATATATTTAACTATGATTCAAATGGACACCTTAAAGTCTCGGCCATGAAGGGATACATGCCTTAGAAACCCTAGAACTTACATTGAACATGCTCATGTCACTCTCCATGGAATATGAAATGTAGAAAGCTAAAAATTCACATGCTATATGTTGTTAGTGACCTAAATTGATGCTAAGGGAAGTTTCGGCCATGACCACTTGTATGATGCCATTTATAAATTTATACATGATGTTAGAGTAAGTTCACATGCTTGTATGCTTGCTTGAAAACCTAAATGAGTACTTGTAAGTTTCGTCCATGACATAATTTTAAGGGCTTAAAGGATTTAGGAACTAACTCAATTGTGCTTACCATATTCCTTGAAACAAATGCTATAAATATGGTTAAGGTTTCCATGCTTTATGTCATTTAGAACCTTGTTTCACACTTGTTAAGGTTCGGCCAAATGAGGTTTAAGGACTTGGAGAACTTAGAGTCCAAGTAAATCTTGTTTATAATACTTCCTATGAAAATGATATGTGGATGAATTAGGTTCTACATGCTTGGATGTTGTTTAAAACCTGAATTGGCACCTAAGAGGGTTTCGGCCAAGATAAGAACCCAAAGGATTAGGAAGCTTAGTACCCAAATTAATCATGTTACATTGTTCCTTATGATTGGATGAGCACATGATACACTTTTATGCTTAGACATGTATGCTTGTGAGCTATACAAGATGAGAATTTCTACGATATGTTATGAGTTCAAAATATGCATGCTTTATGTTATGATATGTGGGTAAATTTTACATGCTTTGATGATATGATATGAGCTAAAAATTTGCATGCTTATGTTATGATATGTGGTTAAATTATGCATGCTTTGATGCTATGTTTAGTGCTTAAAATATGCATGCTTTCATGATATGCTATGTGGTTAAATTATGCATGCTTGATGATATGCTTTATGCTTAAGATATGCATGTTTTTATGATCTATGCCTAAGTGATGCATATTGTGATGATATGATGTATGCCTAAGTGATGCATACTTTTATGGTATGATGTATGCCTAAGTGATGCATACCTTTATGACATGATGTATGCCTAAGTGATGCATACTTTTATGATATGATGTATGCCTAAGTGATGCATACTTTTATGACATGATGTATGCCTAAGTGATGCATACTTTTATGATATGATGTGTGCCTAAGTGATGCATGCCTTTATGATGTATGATATGTATAAGTATGACATGTACTTTACTTTATGTGGCTTGTACCAAGGGTGGGTTCCATAAGCGCCCCGGGGTCGATGGAATAAGACTCGGGCCTCGTTAGGGATGGGCTCCTAAGTGCCCCTAGGTCGATGGAGTAAGACTCGGGCCTAGTATGTTTGCCTTGTAGGGTTCAAGACTTGCTACCTTGGACCTACATAGGTTGCGCGCAATATGTAAGTGGTACATAGCCGGGATCCCCTTTAAGTTGAGATTATGTTCAACTATATATGTAAGAAGAAATGGTTTTAAGATCATGAGACATACACATGTTTTTCGGATACATGTTTTCCAAAATCATATTGCATATACCTTATGATGATTTATGATATACCATGGTTAGATATGATTATGTTATGTTCCATGATATGTCCATGTGTATGATATGCCATGTCTCCTTATGACGATATACCATGGTTAGATACGATTATGTTATGCTTCATGCTATGCTTTACGCTATGATATGCCATGACTAGTTATGATTTCTTCATGTTGCATGATATGCTTAAAAGAGTATGTTACATTATGTCATGACTAATTGAAATGATGCCATGTTGAGACATACTTTGATTATACTATGATTTTTGGTTTTAGTGAGTAGGAAAGGAACTTACTGAGCCATGAGTGCTCACAGCTTACTGTCCTTGTACCACAGATAAAGGAAAAAGATGGATGAGCTAGAGGAGCAGCAGGAGAGGCAAGGAGATGTGTGTGGCAGTGGCTAGGCAACCAAATAAGAACCTGCTTTAAAAACTTTTAAAGAACTACGCTTTGGTATCATGAATTGTAGTACCGTATGTGTGACTTGATGTTATGTTTCTACTAATTTTGATATCATGTTATTGAGGCCATGATAGTGTAGTTCGAATTTGATGAAAAGAAAAGTTTTTATTAAACTAAGAAAATTATTTTAAGTCTTCCGCTATTTTAAAAAGAAAAATTTGTACATAGAGTATCGTAGCCCCGTCCCTTAGGGTTAGCAGGGAGGGCGGACGTTACAGAAACATACAAGGTCCCATCTAGGTTACATATAGCATGTAAGCATGTGAATCTAAATAAATTTTTCCATACATTTATCATAGGCATTCACATGAGCATATTAGGTTAAAGTTCAAGCTTCCTAAGTTCACCAAATGTAAGTGGCCGAATGCCACCAAAGCATGGATTCTAGACATGTGGGTACTCATAAATTTCATAGCATACATGGAGAGGAACATAAACATGTTAGGGTTGAATTTAGGCTTGCCTAAGCCCTACATTTCATGGTGGCCGAATGTTTAACATGTGAAAAACATAACCCTAAGCAACTTGAAAACTCAAGTGCATAATGTTATCTTCATATCTTTTCATAAGGTAAAACATAAGCAAGCTAGATTTGAGGTTGAGCCTCACTAAGGTATTTAAATCCCTACATGGCCGAAACCTTGTGATAGGGTCCTCCTAGTTCTAAGCAACATACAAGTTATAAACATCAAGAGAACATTAACAACATATGGTGGAAAACTTCATACTTAATACTTCTTCTAGAATTTACAAGCATGTGAGTACCTTATGAATTTCATAGCATATCATGGGGAGGAACATAAACATGTTAGGGTTGAATTTAGGCTTGTTTAAGCCTTACATTTCATGTTGGCCGAAAGTTTATCAAGTAAAAGACCTAACCCTAAACAACATGAATCCCAAGTGCTTTATTTCATTTTTCATATCTTTTCATAAAGAGAAACATAAGCAAGCTAGATTTGAGGTTTAACCTCCTTAAGGTATTAAATCCCTTCATGGCCGAAACCTTAAAGTAGGGGTCTACTAGTTCTAAGCAACATACAAGTACAAACATCAAGAAAAACATTCATATAACATCATAGAATAGGTCATAGACATGTTAGTTTTTAACTTGAGCTTTCCTAGGTTTTAAACCTCTTCATGGCCGAACCCTAAGTTTGGGTATTACCTAACCCTAAGCCTTATACAAGCATGAAATATCAAGGTTATATTCATAACATATCATGAGGAAAACTTAAACTTATGGATTTTGGTTTTTAAGCTTCCATAACTTCACAAGCATCATAACCGAAATTTCTAAAGGAGAACTCTAGGTTAAAATTTCATATAAACTCAAACGAAAACCATAGAACCACTTGTACCACAGGTGAGGGGATACTCACATCCTCTTGCTTGGTCTTTTCCTAAGAGAAGGTACCCTTGGTGAAAAGAAAGAAGAGACCTCCTCCTCCTAGTGCTCCTTTGTGTTTTTCTTGCTTGTGAGAGGTAGATCTTGAGGGTTCCTCCTTGTAGTTTGGTTTTCTTAGGGAGAAAACCTTAGTTAGATTTTTGGAAAAGAAAAGAGGGGGCTCTAGGTCACGGCAAGGTGAGGGAAGGGAAGAAAAAATGAAGTCTCTTCTTGATTTTTCCCTTTATGCTAGGTGGAAGTAAGAAGCAAAAAGAGGCTTTGCTTTCCCCTCTTCTTAACTCATCTTTTAGTCTCTTAATGATGAAGAAATGTCTTCATTCATCCCCCTACTTCCTCTCCTCTCCTTCTCTCTTGTTATCCATGAAAATGAAAAGAAGAAGAAGAAGACAATTTGTCTTTTTCTTGCTTTCTTCTCTTAATCATGGTCTTACCTTTATCTACAATATCCATTCTCTATTTAACAATAACTCATGATGGCCAAGTGGTAATTCTATAATTCTTAGCTTAAGAAGGTTCAAGGTTCAATCCTTGACTAATTCTTTATATATATATATATATATATTTTTTTTTTTCTATCTTATCTTCTTTTATTCTAAAAGAAATCTTCACCTACTTAGCTTAAGAAATTCGTGGGTGTTACATAAGTAATGAGCGGTATCTAGCAACACATCATTACTACCCAAGTTACAAGAATGTCGAGATTCAACATCACCTTGTGACTACAAATTGTGACTCCTCACAATATATGACAAGTGTCCTTCTATCCTAGACATCTAGATTGATCAATGTGAGGCATAGACCATGTCATCCTCTGATCAATCTAAATCTTGAACTCCAAGTAGACTCACTAAATCAAATAAGCTCAATATTTCATATTGACTCATTTGGGCATGGCCATGCACTTCGTGGTCTCAGTCTATCAAGAATATCGATGTCGCTCTCGTCATATAGGAGGGATAGATCCCATCTACATCACTCACATCCCTCTGCATAATTCGTTACATACCCAGTAATCGCCTTTATAGTCCACCCAGTTACGGGTGACGTTTGATGAAACCAAAGTACATAACTCCTTATGTAGGGATCCATGGTGACTTCAGGTCTAAGGACTAGTAGTCATACTAATAGCCACATGAGAAAGTATATGACACTCATATAACGATCCATGATACTTTCTCATGGCGGGTCATTCAGTATACATTCTCCAATGCATACCCATGTGTCAACTTGATATCTCTATATCCATGACTTGTGAGATCAAGTCATCGAGTTGACCTACATGCTAGTCCCCCTTGACATGAGCCTCCATTCTTCCTCCACTTCTTCTCCTCCTTCTTCAAATGTGCCAACTTTTTGATCTCTTTCTTCTTTGGGCATTTGGTGTGGTAATGACCCCGCTCACCACACGTGAAGCACACTATGTGCTTTTTCTCCTTCTTCTTCCTACAACTCAAATTAGATTCAAAATGAATTGAATTGAGTTTAGGAGCTACCTTTTTCTTATCCAATGGACACCTACTCTTGTAGTGTCCCTTCTCATTACACCCAAAGCATACAATATGGTCCTTTGACTTTGCTTCGGTGGAGGTGCTTGCTAGGTTGACTACTTCCAAGACTTCTTCTTCATCCTCTTCACTTGTCTTGGAATCTTCTTTAATTCTTGAGAATGTAGATGATACCTCATCTTCCTTCTCCTCGTCGGATGTTGAGCATGGCTCAACTTCCGTTTGCTCCTCCTCAACTTGAGCAATTAAACCCATCTCCATGGGTTCTTCTTCTTCTTGTGTAGGTTTAGGTTCTTCCCGTAGAACCATCTTCACTTTGCTCCATAAATCGTGGGCGTTCTTATATTCACCTACACCACTTATCACATTAGGAGGCAATAAATCAATTAAAATTGCTATTACCTTTGAGTTTGCCTCCGATCGTGAGGTTTGCTCCTCCGTCCAATGTTGTGGTCGGAGCTTCTTCCCTTTCTTATCTTTCAGGACTTCGAACGGTTTCTTGATCACCATCATGATATCCCAATCCATGTTGAAGAAGATCTCCATCTTCATCATCCAATAGGTGATGTCCCCAAGGCTTCCTCCTTCAAACTTTGGAGGTTCAATCAAGCCGGTCATCTTCTTGTATTTGCTCTTCTCGGCGATTAGTCCGGTGAAGTGCGACCTTCGCTCTGATACCACTTGTTGGGGATCGAATGACCGACTTGAAAGGGGGTTGGATAGACGGCGCCCCCAAATACTCGCTTCTTTCTACAATGTTAGTGCGCAAGCGGAAATGCAAACAAAGCAAGTAGAAAGCTAAATACTAAAGGAAAGAATGCAAACCAAGCTACACGATCATTTACGTGGTTCGGAGATAAAGCTCCTACTCCACGGCGTGTCCGTAAGGTGGACGATCCCTATCCGTCGGTGGATTACTCCCCGGAAGACCTTCAGCTAGCTCCTCCTTGTGGGTGGAGAAACCTCACCACAACTCTCACAATAACTTCTTACAAGCTAGGGCATAGGTAGACTACTAATAGGGGTTAACCACCTCTATTTCGTCAACCTCAACCAAGCTTCCAAGGCTTGGTTATATAGGCCACGGGTTGGAAAACCCCGCCTACCAATCGACTGCTAAAACATGCAGTTGACTGCCCTCGGTGGAAATTCGACCGTTACATCCCAACGGCTCGATTTCATACTAACCGAGCGAACAGAGACATTCTGTTCACTGCCAGTCGACTGCCCCAGTCGACTGCACCAGTCGACTGCTAAAACATGCAGTTGACTGCTACAGTACTGCTACAGTAAAATCCTAAAACTAGGATTTGCTCCGAGTACAATCTCTCGTGCACTCGTACCCTCACCCTTATGACTCACTTGACTCTTCTTTGCAGCCTTGACCTCTTGCCTTCAAGCCTACTTCCTTTGGCTCTCGTCCCTTGGATGCATTCAAGCCCGCGGCTCGTCCTCAATGCCATCCTTCGCGTATGCCTCGAAGTCGCTTCCCTCGGCCCTTGTCCTCGCTGCCTTGTCCACGGTCCCTCGGATGCTCCATCCTTCACCAGACCCGAAGCCATCAACCTGAGTCACATGTGTATCCTGCATACCTACACACTCACATACACATATCAAATAACAAGGGTGAACCTAACTTAAACCCTTTGCCCAAACACCAAAACACATGGTCCCGCAGACCATTGGGATTGCTCCAACAGAGGGTTATACCCATTAATAACCTCAACAAATCTTTATGACAAATAAAATTACCTCAAACACCGTGAATATTGTATGCCATGATAGTGTGGACGTATACAAATTCAAACATTTGTAAGAGGGGTTTTACATATTAATTTTATTATCTTGTCAACCTGACAAATATAATTTCCTCAAACACCGTGAATTTTGTATGCCACGATAGTGTGGACGTATACAAAATCTCAACATTTGTAAGAGGAGGGTTATAATTTTATTATCTTGTCAACCTATATATATGACAAATTAATAGTTGGTTTTCCTTCGGTCACACAAATAATAGCAGTGTCTCCGATGGGGAGGATACTATTAAATATGTCTAAGTGTATACCATTACTTGATACATAGTCCATTAAATAAGATTATGCCCCTTCCGATGGGGAAGATCACATGCTCTTAATTAATTTCCTATAACCATCCAAAATGGAAGTTTGATCTAGTGATCCGCAAACAAATTCATCCGATATGGAGGAAGGCACTTAGAGCCAACGCGCAAGCTTGTTGCATCACTTACAAACCAGTAATGGAGACCATGGGATTCATATACTAATCCCTCTCCCACTTAGTTATTTATGGTGATGAATTTTAACTTATGCTAGCATACATCACATGCACATACACATCACAGTAAATAAAAGCAATAAATATGGAAATTAATTTTCCTACTATTATGGTGTAACACCCATAGGGTACTTAGCAAGATTTTAGATATTTTTTTATCATAAATAAAAATAGGACTTATGTGTAAATTTGTAAAAATAATAAAAATAGAACCAAAAAGAGATGACCAAGGTTTGAACCTTGGATCTCTTACTAGATACATGTATGTGTTAACCAATAGACCAAGAGTAGATATTGTTAGAGAGAGAAGTGACAATATAGTTAAGAGTAAGAAAAGAGCTTCTTTCATTTAGAAGGAGAAGTTAGAGTTGCCTTCTTCCTCTCAAAAGAAAAGAGGATTCTTGCTTCCTCTTTTCATTAAAGGAGAAGTAAAGGAAAAGAGAAGGAAAAACCCATTTTTCCTTCCTCCTCTCATGTAGAATAAAAGGGGAAATTAAAGAAGAGATTCCATTTTTCTCTCTTCCTCCTTCCTCCTTCTCTTCACCATGACCAAGCCTTCTCCCCACCTCCATTGCCGAAACCCAAACAAAGGCGGACTCATCTTTAGGAAGGCACCACAATCAAGATTTCTTCCCTAAGGAAATCAAACACAAGGATGTAAGTATCCCCTCACCTGTGGTACAAGTCATTTATGAAATTTTCGTAAGGTTAGAATGTTTAAAAATAAGAATAAAAGAAAAGAAACCCATGCTCATGGATCTCATTATGTTATGATATGAACTTAGTTAAAGATTTATGTTGGATGTGTTTAAAGCTTGATCTTCTTCTTTAGATGTTTCAGCCATGAATATTCTAGGGCTTTAAGAAGCGTAAAATCTAATCTAACATGCTTATAGGCTCCTTTATGATAAGATATGAACTTGACTAAGTATTCATGTTTGTATGTTGCTTGGAAATTCTATTTCCTTTAATGTAAAGGTTCGGCCATGATGGATCTAGGGTTTCAAGAAGCTCAAAGCCTAATTTAACTTGCTTATAGACTCCTTTATGATAGGATATGAATTTGACTAAGTATTCATGTTTGTATGTTGCTTGGAAGTTTTATTTCCTTTATTGTAAAGGTTCGGCCATGATGGATCTAGGGTTTCAAGAAGCTCAAAACCTAATTTAACTTGCTTATAGACTCCTTTATGATAGGATATGAACTTGACTAAGTATTCATGTTTGTATGTTGCTTGGAAGTTTTATTTCCTTTATTGTAAAGGTTCGGCCATGATGGATCTAGGGTTTCAAGAAGCTCAAAATCTAATTTAACTTGCTTATAGATTCCTTTATGATATGATAAGAACTTGGCTAGGTATTCATGTTTGTATGTTGCTTGGAATTTAATTTCCTTTCCTTGAAGTTTCGGCCATGATAGGGTATAGGGTTTCAAGAAGCTTAAAACCTAACCTAACATGCTTATAGACTCCCTTATGATATGATAAGAACTTGGCTAGGTATTCATGTTGGTATGTGCTTGGAATTTACTTTCCTTTCCTTGAAGTTTCGGCCATGACAGATTTTAGGGTTTCAAGAAGCTCAAAACCTAATGTAAGATGATCATAGACTTCTTCATGATATGATATGCACTTGGCTAGGTATTCATGTTTGTATGTTGCTTAGAAGTTTATTTCTTTTTTTCTTGAAGTTTCGGCCATGATAGATTTTAGGATTCCAAGAAGTTTAACTTTAAAAGCCTAGCATGCACATGAATCTTCTCATGATATGATATGAATGCAATTCAATATTCATGCTTGTATGTTGTTAGAGCTTACTTTTCCCTTTCATGAACTTTCGGCCATGACTATATTCTAGGGTTCAAGGAAGTTTAAATTTAAACTAAGAAAGCTCATGGATCCCCTTATGATATGATATGGAGTTAGTTTGGTATTCTTATGCTTGTATAGAACTTAGTTTCATACTCTTAAAGGGTTCAGCCACAACTAAATTAAAAGGCCTAGGAAGCTTAGAACCTAAACTTCTTATGCTCATGATATTTTGTAGTTTATGATCTGAAATTTATCTAAGGTTCACAAGCTTATATGATGTTGTAATCTAGAACCAAGCATGGTGACTTTCGTCCACTATATGGAATTAGGGTTAGAGACCCAATTATGATTTTTGCTAGGTGTCTCACATACTAGGATATGAATTAGGAGATGCTAGTAAATGTTTTTCCATGTATGATTATGTTTCTATGATGCATTATATGCTCATTTAAGTATGCTTATGAACTATGCATGATGATGACTTTTATGATGTGTTTTATGCTTAAGTATGCATGCTTTATGATAAGACAAGTAACATGCCTATTTATGTATGCTTATGAACCATGCATGAAATAATTCTTATGATGGCTATGTACCCAAGTATGTATGATTTCAAATATGTTGCATGCTCATTTATGTAAGCTTATGAACCAGGCATGAAAATGATTTTTATGATGGCTATGTGCCCAAGTATGCATGCCTTATGATATGATAAGAAAATGGCTAAGAGTTGCTTCCCTTAAGTTGGGATTAAGAGCACTCTTCATGTTAAGACAAGAGCATGACATTTATGTTGATATGATATGACAGTTATGATGATATGATATGCATGACATGTATTTTACTTTGTATGGCTTGTACCAAGTGTGGGCTCCATAAGCGCCCCTAGGCCGACGGACTATGAACGAGTCTAGTAAAAAGGGATGGGCTCTTTAGTACGCCCCTAGGCCGACGGACTATGAACGGGTCTAGATCCCTTGTAGGTTCGGGGCTAGCTACCCTGTCCTAGGGATTGCGCGTATTTATGTATGTATGTGGTACAAGCCGGGCCCTCATGATGATGATATTATGTTTAAGTATCAAAAGATATGTTTAAAGACATCTTGCACTTGACATGACATATGTTTTAAAAAGACATTCTGCATGATGCACCCATTCATGATATGATATGTTTTTTTTATGAATTATATGACATGATGTTATGCCATACTCTTATAGCTTATAGGACATGATGTTATGAGATGTTTCGTTTATGATTCATATGACCTGATGATATGTTATGCTTCTATGATTCACATCACATGATTCCTTTATTTATGATATGTTAGAGTATGATGTTTCTTAATAATATGATATGATAGGAGGCTATGTTCACATGATATAATGTTAGATGATTACGTCTCCATTGATTATATGTTTATATGACTATGCTATGAGATACGGTTTTTGTGAGTAGGAAAAGGATCTTACTGAGCCTGTGTGCTCATAGCTTACTTTCCTTGTACCACAGATAGAGGCAAGGAATGGATGACCTAAGGGAGCTGCAGGAGAGGCAAGGAGATGTGTGTGGCAGTGGCTCGGCTAAGACAAATAAAGACCTGCTATGTTATTTTTTGTTATGTCTGACATGAACCAAGTGTATTATGTTACATTCCAGTATAACTTCATGACATTTCCGCTGCTTTATGTTACTAGAAAGAAATTTTAAATATGCATGTGTATCCTGGAATAGTTAAGTAAGTAGCCCCGTCCCTTTAGTAGCAGGGAGGGCGGGCGTTACATATAGCTTCTTCCATCACTACCCATCGCATTTGCCAGCCCTCAGGTTCATGCCGTCGGGTCCATCGAGCTTCCCTTTTTCCGCTGCGCCTCTGGTCCTCCGATAGCACCACGCATCGCAAGGATACGATCCGCGACAAAAATAAAATTTTTACATATATCGATCCTATATTCCATAAAGGAATGTACATGTAATCTAGATCAAAACAAAAATGTAAAATTCTAATAACTAATACAGCTCTTGCTGTATTTAATTTTACAATCATGCACACACAATAAAATGCCCTTGACATGTCCAAGGTTCCAATCACACACAATATCTATATGCCATAATAGTTGGAGCCTGCAACCACAAAGTTAGTACATCCTACTATTATCCTGCCTAAATTATGTATGACTTATGCATAATCTATTTGAAAACCAAACACACAGAGGTAAACCTTAGCTCTGATACCAATTGTTGGTTGGTCCTAGGAAGATTGTACCGGTTCCACTGTACAAAAATTTTGTACAAGTGTCGAACCTTTCCTAAACAATAGTATTCTTTAGAAGTTAAATTAGGAATCGTAAACAGAACTTAACATTATTGATTCCAAATTTAACTTATCTGTTCTTAATGGTTTAGACTTGGATCGCAAGTAGAACTTAACACTATTGATCCAAATCAACCTATTTTATAAATTCAATTAAATATTAATTTCCAAAATTGACTTCCAGGACTGCATGGCGAGGCACATGGCCTTCTTGGGTATGGGAGCATCCACCACCGCCTAGACAAGGCCTTTTAAGGAAAGCTAATATTTAATTTCCTTATATAACTCTAGGTTTAACAAAAAAGAACAATCGAATCATAAATTCGAAAAATAAAACAAAAGAAACATAAATTCGAAACAAATCTGAAAACTCTAGAATCATATGCCTCTTGTGTTTGGTATTTCCAAAAATAACTATACAAAGAAAACTAGTATGATGCGGAAAACAATTACTAGTTATACCTTTCTTTGTTAGCAAATAACCTCTTGATCTTCTACCGTATTCCTCTTCTGATCTCGGACATTGTGTGGGCAACGATCTTCCGAGACGAGAACCACCAAGCTCCTTCTTCTCCAAGCTAGATTCGGCCACCATCAATTCTCCAAGAGAAGTAGAGGTCCGACCACCACCACCAAGCTCCAAGGGATGCTAGAAACAAAGCCTCCTTTTCCTCCTTCTTCTCCAAGCAAGATCCGGCCACCTTCCAAGCTTCAAAGGTTGAAGAGATTCGGCCACCAAGGAGAAGAAAGAAAAAGGAGAGGGAAGAACTTGAAGGGCCGGCCACACCAAGGAAGAGAGGGAGAGAAAAAGAATAGAGTTCTTACCCATGAAGGCACCTCTACCCCCTCTTTTATAATCCTTGGTCTTGACAAATAAGGGAATTTAAATAAAAACTTCCTTAATTCTTTTTCCATGAAAAGGAAAATTTATTTTAATTAAAAAACAATTTTCCTCTCATTATAAACAAGGCCGGCCACCTTATAATCCCAAACAAGGAGAGTTTTAATTAACACAAGAATTAAAACTTCCTAATTTATTTCCGGAAATTTATAAAAAATTTCTCCAATAATTTTTCCCTTCATGGTGGATTATTAAAAGAAAATTTTATAAATTAAAATATTTCTTTTAAACATGTGGATGATTTCCAAAAGGGAAAGTTATCTTTAAAAATTAAAATCTCCTTTCAATCTACAAGGAAAGATATCAAATCTTTTCTTAATCTTTTGTAGAAACTTATAAAAGAAATATTTAATTTTTAAACTCTCTTTTAAATCATGAACATGGTTAAAAAAGGAAAGTTTTATTAAAATTAAAATCTACCTTTCAATCTACAAATAAGGAAAGATTTTAAATCTTTTCTTAATCTTTTGTAGAAAGCTATAAAAGGAAAGATTTAAATTTTAAACTCTCTTCTAAAACCATGATATCCACATTAAGAAAAAATTAAAAATAAAATCCCTTTTAATATGATGTGGCTGGCCACACCAAGCTTGGGTTCAAGCTAGGGCCAGCCACACCAACTCAACTCATTCTATTTACTTGGCCGACCCCAATAGGATGGGTATAAAGGTGGGTAAGAAGTGGGTATATGGCGGGTATAAATATCTATATACAAGAGACTACGATAGGGACCGAGAGGAGGAATTGGTTTTGGTCTCCCAATGAAATTAAGCTTCCTGTGTTCGCCCCGAACACACAAGTTAACTTCATCAATAATAATTCATACCACTAAAGAATTATTATTGAACTACCGCACCAATCCCAAATTACATTTTGGGCTCCTTCTTATTATGAGTGTGTTAGTCTCCCTGTGTTTAAGATGTCGAATGTCCACTAATTAAATGAGTTACTGACAACTCACTTAATTAATATCTTAGTCCAAGAGTAGTACCACTCAACCTCATCGTCATGTCGGACTAAGTCCACCTGCAGGGTTTAACATGACAATCCTTATGAGCTCCTCTTGGGGTCATTCTCAACCTAGATTACTAGGACACAGTTTCCATCTATAATCAACAACACACACTATACGTAATATCATTTCCCAACTTATCGGGTTTATTGATTTATCGAGATAAATCTCACCCATTGATAAGTCAAATAAATAAATACTAAATATATGTGTTTGTTATTATATTAGGAGTAAGAGTACACACTTCCATAATAACTAAGGTCTAGTTCTTTTATCAAGTCAGTACAAAAAGAACTTACCTTAAATAGTCCTACTTAGTACACTGAAAGTGTACTATTATAATTTAATGGTCAAGATAAACTAACACCTAATTACACTATGACTATTCCAATGGATTGTTCCTTTCCATCTTAGTCGCGAGCTACTATTTATAATTTATAAAAAACTGATAACATGATCTTCTGTGTGTGACACCACACACCGTGTTATCTGCAATATAAATTAATTGAATGACTACACTTAGTGTAGATACTTGACCAATGTAATTCTTATTTTTAAATAAATATTTATACAGAAGCTAGGATTTTAGTATACACTCTATCAATAACACCACTAAACATGTTTCAACAATTAATGAATAAGATACACCTATATTGTTCTCATTTCTGAGAGGACAGTCCACCTTAGTGTCTAAGTTTTGTTTCCAATCATTATAATTGGGACTACTAAGTCTATAATATAACAACTAGGGACTTGAAAATCTATTTGAAATCCAAAGAATTATAAAATATTTGGTCAAGACCAACACCTCCAAACCCCATGAATTTTGTATGACACTCTAGTGTGGACGTATCATTTATTTTATTATCTTGTCATCCTAACTTTATGACAAATAAAATTAATATTTGGTCAAAACCTTAGAATTTAAAATAATATTGATTCCTCAAAACAATATTATTTAAATTCACCAACACCTCAAACATCGTGAATTTTGTATGCCACAATAGTGTAGACATATACAAATTCAAACATTTGTAAGAGGAGGGGGCCTTACCCATTAATTTTCTTGTCAACCTAAAATTACCTCAAACACCATGAATTTTGTATGTCACGTTAGTGTGAACGTATACAAATTAAATCATTTGTAAAAGGAGGTTTTACCCATTAATTTTATTTTTTCAACCTAACTTTATGACAAATAAAATTACCTCAAACACCATGAATTTTATATGCCACGATAGTGTGGACGTATACAAATTCAAACATTTGTAAGAGGGGGTTTTACCTAGCTTTATGACAAATTAATAGTTGGTTTTTCTTCAGTCACACAAATAATAGCAGTGACTCCGACGGGGAGGATTCTATTAAATGTGCCTAAGTATACCATTACTTGATACTAAGTCCACTAAATAAAATTGTGCCCCTTCAGTTGGAGAAGATCACACACATCCTAAATAATTTCCTATAATCGTCCATTAAGGAAGTTTGATCTAATGATCCGCAAACAAACTCATCCGATGTGGAGGAAGGCACTCAGAGCCAACGCGCAAGTTTGAATGCATCACTTACAAACCAGTAATGGAGATCGTGGAATTTAATTAAATTCCTTTACCACTTAGTTATTTAGAGCGAGGAATTTTAACATGCATACAAGCACACAAAACACAAGCACACACTGCATAAAAGTCAATAAATAAGAAAAATAATTTTCAAACTATTGTGGCCTCATCCAATGTTGTCCTCCGTATGCCACCAACCCTACCTGTTGCTATCTTTAGCCACAACCATCGGGTCTAGTCATCACATCTATCTTGCTTCTTTTTTCGCTGCGCCTCTGGTCCTCAAATAGTCCCATGCCTCGCAAGGATACGATTCGCAACAAGAATAAAATTTTACATTTATCGATCCTATATTCCACGAAGGAATGCACATATAATCTAGATCGAACAAAATGTAAACTCCTAATAACTAATACAACTCCTACTGTATTTAATATTACAATCATGCACACACATAAAATGCCCTCGACATGTCCGAGGGTCCAATCACACAACATGGCAATAATAGTTGGATCTAGGATGCCTGCAACCACAGAGTTAATCTATTTGCACATCCTACTATTATCATGCCTAAATTATGTATGACATGTGCATAATTAAACTAAAAAACCAAACACACAGAGACTAAAACCTAGCTCCGATACCAATTGATGGTTGTTATTCGGAATACCGTCCTAGTAGACTCTAAGTAGACTCACTCAATCAATCTAAATCTTAAACTCCAAGTAGACTCACTCAATCAAATGAGCTCAATATCCTATATTGACTCATTTGGGCATGGCCATGCACTTCGTGGTCTCACTCTATCAAGAATATCGATGTCGCTCCCGTTATATAGGAGGGATAGATCCCATCTACATCACCCACATCCCTCTACATAATTCGTTACATACCCAGTAATCGCCTTTATAGTCCACCCAGTTACGGGTGACGTTTGACGAAACCAAAGTACATAACTCCTTATGTAGGGAACCATGGTGACTTCAGGTCTAAGGACTAGTAGTCATACTAATAGCCACATGAGAAAGTATATGACACTCATATAACGATCCATGATACTTTCTCATGGCGGGTCATTCAGTATACATTCTCCAATGCATACCCATGTGTCAACTTGATATCTCTATATCCATGACTTGTGAAATCAAGTCATCGAGTTGACCTACATGCTAGTCTTATTGTATTAACATTGTCCCTGAATGTTAATACTCGACTAGGAATGATTAAGAGTAGTGTTCCCTATATCATCCCACTATCGATTCAACCAATCGATTGATATAGGTAAGAACCTTCTACTCAAGGACGTTATTATACTTAGTTTATTTGGCACCAATACAAGCAAGTATAATAACCAAAAACCAAATGCCTTTATTTATATAGAATATGATACAATAAGTCCAAAATACAATCATCAAATGATTGGCTCTAGGGCTCTAGCTAACAATCTCCCACTAGCACTAGTGCCAATCAGTGTAGGCTCTAAGCCCAAATGACCTAGTGTGACCATCATGCTTCCTCTGTGCCAAAGCCTTGGTCAATGGATCTGCGATGTTAGCCTCTGTAGGTACTCTGCAAATCTTCACATCTCCTCTCTCGATGATCTCTCGAATGAGATGGAAGCGCCGTAGTATATGTTTGGTCCGCTGGTGTGAGCGAGGTTCCTTCGCCTGTGCTATAGCTCCATTGTTGTCACAATAGAGCTCAATAGGGTCAGCAATGCTAGGAACCACCCCAAGTTCAGTGATGAACTTGCGAATCCAAACTGCCTCCTTTGCTGCCTCTGATGCAGCAATATACTCGGCCTCTGTCGTAGAATCAGCTACTGTGTCCTGCTTCGAACTCTTCCAGCTCACAGCACCACCATTAATGCAAAACACGAACCCCGACTGCGATCTATAGTCATCCTGGTCGGTCTGGAAGCTAGCATCACTGTAACCCTTTACAGCTAGCTCATCATTGCCTCCATATATCAAGAAATATTCTTTAGTCCTTCTTAAGTACTTAAGAATATTCTTGACCGCTATCCAGTGACTTTTACCTAGATCTGACTGGTATCTACTCGTCATGCTCAAAGCATACGAGACATCAGGTCGAGTACATAGCATGACATACATGATCGATCCTATGGCTGAGGCATAAGGGATCTGATCCATGCGGTCTCTCTCCTCTCTAGAAGAGGGACCTTGAGTCTTCGAAAGACTCATGCCATGTGACATCGGCAGAAATCCCTTCTTGGAGTTCTGCATGGCAAACCGAAGGAGTACCTTGTCAATGTATGTACTCTGAGTTAGGCCAAGCAATCTCTTAGATCTGTATCCCTAGAATGCGGGATGCCTCACCTAAGTCCTTCATTGATAAGCAACTCCCTAGCCATGTCTTGACAGACTAAAGCATAGGGGTGCCCTTCCCAATGAGCAGTATGCCATCCATATACAATATGAGGAAGACAACTATGTCCCCTACAACCTTCTTGTAGACACAAGGTTCATCTTCATTCTTGATGAAACCAAACTGTTTGATTGCATCATCGAATCAAAGATTCCAGCTCCGAGAAGCTTGCTTTAGTCCTTAAATGGACCTATGCAGCTTACACACTCTGTTAGTATGCTGTGGATCTACAAAACCCTCAGGTTGTGTCATGTACACATCCTCGAGTAGATTTCCATTCAGAAACACGGTTTTGACATCCATCTGCCATATCTCATAGTCATGGTAGGCTGTAATAGCAAGTATGATCCGAATGGACTTAAACATCGTTACTGGAGAAAAGGTTTCATCATAGTCAATACCATGAATTTGCTTGAAACCTTTAGCTACCAAGCGACCCTTATAGATAAGTCCATCCATGTCAGTCTTTCTCTTAAAGACCCACTTACACCCAATGGGTTTTACCCCTTCAGGTGGATCAACCAAAGTCCATACTTGGTTGGTGTACATGGATTCCATTTCGGATCTCATGGCCTCTAGCCATTTCTCGGAATCTGGTCTCATCACAGCTTCCTGATAGGTGGTAGGCTCATCCTCTATGAGCATAATGTCATCATGGTCAGACAAGAGAAATGAGTATCTCTCAGGCTGACGACGTACCCTATCAGACCTGCGAAGAGTTATGTCTACTTGAACTGGTTGTTGTTTCTCAACTCTTTGTGGAACATTATCATCCACAACACTTTATGGTTCCAGTTCAACTTCCATCGAGGCTTCAGTGCTATTGTTCGCATCTTGAACTTCTTCAAGATCGAACGTGCTCCACTAGTCTTTCTATAAACAAAGTCCCTTTCTAGAAAGACCCCAGTCTTTGCCACAACTACCTTGTGCTGACTGGGAATGTAGAAGTAATATCTCTTAGTTTCCTTGGGATATCCAATGAAATAGCACTTGTCGGATTTGGGTCCTAATTTGTCTGAGACTTGACGTCGAACGTAAGCCTCACAACCCCAAATCCTCATAAAAGACACCTGGGCATCTCTCCCAGTCCATATCCTATATGGTCTCTTTATCACGGCCTTGGATGGAACTCAGTTGAGTATAAAATCTGCCGTGTCTAAAGCATAGCCCCAAAGGTATGTCGGAAGATCTGTGTGACTCATCATAGATCGTACCATATCTAATAAGTTATGATTCCTCCTTTCGGATACACCATTCCACTGTGGTGTTCCAGGAGGAGTGAGTTAGGATAGAATCCCACACTCGGCAAGATAGTCACGGAACTCATGGCTAAGGTATTCTCCACCTCGATCTGATCGAAGTATCTTAATACTCTTGCCAAGCTGGTTCTGTACTTCATTCTTGAATTCTTTGAACTTTTCAAAGGATTCAGACTTATGTGTCATCAAGTACACATAACCATATCTACTGAAGTCATCAGTAAATGTGATGAAGTATCTATAACCGCCTCTAGCAGCAACATTGAATGGGCCACATACATCACTATGTATGAGTCCTAACAAATCAGTCGCTCTTTCGTTGTGCCCACTAAAGGGAGTCTTGGTCATCTTGCCTCATAGGCATGACTCGCATATCTCATATGATTCAAAATCAAATGAGTCCAACAAACCATCCTTATAGAGCTAGGATAAGCGCTTGCCATTTATATGACCTAAGCGACAGTGCCAGAGGTAGGTTTGGTTCATGTCATTTGACTTGAACCTCTTGGTATTTATGTTATAGATAGGTCTCTCAAGGTCTAGAATATAGAGTCCGTTTATCAGAGGTGCACTACAATAGAACATATCGTTTAAAAAGATGGAACAACATTTGTTCTTTATTATAAATGAAAATCCTTTCTTGTCCAAACAAGAAACTGAAATTATGTTCTTAGTCAAGGCAGGCACATAACAACAATCATCTAATTCTAGTACAAGCCCAGAATGCAGAGATAGATAGTAAGTTCCTACAGCAATAGCAGCAACCCGTGCTCCATTGCCTACTCGTAGGTCTACCTCACCCTTCGTCAATGCCCTACTATTTCTCAGCGCTTGTACATTAGTACAAATGTGCGAAGCACATCCGGTATCCAATACCCACGATGAAGAAATAGAGAGGTTGACTTCTATAACATGTATACCTAAAGTAGAAATCTTATTTCTCTTCTTCGTAAGATCTTCCAGGTATTCTTTGGAGTTCCTCTTCTAGTGCCTCGCTTGTCCTTGATATAGGTGACAAAGATGTTCAACCATATCGTAAGCGCCCATCAACTCATGTTGCTTCTGAAGCTCAGAGTTCATGGTCGCGAGCATAAGACAGGACACATCTAATGCGTCATCTTGATGCTTCTTGTAAGCATCTCGGTCTGCTCGCGTGGCAGTGGCAAGAGGAGCCTCCGGAATGGGCTGCTCCAGAACGTACAGTTTACGTTCTTGGGTGAGAACTATTCTCAGGTTCCTGTACCAGTCCAGGAAATTTGCTCCGTTGAGCTTGTCCTTCTTAAGGACAGAACGCAGAGAGAAGTTGTTCGTGTTTGACTTCATGGAAATTCTACAACAGAAATAAATGCAGAAATAAATATCATATTCTTTAAATCACTTAATTAAGCCTTCAATTAAATGATGCTCCCACTGAATTCTATAATTCATGTGGGACAAGATCCACATCATACTAACTCTTGAGTTAGCTTTGGCTAATACGCTCAAGACTTAGTATGATCGGTAGGTAACGATTACCAATTACATCTCTATGCAACTCTTGTTTATAGGATCAAAATCCGCATTTATACTAAAACTCGATTTAGCTTTGGCTAATACGCCCGAGAGTTAATATATATGTGATTTTGACCTATCTTTCCAACTGTTGGAAGAATGCCTATAGTTATACTCGATCCAACCGAGTTAACTAGGAATACTCAATCTAATTGAGTTGTACTCACCCATGCGTTGATAGGCGGGACCAAGATTGTCCCTCCGTACCCTACCAAGATAGTATGTGTTGCTCTGCTTTGGCAGATTCAACAACAACATGCGATCGAGGTAGTGGTAGGTATCACGGCATGGTAGGCATTACGAGTTGACGTGATTTAGATCTAATCTGAACGATGATGCGTATCATATACTCGATAGATCTAATCTAATCGAAGGGTGCATCATGTGCACGACTTAGATCTAATCTAATCATAAGGCACTAATTAATTACTTAATTAACTAGCATGCATCACATACACACAAAACAATTAATTAAATAATTAATCAAATAATTTTGTGATTATATCATGGCCCTACTACGATCTTCTCAAGCCAATGAGAAGATCATATGGTCAACCTAAGGTCAACAGCTTCTCAAGCTTCTTCGTTTGACCACCTTGTGTTGCTCACGCCCTCCTCATAACTCCTTCTCGAGTGGACCTTCCACAGCTCCAATTTTGTGCATTACAATTTTGAAACTCGAGTTACATTCGAGTCTAAATCTAATTTACAACCAGAATATAAGAGAAAGGCACGACGCGCAGGTCGTGAAAATAAAATAAAATAAAATAAATACAGCACGCACATCACATAACGGCACGCAGGCCGTATTATGAATTACAACACATTTCCAAATCCAATTTGGGTCTTTGGGCCATGAATATCACAAAAATAATATATAATTCAAAATTATATATTTCTATAATTTTCTGTAATTTTTCTATAATTGTTTATAATTTTTACGAGTACAATTTCCCGGCGGTTCCGTTTAGCGGTTTTCGGGCGCAATCGCGGAACGAATCCCCTTGCGGGGCCAGGGGAAGCAACCCTACCCGCGATCTAACCATCGCGAGGGTTCCTTTGCGATCTAACAGCACCTTAGCCCGCTGTCCCAAAAAGATTTGGGGCGAAACCAAGCCGTTTTGGAAAAATCTTCCCGGTAGCGGAAGCCTACAAGTGCCGAAACACTTGTGCTTTGCTTCTACTAGAAAATTACTCATAAAAACTATAAAAAACCTAAATTTACAGAAAATCACAGAAGCTATTTTTTTTATAAAAAATCAAAAACAAACTCGTACACGCCTTCGCACGTGGCTCTGATACCACTGTTGAGTTTTTCGGGCCGCGAAAACCGCTTTTCGCGTCGCCGAAACCCCGAATCACCCATGCCACTGGATCTCGTGCGAAGGATAGATTTCAAAATTACGAGTACGAGTTTCAAACTATGATCTACAGTAGATCTATAAAGGAAAAACATTTTATACCTTTGAAGCGTGCCCTCTCAAATCCCGCGCGTCCAACGGTACGCCGGATCTCGAAGTTGTCAACGTAGACAACTCTCTAGTGATATCCACACGAACAAGAAGTGTTCTCTAACACTCAAGGATGGAGAAGAGAGCACCACAAGTGTGCTAGCACTCTCTAGGGCTCTCGGGTAGGATTGGAAGAAGAAGAAAAGAAAAGAAGAGAACACACTCCTCTAAAATCTCTATGTGACTTTCACTAACCTTTCTTCTTGGATTAGATTCACTCTCCTTTCTTCTCCCTTGCTTGAAACCCACGACCAAGAGAAGAGAAGGAGCAAGAAGAGAGCTTAGGAGGAGGAAGATCACTTGAAAATGAGAGTTACACTTGCAAAATGAAACTCTTTTCATCTAATTAAGTGGTTTGTAACCTCCATGGGATACCAAGAGTCACAACTCTTGGTAACTCCCATGAGGTGGCACTTCACTTAAGTAACCATGATGATGTGGAACATCATCATTGGTCCACTTAATGCCAACTCACCAATGAGGTGACATAAAGTCAAGTCAAACTTGACTCTTCATCTTCCTCTCAAGTCAAGTCAAACTTGACTTAATCTCTCTCATGGTTGATCTAATCCAACCATTTAATTCAAGCCAATTTAATATAATGAATCTAATTCATTTAATTAAATTGATCCAATGAGTCCAACTCAATTAGCCCAATTAGGATTACTCTTAATCCAATTTGATTCATCAAATGAATCTAATCCTCTTGGTTCATCATATGAACCTAATCTCCATCCACTTGTTCTTTGTGTGTGACCCAATAGGTTCTTGTAATATTGGCAATGCCCCTAAACTCATTTAGAAACATAAGTGATGAGCGGTATCTAGCAATACATCATTATTACCCAAGTTACAAGAATGTTGAGATCCAACATCACCTTGTGACTACTAATTGTGACTCCTCACAAAATATGACAAGTGTCCTTCTATCCAAGACATCTAGATTGATCAATGTGAGGCATAGACCGTGTCATCCTCTAATCAATCTAAATCTTAAACTCCAAGTAGACTCACTCAATCAAATGAGCTCAATATCTGATATTGACTCATTTGGGCATGCCCATGCACTTCGTGGTCTCACTCTATCAAGACTATCGATGTCGCTCTCGTTATATAGGAGGGATAGATCCCATCTACATCACTCACATCCCTCTGCATAATTCGTTACATACCCAGTAATCGCCTTTATAGTCCACCCAGTTACGGGTGACGTTTGACGAAACCAAAGTACATAACTCCTTATGTAGGGAACTATGGTGATGTAATACCCACTAAGCTTGTAATATAAATATATGAATGTGGGATTTTGCCTTAGAAAAATAATAGGAAGTGAGTTGAACCAAAAAGGAAATAAAAAGAAATAAAAATAGGGAGAGGTCAAGGATTGAACCTTGAACCTCTTATATTATATTTCATAGAATTAATGGGTAATGACCAGTTGGGATAGGAATAATATGTTGATAGCAAAGGAGGGAAACTCATGATAAAGGTAAGAGTAAAAGCTAGCCAAAAGGAAACAAGTAAAGAGCAAGAGAAAGGCAATTTGCCTTCCTCCCTTCCTCTCCCTCTTCCTCTTTGATTTTGCCGAAATGTTTAAAGAGGAATTAAGGGGATTCATTCCCCCTTATTTCACCATGAATGATGAGGATAAATAAACAAATAAAAATAAAAATAAAATATAAAAAAAAGGGCTAAGGGAGAAGGAAAGCAAAAACTAAGTTTGCTACCTCTTCCCCCTTAACATAAAAGAGAATATGTAAAGGGAAAATTCTATTTTCTCTCATTTTTCTCATTCTCTCCTCTCCCTCACCGAAACCTCAGTTCCCCTCTCCTCCATTTTCGGCCCCAAGCCAAGGTTTTCTCCTAATTAAACCTAAGATACAAGGAGGACTTAGCAAAGGAATCAAAGGAAAGGAACTAGAAGAAGAGGCTACTTCTTCTTCTTCATACCTTAGATCCACAAGCGAAAAAGGATGTAAGCTTTCCCCTCACCTGTGGTACAAGACTTTTATGTGCTTTTCGGATTTTATGAGGATTTTAAAACCTAGAAACAAGTTTGAGAAAATTCGGCCAAGAAGAGCTTTCAAAATCTAATGGTGTTTAAACTAGTCTTCACTACATGATGGATTTTTCTATGCTATGTAAAGGGGTTCTTCTTCATACTTTTATACCTATATGATGCTTGATCAGAGGAGTACTGAACCCTAGAATTTCGGCCAAAAATATTCTTAAGAGGCTAGGGAAAATCTATTGTTTTACCCAACTAGTACAAGGTTCTCCCTATGAAATATTAAGGATCATGTATTAGTTTTCCTTCCTTAGAAGATATTTGAAACTAAGAGAAAACCCACTCATATGATTCGGTCAAGAAAGGGTTTAGGGTTAGGAAGACCTTGAAATTTAAATAACCATGCTCATGTGATAGAATACAAAGATCTTAAAGGACTTGTATGCTTGAATATTGCTAGAATTTCATGAACTCCTTCTTAGGGTTTTTCGGCCATGATGAGATGGATGGCTTAGAAAAGCTTAAACAAAATTTTAATATGCTCAAGACCTCTGTGCTATTTAGATATGAAAGTTGGTTAATGCCCTCATGCTTAATTAGGGTGTAGAAAAATTAGTTGCATGACATATAACATGTATGACCACAAGGGGTCCTAGCTTATTCATGAACCAATTTGTATACATGTTTCTTAGTAACTTTTGCCATGAAACTTACTTAGGTTTTTCATGCTTTAGGCCACTTAAAAACCTAGCTAAGGAATGGTAGGTTTCGGCCATGAGAAAAAAATAAAAGAAAAAGAGAAAAAGAAACCTAGAAAGCCTAAGACACAATTCATATGTATACTCATTATGCTTGTCTTTATACATGCTATGAAACTTGTATATATTCTCATGCTTTTAGGCTATTTGAAGCAAGTTTATATTCTGTGAGTTTCATCCAAGTAGGGTTTAAAAGACCTAGAGGCCTTAGAAATGAAACCAAATGTGTTAAAAGTACTTATTATGAAAATAGGATAATGTGTTGATTGTTTCACATGCTTGTATAATTTTTCCATGACCTAAATGAACCCTTGAATGCTTCGGTCATGAAGGAATAGATGCCCTAGAAACCCTAGGACTTAAATTAAATATGCTCATGTCACTCTACATGAAATATGATAAGTAGAAAGCCAAGGTTCAATTGCTATATGTTGTTTTATGACCTAAAATGATGCTAGGGTATGTTTCGGCCATAACTATTGTATGATGCCTTGTATGAATTTATACATAATGTTAGTCCAAGTTCACATTCTTGTATGCTTGTTTGAAGCCCTAATGAGAACTTGTTAAATTTCGGCCATGACATATGTTAAGGGCTTGAAGAACTTAGGAACTAATTCAAATGTGTCAAATGTGCTTACCTTGTTCCTTGGTAAAAATGTTATAAATATGATTTAAAGTTGTCCATGCTTTTATGTCATATGGAACCTTGTTTTACACCTTAAGGTTTCGGCCATATGAAATTAGGGACTTGAGGAACTTAGAAACTAAGTTAATCATGTTTATAATGCTTCCTATGAAAATGTTATGATGATAATTTAGGTGCCACATGCTTGGATGTTGTGTTTAACCTAAATTGAGCTCTAAAGGGTTTCGGCCACAAGGGTTTAGGAAGCTTAAAACCAAGATAAATATGATACCATGTTTCCTATGATAGGATAATCACAAGATACACCCTTATGCTTAATATGTATGCTTGTGATTTATGACTTATGATATGATATGCATGCTTTTATGATATGATATGCTTTGTGCTTAAATTATGCATGCTTATGTTATGATATGTGGTTAAATTATGCATGCTTGATGCTATGTTTAGTGCTTAAAATATGCATGCTTTCATGATATGATATGTGGTTAAATCATGCATGCTTGACGATATGCTTTATGCTTAAGATATGCATGTTTTATGATCTATGCCTAAGTGATGCATATTGATATGACATGATGTATGCCTAAGTGATGCATACCTTTATGATATGATGTATGCCTAAGTGATGCATACCTTTATGACATGATGTATGCCTAAGTGATGCATACCTTTATGATATGATGTATGCCTAAGTGATGCATACTTTTATGACATGATGTATGCCTAAGTGATGCATACTTTTATGATATGATGTGTGCCTAAGTGATGCATGCTTTTATGATACATGATATGTATGACATGTACTTTACTTTATATGTGAGTGGCTTGTACCAAGGGTGGGCTCCATAAGCGCCCCGGGGACTAAGGACCTCGTTAGGGATGGGCTCCTAAGTGCCCCTAGGACTAAGGGCCTAGTATGTTTGCCTCGTAGGGTTCAAGACTTGCTACCTTGGACCTACAATGTTGCGCGCAATATGTAAGTGGTACATAGCCGGGATCCCCCTTATGTTGAGATTATTTTCAAGTATATATGTAAAAGAAAATGGTTTAAAAGATCATGAGACATACACATGTTTTTCGGATACATGTTTTCCAAAATCATATTGCATACACCTTATGATTATGCTATGTTTCATGTTATGCTCTTGATTATGATATGCCATGATAAGGTATGATTACGTTATGTTCATGCTATACCTTATAGACATGTTTCGGCCATTGATTTGTTGATGCTTGATATATAGATTTCGGCCATGGATATGATGATGCCTTGATGTACATGTTTCGGCCATAGTATGATGCTTTGATATACATGTTTCGGCCATGCTTTGATATACCATGATACTTGTTGTGATGCCATGTCTAGCTATGTTTTATGCAATGCACTATGTATATGTTTCGGCCATGGTGATGCTTGATATGCTATGACTAGTTGTGATTATATTATGATGCATGATATGCTTGAATAGAATGCTATGTTATGCCATGATTAGTTAAGATTATGACTTGTTGATGCATTCTTGATTATGGGCTGATTGTTGGTTTTAGTGAGTAGGAAAGGAACTTACTGAGCCATGAGTGCTCATAGCTTACTTTCCTTGTACCACAGATAAAGGAAAAAGCTGGATGAGTTAGAGGAGCAGCAGGAGGGGCAATGAAGATGTGTGTCGCAGTGGCTAGGCAACCAAATAAATAAGAACCTGCTTAAAGTTTCTTTAAAGAACTATGCATTGGTATTTTATGACTTGTGATACCTAAACATGTGTGGCTTGACATTATGATTCTACTAGATTTGATGTTATGATTTTGATGCCATGTGATAGTATAGTTCAAAAGAAATTTAAAAGAAAAGTTTTATTAAAACTATGAAAATTATTTTAAGTCTTCCGCTGTTTTAAAAAGAAAAATTTATACGTAGAGTATCGTAGCCCCGTCCCTTAGGGTAGCAGGGAGGGCGGGCGCTACAGGTTGGTATCAGAGCCAAGTTATTGCCAGCTCACTACACACACATCAAGCCTCCTACCTGCCGCTCCAAGTAAGAATGTGTATGCTAAATTTACTTGTTATATTCTTATGTTTGATTTTCTTGTCATATGCTTATGCTTTATTTTATTTCTTGTTATATTGCCTATGCTTTATTTCTTTACTACATTGCTTATGCTTTATTTCTTTATGTTACATTGTTTGTCATTATATTCCTTATTTTTCCTTATGTTGTTTATGCTTTAATTTAATGTTTTACTTGCTTATGTTTGATGCTTTATTCTATGCTTTTAGTTATAATTTAGATTAGGATTACATATTGGTAGGTTAGGAATAATACCAGAACAAATAGATAGAAACAAAACAATAGGTTAGATTGGCTAAAAACGATAACCACTTACACTAGTCTGTTTGTCCGTATTTAGATAAACATGGTTAGGACACGCAATGCCCAAACCGGAGGAATAGTGACTCCACCAGATCTGACACAGGTAGTCGCGGACCTCCAGCATCAGATCGCAGAGCAACAGCAGCTGATCACTACCTTGATGGGTCAGCAAGGCAACCCAGTCACCCCACCGGTGAATCCACTACCTGTTGTACCTACAGCCGCACCAGTGCCCCCGACAGCCCCTACTCCGATGGTCCGACAAGAGGCCTATCTGATTCAGTGGCAAAGGCTTAAGCCGGAAGCATTCTCGGGAAACTGTGAACCATGGGATGCGCAAGCCTGGCTCAAAACCGTGGAGAACATAATGGAATTATTGGATTGGCCTGAACACGAGAAGGTCAAATGCGCGTCGTTCTGTCTTACCGGAGATGCCCGGATGTGGTGGGACAGAGTAAAGGTGAAAAGACAAATAAACCAAATGCAGTGGACAGATTTTGAGACAGAGTTCTTAGAGGAATTCTTCCATATGCGAGTGACCAACAAGCACTATGACGAGTTCACTGAGTTCCGGCAAGGTGATCTGTCAGTTAATGAAGCCGTTAAGAGGTTCAACCGCCTAGCCCGACTGTGCCCAGAACTGGTCCGAACTGAAAAAGAAAGGGTCCGGTTAATGTTAAAGATGCTCCGACCCGAAATAGCTCTGAACATAGCCGGCGGAGTTAATAGACCGCAGACTGCAGAGGAGCTAGTCAGCAGTGCCCTGATCACCGAGCACTATCAGGAAGCAATGAACAAGGGCAAGAACCAAGCACTGACCGGAGCACAAAAATCGCACAATATCAGAACCGACTGGAAAGGAAACTCAGGTGGAAAGAGGAAACAGTGGAATAAAATGAAAGGTGGTCCGACCAATAAGCAGACCAAGTACCCTCAGTGTGCCACATGTGGGAAGATGCATTCTGGAGTATGTCGTCTGAGCACCAGAAAGTGCTACAACTGCGGAAAGGAAGGTCATTTGATAAGAGATTGCCCTACTCGACCTCGGGCACCACCTTCGCAGAACTTCCGAGCAGAGTGCCCCTGCCAGCTTCACCAGATGCAAGCCGCCATAGAAGGGACTTCAATCGGCCAAGGAAGATTGGAGGCCCTCCCACTATGACCAATGCCGAGTCTACTCTCTTACCAACGCCTCTACTGCTGTCACAGGTCAGCTATCTAATTTCAGTTAGTATGCTAGAATTTTTATTCGATGCTGAAAGCAAATTGATGAGGGAATCCATCGAGAAACTGAAACATGTCTCGTATCCATTAGTTCAAACCATGTCCGGACGACTCTCTACACTCACCATAACGCCAACGTTATTCGAGAACATGTTAGAGAAGCAAACCAGGGACTCGAGCCTTCAAAGAATTAAACAAGAGACCACAGAAGGAAAGAATGACGGGTTCCGTATCGCAGACGATGGAATATTATACCTCAGGGATCGATTATGTATTCCAGAGGATCCAGAGTTGTGAAAGAAGATACTGGAAGAAGCCCATACAACGCCTTATGCAATGCACCCGGGTTCCACTAAAATGTACCAGGGCCTGAAAAAGAAATTTTGGTGGTCCGGTATGAAAAGAGAAGTGGCACAGTACGTCAGTACTTGTCTGACGTGCCAAAGGGTACAAGCGGAACACCAGAGACCCGGCGGATTATTACAACCTGTCCAAATTCCAGAATGGAAATGGGAAGAAATCTCCATGGATTTCATTTCAGGTCTACCCAAGACGACAAACGGGTATAATGCTATATGGGTGATCGTGGACAGACTGACAAAGTCTGCACACTTTTTGGCGATCAAGATGACTTATTCAACTGAACAATTAGCTCAGATATATGTTAAGGAAATCGTCAGATTACATGGTATCCCTAAGACCATTATTTCTGATAGAGATGGACGTTTTGTCTCGCACTTTTGGGAGTGCGTTCAGAAGGCCCTCGGCACGAAGTTGTTGTTTAGCACAGCCTTCCACCCACAGACTGATGGGAAGACTGAAAGAGTAAATCAAATATTGGAGGATATGTTAAGAGCTTGTGCCCTGGACTTCAAGGGGAGCTGGTGCCGATATTTATACCTGGCAGAATTCGCCTACAATAATAGCTACCAAGCTACTATTGAAATGGCACCTTACGAAGCTCTATATGGGAGGAAGTGTAGATCTCCTATATGCTGGTATGAAAGTGGTTAAAAGAAGGAAATGGGGTTCCGAACGGAACTTATTGATGACACCACCCGAGCTATACAAAAGATCCGTCAACGAATAGAAACTGCTCAGAGTTGGCAGAAGAATTATGTCGATAAACGGCGCAGGCCGCTAGAATTCAACATCGGAGACTTAGTATTCCTTAAAGTTGTTGGTGCAATATCCCTCAGGTCAAGGTTGACCTGGGTAACCAAGCTGAGTCTTGGTTTGAGTTTAGATGTTTGACAATAAGATATTGATTGAAGAAGAGTCAAGTAGGTCAAGGTTGACCGGATACTTGACTGGGAAGTCCTAACTGGGATGTTAGGCAAAATGAAAGACCTAGTGAGTGAAGCTAGGCAGTATGAAAGTCCTGGTGAGTGAAGCCAGGCAGAAGGAAAGTCCTGGTGAGTGAAGCCAGGCAGAAGGAAAGTCCTGGTGAGTGAAGCCAGGCAGAAGGAAAGTCCTGGTAAGTGAAGCCAGGCAGAAGGAAAGTCCTGGTAAGTGAAGGCAGGCAGAAGGAAGTCCTAGTGAGTGAAGGTAGGCAGATGGAAATCCTGGTGAGTGAAGCCAGGAGAAAAGTCCTGGTGAGTGAAGCCAGGCAGAAGGAAGTCCTAGTGAGTGAAGCTAGGCAGATGGAAATCCTGGTGAGTGAAGCCAGGTGAAAGTCCTAGTGAGTGAAGCTAGGCAGATGGAAATCCTGGTGAGTGAAGCCAGGTGAAAGTCCTAGTGAGTGAAGCTAGGCAGATGGAAAACCCTAGTGAGTGAAGCTAGGTGAAAGTCCTGGTGAGTGAAGCCAGGCAAGGGAAAATCCAGATGGATCAAGGATGATTGGACATCTGGTGTTGGGAAGTCCAAGTAGGTCAAAGGATTGACTGGATACTTGGCATGAAAGAAAAGTCCAAGTAGGTCAAAGGGATTGACCGGATACTTGGCACAGAGAAAAGTCCAAGTGGGTCAAAGGGATTGACCGGACACTTGGTAAGGGAGTCCTAGCAGGTCAAGGGAGTGACTAGATGCTAGGCATGACATACCAACAGGTCAAGGTTGACCGGATGTTGGTTTGGGAGGTTTGGGACTTGGTTTTGGACAAAAATCAAGTGCTGGATCGATCAGTGGATCGATCCAGACCTGTCCCAGCGAACAGAGAGCCTCTGGATCGATCCGTGGATCGATCCAGAGGTCCCAATCGATCAGTGGATCGATTGGGACGCGGCTGCTTCGCGTGATAAGCGCTGGATCGATCCGTGGATCGATCCAAAGCCTCCCCGATCGATTGGGAATATTCGAATCGATCGGGATCCGACCGTTGGCGTCGTTTATAGCTGCAGGCGTGTGATGGCTGCGGAATCTCTTCACGGTTTCATCTCAGATCTTCGCCAGCTCCTCCACAGCACTCTCAAAGCTCGTGATCGCCAGTTCTTGAAGGTTCTTGGAAGCTCTCCGAGTCAAGAGGCGGATCAAAGGCAAGAAGAGAAGCTAGGGTTAGGGTTTTCTGCATTCATTGTAAGCTTTGCGCTTGTATTTTGTTTCCCTTTTCCTTCTTCTTGTACCGAGAGTCTTGTAGGGCTTCTCCGCCCTTGGTAGTTACCATAAAGGAGAGTTTTATTTAGTGGAGGGTGTGTGTGTTGGTGTGGATCCTTGGATTAGTCACCTCTTGTGAGGTGGATACCAAGTAAACCAACCGTGTTAGCGTTGTTGTATTTGTTTCTGTATTTTCCGCTGCATATTCTTGAAGAAACAAGCAACGCCGAGCAACACCGAGCAACGAGCGAACGCGACGAGCTATTCACCCCCCCCCTCTAGCTACTTTTGGTCCTAACAAGTGGTATCAGAGCAAGGCCGCTCTTCACCGGAATCATCGCCGGAAGGGTCAAGCATAACAAGAAAAGCTAGAGGGGTGAAGAAGTTGGAGCAAATTCTTCAAGTTCAAGATTTTACCAAGCTCAACTTCAAGATGCAATTCCAAGATGGACTTGGATTTGACACAAGGGTGGCTCCACCATATTCATCTACAAGCTTCGATTCTTGGAAATCAAGAATCGAAAATTTTCTTATGATGGAGATAGAGCAATGGTTTGCTCTCATGGAAGGTTTTGAAGCTCCCACAAATTCCAAGGGCAAAGTACTCAAAAGGAGCAAGTGGAGCAAAGACCAAATCCAAAGATGTGAGGCCAATGACAAAGTGACCAAGCTTTTGGTCAATTTATTGCCAAGCAACATCTTGGAACAAATTGGAGAGTTTGAAGATGCCAAGGAGCTTTGGAGCAAATTGGCAAGAATTCATGAGATCCCCTCCACTGTATCAAATCAAGGAGAATCCAAAGAGGGCGACTCATTGGATCAAGACCAAGAGGAGGACTCCGAGGTTGAGAGATGCTCAACCTCCGAAGAAGAAGTTCAAGAAGAAGCTTCATCTTCAAGGGAATGCAACGAAGGGAACAAGGAGGGAGCATACTCCTTGTTTCATATTCAAGATGATGAAGCCTCCACCTCTAGGATTGAGGGGGAGCAATCCTTGGTGACGCCGGATCAAGAAGAAGGAGAAGCTTCTACATCCGGGTCAAGAGATGAAGAGATTGAAGAAGCTTCTACCTCCACGAGTCAAGAAAAATCAAATGGAGGAGAATCAAGATCGGATCAAGAGGAAGCTTCTACCTCCGGATCCAAAGGAAAAGATGCCACCCCTACAAGCAAAGGTATAAATATTTCAATTAAAAATAAAAATCATATTATATGCTTTGAGTGTAGGGAACATGGGCACTACAAGAGCAAGTGCCCTAAATTGGCCAAGAAGAAGGGCCAAGTGGCACAAAAGGGCAAGGCGAAGCCCAAGGAGATCATCCCCAACACAAAGAAGAGCAAGGAGCATATTATATGCTTCTCTTGCAATCAAAAGGGGCATTACCGAAGTCAATGCCCCAAGGGGAAGAAGATGGTCAAGGCTCAAGGAGGCATCGTCAAGGGGGAGCCTCCAAGGTAAAGAAGAAGGTAACATTTATTGAGCCTACCCCTTTACATTATGGTAAAAAGCATGATAGTTCTAACTTATATCATTTTAATGCTATTTACCATGAAAATAGAAAGCATGATAGCGTTAAAGAAAAACATATAGCTTTTCATGCTAAAACTACTACACCTAAGGCTAGGAATGTAAGTAAAAGTCTAGGCAAGAACTCTAAGGATTGTATCTACAAGCCTAGGCACAAAATGCTCATGAACTTAATGGAAAACCAAAAACTAAGGACTTAGTGATGGAAAATCAAGTCTTGAGGTCAAGACTTGATAAAATGGAAAAGACCCTAAAAAGGATGGAAAATATTCTATTAGGGCAAAATGAGAATAACCTAGGTTTAGGGGTACAAAAGCCATCCAATGGCCATAGAGGTTTGGGATACAAACCAAAGGCTAAGAAGGATGTGCCCTCTTACCATAGAGTTCCATATAGTTATGGAACAAACCCTAGGTCTAGTGGTCAAGCCAAAAATACTAGGAAAGTCATCCCTAAGAGTATTTTTGCAATAAATGTGACTAAGACTTCTAAGAAGTCTAAGAAAGTCACAAACAAGGTCACAAGGGAGGTTATCCCTAGAGTTGACCTAGAAAATGTGACCAAGGCTTCTAAGAAGCCCAACAAGGTCATTAGGAAGGTATCTAGGGAAGTTATCCCTAGTGAGTACCTAGAGCATCCAAGGAGCACCAATAGGTGTTGGGTTCCTAGGAGCATCTTCTCTACCCCATAGATGGGTTAGAGAGTGTCAACTCCGATTAGAAGGGTAGTTAACCCAACTTTGAGGAAATTGACACTCAAGAAGCATTGTCAAGGTTTTAGTTAACCTTTGAAAATGAAATGGAATTATTGATTACTCCTTGAAAGAGTAAAATGTGCCTAATGGTGGAAGAATTGACTTTAATCTAAAATGGCACAAATTGGGAAAACCTTGAGAAATACCAAGTTGGGATTTTGGTATTCTCTTGGAAATTTAAGGCAATCCGGGCCTTAATTTAAAAGTGCTACTCTTGTGGAAAAATGGAATATGCCAACATTTGAGGACATGTTTATTTTCAATTGGCATACATTAAATCAAGGAAATTAGAAATGCCAATTTAGGCTTTGGCATTCTCTTGAAGCACTTTAGGGCAATCTAGGTTTAAGTTGTAAGTTTAGCTAAGACTTTAAGGATACTTAGATAGTTAATCTAAGTATATTTTATTTATGCTAAATCTTGCCATGATTGTTTGCCCATCATATGCCATGACATCATGTCTAGTTTTTGCATTCATGTTTTATTATGGAAAATCCAAAAATACCATGTCATGACATTCATACATCATGTAGTAATAGGATATTTTCTTTTGAAAATTATTTTCTTTTGATGTATGCCATAACATAATCATGCATTAAGTTTAATTCCTTGTAATTAAGGGCGAATGGCATTTAACGACACTTATTGACAAGTGACATCCTGGGTGGATGTCTAATATCTCTAAAATGCCTAGATAGATATGCATGATCCCTAGAATAGGGCAAAACCAAATTTTACATCTCACAAAGACTATAAGGTGACTTGTATGTGTTTTGTCCACAATAGATACAAGTGAGATGTTAGGATGATGAACAAAACTCAACATGTTGATTTAGTGCATTCTTTTGAGTTTTTAGGTTCATCAAAACACATAGTTATGTGTTTTTCCATCATTGGGAAAGCTAATGTACAAGTCATGTGCATTAAGCCCAAGGAATGTGATGGGATATTGGTTTTGAAAATGTTTTTAAAATGTTTTTGGAAAACCTTGGTGAAGGCTATCTTTTGATAGTAATCACCATTGAATAGTTAGACACAAACTTGAAGAAAAACACTAAAGTTTTTGCAAGTTTTCAAGTTTGTGTCAATCTTTGAAAATATGATGTATTTTCATAGAAAGCTATTTTTCCATGATTAAGTATGCCCTAAATAATGTCTACACAAAATTTCATAATTTTTGGATTTTTGTAGAATTTTCTAGGGGTTTCTGAAGTTGACTGCAACTATCAGAGCTCCGATCGATCCATGGATCGATTGGAGTTCCTGAATCGATCCATGGATCGATTCAAACGGTAATTCCCGCGAGCAGAAGCTCGCTGGATCGATCAGCCGATCGATCCAGGGAGTCTGAATCGATCAGTGGATCGATTCAGCAAGGTTCAATCGATTGGAACCCAACTTCAATCGATCCAAGTTGCTGGTTTTGGCTGGGAAGGCCTGATTTCAGCATCTTTGAACCTATTTTAGTCTAGGTAACCATTCCAAACCCCTAAAATACATTTGTATCCATAAAAAGGGTGTTTTCATATGAAAACAAGGATGAGTTGGTTAAGGAAGGCTAAGTTGAAGTTTAGGTTGAGGTGTGTTTCAAATTTTGAATATTTGAATCTCAAAACTTCTAAATTTGGGTTTCCTAATGTTTTAGGGATTCCAAGTCATTGTTGGTGCAATGACAGAAGTTACCACCATGTCTTTAGGGGGAGGGACTCTTTAAAGACATGAAAATTATTTTTCATGAACCTTGGAAGGTGGTTAACCTTCTGTTGTGGACTTGCTCAAGGTTGAGCATTTAAACTTGAAATGGGGAGAAATGGGGAGTGGATATCCTCATTATTTCAAGTGGACACTCAAGTGGTTGAAAATGCTCAAGGTTGGGTATTTGTCAACATTGAGGGAGAAGTTAAGGTGATAATGACGGGTATGGGATCTCATTATCGGGTGATCACAATGAGTGAAGTTGTGATCACGATGAGCAACTCTTCAGGGGGAGAGTCTTCAACAAATGGATTTGTTGAAGTGTGCCCAAAATTGGAGCATAGGTTGATGTGTGTCCAACGATGGGTTGATGTGTGCCAATAGGGGGAGAATGTATGGTTAAGCTTAGGCATTCATTACCTATGGGAAGGTCATAGGGGGAGAATGAAAGGACTCATGAAAGGGAGTAAGTTAGGCTTTCATTACCTAGAGGGAGTTTGCCCTCTTAGGGGGAGAATGAAGAGCTTAATTTATGCTTTCATTACCTAGTGGCATGAAGAAGGAGACTATGGGATTAGCCTAACTTACATATGAGATTGTAAGTGTTATTGTGGTATTGTCAAACATCAAAAAGGGGGAGATTGTTGGTGCAATATCCCTCAGGTCAAGGTTGACCTGGGTAATCAAGCTGAGTCTTGGTTTGGGTTTAGATGTTTGACAATAAGATATTGATTGAAGAAGAGTCAAGTAGGTCAAGGTTGACCGGATACTTGACTGGGAAGTCCTAACTGGGATGTTAGGCAAAATGAAAGACCTAGTGAGTGAAGCTAGGCGATGAAAGTCCCGGTGAGTGAAGCCAGGAAGGAAAGTCCGGTGAGTGAAGCCAAGGAAAGTCTAAGTGAAGCCGAGGAAGAAAAGTCCGTGAGTGAAGCCAGTGAAGGAAAGTCCGGTAAGTGAAGCCGGAAGGAAAGTCACAGTAAGTGAAGCCAGGAAGAAAAGTCCTGGTGAGTGAAGGCGGAAGGAAGTCCTAGTGAGTGAAGGTAGGCGGATGGAATCTGGTGAGTGGTGAGAAAAGTCCAGTGAGTGAAGCGGAAGTCCTAGTGAGTGAAGCTAGGCGGATGGAAATCGTGAGTGAAGCCGGTGAAAGTCCTAGTGAGTGAAGCTAGGCGGATGGAAATCCGGTGAGTGAAGCCAGGTGAAAGTCCTAGTGAGTGAAGCTAGGCGGATGGAAAACCCTAGTGAGTGAAGCTAGGTGAAAGTCCCGGTGAGTCAGGCAAGGAAAATCCAGATAGATCAAGGATGATTGGACATCGGTGTTGGGAAGTCCAAGTAGGTCAAAGGATTGACCGATACTTGGCATGAAAGAAAAGTCCAAGTAGGTCAAAGGGATTGACCCACGCAGAGAAAAGTCCAAGTGGGTCAAAGGTTGACCGGACACTTGGTAAGGGAGTCCTAGCAGTCAAGGGAGTGACTAGATGCTAGGCATGACATACCAACAGGTCAAGGTTGACCGGATGTTGGTTTGGGAGGTTTGGGACTTGGTTTTGGACAAAATCAAGTCGGATCGATCGATGGATCGATCCAGCTGGATCGATCGGTGGATCGATCCGACGGGACCCTGGATCGATCCGTGGATCGATCCGAGGCCCAATGATCGATGGATCGATTGGGACGCGGTTGCTGCGATAAGCGCCGGATCGATCCGTGGATCGATCCAGCGCTTTTGGATCGATCCGTGGATCGATCCAAAGCCTCCCGATCGATTGGGAATATTGAATCGATCGGATCCGACCGCTGCGCTTTATAGCCGCAGCGTGTGATGGTGCGGAATCTCTTCACGGTTTCATCTCGATCTTCGCCTCCTCCATAGCACTCTCAAAGCTCGTGATCGCTCTTGAAGGTTCTTGGAAGCTCTCCGAGTCAAGAGGCGGATCAAAGGCAAGAAGAGAAGCTAGGGTTAGGGTTTTCTGCATTCATTGTAAGCTTTGCGCTTGTATTTTGTTTCCCTTTTCCTTCTTCTTGTACCGAGAGTCTTGTAGGGCTTCTCCGCCCTTGGTAGTTACCATAAAGGAGAGTTTTATTTAGTGGAGGGTGTGTGTGTTGGTGTGGATCCTTGGATTAGTCACCTCTTGTGAGGTGGATACCAAGTAAACCAACCGTGTTAGCGTTGTTGTATTTGTTTCTATATTTTCCGCTGCATATTCTTGAAGAAACAAGCAACGCCGAGCAACGCCGAGCAACGAGCGAACGCGACGAGCTATTCACCCCCCCTCTAGCTACTTTTGGTCCTAACAAAAGTATCCCCCATGAAAGGGATAATGAGGTTCGGAAAGAAGAGCAAGTTAAGCCCCCGATACGTAGGACCGTACCGGATTTTAGAAAGAGTGGGCCAAGTCGCATATAGACTGGAACTACCTCCAGACATGGCAACCATTCACAATGTGTTCCATGTATCGATGCTCAAGAAGTGTATTCCCAGCACAGATCAAGTAATTGAGCCGCAGTAGGTACAGGTTCAGGAGGACTTAAGTTACGAAAGTAAACCCATCCAGATTCTGGACCGAGAAATCAAGAGGTTAAGGAACAAAGAAATACCCTTAGTAAAAGTCTTGTGGCGGAATCAACGATTTGAAGAAGCCACCTGGGAACGCGAGGACGATATGAAACAAAAGTACCCGGAGCTATTTTAAAGTTCGAGGATGAACTTTTTATGAGGTACGGGGTACTATAATACCCACTAAGCTTGTAAGATAAATATATGAATGTGGGATTTTGCCTTATAAAAATAATAGGAAGTGAGTTGAACCAAAAAGGAAATAAAAAGAAATAAAAATAGGGAGAGGTCAAGGATTGAACCTTGAACCTCTTATATTATATTTCATAGAATTAATGGGTAATGACCAGTTGGGATAGGAATAATATGTTGATAGCAAAGGAGGGAAACTCATGATAAAGGTAAGAGTAAAATCTAGCCAAAAGGAAACAAGTAAAGAGCAAGAGAAAGGCAATTTGCCTTCCTTCCTCTCCCTCTTCCTCTTTGATTTTGCCGAAATGTTTAAAGAGGAATTAAGGGGATTCATTCCCCCTTATTACACCATGAATGATGAGGATAAATAAACAAATAAAAATAAAAATAAAATAGAAAAAAAAGGGCTAAGGGAGAAGGAAAGCAAAAACTAAGTTTGCTACCTCTTCCCCCTTAACATAAAAGAGAATATGTAAAGGGAAAATTCTATTTTCTCTCATTTTTCTCATTCTCTCCTCTCCCTCACCGAAACCTCAGTTCCCCTCTCCTCCATTTTCGGCCCCAAGCCAAGGTTTTCTCCTAAGAAAACCTAAGATACAAGGAGGACTTAGCAAAGGAATCAAGGGAAAGGAACTAGAAGAAGAGGCTACTTCTTCTTCTTCATACCTTAGATCCACAAGCGAAAAAGGATGTAAGCTTTCCCCTCACCTGTGGTACAAGAATTTTATGTGCTTTTCGGATTTTATGAGGATTTTAAAACCTAGAAACAAGTTTGAGAAAATTCGGCCAAGAAGAGCTTTCAAAATCTAATGGTGTTTAAACTAGTCTTCAATACATGATGGATTTTTCTATGCTATGTAAAGGGGTTCTTCTTCATACTTTTATACCTATATGATGCTTGATCAGAGGAGTACTGAACCCTAGAATTTCGGCCAAAAATATTCTAAGAGGCTAGGGAAAATCTATTGTTTTACCCAACTAGTACAAGGTTCTCCCTATGAAATATTAAGGATCATGTATTAGTTTTCCTTCCTTAGAAGATATTTGAAACTAAGAGAAAACCCACTCATATGATTTGGTCAAGAAAGGGTTTAGGGTTAGGATGACCTTGAAATTTAAATAACCATGCTCATGTGATAGAATACAAAGATCTTAAAGGACTTGTATGCTTGAATATTGCTAGAATTTCATGAACTCCTTCTTAGGGTTTTTCGGCCATGATGAGATGGATGGCTTAGAAAAGCTTAAAAAAAATTTTAATATGCTCAAGACCTCTGTGCTATTTAGATATGAAAGTTGGTTAATGCCCTCATGCTTAATTAGGGTGTAGAAAAATTAGTTTCATGACATATAACATGTATGACCACAAGGGGTCCTAGCTTATTCATGAACCAATTTGTATACATGTTTCTTAGTAACTTTTGCCATGAAACTTACTTAGGTTTTTCATGCTTTAGGACACTTAAAAACCTAGCTAAGGAATGGTAGGTTTCGGCCATGAGAAAAAAATAAAAGAAAAAGAGAAAAAGAAACCTAGAAAGCCTAAGACACAATTCATATGTATACTCATTATGCTTGTCTTTATACATGCTATGAAACTTGTATATATTCTCATGCTTTTAGGCTATTTGAAGCAAGTTTATATTCTGTGAGTTTCGGCCAAGTAGGGTTTAAAAGACCTAGAGGCCTTAGAAATGAAACCAAATGTGTTAAAAGTACTTATTATGAAAATAGGATAATGTGTTGATTGTTTCACATGCTTGTATAATTTTTCCATGACGTAAATGAACCCTTGAATGCTTCGGTCATGAAGGAATAGATGCCCTAGAAACCCTAGGACTTAAATTAAATATGCTCATGTCACTCTACATGAAATATGATAAGTAGAAAGCCAAGGTTCAATTGCTATATGTTGTTTTATGACCTAAAATGATGCTAGGGTATGTTTCGGCCATAACTATTGTATGATGCCTTGTATGAATTTATACATAATGTTAGTCCAAGTTCACATTCTTGTATGCTTATTTGAAGCCCTAATGAGAACTTGTTAAATTTCGGCCATGACATATGTTAAGGGCTTGAAGAACTTAGGAACTAATTCAAATGTGTCAAATGTGCTTACCTTGTTCCTTGGTAAAAATGTTATAAATATGATTTAAAGTTGTCCATGCTTTTATGTCATATGGAACCTTGTTTTACACCTTAAGGTTTCGGCCATATGAAATTAGGGACTTGAGGAACTTAGAAACTAAGTTAATCATGTTTATAATGCTTCCTATGAAAATGTTATGATGATAATTTAGGTGCCACATGCTTGGATGTTGTGTTTAACCTAAATTGAGCTCTAAAGGGTTTCGGCCACAAGGGTTTAGGAAGCTTAAAACCAAGATAAATATGATACCATGTTTCCTATGATAGGATAATCACAAGATACACCCTTATGCTTAATATGTATGCTTGTGATTTATGACTTATGATATGATATGCATGCTTTTATGATATGATATGCTTTGTGCTTAAATTATGCATGCTTATGTTATGATATGTGGTTAAATTATGCATGCTTGATGCTATGTTTAGTGCTTAAAATATGCATGCTTTCGTGATATGATATGTGGTTAAATCATGCATGCTTGACGATATGCTTTATGCTTAAGATATGCATGTTTTTATGATCTATGCCTAAGTGATGCATATTGATATGACATGATGTATGCCTAAGTGATGCATACCTTTATGATATGATGTATGCCTAAGTGATGCATACCTTTATGACATGATGTATGCCTAAGTGATGCATACCTTTATGATATGATGTATGCCTAAGTGATGCATACTTTTATGACATGATGTATGCCTAAGTGATGCATACTTTTATGATATGATGTGTGCCTAAGTGATGCATGCTTTTATGATACATGATATGTATGACATGTACTTTACTTTATATGTGAGTGGCTTGTACCAAGGGTGGGCTCCATAAGCGCCCCGGGGACTAAGGACCTCGTTAGGGATGGACTCCTAAGTGCCCCTAGGACTAAGGGCCTAGTATGTTTGCCTCGTAGGGTTCAAGACTTGCTACCTTAGACCTACAATGTTGCGCGCAATATGTAAGTGGTACATAGCCGGGATCCCCCTTATGTTGAGATTATTTTCAAGTATATATGTAAAAGAAAATGGTTTAAAAGATCATGAGACATACACATGTTTTTCGGATACATGTTTTCCAAAATCATATTGCATACACCTTATGATTATGCTATGTTTCATGTTATGCTCTTGATTATGATATGCCATGATAAGGTATGATTACGTTATGTTCATGCTATACCTTATAGACATGTTTCGGCCATTGATTTGTTGATGCTTGATATATAGATTTTGGCCATGGATATGATGATGCCTTGATGTACATGTTTCGGCCATAGTATGATGCTTTGATATACATGTTTCGGCCATGCTTTGATATACCATGATACTTGTTGTGATGCCATGTCTAGCTATGTTTTATGCAATGCACTATGTATATGTTTCGGCCATGGTGATGCTTGATATGCTATGACTAGTTGTGATTATATTATGATGCATGATATGCTTGAATAGAATGCTATGTTATGCCATGATTAGTTGAGATTATGACTTGTTGATGCATTCTTGATTATGTGCTGATTGTTGGTTTTAGTGAGTAGGAAAGGAACTTACTGAGCCATGAGTGCTCATAGCTTACTTTCCTTATACCACAGATAAAGGAAAAAGCTGGATGAGTTAGAGGAGCAGCAGGAGGGGCAATGAAGATGTGTGTGGCAGTGGCTAGGCAACCAAATAAATAAGAACCTGCTTAAAGTTTCTTTAAAGAACTATGCATTGGTATTTTATGATTTTGTGATACCTAAACATGTGTGGCTTGACATTATGATTCTACTAGATTTGATGTTATGATTTTGATGTCATGTGATAGTATAGTTCAAAAGAAATTTAAAAGAAAAGTTTTATTAAAACTATGAAAATTATTTTAAGTCTTCCGCTGTTTTAAAAAGAAAAATTTATACGTAGAGTATCGTAGCCCCGTCCCTTAGGGTAGCAGGGAGGGCGGGCGTTACAGGTGACTTCAGGTCTAAGGACTAGTAGTCATACTAATAGCCACATGAGAAAGTATATGACACTCATATAACGATCCATGATACTTTCTCATGGTGGGTCATTCAGTATACATTCTCCAATGCATACCCATGTGTCAACTTGATATCTCTATATCCATGACTTGTGAAATCAAGTCATCGAGTTAACCTACATGCTAGTCTTATTGTATTAACATTGTCCCTGAATGTTAATACTCGACTAGGAATGATTAAGAGTAGTGTTCCCTATATCATCCCACTATCGATTCAACCAATCGATTGATATAGGTAAGAACCTTCTACTCAAGGACGTTATTATACTTAGTTTATTTGGCACCAATACAAGCAAGTATAATAACCAAAAACCAAATGCCTTTATTTATATAGAATATGATACAACAAGTCGAAAATACTATCATCAAATGATTGGCTCTAGGGCTCTAGCAAACACTAGTTCCCCTGTACAAAAATTTGTAAAAGCATAGAACTATCCTAGCTAGCATGTATTCTACTGAAGTTAAATTTGGAGTGCAAACGATGCTTAACATTATTAATCCAAATTATCCTTCAGAAGTTGAACTTGGATTAGAAACGATACTTAATATTTTTACTCCAAGTTTAACTGATGTGATCTTCCTAAGTTAAACCATATTACAGAAGTTATCAAATATCTATTTCAAAGATCGGCTTCCAGGTTAAACATGGTGAGACACTAAGTCTTTTTGGGCATGGGATCTTCCACCACTTCCTAGACAAAGCCTCACAAAGAAATTGGATATTTAACTTCTTATAGTAAACTAGGTTTAACTATAGAGACATCAAAGAAACACATTATCGAAACATGAAATCGAAAAAATAAAATCTATAACAAAAATGATAACATAAAATCGATAGCCTCTTGTATTTGGTTTTTCAAGATCTATACAAAGAACATGAACTAGTTATGATGCGGAAACAAATAACTAGTTATATCTTTCTTTGTAGCTAAAGACCTCTTGATCTTCTGTTGTATTCCTCTCCTCCTCTTAGACATTGTGTGGGCAACAATCTACCAAGATAGAATCCACTCGAACCGCTTCTTCTCCTCCAAGACTCTCGAGCCACCAAGGGATGACAAAATAGGAAATTTCTTTCTTCTTCTCCTCGAAGCAACCGACCACCAAGTGCTTCTCCTCTTCTTCTTCTTCCTCTCCAAGTAACTGGCCACAAGGATTTTCAAATCCTTCATGCCGTCGGCCCTAAGGAAGCAAAAGAGAAGACTAGATGAAGTGGTGCCGCCGGCCTAAGAGAAAGGGAGAAGGCGAGGGGCTGACCACACCAAGGATAGAGAGAGGAATAGAATAGGGTTGTGTCTCTCATGAGGCACCCTCTCCTTCTTTTTTATAATCCTTGGTCAAGGCAAAAAAGGAAAGTTTTAAACATAATTAAAACTTCCTTATTTGTGACCTCCCTTTAAAAAAGAAAATTTTAACAACAATTAAAATTTCTCTTTTCTAAATTTCCTATTGTACATGGCAATAAAGGAAAGTTTTAAAATTAATCCTCTCTTTTAAAACAGGTAGACAACTACAAAAAAGGAAAAATTAATTAAAAACTTCTCCTTTTTAAATCAGGATTACAAAAAGAGAAAGTTGTATCAAAAATTAAAATCTCTCTTTTAAACATTATAGATAACTACAAATAAGGAAAGATTTTAACAAAAATTAAAATCTCTCTTTAATCTTTTGTAGATAGCTATAAAAGGAAAGGTTTTAAAATTTTAAAACTCTCTTTTAAATCCATGAAGATGGCTATAAAAGGAAATTTTTTAACAAAATTAAAATCTTTCTTTTAACCATTGTAGATAACTACAAAAAAGGAAAGATTTTAACAAAATAAAATCTCTCTTTTAACCATTGTAGATTACTACAAATAAGGAAAGATTTAACAAAATTTTGTTTACAAAAAATTCCTTTTCCTTTCACCAAGCTTGGCCAACCCAAACCAAGCTCAAGCTCATCCTTGCTTGGTCGGCCAAGCATGAGCTTGGAAGCCAAGAGGTGGTCGGCCAAGCTTGGTGCTCAAGCTAGGAACCGAGAGGAGAAATTAGTTTTGGTCTCCCGATGAGCTTGAGCTTCCCGTGTTCGCCCTGAACACTCAACTCAAGTTCATCAATAATATCTCACTCCACTAAAGAGTTATTATTGCACTACCGCACCAATCCCATATTACTATATAGGCTCCTTCTTATCATGAGTGTGTTAGTCTCCCTGTGTTTAAGATATTGAATGCCCACTAATTAAATGAGTTATTGACAACTCAATTAATATCTAGCTCTAAGAGTAGTATCACTCAACTTCATTGTCATGCCAGACTAGGTCCACCTGCAGGGTTTACATGATAATCCTTATGAGCTCCTCAAGGGGACATCATCAACCTAAATTACTATGACACAGTTTTATTCTATAATTAACAACACACCATATAAATAATATCATTTCCCAACTTATCGGGCCTATTAATTCATCGAACTAAATCACACCCTTTGATCAATTAAAGAAATAAATATTAAATATACGTGCTTGTTATTATATCATGAAGAGTATGGACTTCCATAATAATAGAGGTTTTGTTCTTTTATATAGTCAGTATAAAAAGAAACTACCTCAAATGGTCCTGCTCAATACACTCATAGTGTACTAATGTAATATTATAGTCAAGATAAACTATTACCAAATTACACTACAACCACTCCAATGGTTTGTCCCATCCCATTCCATCTTCTGTGTGTATCTGTTAGTGAGAGCCCTAGAGCCAATCATGTGATGGTTACTTTTTGGACTCTTTGTATCATATTCTTGTACATATATTTCTGATATATAAATAAAGGCATTGTGATTATTATACTTGTGTGTATTTGTGCTATATAAATAAGTATAATAATGTCCTAGGGTAGTAGGTTCATATCTATATCAATCGATTAGTTAAATCGATAGTAAGATGATATAGAGAACACTACACTTAATTATTCCTAGTCAAGTATTAACATAGAAGGACAATGTTAATGCATTGAGACTAGCATGTAGGTCAACATGATGACTTGATCTCACAAGTCATGGATATGAGATATCAAGTTGACACATGGGTATACATTGGAGAATGTATACTGAATGACCCGCCATGAGAAAGTATCATGGATCGTTATATGAGTGTCATATACTTTCTCAAGTGACTATTAGTATGACTTTAGTCCTTAGACCTGAAGTCACCATGGTTCCCTACATAAGGAGTTATGTACTTTGTTTCGTCAAACGTCACCCGTAACGGGTGGACTATAAAGGCGATTATCGGGTATGTAACAAATTATGCGGAGGGATGTGAGTGATGTAGATGGGATCTATCCCTCCTATATTACAGGAGTGATATCATAGTCTTGATAGAGTGAGATCACTAAGTGCATGGCCATGCCCAAATAAGGCAATATGTGATATTGTGCTTATTTGATTATAGTGAGTCTACTTGAGTTCAAGACACTTAGATTGATTGGAGGATGACACGGTCTATGCCTCATATAAGATCAATCTAGATATCAAGGATAGAAGGACAATGTCACATATTGTGAGAGTCACAATTATTAGTCATATTGGTGATGTTGGATCTCAACATTCTTGTAACTTGGGTAGCAATGATGTGTTGCTAGATACCTCTCATTGCTTATGTCCCTAATTGGATTTAGGGACATTGCCAACGTTGACAAGAACCTATAGGGTCACACACATAGAGCAATAGATGGAGACTAGTTCATATGATGAACCAAGAGGAAAGATGAAGTCAAGTTTGACTTGGCTAAATATGGAAAGTCTATAAAAGGCAAGTTTGACTTGACCTAAATCCACAAGTTTGACTTGACTATGAGTTAGACTCAAGTATGATCCAAATGTTGGATAAATCAATTAAGGGAGTTAATTTGGTCATGTTTGACTTTGGCCAAATTAGGAAGGTTGAAAGTCAATATTGACTTGACTTGGATGCCACCACATTTGATGAGGTGGCATGGGAGAACCAATGGGGATGCTACACATCACCATGCCACCTCATGCTTGCCACCTCATGGGAGGTTACCCATGAGTGGCCGGCCACATTAAGGGGGCAATTAAGAGCATTAATTGCCCACTTAATGACATTTATGTGGCCGGCCACATGATATGGTGGATTGATTGAATTTTTGAATTCAATTTTTGATTCTTCTTCTTCCTTGGTGCTCTCGGCAACTTCTCCCTCTCTTCCTCCTCTTCTTGGCCGAAAACCACATAGGTGCTAGCACACCTTGTTTCGGTCATCTTCTCCACCTAATTGCTTGTGTGGACACATATAGAGGGGCTCTACTTTGTGCCCTCTAGATCCAACTTCAACCTTAGTCGAGCGGGATAAGCGAAGGGCACGCATCAAAGGTAGTTTTTCTTTAAACTATAGATCTAGGAGTAGATCTAACATATTCGGGTATTAAGCATGATATAAATACGTGGAATTTTTTGAATCGGATTTTTCTTTGCACGAGATCCTTGGCTAGGGTGTTTCGGGGTTTCCGCGACGCGAAAAGCGGTTTTCGTGGCCCGAAAAATTCTAACAGTGGTATCAGAGCCATCGTGCGAAGCACGTATTTATTTTTTTTCTGTATTAGATACAAAATTTAGATGCTTTTAAGTTTCTGTGATTTTTCTAAATTTTAGGAATTTTTGGGTATTTTTCTCGTAGAGGCGAAAGAACGAGTGCGAAGCACTTGTACACTTTTGTCACCGAGAAAAATTTCTCCGAAACGGCAAGTTTCACCCAAATAGATTTTGGGACAGCAGGTAAGGGTGCTGTATAATCGCAAGAGGACACTCGCGAAGGTTATTTCGTGAATAGGGGCGCTGCCCCTAACCCCGCAAGGGGCCTTGTCCCGCGATTACGCCCGAAACCCGCTTAGCGGGACCGCCGTGGAGAAGGGACTCAAAAATTCAGAAAAATCAGTAGAAAAATTTTAAATAAAAAAAAAATACACAATTCTGAATTATGTACAGTATGTGTTGGTCATGGCCCAAGTCCCAGAATTTTTATGAAAAATTATGCGTGTAATTCATAATACGGCCTGCGTGCCGTCATGTGTTGTGTGTGCTGTATTGTGGATGCGACCTGCGTGTTGCCTTTTTCCATTATTTTATTTCTGTAAAAATTAGTTTTAAGACTCGAATGTAACTCGAGTATAAATTTTGTAATGTACAAAATTTGAAGATGACGAAATTCCGGAGAAGACGGACTCGCGGGAGCATGCCGGCAACACATGGGGATCGGAAGGAGGAGCTTGGAGAAGCTGCCACCTAGACCCTAGGATGACCATTGGATCTTCTCTTTGGCTAGAGAGGATCCTAGTAGGGCCATGACCAATCACATAATTTAAATGTATATATTTTATTTTTGCTTATGTGTATGTGATGCATGTTTGTGTAGAATAGAATATGCATGAGTGTATGTGATGCACATGTGATGTGGGAACCACATCTTGATGTGCACAATACACATTTAGGATTTAAATTAGATTTAATTTACGCCTAAATATGATGCACATCGTCGATTAGATTAGATCTAAATCGAAATCAACTCGTAAACGCCTACCGGGCCATGATACCCATCACTACCTCGATCATATGCGATTGTCGTATCTGCCAAAGCAGAGCAACGCATTTAATCTTGGTAGGATGCGGAGGGACAACCTTGGTCCCGCCTATCACGCTCGGGTTAGATTGAGCTCAATTAGATTGAGTAGCTAGCAAAGCTCAATTGGATCGAGTGAAGCTATAGGCGTATTCCAATAGTTGGAAAGGTAGGACAAGATCACGTTTATAAATAATCTTGGGCGATTTAGCCAAAGCTAACTCAAGATTATTTGTAAAAGTTAAATCTTGATCCTATAAACAAGAGTTGCATGGAGATGTAATTGGTAATTAGCTACCTACCGATCATACTAGGTCTTGGGCGATTCAGCCAAAGCTGACTCAAGATGTAGTATGATGTGGATCTTGTCCCACAAAATTCAGTGGGAGCATCATTTAATTAAAGGCCTAATTAAATGATAGAATATGATATTGATTCTCTGCATGTTTAATATGTTGTAGATTGCCATGTCACCAAACGCGAACACTCTCTCCCTACGATCTGTCCTTGAGAAGGACAAGCTCACAGGAGCTAACTTCCTGGACTGGTACAGGAACCTGAGGATAGTCCTCATGCAGGAACGTAAGCTGTACATTCTGGAGCAAGCAGTTCCTGAAGCACCACCAGCCTCTGCCGCTCGTAGCATTAAGGATGCTCATCAGAAGCATCAAGACGATGCGTTAGACGTGTCGTGCCTAATGCTATGCTGCATGTCCTCTGAGCTTCAGAAGCAACACGAGAACATGAATGCCTTTGATATGATTGGCCATCTTAAGCAATTATATCAAGGGCAAGCAAGGCATGAGAGGTTTGAAGTGACTCAGGCCCTCTTTTCATGTAAGATGAAAGAGGGAACCCCTGTAGGAACTCACGTACTCAAGATGATTGGGTACGTCGAGAACCTAGAGAGGTTGGGGTTCCCATTGGGCCAAGAGCTGGCCACTGACTTGATCCTGCAATCGTTGCCGGCAAGTTACCGTCAATTCGTCATGAACTATAACATGAACGAATTAGACAAACCACTGCCCGAGATGCTCAACATGTTGAGAACTGCTGAGCCCAATCTCACCACTACCAAGACCAGTACCGTCCTGATGGTACAAAAGGGCAAGGGTAAGGGCAAGTGGAAGCCCAAGGGTAAGGGTAAGACCCAGACCAAGGGCAAAGCCAGCTCTTCAGCACTCAAACCCAAGGGCGGGGTGCAAAAGGATGCTACCTGCTTCCACTGTGGTCAGACAGGGCACTGGAAGAGGAACTGCAAGATCTACCTGGAGGATCTTAAGAAGAAAAGAAGCGAGGCTTCTACTTCAGGTATAAATGTTATAGAAGTCAACCTTTCTATTTCTACATCATGGGTATTAGATACTGGATGTGCATCTCACATTTGTACTAATGTGCAGGCGCTGAGAAGTAGCAGGGCATTGGCAAAGGGCGAGGTGGACCTACGAGTAGGCAATGGAGCAAGGGTTGCTGCTGTTGCTGTAGGAACATATTTTCTATCTCTGCCCGCTGGGCTTGTATTGGAACTAGATAATTGTTGTTATGTCCCTGCACTAACAAAGAATATTATTTCAGTTTCCTGTTTAGATAATAAAGGTTTTTCATTCATAATAAAGGACAAATGTTGTTCTGTTTATTTGAAAGATATGTTCTATTGTAGTGCACATCTGATGAATGGCCTCTATATTCTAGATTTAGAGAGCCCTATCTATAACGTGAGTACCAAGAGGTTGAGATCAAATGAGTTGAACCCAACCTATCTCTGGCATTGCCGCCTAGGCCACATAAACGAGAGTCGCTTGTCCCAGCTCCATAAGGATGGTTTGCTGGACTCATTTGATTTTGAATCATATGAGACATGTGAGTCATGCCTTCTAGGCAAGATGACCAAGACTCCCTTTAGTGGACATAGCGAGAGAGCGACAGACTTGCTAGGACTCATACATAGTGATGTATGTGGCCCTTTCAATATCGCTGCTCGGGGTGGTTATAGGTACTTTATCACATTTACTGACGACTTCAGTAGATATGGTTATGTGTACTTGATGACACATAAGTCTGAATCCTTTGAAAAGTTCAAGGAATTCAGAAATGAAGTACAAAACCAGCTCGGCAAAAGTATTAAGATACTTCGATCAGATTGAGGTGGAGAATACTTAAGCCATGAGTTTAGTGACTATCTAGCAGAGTGTGAGATTCTATCCCAACTCACTCCTCCTGGAACACCACAGTGGAATGGTGTATCTGAAAGGAGGAATCGTACCTTATTAGATATGGTACGATCTATGATGAGTCACGCAGATCTTCCTATATCCTTTTGGGGATATGCTCTGGACACGGCAGCGTTCACACTTAACCGTGTTCCATCAAAGGCGGTCATGAAGACACCATATACGATATGGACTGGGAGGAGTCCCAAGATGTCTTTCATGAGGGTTTGGGGTTGTGAGGCTTACGTTAGACGTCAAGTCTCAGACAAACTGGGACCCAAATCTGATAAGTGTTATTTTATAGGATATCCCAAGGAAACTAAGGGATATTACTTCTACATTCCTAGTCAGCACAAAGTGTTTGTTGCTAAGACTGGGGTCTTTCTAGAAAGGGACTTTATTTCTAGAAAGACTAGTGGAAGTTCGTTTGATCTTGAAGAAGTTCAAGACAACGACCAAAACACTGAGCCATTGATGGATACTGAACAGGAACCACAAAGAGTTGTGGATGATGAGATTGTTGCACAAGAAGTTGTGGAACAACAACCTGTTCATGTAGACCTACCTCTACACAGGTCTGATAGGGTACGTCGTCAGCCTGAGAGATACTCATTTCTCTTGCCTGACCAGGATGACGTTATGCTCATTGAGAATGAGCCTACCACCTATCAGGAAGCTGTGATGAGCCCAGATTCTGAGTCATGGCTAGAAGCCATGAGATCTGAAATGGATTCCATGTACACCAACCAAGTTTGGACCTTGGTTGATCCACCTGAAGGGGTCAAACCTATTGGGTGTAAGTGGGTCTTTAAGAGAAAGACTAACATGGACGGACTTACTCATACCTATAAAGGTAGACTGGTAGCTAAAGGTTTCAAGCAGATTCATGGTATTGACTATGATGAAACCTTCTCTCCAGTAGCGATGTTTAAGTCCATTCGGATTATGCTTGCTATTGCAGCCTACCATGATTATGAGATATGGCAGATGGATGTCAAGACAGCGTTTCTGAATGGAAACCTCCTCGAGGATGTGTACATGACACAGCCTGAGGGTTTTGTAGATCCACAAGATACTAGCAGAGTATGCAAGCTGCATAGGGCCATTTATGGTCTGAAGCAAGCCTCTCGGAGCTGGAATCTTCGATTCGATGATGCAATCAAACAGTTTGGTTTCATCAAGAACGAAGATGAACCCTGTGTCTACAAGAGGGTTAGTGGGAGCACAGTTGTCTTCCTCGTATTGTATGTGGATGACATACTTCTCATTGGGAACGACATTTCCTCGCTACAGTCTGTGAAGACTTGGCTAGGGAATTGTTTCTCAATGAAGGACTTAGGTGAAGCAGCCTGCATTCTAGGCATTAAGATCTATAGAGATAGATCTAAGAGATTGCTTGGCCTAAGTCAGAATACATACATTGACAGGTACTATTGGTTTGCCATGCAGAATTCCAAGAAGGAAATCTGACGATTTCACATGGTGTGAGTCTTTCGAAGACTCAAAGTCCCTCTTCTAGAGAGGAGAGGGACCGCATGGATAAGATCCCCTATGCCTCGGCCATAGGATCTATCATGTACGCCATGTTATGTACTCGTCCTGATGTCTCGTATGCTTTGAGCATGACGAGCAGATACTAGTCAGATCCAGGTGAGCATCACTGGATTGCGGTCAAGAATATCCTTAAGTACTTGAGAAGGACTAAGGATTATTTCTTGATATTTGGAGGTGATGAGCATCTAGTTGTAAAGGGTTACACCGATGCTAGCTTCCAAACCGACTGTGATGATTATCGCATCGGGGTTCGTGTTCGCTTGAATGGTGGAGCCGTGAGTCGGAAGAGTTCAAGGTGACACGCTGCATTCTACAACGGATGTCGAGTATATTGCCGCATCGAGGCAAAGAAGGAGGCGCTTGGATCCGCAAGTTCATTTCTCGAGCTTGGGGTGGTTCCTAGCATATCTGATCCCGTAGAGCTCTACTGCGACAACAATAGAGCTATTGCGCAAGCTAAGGAACCTCGCTCACACCAAACGGACAAAGCATATACTACGGCGCTTCCATCATTCGAGAGATCATCGATCGAGGAGATGTGAAGATTTGCAGAGTACCCACGAGGCTAACGTCGCAGATCCCTTGACCAAGGCTTTGGCACGATTAAGCATGATGGTCACACTAGGTCATTGGGTATTAGATACTACAATGATTGGCACTAGTGCTAGTGGGAGATTGTTAGTGAGAGCCCTAGAGCCAATCATGTGATGGTTACTTTTTGGACTCTTTGTATCATATTCTTGTACATATATTTCTGATATATAAATAAAGGCATTGTGATTATTATACTTGTGTGTATTTGTGCTATATAAATAAGTATAATAATGTCCTAGGGTAGTAGGTTCATATCTATATCAATCGATTAGTTAAATCGATAGTGAGATGATATAGAGAACACTACACTTAATTATTCCTAGTCAAGTATTAACATAGAAGGACAATGTTAATGCATTGAGACTAGCATGTAGGTCAACATGATGACTTGATCTCACAAGTCATGGATATGAGATATCAAGTTGACACATGGGTATACATTGGAGAATGTATACTGAATGACCCGCCATGAGAAAGTATCATGGATCGTTATATGAGTGTCATATACTTTCTCAAGTGACTATTAGTATGACTTTAGTCCTTAGACCTGAAGTCACCATGGTTCCCTACATAAGGAGTTATGTACTTTGGTTTCGTCAAACGTCACCCGTAGCGTGGACTATAAAGGCGATTATCGGGTATGTAACAAATTATGCGGAGGGATGTGAGTGATGTAGATGGGATCTATCCTCCTATATTACGGGAGTGATATCATAGTCTTGATAGAGTGAGATCACTAAGTGCATGGCCATGCCCAAATAAGGCAATATGTGATATTGTGCTTATTTGATTATAGTGAGTCTACTTGAGTTCAAGACACTTAGATTGATTGGAGGATGACACGGTCTATGCCTCATATAAGATCAATCTAGATATCAAGGATAGAAGGACAATGTCACATATTGTGAGAGTCACAATTATTAGTCATATTGGTGATGTTGGATCTCAACATTCTTGTAACTTGGGTAGCAATGATGTGTTGCTAGATACCTCTCATTGCTTATGTCCCTAATTGGATTTAGGGACATTGCCAACGTTGACAAGAACCTATAGGGTCACACACATAGAGCAATAGATGGAGACTAGTTCATATGATGAACCAAGAGGAAAGATGAAGTCAAGTTTGACTTGGCTAAATATGGAAAGTCTATAAAAGGCAAGTTTGACTTGACCTAAATCCACAAGTTTGACTTGACTATGAGTTAGACTCAAGTATGATCCAAATGTTGGATAAATCAATTAAGGGAGTTAATTTGGTCATGTTTGACTTTGGCCAAATTAGGAAGGTTGAAAGTCAATATTGACTTGACTTGGATGCCACCACATTTGATGAGGTGGCATGGGAGAACCAATGGGGATGCTACACATCACCATGCCACCTCATGCTTGCCACCTCATGGGAGGTTACCCATGAGTGGCCGGCCACATTAAGGGGGCAATTAAGAGCATTAATTGCCCACTTAATGACATTTATGTGGCTGGCCACATGATATGGTGGATTGATTGAATTTTTGAATTCAATTTTTGATTCTTCTTCTTCCTTGGTGCTCTCGGCAACTTCTCCCTCTCTTCCTCCTCTTCTTGGCCGAAAACCACATAGGTGCTAGCACACCTTGTTTCGGTCATCTTCTCCACCTAATTGCTTGTGTGGACACATATAGAGGGGCTCTACTTTGTGCCCTCTAGATCCAACTTCAACCTTAGTCGAGCGGGATAAGCGAAGGGCACGCATCAAAGGTAGTTTTTCTTTAAACTATAGATCTAGGAGTAGATCTAACATATTCGGGTATTAAGCATGATATAAATACGTGGAATTTTTCGAATCGGATTTTTCTTTGCACGAGATCCTTGGCTAGGGTGTTTCGGGGTTTCCGCGACTCGAAAAGCGGTTTTCGTGGCCCGAAAAATTCTAACAGTATCCTCACACCATGTTATCTACAATATAAATTAAATGGACAACTACACTTAGCATAAATGTAGACATTTGACCAATATGATTCTTATTTCTAAATAAATGTCTATATAAAAAGTTAGGCTTTTAGTATACATTCCAACAGTGGTAGCCCTAAAACAAAATCCATAGACAAGTCAGTCTGAGGAAAATTAGGAATAGGCAAAGGCATGTAAAGTCCATGAGGTAATGTCTTAGATTTTACTTTTCTACACACAATGGACCGTGCACAAAATTTCTGCACATCATGTTTCATGTGTGGCCAATGAAAATGTTCAAGCAGCATTTCTAAGGTCTTTTGAACCCCAAAGTGTCCCATTAACCCCCCCCCCCCCCCCCCTCATGTGCTTCTCTAACTAGCAATTTACGCATGGATCCTCTAGGCACACAAAGTCTGTTATTCTTAAACAAGTAGTTGTCATGCTTAACAAACCCATTTTGTGATTTCTTTTCACACGCAGCATATATTTGGGAAAACTCATTATCATGTACATACAATTCCTTAATATGTTCAAAGCCAAGCAATTTAGTTTCAAGTGTAGCTAACAAGTTATACCTTCTTGAAAGTGCATCTGCTACAACATTTACCTTTCCTTGCTTATGCTTAATCGCATAAGGAAATTGTTCAAGAAATTTGACCCATTTGGCATGCCTTTTGTTGAGCTTCCCTTGCCCTTTCAAATACTTCAAAGATTCATGATCACTATGAATGACAAATTCTTTAGGCAAAAGATAATGTTGGCATGTTTGCAATGCTCTAACAAGTGCATACAATTCTATATCATAAGTGAAATAGTTGAGAGTGGTGCCACTTAATTTCTCACTAAAATATGCAATGGGAGACCATCTTGAAGTAAAACAGCCCCAATACCCACATGAGATGCATCACATTCAATTTCAAATGATTTGGAAAAATCAGGTAAAGAAAGAATGGGTGCATGTGTGAGTTTATCCTTAAGTGTTTGAAATGTATTTTCTTGATTCTCTCCCCATCTAAAACCCATGTTTTTCTTAACAATTTCATTTAGGGGTGCTGCCACTGTGTTGAAGTCCTTCACAAACCTCCTATAGAAACTTACCAATCCATGGAAGCTCCTAACCTCACTCACTGTTTTAGGAGTTGGCCAATCTCTAATGCCTTAACTTTCCCTTCATCAACCTACACTCCATTAGAACTTATGACAAAACCAAGAAAACCCACATGATTAGTGCAAAAAGAACACTTTTCCAAGTTAGCATATAGTTTTTCCTTTCTAAGACATGCAAGACAAATTGGAGATGTGCAATATGCTCAACAAAACTCTTGGAATATACCAAAATATCATCAAAGTATACTACCACAAATTTTCCAAGAAATTCTCGTAAGACATGGTTCATAAGCCTCATAAAAGTGCTTGGTGCATTGGTTTTGAAAGCTATTTTCCATTCATCCCCTTCCCTTATCCTAATTTGATGGTACCCACTTTTCAAATCAATTTTAGAAAAGAAGCAAGCACCATGCAATTCATCAAGCAAATCATCAAGTCTAGGGATAGGATGTCTATACCGAATTGTGATGTTGTTGATGACTCTACAGTCAGTGTACATCCTCCATGATCCATCCATTTTAGGCACCAAAATTACAGGCACAACACAAGGATTTAAACTTTCTCTAACCCATCCTTTTTGCAATAACTCCTCCACTTGATTTTGTATCTCCTTTGTTTCTTGGGGATTGCTCCTATAAGCTAGCCTATTGGGCTGAGAAGCACCAGGAATAATATCTATTTAGTGTTCAATCCCCCTCATTGGTGGCAATCTGTGAGGTACTTCCTTGGGAAACACATCCTCAAAATCCTACAAAATAACAACAACATCACTAGGCAAGGAGTTAGTATTAGATTCCAAGCAAGTTTCCTTGCACAAAAGAAGAAATATATGTTGCCTTGTCAAATACACTTTCTTCGCCTCACTTCCTCTTGTAAACAAATTTTCTATTTTTCTCTCTTTCTTTTCCTCATTCTCTCTTTTCTTTTGAATTTTGTCCTCAAAATCAAGTATTTTCTTTTTCACACACTCTTTCTTTTTCTTAAGCTCTCGCTCTTCTTTTTCTCTTTTCTCTCTCATTTTTATTTGATCCTCACAAACCTCTCTAGGTGATAACAGTATAAGTGTGACTTTGCGACAATTGTGGACAAAAGAGAACATGTTGGAGAATCCATCATGGTGAGCTCGCCTATCAAACTGCCAAGGTCTTCCAAGAAGAATGTGTCTCGCCTCCATAGGCACAATATCACATAGAACTTGATCTTCATATTTGCCAATGAAGAAATTAATCAACACTTGCTGGTTCACTACCAATTCACCACTATTACTTAGCCATTGGAGTTTATATGGTCTTGCATGTGGTGTAGTCTTGAGGTTGAGTTTGGTGACCAACCTAGTACTTGCCACATTGGTACAACTTCCACCATCAATGATCATAGAGCATGTCTTACCTTGAATAAGGTAGCGAGTATGAAAAATATTTTCTCTTTGGTTCTCCTAATGCTCCTTGGCTTGGGCTCCCAATAATATCCTAACCACCAAGAGATCTCCATCTTGTGCATAGGCTGCTCCATCATATTCCTCATCGCTTGAAGAAGAGGAATGAGAAGTCATTTCTTCACTAGAGATACTCCCATTATCCCTCACCACCATGGTCTTCTTATTCGGGCATTCGGATGCAATATGACCTTTTACCAAATACCTAAAACACTTGATATCCCTACTCTTAGAAGTGGAAGAAGAGGTAGTAGGAATAGGCTTCTTAGTGCTTGTTGCCTCCTTAGAATTTAAAGAAGAACCCTCCTTCTTTGGCTTGTCCTTCCAACTTGAAGAGTAGTTTGGAGAAGATGATTTCTTCATATCGCCCTTTCTCTTTAATTGTTGCTCTATTTTCATTGCTTGATGCACTAAGTCGTCAAGCTCCACAATGTTGTAACTCCATAGTGTCTCCAATATCTCGGTTTAGGCCATGGAGAAACCGAGCCATGGTAGCTTCCCTATCCTCCATAATATTGGCCCTAATCAAAGCCACCTCCATCTCCTTGTAGTAATCATCCACACTCCTATTCCCTTAGGTGAGTCTTTGCAATTTGTTGTGCAATTCCCTGTGGTAGTGGGAAGGCACAAATCTCCTTCTCATCAAAGTCTTTATTTCGTCCCAAGTGTTGATAGGATGCTCTCCAAACCTTCTTCTCTCCTTTTGCAATTGATCCCACCAAATCAAGGCATAATCGGTGAACTCAAGGGCAGCCACCTTTACTTTCTTTGCATCATTGTAATTGTGGCATGAGAAGATTTGTTCTATTTTCATCTCCCACTCAAGATATGTTTCGGGGTCATTCCTCCCTTGGAAGGAAGGTATTTGGACTTTCACACCTCCTAGATCATCTTCTCGTCTATGGTCTCTACCTCCTCTCTCATGTCTTCTTCCCCCTTCATGCCTTCTTCTTTCTCTTGGTGAATCATAGAATGGATCAATTTGATGAGATTCTTCATGATTAGAATTGTCCCCACGGTTGGAAACTTTTTCTCCAAGTCGGTCCATCCTTTCATGTATTTCTTCAAGTTGTCTTTGAAGCATTCTCTCAAATTGTTGAGTAAGTGCCTCCATTTGAAGCCTATTAAGAGCTCACCTAGGGGAATGAGGTGATTTTTTCCCCACTCATGCTTGCAACAAAAGAAGATGATAAGGAAAATTACAAAAGAAATGTTAGACGAACCTCACCACTCTACTCACGTGATTGCACTCAAATTTATCCACTCAGCTTCCTTTATAAGCTCTTAAGGAAAGAACCTTATCAATGTCTTTCTTAAGACATCAAGTAGACAATCAAGTGAACAAGAAACCAACAAGAGAAATATGAGTAGAACAAGAGAAATAAATGGATAAAACGAGAAATTCAGCAACGATCAAGAGCAATGAAAGGAATATCTTTGAATTCAAATTTCACAAAGAAAGAATATTGAGTCCTTTCAATTTACAAATCCTCCTCTCTTTTTCTTTTCCAATCAGAACCCAATGACTCTAATGATTCCTTTTTTTTTTTTCTGAATTTTCCTTTTTTTTTTTGAGTTGAGGACCCAAATAGTGAACAGAAATTTGCGACAGATAGGGATGGAGAGATCAACAAAGATGGACAAGAACAAAAATGAAAATAAGACACAAACTTGAAAATCAAGGAGTCAAGGCTCTGATACCAAATGATAAAGAACCTTGTAAATAGATCGCCTTGAAATTCAGCTTAGGGAAGGGTATTGACGCCACACTCAAGCAAGATGAGAAGGTGAGTGATAAGTCATGGGGTTTGATAGCCACAAGTTGCCTTGATAAGATCAGAATTAGTTCTTTGCCTAAGAACTAGAAGGAAGCTCTCATGAAAGAGAAACTCAAATTTTCATTCAAACTTACTTGATTTGCCATACAAGAGTTCTCCTATTTAACATCCCCTAAGATCCACTATGCACTAATTATGCAATAAATATCATGCTTGCATGCATGGTATTTATTATCCACTAATGCAACCACTAATCCCTAATACTAGCTTAATTCAACCATGCATGCATGGTATTTATTATACTAGCTTAGGAACTCTCAAAAATACATTAAAAACCCACAAAGGACATCAAAAGTCACTTTAGAAAAAAAAAACCCCCAAAAATGCATACGAAAATGGTCCTCATGTTGGTCCAATTTCACTTTCAATTTGAAAGAATGTGATCCATTTAGTTGTTGCCTCCATTGTGCATTGATCCTCCTTTTCCTTGAGCCCCATTATTAAGCCTTCCAAAGCTTGCTTCATTCTCTTAGTCTTGGACCTTGTCATGGGTCCTCCAATTCCCTTCAATGCCTCTTCTTGACTCACATCATAGTTTCTTAATCTCTCCCTTCTTGGGACATTTGGTGTGGTAGTACCCCTTCTCTCCACACGTAAAGCATATGATACGCATTCTTTTTCCTTGGGGTTCTTCATTCCTACAACCCTTGTTAGTTTTTAAATTAACTTGAATGGGTTTAGGATTTACCTTCTTCCTACCCATTGGACACATACTCTTGTAGTGTCCCTTCTTATTGCACCCGAAGCAAACTATGTGGTCCTTTGACTTTACTTCGGTGGAGGTGCTTGCTCGGTTGACTTCTTCCAAGATCTCTTCTTCATTCGTCTTAGACTCTTCTTCAACCCTTGAGGATGTTGATGATACTTCATCTTCCTTCTCCTCCTTGGATGTTGAGCATGACTCAACTTTCGTTGGCTCCTCTTTAACTTGAGCCACTTCATCCTTTTCTTCGGATTTTTCCTCTTCGTGTGTAGGCATGATTTCTTCCCAATGAACCTTCTTTATCTTGCTCCACAAATCGTGAGCATTCTCATACTCACCTGCACACCTCATCACATTAGAAGGCAACATATCAATTAAAATTGATATTACCTTATTGTTTGCCTCCGATCTTGAGGTTTGCTCCCCCGTCCAATACCATGGTCGGAGCTTCTTCCCTTTCTTGTTTTTCAAGACTTCGAACGGTTCCTTGATCACCATCATAGTATCCCAATCCGCGTCGAAGAATACCTCCATCTTCATCATCCAATAGGTGATGTCCCATAAGCCTCCGCCTTCAAACTTCGGCGGTTCAATCAAGTCGGTCATCTTCTTGTATTTACTCTTCTCGGTGATTAGTCCGGTGAAGTGCGACCTCGGCTCTGATACCACTTGTAGGGGATCGGTGGCTGGCTAGAAGGGGGATTGGATAGACGACACCCCAAAATAATCCTTTCCTACGTATTTGTTAGTTGCGCTGTTGGTTGGTCCTAGGAAGATCGTACCGGTTCCACTGTACAAATATTTTGTACAAGTGTTGAAGCTTTCCTAAACAACCTATTATGTTCTTTAGAAATTAAATTAGGAATCGCAAACGGAACTTAACATTATTGATTCAAAATTTAACTTATCTATTCTTAATGGTTTAGATTTGGATCGCAAGCGGAACTTAACACTATTGATCCAAATCAACCTATGTTATAAATTCAATTAAATATTAATTTCCAAAATTGGCTTCCAGGTTAAACATGGTGAGGTATTAGGCCTTCTTGGATATGGGAGCAACCACCACTTCCTAACAAAACCTTTTAAGGAAAGCTAATATTTAATTTCCTTATATAACTCTAGGTTTAACCAAAAAGAACAATCGAATCACAAATTCGAAAATCAAAAAGAAAACACAAACTCGAATTATAATTCAAAAAACTAGAATCTAATGCCTCTTGTGTTTGGAATTCTTATAAAGAAAAATAACTAGCATGATACGGAAAGAAATTACTAATTATACCTCTTCTTTGTATGCTAATAACCTCGAGATCTTCTGCCGTATTCCTCGCCTCGCCTTGGACGTCGTGTGGGCGACGATCCTCCAAGATGAACACCACCAAAGCCTTCTTCCTCCTTCTCTAAAATCCGACCACCACCACCACCACCACCAAGGAAGAGAGCAAGGGAAAAGGAGAGGGAGAGAGGGTCGGCCACAAGAGGAACACCAACAAGAGAATAAAAATTGTTATCTCATGAGGCCTCCCCTCCCCTTCTTTTATATTACTTACCCAAGGCAAATAAGGAAAGACTTTTTACAAAAATTAAAATCTTCCTCTTATTTTTCCTTTTCCCTTTTTATTTTTCCTTTTCTTTCCTCTTGATTGATTCAATCATCAAACATGGACTGATTAGTCGGCCCCTTGCTTGGGCACCAAGCAAGGGTGGCGGCCACATCATCAAGGAGAAAAATAATTTTTATAAAATTTTATAAAAGAAGACATCCTCTTATAAAATTTTACAAGCTCACTTTCCTATTGTGGATGTTAAAAAAGGAAAGTTTTAAAAATTAAAACCATGTTTTAAAATTTAAAACTTCTCTTCTAAAATTTCCTTTTTTAACATGGTTAGAAAATTTCAAATTTAAAACTTCTCTTCCTTTTTCCTTAAAACCATGAGGATGGTTAAAAAAGGAAAGTTTTAAAACTTTTAAAATTTTCTTTTAAATCATGTGGCCTAATTCAAATAAGGAAAGTTTTATATTTTAAAAACTCTCTTTTAAAACTTGTAGTTTTCTACAAAGAGAAGATTTTAAAAAATTCAAAACACCCCTCCTATTTGAATTTATTATGGTCGGCCCCTACTTTCTTGGGTACCAAGCATAGGGCCAGCCCTCTTAAGGAGATGGTGGCCGACCCTTGGCTTGGTCACCAAGCCTTGGGTCGGCCCCTTTCTTGGACACCAAGATGGGCTTTTATTTGGATGAACTTGAGGCAATAATGAGGCTACGACAGGGACCTAGAGGAGAAATTGGTTTTGGCCTTCCGATGAGCTTGAGTATCCCGTTTTCGCCCTAAACACACAACTCAAGTTCATCAATAATAACTCATTCCACTAGAGATTTATTATTGCACTACCGCACCAATCCCAAATTACATTATGGGCTCCTTCTTATCATGAGTGTGTTAGTCTCCCTGTGTTTAAGATATCGAATGCCCATTAATTTAATTAAGTTACTGACAACTCACTATAATTAATGTCTTAGTCCAAGTAGTACCACTCAACCTCATTGTCATGTCGGACTAAGTCCACCTACAGGGTTTAACATGACAATCCTTATGAGCTCCTCTTGGGAACATTCTCAACCTAGATTACTAGGACATAATTTCCTTCTATAATCAACAACACACACTATAAGTAATATCATTTCTCAACTTATCAGGCCTATTGATTTATCAAGCTAAATCTCACCCTTTGATAAGTTAAAGAAATAAATACTAAATATATATGCTTGTTATTATATTAGGATTAAGAGCACACACTTCCATAATAACTAAGGTCTAGTTCTTTTATTAAGTCCTACTCAATACACTTAGAGTGTACTAGTGTAATTTATTAGTCAAGATAAACTAATAAATAATTACACTACAACTATTCTAATGGTTTGTTCCTTTCCATCTTAGTCGTGAGCAATTGTTTATAATTTATAAAGAACTGATAACATGATCTTCTGTGTGTGACACCACACACCATGTTCTCTACAATATAAATTAATTGAACAACTACACTTAACAAATAAAATATAGACATTTGACCAATGTGATTCTTTTATTTTAAAAATAAATATTTACAAAAGCTAGACTTTTAGTATACACTCTAACATCCGCAACCGGAAATACAATAATATAAACACAAATACGATAGCTAAATACTAAAGGAAAGAATGCAAACCGCTAACACGTTGTTTAACGTGGTTCAGAGATTATGGTTCCTACTCCACGGTTGTCCGTAAGGTGGGTGCGATCCCTATCCGTCAATGGATTATCCCTCGGCAAACTCCGGCTATCTCAAGTTGCTCCTTGTGGGTGGAGAAACCTCACCATAACACTCACAATCACTTGAGAACTAGTAGACTACTAATTAGGGTTTACCACCACTAATTTCATCAATTATAACCAAACCCCAAGCCTTGGTTATAACCAAACCCCGCCTACCAGTCGACTGCCAAAACCACCAGTCGACTGCCCTCTGTTGAGATTCGATTGTTACATCCCAACGACTCAAACCAGTCGACTGGTAAAAGTACCAATCACTGCTCCACACTAGTCGAGCGAACAGAAGTATTCTGTTCGCTCCTAGTCGACTGCCCAGTCGACTAACACCAGTTGACTGATGAAACCACCAGTCGATTGGTACCTGAGTACAATCGCTCAGCACTCAGACCCTCACCCTTAAGACTCACTTGACTCTTCGTTGCAACTTTGACCTCTTGCCTTCAAGCATACTTCCTTTGGCTCTTGTCCCTCGGATGCACCCAAGCCCGCGGCTAGTCCCAATGCCATCCTTCGCATATGCCTTGAAGTCGCTTCCCTTGGCCTTTGTCCTTACTACTTTGTCCACGGTCCCTCGGATGCTCCATCCTTCACCTGACCCGAAACATCAATCTTAGTCATATGTGTATCCTGTAAACCTGCTCACTTGTATACACATATCAAATACAGGTGAACCTAACTTAAAACCTTTGCCCAAACACCAAAACACATGGTCGTACAGACCATTGGGATTGTTCCAACAGGTTGATGGAGAGATTTATTGTCATTATTAGTCTACTGATGGAAGACATGATGGTCCCTAAAGAAGTTTCTAGAAGAATATTTTCTAACACAAAGTTGTTATGATAATAGGTTGTCGTGATATTGCCAGCTAAACATGATTCAATTGGCCATCCTTTTGAGATGATGCTATCAATTAAATATAATCTTGTCGGTCCTTAAGCCAGCCATCCTGTTGAGATGATGTTCTAAACTGAATATAATTCGGCCGGTCCTTAAGTCGGTTGTCCTGTTGAGATGATGTTGTCAACTGAATATAATCTGGTCGATCCTTAAGCCGGCTGTCCTATTGATATGATGTTGTCAACTGAATATAATATGGCCAGTCCTTAAGTCGATTGTCTTGTTGAGATGATGCTATGGGTTGAATATAATCTGATTGGTCCTTAAGCCAGTCACTTTTATTGAATTGTTCAACTGTATTCTATATATTTCATTGTTATGTATTATATTAATCTTCTTAACCACATTCTTCATAGCATTAGGATAATCTTTGGAGAATGGTAGAGTGTATCATGCTCCCGGGAAATAATACTAATATATGTTGTGCTGGAATTCTGTTCAGGTGATAATAATACAAGTATAAGTGTTGTATACCCGATTGTCCCTTTACCTAGCCAAGCACATGATAAGTTACTTAGAGAAGGCCCACTTCACTCTGAGAACCTTGGTTAACATACCAGGCAGGGTTATATTTGCCCTACCCTAGTTTTTGTACGCCCAAGACATATAAGTCTGTCTAACTTTATTACCGTACGAGTTTACCTACCTTCTGTCCACCAGTAGTTAATCTATTGTGGAATGAGTCAATCATTCCGGTCGACCCTTAAGTTCAGCCAACCTTATTCATGGTCACCTTAAAATCTGACCAGCCCTGAGACACCAGACTCCCTGGTTTGCTCAGCTTAAGGGATGATCATCCTTCCCTGACCGAATTATAGCTTAATCTGGTGGAATCTAAGAAGCTTAATAATGGGTGATTTAATTAAAGGCAGATGAGGAGATTTTACTCCTTCTGGAGTATGACTACCACATCATCTTGATTTTGACCGCCCTATCATCTTGACTCCTACTACCATATCACATTCTGGGTCCACTCATCATATCTCCTATCATCTATATAAAATCATTTTCTCTATCTATATTAATTTATTTTATTCATGAAAATTGTATCACTATTTTGGATATACATGTTTAACTATTACCAAAATTTTAAGAATTTTTCAACGACTAAAACTAATTTTAAAATTATTTCTTCCAAAATTAGTTTATAAATCACAAAAATTCATATTTTCAAAATATAAAATGTCAAAATTTTTCTGAATATTAGTCACTATTTTTTGTATCTCTTTTAATTTATTTTAAATTTATTTTCAAAGAATACCCCTATTTTAATGTGATCAAAGGGGGAAAATTATAGATTAAGTCTAGGGGGAGGTACATTTTTGAATACAACACAAGAGGTCAGTGATCTTGTACTTCGATCAAGGTGTGCTTTGATCCATCAAGAACTTGCTTGATTGATCAAACACATGTCTGATCGAACATGCGGGTTGCTAGGAATAGTTCTGTACTTGTACAATTTTTGTACAAGGAAATTTAAATAGAACGAAATTCTAGCGCCTTCGAGTGGTATCAAAGCATGTTTTCTGGTTCTGTGTGATTGGTTTTCGGCTAAATTACGCACTGATCATATATAAGTTTAGGTCGGATAATAGTAGGATGTGCAAGAAATATTAACTCTGTGGTTGCAGGCGTCCTAACTCCAACTATTATGGCTCTGTGTTTGTGTATGATTTGAACCCTTGGGCATGTCGAGGTTGTTTTGTGTGTATGATTGTAATAATTAAATACAGCCAGTTGTTATATCATTATTATTTTTTACATTCTGTTCGATCTATATTACATGTAAATTCCTTTGTGGAATATAGGATCAATAAATGTAAATTTTTAATTTTTTTGTTGCTGCGGCTTGTATCCTTGATATGTGTGGTGCTATTTTGAGGACCGGAGGCACGACGAAGAAGGAAGCGAGATAGATGCAATGGCTTGATCCATGGGCGGCATATTGGAGGACAGCGGTGGATGAGACCATAATTGTTGGAAATTTATTTTCATATTTATTGTCTTTATATGTTATTTTGTTATGTGTTGTGATTTGTGTGTATATTTTTATGTGTCGTTATGTGTGTGCACGTTAAAATTTCTCAATTTAAATAACTAAGTGGGAGAGAGATTATTTAAATAAATCTCACGGTCTCCATTACTGGTTTGTAAGTGATGCATTCAAACTTACGTATTGGCTTTAAGTGCCTTCCTCCATATCGGATGAGTTTGTTTGCGGATCACTAGATAAACTTCCTCTATGGATGATTATAGGAAATTATTTAGGTATGTGTGATCTTTTCCATCTGAAGGGGCACAATTCTAATTAATGGACTAAGTATCAAGTAATTGGTATACACTTAGGCGCATTTAATATTATTCTCCCCATTGGAGTCACTGCTATTATTCGTGTGACCGAAGATGAACCAACTATTAATTTTATTTGTCATAAAGTTAGGTTGACAAGATAATAAAATTAATGGGTAAAACCTTCTCTGACAAATGTTTGAATTAGTATACGTCCACACTATCGTGGCATATGAAATTCACGGTGTTTTGAGGTGTTAGTGAATTTAAATTATATTGTTTGAGGAATCAATATTATTTTAAATTCTAAAGTTTTGACCAAATATTTTTTTTCGTGATTCTCAGGATTTCAAAATGGCTTTCTATTCTCTTACTGTTATTTTAAAAGAAAATAAACTTACTGGTCCAAATTATATTGATTGGAAAGGAAACTTGGGCATTGTCTTAACTGCTGAAGAATACAAGTTCATACTTTTCGAGGTCTGTCCTAGCGTGCCTGATAAGGATTCTAGTGAAGAGGAGATAGAGAGACATAGGAAATGGGTCAAGGTAGATGAGATGGCGCGGTGTTACATTTTGGCTTCTGTGTTAAATGTGCTGCAACATCAGCATCAGGCCATACCCACTTCCTATGACCTGATGCTCAATCTCAAGGAACTCTTCAAACACCAGAATTAGGCTGCCATGCAAGAGGACATGAGAAACTTAATGACGACCACCATGACTGAGGCGACATCCGTAAGGGATCATATCCTCAAGATGATGGCTCATTTAAATGAGATGGTAGTCCTTGGAGTATAAATCGATGGGGAAGCCCAGGTTGATATCATTCTGTAAACGTTGCCCAAGAGTTTTGAGCAGTTCCGCCTGAACTACAACATGAACAAAAGAGTATATTCATTGGTGGAACTTCTGACAGAACTCCAAGGGGCAAAAGGGCTATTTCGTCAAAGTTCTCAAGTTCACATTGTTAAAAACGTTTCTACCTCTAAGCTGAAAGGCGGAAAGAAGAAGAAAAACAAGTTGGTTCAACAAAGAAAGTCATTCGACCTTAACGGACTGGGTCGCAGGCCGGTGTGAAGAAGCCGAAGGGTGCTTCACATGCAAGCAGTCTGGACATTGGAAGGTGGACTGTTCTCGCAGAAAAGAGAATAATAAAGTGTTGGGACCGATATGCCCGCTAGCTCGTCGCGTGTTCGTCGGTTGCGTCTTGATGATGTGCAGCGGAATACAAAGACAAAAACAACCAATGCTAACACCTAGGGTTTACTTGGTATCCACCTCAAGATGAGGTGACTAATCCAAGGATCCACACAACACGCTCACTCCACTATGAAAACCTCCTTCTCTGTCATAGCCGGAGGCAGAGAAGCCTCGTACAACACTCACACACAACACAACACAAATACAACAAGAAGAAACAAAAATACAACGCAACACACTCTTCTTCTTGCTTACTTGTGCTTGTCGTCACCTCTTGAACCTTGGAGAAACTCCCCAAGTGCCTTCAAGAACTGGCGTGAGTAGATCAGAGAAGCTCGCTGTGAATCGTTGAAGAACGGCACAAAAGATCGCAAGAGATCTGCTGAGAAAAAGCTCCGCCTGGGGTTTATATAGTAGCTCCAATCAATTGAATTCATCCCCAATCGATCGCCACATCACATCCAGACAATCCCAGCCGTCCACCACCTGCAACCTGCGCAACGGTCACTTCCCAATCGATCGACCGATTGATTGGGACTTCCTGAATCGATTGGTCGATCGATTTAGAGCCTTTCTGTGCTCTCGCGTTCGCACGAGAGCTTGTGCTACCCAATCGATCGACCGATAGATTGGCAACTCCCAATCAATCGCCTGATCGATTGTGAGAGCTTCTGTGCTCGCGATTTCCTGACCCCAATCGATCGGTCGATCGATTGGGCCATCACAATAATCGCAGCACACTCCAATCGGTTGGCTGATCGATTGGAGCCTGTTCAATCGATCGCCCGATCGATTGAACACCCTGGACTTGACTCAAACTCAAATCCAGCTCCCCAAACCCAACTTTCGATCAACTGTGACTTGTTGGGTTTGCACGCCTAGTATTTGGCTACTCCCGACCAACCTCGAACAAGCCTTCTAGCTTCCTCCATCAGCCTTGCGTCCCTCGGATATCTCCCCATCCTTCACGCCTTGCCTTCTGGAGCTTCCATCGACCTCATCCTAGTTGTTGGGTTCTCCTAGCCAAATCACCCTAGGACTTGCTTTGCCAAGATTACACATGGACTTTCCAATTGCCAGGCTCCTCACCAGGACTTTCCCTTTGCCAAGATCACACTTGGACTTTCCAGTTGCCTGGCTCCTCACCAGGACTTTCCTTTTGCCAAGATCACACTTGGACTTTCCAATTGCTTGGCTCCTCACCAGGAGTTTCCCTTTGCCTAGCTATACTAGGACTTTCCAATTGCCTGATCTCACTTATCAGGACTTTCACCACCAAGTCTAGTCAACACTGACCTACTTGGATTTTCTCTCTTGCCAACCTTCCTGTTGGACTTACGTTTGCCTAATCTCCAATTAGGACTTTCCCAGTCAAGTCTCCTGTCAACCTTGACCTACTTGACTTCTCTCTTGCCTAACCTCCTGTAACGACCCGCCTTCTACTGACTGAGCTGTAAGGTCGGGGGTTACATTGTCTAACTATTGTGTCCGGAAAAAAACTGAACTAATTAAAATCTCACTCTGCTAATGACTATTAAAATTTGTAACTTATGTTCAAAATACCTTTTCATTGTTGTACATATACTAATGAATGGAATCTAAACTCTCCAAACGATCAAGGAACTGAAATCAGAGGTTTCCAGCCAAAATCAGGGTCCCCAATCGATTGAGGTCGAGGCCCAATCGATTGAAACATGTCAATAGATCCCCGGATCGATTCAACGTGCTTCTGTGCACGGAAGAACCATCTGAATCGATTGGCTGATCGATCAGCTGATCGATTCAAAAGCTCTCTGTACGCGCAGGTCACGACTCAATCGATCGGCTGATCGATCGAGGACTCCTCAATCGGTCAGCTGATCGATTCAGCAACCTTCTGTTCACGGGGTGTTACTCTCGATCGATCGGCTGATCGATTGAGGACCCCTCAATCGATCGGCTGATCAATTCGGTAACGTTCTGTACGCGGGGTGTTACTCTCGATCGATTGGCTAATCGATTGAGGACCCCTCAATCGATTGGCTGATCAATTCGGTAACGTTCTGTACGCGGGGATTTCTTCCAATCGATCGGTTGATCGATTGACGACTCCTCAATCGATCGGTTGATCGATTGGGTTACTGATTTTGAAGAAATTCCACCCGAACTCATGCAAAACTTTCAGAAAACCACTAAAAGCATGAACATTACTACTAGGCATGACAGTACTCACATTTTACTATCTAGTATCAAGACGATGAGGAGTCTAAGCATGGCGTAGTGTATACTTTCACAGTTCATGATACTTAAACGCCCTAAAAGAGCTGAAAAGTAACCAAAAATAGAAATGTTAAATCTTTAGATGGGTTACTCCCCAAGAGTCTTTATTCCAAGTTCCTTCTCACACACATCTTATTGCATTGCCCTCCAGCCTCCACTAATCCATCTTCCCTTTGCCTTTATCTGCAGTATAAGGAAAAGGAAACTATAAGCTTGGGAGCTTAGTAAGAACCATCTACCTCACAAAACATGTATTCGATGAAATCATGCTTTTAAAAGATGTCATTTGAAATACATGCTGATGATCATACTGAAAATGCTAAAAACATGACATATGGACATGTAAGTCATGATAATCAAATACTGAACATAAACTATTTGTTGTATCAACAAGAAAACTAATCTGACACATAAGCTAAGCTAAAATTAATGTTAGGTTAATGCTGACACTTTACTGTATCCACATAACTGATTTGTAAAGTTTTGAAAACTAGTTTCATAATAGATAAAAATACTAATCATACTGATGTTGGGCCCGACAACTGTACTTGCTATGCGCGCATCCCTAACTAGACCCGAGGTAGCTAGTCCCGAATCTAATAGGGTTTACTAGGTTATCTAAACCTAGGGACGACTATGGGAGTCCAACCCAAGGACAACTGTACTTGCTATACGCGTATCCCTAACTAGACCCGAGGTAGCTAGTCCCGAATCTAATAGGGTTTACTAGGTTATCTAAACCTAGGGACGACTATGGGAGTCCAACCCAAGGACAACTGAGAGTCCAGTACAGTGGCACTAATAAAAGTAAAATACCATTCATAAACTGTTTTATCTTATCTTGCTCTTACTAGGTTATCTGAACCTAGAGCTAGGTTATCTGAATCTAGAGGCGACTATGGGAGCCCACCCATCGGACCATAGTCCCATATAAACTGAAGCAAGACTATGTATGCTATTTAAAATGCATCTATGGCATTTAATTGAGTTATTAAAATGCCTACTGTAGCAGATAATTATACTAGTCATTTTATCGAGCACCTAGTGTGCTCTATCTCTGCATGTGGCTGCACTAAGAACATAAATGCGAACTAAGAACATAAAAGCATACGATTAGCTACTTATACTGCAGGTGAGGGGTTACTTAATTCCTGTGCTAAGTTTCTTACAATTTCGATTGCTAGGTTTCCGGAGAAGAAGATCTCTTCGGCGATCTTCTTACGTCTACGCGTTCTTCTCGCGGAGAGGAGCATCCTCGTATCGGAGTTAACGCCAGGAGGTGGTCCTACAACCCTAGGGATGGAACCCTAGGTTTCTTGGGCTTGGTGTGCCGTGAGGGTGCGGGAGAAGAGAGAGGGCGGCGTGTGAGGGTGAGGGAAGTTGCCGATCCAAAATAATAAGCCCTCACTCAAATTCTCTATTTATACGACCCCACTCAACTATAAATATAATTTCTCTTCTCTTCATTCAGCAGACCCCTGCTGGGGCCCCCTGATTACTAAGGTCATCCTATAAGTCATAGGGTCCATAGGTCTCGGGTTCAATTCCCGCTTAAGCTATTTTACATTTTTATTTAATTTTGCTACTTCTGCTACTCAAAAAATTCCATAAAAATATTCTAAAATTCTAAAAAAATAATAGAATATTTCTAAAATTTATTTTGAGAATTTTTGGGTGTTACACCTCCAGTTAGGACTTTCCCATTGCCTAAACAACAGTTAAGACTTTCCCATTACCTAAACTCCAGTTAGGACTTTCCCATTGCCTAAACAACAGTTAGGATTTACCCGGTCAAGTCTCTGATCAACACTGACCCACTTGACCTACTTGACTTCTCTCTTGCCTAACCTCCAGTTAGGACTTTCCCAGATGCCCAAACTCCAGTTAGGACTTTCCCAGTCAAGTCTCCTGTCATCCCTGACTTACTTGACTTGTCTTCTTCTCAACCTAGTCAACCCTTTGACCATCTCCACAACCGGACGATTGCCCTAGCAATCTCCATATATTGTCAAACAGACGATTGCCCTAGCAATCTCCATATATTGTCAAACATCAAAACTCAAATCCCGACTCAAGCTTGACTCAACTCAACCTTGGTCAAACTGGTTAAACTTGACCTAGGAATATTGCCCCAACAATCTCCCCCATTTTAATGTTTGACAATTCCTCTAAGTGAGAGTAAATCCAATAGCCTTAACTCCTTCTTTATCACAAGCCTAAATCCCATAGCCTTAACCTATTCTTCATATCAAGGCTAAATCTGTTAGCTAGAGCCCTAGAGCCAATCATTTGATGATTGTATTTTGGACTTATTGTATCATATTCTATATAAATAAAGGCATTTGGATTTTGGTTATTATACTTACTTGTATTGGTGCCAAATAAACTAAGTATAATAATGTCCTTGAGTAGATGGTTCTCACCTATATCAATCGGTTAGTTGAACCGATAGTGAGATGATATAGGGAACACTACTCTAAATCATTCCTAGTCGAGTATTAACATTCAGGGACAATGTTAATGCAATAAGACTAGCATGTAGGTCAACTCGATGACTTGATCTCACAAGTCATGGATATGGAGATATCAAGTTGACACATGGGTATGCATTGGAGAATGTATACTGAATGACCCGCTATGAGAAAGTATCATGGATCGTTATATGAGTGTCATATACTTTCTCATGTGGCTATTAATATGACTATTAGTCCTTAGACCTGAAGTCACCATGGATCCCTATATAAGGAGTTATGTACTTTGGTTTCGTCAAACGTCACCCGTAACTGGGTGGACTATAAAGGCGATTACCGGGTATGTAACAAATTATGCAGAGGGATGTGAGTGATGTAGATGGGATCTATCCCTCCCATATGACGGGAGCGACATCAATATTCTTGATAGAGTGAGACCACTAAGTGCATGGCCATGCCCAAATGAGTCAACATGAGATGTTGAGCTCATTTGATCGAGTGAGTCTACTTGGAGTTCAAGATTTAGATTGATTACAGGATGACACGGTCTATACCTCATATTGATCAATCTAGATGTCTAGGATAGAAGGACAATGTCATATATTGTGAAGAGTCACAATTTGTAGTCACAAGGTGATGTCAGATCTCGACATTCTTGTAACTTGGGTAGTAATGATGTGTTGCTAGATACCGCTAATTACTTATGCTCCTAAATGAGTTTAGGGCATTGCCAACGTTACAAGAACCTATAGGGTCACACACTTAGGACAATTAGATGGAGATTAGGTTCATATGATGAACCAAGAGGATTAGATTCATTTGATGAATCAAATTGGATTAAGAGTAATCCTAATTGAGCTAACTTGAGTTCGACTCAAGTTGATTCATGTGTTCAATGAGTCTAATTTAGATTTTGACTCATTGAATCAATTTAATTAAATGAATAGGATTCATTATATTAAGTTGTCTTGAATCAAATGGTTGAATTCGATCAACCATGGAAGAGATTTGGTCAAGTTTGACTTGACTTGAGAGGAAGATTAAAAGTCAAGTTTGACTTGACTTTATGCCACCTCATTGGTGAGTTGGCATTGATGTGGACCAATGATGTTACTCCACATCATCATGGGTGCCACCTCATGGAAGTTACAAAGCCATTTTCTTAATAACTTCACATTAATTGCATTTAATGGGGAGTTACACTATGGGAAGTGGCCGGCCACTTTTGGTTTTTAATGGGAATTCATTTTTCATTCAAGTGTGTATCTTCTTCCTTCTTCCTCTTGAAGCTCTCCCTCTCCCTCTCCTCCTTGCTTGGCCGAATCTTACCAAGGTGCTAGCACACCTTTGTGTGAGGTTTTCTCCACCTACGTGTCCATGTGGATACTTCTAGAGGACCGACGCTTGACGGTCTAGAGATCCGACAATTCCTTGGACGAGCGGGAACGCGATAGGGCACGCTTCAAGGTATACTTCTTAACACATAGATCTAGGAGTAGATCTAGATATTTAAAACTCGTACTCGTAATTTTCGTTCGGTTTTCCTTGCACGGATCTACGGCTTTGGGTGATTCGGGGTTTTCGCGACGCGAAAAGCGGTTTTCGTGGCCCGAAAAACCCAACAATGGTATCAGAGCCACGTGCAAGGCTTGTACGAGTTTAATTTTTGGTTTTATGAAAACTAAAGTTTCTGTAATTTTCTGTAAAATTATGATTTTTGGGTTTTTATGAGAATTTTTCTCGAGTAATCGAAGCACAAGTGTTTAGACGCTTGTAGGCTTCGACTACCGGGAAGATTTTTCCAAAACGGTGATGTTTCGACCCAAATCCGTTTGGGACAGCGAGCGAAGGTGCTGTAGGATCGCTTAGGAGCAACTCACGATGGATAGATCGTGGGTAGGGGCACTTCCCCTAACCCCGCAAGGGGATTTGCTTCGCGATTGCGCCCGAAATCGCTAATCAGGACCGCCGGGAAAATTCTTCTCAAAGGTTTCGTCCCAAATTGTTTTGGGACAGCGGGCTAAGGCGCTGTAGGATCGCAAAGGAACCCTCGCAATGGTTAGATCGCGGGTAGGGGCGCTGCCCCTGGCCCCGCAAGGGGATCCGTTCTGCGATTGCGCCCGAAACCGCTAAACGGGACCGCCGGGAAAGTTTACTCGTAAAAATTGTAAAAATTAATTGTAAAATTATAGAAAATTATGAAAATATATAATTTTGAATTATATATTAATTTTGTGATAGTCATGGCCCAAAAACCCAATATGATTGATTGTGTTGTAATTCATAATACGGCCTGCGTGCCGTTATGTGTTTGCGCGTGTTGTATGTTTTTTTTTTCTTTTCCGCGACCTGCGCGTCGTGCCTTTCTCATATATTCTGGTTGTAAATTAGATTTAGACTCGAATGTAACTCGAGTTTCAAATTGTAATGTACAAATTGGAGCGGTGGAGGGTCCACACGAGACGGAGTTCCGAGGCGGGCACGAGCAACACAAGGTGGTCAAAGGGAGTAGCTTGGAGAAGCTGTTGACCCTAGGTTGACCATTCGATATTCTCATTGGCTTGAGAAGATCGTAGTAGGGCCATGACTAAATCACAAATAGATTAATTAGTTAAATGCTTATGTATATGATGCATGTTTAATAAGTAATTAATTAATTAGTGCCTTACGATTAGATTAGATCTAAGTCGTGCACATGATGCACCCTTGCGATTAGATTAGATCTAAGTCGTGCACAAGATGCATCCTTTTCAATTAGATTAGACCTCGATTGAACCAACTCTAAATGCCTAACTGTGCCGTGATACCTATTACTACCTCGATCACATGTATTGTTGAATCTGCCAAAGCAGAGCAATACATATTATCTTGGTAGGGTACGGAGGGACAATCTTGGTCCCGCCTATCAACGCATGGGTGAATACAAACTCAATTAGATTGAGTATTCCTAGTTGCTCGGTTAGATCGAGTCAACTATAGGCATTCTTCCAACGGTTGGAAAAGATAGGTCAAAATCACATCTATATTAACTCTCGGGCGTATTAGCCTAAGCTAACTCGAGTTTTAATATAAATGCGGATATTGATTCTATAAACAAGAGTTGCATAGAGATGTAATTGGTAATCGTTACCTACCGATCATACTAAGCCTTGGGCGTATTAGCCAAAGCTAACTCAAGGGTTAGTATGATGTGGATCTTGTCCCACAAGAATTATAGTATTTTGTGGGAGCATCATTTAGTTAAAGGCCTAATTAAATGATTTTAAAAGAATATGATATTTATTTCTGCAAATTTTCTGTTGTAGATAACCATGACGTCGAACACGAATTCCTTCTCCCTGCGATCTGTCCTTGAGAAGGACAAGCTCAACGGAGCGAATTTCCTGGACTGGTACAGGAACTTGAGAATAGTTCTCACCCAGGAATGTAAACTGTACGTTCTAGAGCAGCCCATTCCGGAGGCTCCTCCTGCCAATGCCCCGCGAGCAGACAAAGATGCTTACAAGAAGCATCAAGATGACGCATTAGATGTGTCCTGTCTAATGCTCGCGACCATGAACTCTGAGCTTCAGAAGCAACACGAGTTGATGGGCGCTTACGATATGGTTGAGCATCTTCGCCAACTATATCAGGGACAAGCGAGGCATGAGAGATTTGAGATCTCTAAGGCACTATTTCAGTGCAAGATGTCAGACAGGGCTCCCGTATGTCCTTATGTACTCAAGATGATTGGGTACATAGAGAACCTACAAAGACTGGGGTTCCCACTTGGCCAAGAGCTGGCCACTGACTTAATCTTGTAATCCTTGCCGGATAACTATAGTCAATTCGTTCTGAACTATAACATGAACGAGATTGACAAGCCACTGCCCGAGCTCCTTAGTATGTTACGAACTGCTGAGATTAACCTTAAGAAGGTTAAGCCCATTCTGATGGTCCAGAAGCATAAGGGCAAAGGCAAGCCCAAAGGCAAGGGAAAGTCCCAAGCCAAGGGCAAAGGCAAGGCACTGAAGCCTAAAGGAGGGGTCGCCAAGGATGCTACCTGCTTCCACTGCGGTCAGACCGGGCACTGAAAGAGGAACTGCAAGGTATACTTGGAGGATCTTAAGAAGAAGCGAAGTGAGACTTCCACTTCAGGTATAAATGTTATAGAAGTCAATCTATCTATTTCTACAACATGGGTATTAGATACTGGATGTGCTTCTCACATTTGTATTGATGTGCAGGAGCTGAGAAATAGCAGGGCATTGACAAAGGGCGAGGTGGACCTACGAGTAGGCAATGGAGCACGGGTTGTTGCTGTTGTTGTAGGGACTTACTTTTTATCTCTGCCCTCTGGGCTTGTACTAGAGTTAGACGATTGTTGTTATGTGCCTGCATTAACTAAGAACATTATATCAGTTTCTTGTTTGGACAAGAAAGGTTTCTCGTTTACTATAAAGAACAAATGTTGTTCCGTCTACTTAAACGATATGTTCTATTGTAGTGCACCTCTGATAAACGGACTCTATATTCTAGACTTTGAAAGCCCTATCTATAACGTAAATACCAAGAGGTTCAAGTCTAATGACATGAACCAAACCTACCTTTGGCACTGTCGCTTAGGTCATATAAATGACAAGCGCTTATCCCAACTCCATAAGGATGGTTTGTTGGACTCATTTGATTTTGAATCATATGAGATATGCGAGTCATGCCTACGAGGCAAGATGACCAAGACTCCCTTTAATGGGCACAGCGAGAGAGCGACTGATTTGTTAGGACTCATACATAATGATGTATGTGGCCCTTTCAATGTCGCTGCTAGAGGCGGTTATAGATACTTCATCACATTTACTGATGAATTCAGTAGATATGGTTATGTGTACTTGATGACACATAAGTTCGAATCTTTTGAAAAGTTCAAAGAATTCAAGAATGAAGTACAGAACCAGCTTGGCAAGAGTATTAAAATACTTCGATCAGATCGAGGTGGTGAATACTTAAGCCATGAGTTTCATGACTATTTAGCTGAGTGTGGGATTCTATACCAACTCACTCCTCCTGGAACACCACAGTGGAATGGTGTATCCGAAAGGAGGAATCGTACCCTATTAGATATGGTACGATCTATGATGAGTACCACTGATCTTCCGACATACCTTTGGGGCTATGCTCTAGACACGGCAGCTTTCATTCTCAACCGAGTTCCATCCAAGGCCGTGATAAAGACACCATAAAGGATATGGACTGGGAGAGATGCCCAGGTGTCTTTCATGAGGATTTGGGGCTGTGAGGCTTACGTACGACGTCAAGTCTCAGACAAATTAAGACCCAAATCCGACAAGTGCTATTTCATCGGATATCCCAAGGAAACTAAGGGATATTACTTCTACATTCCCAGTCAGCACAAGGTAGTTATGGCAAAGACTGGGGTCTTTCTAGAAAGGGACTTTGTTTCTAGAAAGACTAGTGGGAGCACGTTCGATCTTGAAGAAGTTCAAGATGCGAATACTAGCACTGAAGCCTCGATGGAAGTTGAACTAGAACCACAAAGTGTTGTGGATGATGTTCCACAAGGAGTTAAGGAACAACAACCAGTTAAGTAGACATACCTCTTCGCAGGTCTTATAGGGTACTCATTTCTCTTGTCTGACCATGATGACATTGTGCTCATAGAGGATGAGCCTACCACCTATCAGGAAGCTGTGATGAGACCAGATTCCGAGAAATGGCTAGAGGCCATGAGATCCGAAATGGAATCCATGTACACCAACCAAGTATGGACTTTGGTTGATCCACCTGAAGGGGTAAAACCCATTGGGTGCAAGTGGGTCTTTAAGAGAAAGACTGACATGGATGGACTTATCTATAAGGGTCGCTTGGTAGCTAAAGGTTTCAAGCAGATTCATGGTATTGACTATGATGAAACCTTTTCTCCAGTAGCGATGTTTAAGTCCATTCGGATCATGCTTGCTATTGCAGCCTACCATGACTATGAGATATGGCAGATGGATGTCAAAACCGCGTTTCTGAATGGAAACCTGCTCGAGGATGTGTACATGACACAACCTGAGGGTTTTGTAGATCCACAGCATACTAGTAGAGTATGCAAGCTGCATAGGTCCATTTATGGACTAAAGCAAGCTTCTCGGAGCTGGAATCTTCGATTCGATGATGCAATCAAACAGTTTGGTTTCATCAAGAACGAAGATGAACCTTGTGTCTATAAGAAGGTTGTAGGGGATATAGTTGTCTTCCTCATATTGTATGTGGATGACATACTACTCATTGGGAAGGACATCCCTATGCTTCAGTCTGTCAAGACCTGGATAGGGAGTTGCTTCTCAATGAAGGACTTAGGTGAGGCATCCCGCATTCTAGGGATACAGATCTATAGAGGGAGATCTAAGAGATTGCTTGGCCTAAGTCAGAGTACATATATTGACAAGGTACTCCTTCGGTTTGCCATGCAGAACTCCATGAAGGGATTTCTGCCGATGTCACATGGCGTGAGTCTTTCGAAGACTCAACGTCCCTCTTCTAGAGAGAAGAGAGACCGCATGGATCAGATCCCTTAAGCCTCAGCCATAGGATCGATTATGTACGCCATGCTATGTACTCGACCTGATGTCTCGTATGCTTTGAGCATGACGAGCAGATACCAGTCAGATCCAGGTGAAAGTCACTGGATAGCGGTCAAGAATATTCTTAAGTACTTAAGAAGGACTAAAGAATATTTCTTGATATATGGAGGCAATAATGAGCTAGCTGTAAAGGGTTACAGTGATGCTAGCCTCCAGACCGACCAGGATGACTATAGATCACAGTCGGGGTTCGTATTTTGCATTAATGGTGGTGCTGTCAGCTGGAAGAGTTCGAAGCAGGATACGGTAGCTGATTCTACAACAGAAGTCGAGTATATTGCTGCATTAGAGGCAGCAAAGGAGGCAGTTTGGATCCGCAAGTTCATCACTGAACTTGGGGTGGTTCCTAGCATTGCTGACCCCATTGAACTCTATTGTGACAACAATCGAGCTATAGCACAGGCGAAGGAACCTCGCTCACACCAGCGGACCAAACACATACTACGGCGCTTCCATCTCATTCGAGAGATCATCGAGAGAGGAGATGTGAAGATTTGCAGAGTACCTACAGAGGCTAACATCGCAGATCCCTTGACCAAGGCTTTGGCACAGAAAAAGTATGATGGTCACACTAGGTCATTTGGGCTTAGAGCCTACACTGATTGGCACTAGTGCTAGTGCGAGATTGTTAGCTAGAGCCCTAGAGCCAATCATTTGATGATTGTATTTTGGAGTTATTGTATCATATTCTATATAAATAAAGGCATTTGGATTTTGGTTATTATATTTACTTGTATTGGTTCCAAATAAACTAAGTATAATAATATCCTTGAGTAGATGGTTCTCACCTATATCAATCGGTTAGTTGAACCGATAGTGAGATGATATAGGGAACACTACTCTAAATCATTCCTAGTCGAGTATTAACATTCAGGGACAATGTTAATGCAATAAGACTAGCATGTAGGTCAACTCGATGACTTGATCTCACAAGTCATGGATATGGAGATATCAAGTTGACACATGAGTATGCATTGGAGAATATATACTGAATGACCCGCCATGAGAAAGTATCATGGATCGTTATATGAGTGTCATATACTTTCTCATGTGGCTATTAATATGACTATTAGTCCTTAGACCTGAAGTCACCATGGATCCCTACATAAGGAGTTATGTACTTTGGTTTCGTCAAACGTCACCCGTAACTGGGTGGACTATAAAGGCGATTACCGGGTATGTAACAAATTATGCAGAGGGATGTGAGTGATGTAGATGGGATCTATCCCTCCCATATGACGGGAGCGACATCAATATTCTTGATAGAGTGAGACCACTAAGTGCATGGCCATGCCCAAATGAGTCAACATGAGATGTTGAGCTCATTTGATCGAGTGAGTCTACTTGGAGTTCAAGATTTAGATTGATTAGAGGATGACACGGTCTATGCCTCATATTGATCAATCTAGATGTCTAGGATAGAAGGACAATGTCATATATTGTGAAGAGTCACAATTTGTAGTCACAAGGTGATGTCGGATCTCGACATTCTTGTAACTTGGGTAGTAATGATGTGTTGCTAGATACCGCTAATTACTTATGCTCCTAAATGGATTTAGGGCATTGCCAACGTTACAAGAACCTATAGGGTCACACACTTAGGACAATTAGATGGAGATTAGGTTCATATGATGAACCAAGAGGATTAGATTCATTTGATGAATCAAATTGGATTAAGAGTAATCCTAATTGAGCTAACTTGAGTTCGACTCAAGTTGATTCATGTGTTCAATGAGTCTAATTTAGATTTTGACTCATTGAATCAATTTAATTAAATGAATAGGATTCATTATATTAAGTTGGCTTGAATCAAATGGTTGAATTCGATCAACCATGGAAGAGATTTGGTCAAGTTTGACTTGACTTGAGAGGAAGATTAAAAGTCAAGTTTGACTTGACTTTATGCCACCTCATTGGTGAGTTGGCATTGATGTGGACCAATGATGTTACTCCACATCATCATGGGTGCCACCTCATGGAAGTTACAAAGTCATTTTCTTAATAACTTCACATTAATTGCATTTAATGGGGAGTTACACTATGGGAAGTGGCTGGCCACTTTTGGTTTTGAATGGGAATTCATTTTTCATTCAAGTGTGTATCTTCTTCCTTCTTCCTCTTGAAGCTCTCCCTCTCCCTCTCCTCCTTGCTTGGCCGAATCTTACCAAGGTGCTAGCACACCTTTGTGTGAGGTTTTCTCCACCTACGTGTCCGTGTGGATACTTCTAGAGGACCGACGCTTGACGGTCTAGAGATCCGGCAATTCCTTGGACGAGCGGGAACGCGATAGGGCACGCTTCAAGGTATACTTCTTAACACATAGATCTAGGAGTAGATCTAGATATTTAAAACTCGTACTCCTAATTTTCGTTCAGTTTTCCTTGCACGGATCTACGGCTTTGGGTGATTCGGGGTTTTCGCGACGCGAAAAGCGGTTTTCGTGGCCCGAAAAACCCAACAAAATTCCATAGCCTTAACTCCTTTATCACAAGGCTAAATCCCATATCCTTAACCTCTTCTTCATACCAAGGCTAAATCTCATAGCCTTAACTCCATGACAAAGCATGAATGAAGGTTTCCTTCATTCTCTCCCTTTCCTAGAGGGCAAACTCCCCCTGCTTGGGATGAAGGCCTAACTTAACCTTCCATTCTCCCCCTTTGTCACACATCAAAAACTAAAAACAAACTCTTCTCCATAAGAGTTAACTCTTCATTGTTTATAACCTCATATGTTGTTAACAACCCCACAATGAAGATCTCATACTCTTCATTGTTGCCAAAGCTCCCCCTTGAGCTCTACTTCACTTTACCATGCTCATCCTAGAGCATGCATCAACTTCCCAATGAAGCTTCCATTCATTGTATTCAATGCTCCCCCTTAGCAGTAATCTACTCCACAATGCTCATCCGAGAGCATTTATCATCCTAGCAATGAAGATAACCAATCTTCCATTGCTTCCCAATACTCGATCCTGAGTATTAATTTATCACGAAGGTTTAACCCCCTTCCAAAGTCTTTGAAAAGATGTTTATGTTTTCAAAGAGTAACTCCCCCTAAAAACATGGTCAAAATTCTATCATTGCACCAACAATGACTTGGGGTTCCAAAATAATTAGGAAAACCAAAACTCGAAGTTTTGAGATTCAAAATTCAATAAAGAAGCTAAATCTCAACCTAAACTTCACCTAAGTGTACCTTAACCAATCCATACTTGCTTTCAACATGAAAACTCCCCCTAAATGGATACAAGTGTATGCCACAGGGTTAGGAATGGTTAGTGACCCTTGAAAATCAAAACTTGAAGTTTTAAGGTTCCAAAATTCAACATTGAAACTAAACCTTATCCTAAACTTCACTTTGGTTTCTTTTAACCAATCCATACATGTTTTCACCATGAAAACTCTCCCTAAATGTCTACAAATGTATTCCAATGGGTTTAGAATGGTTATTGGGACTCGAAGTGACTTGAAATGCTGAAATCAGGCTTTTCAGGCCAAAATCAGACTTCCCAATCGATTGAAGTTGGGACTCAATCGATTGAAATCACTTCAATCGATCCATTAATCGATTCCACAAGCTACTGCTCGCAGAAATTCCCTCTGAATCGATCGACTGATCGATCCAGACTGGGTCAATCGATCGGCTGATCGATTCACTACCCTTCTATTCATGGGAGTTGGCTTCCCAATCGATTGACTGATCGATTGAATCCAATCCAATCGATCGACTGATCGATTGATTGGGTTTCTGATTTCTTGAAATTCAATTTCAGCGAAATTCAGAAACTCCCCAACAATTCTACAAAATTCTAAAAATCATGAAAATTCATGTAGACATTGTTTAGGGTATACTTTATCAAGGAAAAATAGTTTTCTATGAAAAATACTTCCTATTTTCAAAAATTGATACAAACTTGAAAACTCTTGAAAATTTCAATATTTTCTTCTAGTTTGTGACTAACTTTCCAATGATGATTACTATCAAAAGATAGTCTTCACCAAGGTTTTCCAAAAGCATTTTAAAATGATTTTCAAAACCAATATCCAACCATGTTCTTTGGGCTCAATGCACATAACTTGTACATTAGCTTTTCCAATGATTGGAAGACACATAACTATGTGTTTTGATGAACCTAAAACTCAAAAAGATGCACTAAATCAACATCTTGAGTTTTGTTCACCATCCTAACATCTCACTTGTATCTAACGTGTATTACAATACATACAAGTCACCTTATGATTCTTTGTGAGATGTACATTTGGTTTTGCCCTAATCTAAGGGATCATACATATCTATCTAGGCATTGTGAGAACCATGATCATCCACTAAGGATGTCACTTGGCATAAGCCCACAATTATTGACATTTGTCCTTAATTATAAAGAAATTAACATAATGCATGATATGTTATGACATACATCAAAAAGAAAGAATTTTCAAAAGAAAATTTCCTATAGCTACATGATGTATGTATGACATGACATGGTATTTTTGGTATTTTTCATAATAATCATGAATGCAAAAAATAAATATGATGTCATGACCTATGATGGGCAAACAATCATGGCATTTTAGCATAAATAAAATACACCTAGATAATTTATTTAAGTATCCTTAAACCCTCGCTAAAACCTTAAAATTGAGCCTAGATTGCCCAAGATTTCATCAAGAAAATGTCAAACCCAATTTTGACATTTCTTTTTCCCTTTCTAAATTTGTGGTATTTTAAATTAACCAAATTCCTCAAGGCATGGCACGTTTTACTCTTTCAAAGAGTAAATGAAATCAAATTAAGGCTTAGATTCACCTTTAACCTTCTAAGAAGATGCCAAAACCCCAACTTGGCATTTCTTATCCTTCTCTAAATATGTCAATTTAAATTAAGTTCAAATCCTCAAAGTTTGACACATTTTACTCTTCCAAAGAGTAAATATCTTATATCAGGACTTAGATTTTCCTTTAATTACCCTAAGAAAATACCAAAACCTCAATTTGGTATTTCTTATGTTTTCCCAATTGTGCCAAGTTAAATTAAATATAATTTTCTTAGATTTTGGCACATGTATTACTCTTTCAAGGAGTAACCCTATAATCCTCTTCATTTTCAAAGGTTAACAATAACCTTGAAAATACTCTCAAGTGTCAAATTTAACAAGGTTGGGTTAACTACCCTTCCAATTTGAGTTGACACTCTCTAAACCCATCTAGGGTGTAGAGAATATGCTCCTGGGAACCCAAAACTTATTGGTGCTCCTTGGATACTCTAGGTACTCACTAGGGATGACTTCCCTAGATACCTTCCTAAGGACCTTTCTAAGCTTCTTAGAACCCTTGGTCACTTCCACTAAGTCACTTCTAGGGCTAACTCCCCTTGTAACATTATTTGTGACTTTGTTTGGCCTTTTTGGAGCCTTAGTCACCTTTACTAGGTCAACTCTAGGGATGGTCTCCCTTGTGACATTCTTTGTGACTTTGTTAGGCTTCTTAGAAGTCTTAGTCACATTGGTCTTGCCAAAAGAACCTTTAGGGATTCCTTCCCTAGTATCCTTGACTTGACCTCTAATCCTAGGGTTGGTTCCATAACTATATGGAACCCTATGAAGGGAAGTTACATCCTTTTTGGCTTTAGGTTTGTATCCCAAACCTCTATAGCCATTGGATGGCTCTTGTCTAGCTCTCCCTATAGTTTGCTCATTTTGACCCTTAAGAAGATTTTCCATTCTTGCTAGGGTCCTTTCTAAGTTATCAAATCTTGATCTCAAAACTTGGTTTTCCGTCATTAAATTCATAGATTTGGATTATTCTTGACTCCTATGAGTATTGCTAGCCTTAGGCTTATATCTAAAATCCTTAGAATTGTTGCCTACGTAGTTATCTACCTTCCTAACCTTAGGTATGGTAGATCTAGCATGAGGAGGTATGTATTTTCCCTTAAAGCTATCATGCTTTCTAATTTCATGATAATTTGCATTAGAATGATAAGAATTGTTTCTAACATGTATTTTATCATGACTCAAAGGAATTGCACTATTAAAAGTTACCTTGGGTTTGCTCTTAGAAGCTCCCCCTTGATTTGTGCTCCTCCTTTGACTTTAATCGACTTCTTCCCCTTTGGACATTGACTTCGATAATGTCCATTTTGGTTGCACAAGAAACACACAATGTATTCCTTGCTTCTCATTGTTGTGGGGATTGTCTCCTTGAGCTTTTCTTTGCCCTTTGTTGCTACTTGGCCCTTCTTCTTGGCCAATTTGGGGCATTTGTTCTTGTAGTGCTCATGCTCCCTACACTCAAAACAAATGATATGATTTTTATTATTTTCAATGCAAATTTCTATACCTTTGCTTGTAGGGGTAGCACTCAATCCTCCATTTGATTTATCTTGTGTTGTGGAGGTGGCATCATCCTCTTCTTAATCTTCTTCTCTTGAGGATATGGATGCTTCCATCTCTTCCTCTCTTGAGGATGTAGAAAATCTCTCATCTTCTTCCTTCTCCTCCTCTTCCTTCTTCTCCTCTTCCTTCTTCTCCTCGAATGTTGACCTTGTGTCAACATCGGATTGGTCCTTCTCTTCTTGGACCAATGAGCCCTTCTCCTTGGGCTCCTAAACTCCTTGAAGTTGTGTAGGATTCTCATGATAGGCAATGATCTTTTTCCAAAGATCACATGCACTTGTGCATTCACCTACACTCAACAGGATATTAGAAGGTAATAAATTTAGCAACACTTTTGTTACCTCCTTATCCGCGTCCACTTGTTCCTTTTGTTCCTCGGTCCAATGTCGAGGTCGGAGGCGCTTACCCTTCTAGTCCGTAGGAGCTTCAAATGGGTCCTCCAAGACCACCCATTGGTTCCAATCCATTTGGAACCAAGTCTCCAACCGATTCCTCCATGAATTAAAATCTTCCTTGTCGTACGGAGGTGGAATCCGGATGTCCCATCCGAGTGGTCCTTCCAAATCCATCTTCTACTTCCTCTAGCTTCTTGCTCTCTTGGCGGTTAGTCCGTAGAAGAGTGACCTCGCTCTGATACTAATTGTTGTGACCGATATGCCCGCAAGAGGGGGGGTGAATAGCGGCACGTCGCATGTTCGTCGGTTGCATCTTGATGATGTGCAGCGGAATACAAAAACAAAAACAACCAATGCTAACACCTAGGGTTTACTTGGTATCCACCTCAAGATGAGGTGACTAATCTAAGGATCGACACGCTCACTCCACTATGAAAACCTCCTTCTCGGTCGTAGCCGGAGGTGGAGAAGCCTCGTACAACACTCACACACAACACAACACAAATACAACAAGAAGAAACAAAAATACAACGCAACACACTCTTCTTCTTGCTTACTTGTGCTTGTAGTCGCTCTTGAACCTTGGAGAAACTCCCCAAGTGCCTTCAAGAACTGGCATGAGTAGATCGGAGAAGATCACTGTGAATCATTGAAGAACGACGCAAAAGATCGCAAGAGATCTGCTGAGAAAAAGCTTCGCCTGGGCTTTATACAATAGCTCCAATCGATTGAATTCATCCCCAATCGATCACCACATCACATCCAGACAATCCCAACCGTCGACCACCTGTAACCTGCGCAACGGTCACTTCTCAATCGATCGACCGATCGATTGGGACTTCCTGAATCGATCGGTCGATCGATTCAGAGCCTTTTTGTGCTCTCGTGCCCGCGCGAGAGCTTCTGCTACCCAATCGATCGACCGATCGATTGGCAGCTCCCAATCGATTGCTTGATCGATTGTGTAATGACCTAATTTTCCTCAATTAAAGTCCTAAAAGTAATTTTAAAATATTTAAAAATGCTATAGAAATATTCTAGGGATTTTTAGAAATTTTTAGAGTATTTTTATGTAATTTTTGGAGGTCGTTTGGTATTTTTATTGGACGAAAGAAGTTTCGGCAAAAATAATGTCCAAGCCGAGATTCGAACCGGAGACCTCCGGTTAAGCAAAGCCTTAAGTAAATCCAGGTAACCAAGTGTGCTGCGGATATTTTGTGAACATATAGGAACCAAATTATACTTAAGCCATAATAGGAACAGAAATACCAAAATAAAGGGAGCCGAGCAGAGTTCGAACGCGCGACCTCCAACTCGTGCCGAACCGCTGCTGACCAAGTATTCGGGTCGTCGATTCTGTTTAGAAATTATCGCAAAATTATTTAAAGAAGTTAACCGAATATTGAAGTTATAAAAGAGGAGAACTTAGGGCTTGATTGATTACCCGTGACCTAAATTCCTTCCTCCCCTTTCTCTCACGTGCGGCGCGTCGACATTCCTCTTCTCGGGCAAAGACGCAGCAGGGAGCTGGGGTTTCTCTGGTGGCCAGCCAAAGAGGATTTTCGTGAGCTCTTCTCGGACTCGAGTCCCTCTCGTCAAGGAGAGCTCGTGGGTGCAAGGAAGAGCTGGGATCTCGAGCTCGCCGAAACCCTAGAAGTTATTTCCGGTTGTGAGTCAAAGAACAAGAGGTAAGTGGCTACTCACCTATGGTAAGAGTAGTTCTGACTTCGTTTTGATGTTTTCTTGTTTGTTTGAGTTTTTGCCGTGAAGTTTTTTTGGGTTTTGTTTGCTGCCGTGAGGTTAAAGGAAGAAAGAAAAAGATTAGTTAAGTTTAAGCAAGTGAGTTGATCCATTCAAGCTTTGGAATTGGTACTGCAACTTTCAAGTTAGATGTTTCTGTGGTGACCTTGATGAGCATGCTCTGTTCGTGTAGAGTTTCATAGTTTTGTATCTTTGCATTCTTGAATTTGAAGCATGAAGGACAGATTGGAATTTAGGTTTTGGTTTCCTAACTAACATTTTCAGAATAGCATGAATTCTAAATAAATAGCAGGTTAGATATGGCTGTTGAGTTTGCTGTCGTGTACCTCAAATGGGCAAGCAGTTAAAATGCTCCACTGTTAGCACAGATTTCGGGTGTCTTATATAGGTTTAAGCTGTGAACAAGTTTTCTATGGTTTCTGTTTTAGATTTCCAACAAGCTTAAGTGGACACGGGTGGGTAAAGAATCAGTAGCATGAACTGTTATTATTTTAGCTTGCACTTGTTGATAGAATTTGAGTTGGTTTTAATCGGTCTCTTTAAGTATTGATTTACTACTGTGCTGTCGTTAAGATTTTAGGCTCTTATATGTTTATACTCTTATACAACATTAGGATGGTCTGGAATTAATGAGTAGTTTAAGAAATTCTTCTGCATACATTATGCTTTGGTTCCTTGTAGGTTCTAGCATAACATTTTATTCATGTATAAACTTTAGATAACAGAAATTAGTTTGTAATAGTGCAGATTTTTCAATGAGTAATAGAGCAGATTTTTGTTATGTAGCATGCAGATTTTTGTTAGTTATAGTCTGTAAAATTATTTGTTTAAGCATTCACTCTTAGTATGTTCAAGTGTAAATTTCAGTTTAGCTAAGTATTTTAAAGTTAGAATTTGTATGAGACATTGTTTTAGAGGTAATACAAGTAAAGAAAGATAAAGAAAAGAAAGAAAAAGGCCAAGACCTTAAGTAGATCCCAAAGTCAAGACTTTAGGGATTTTGGCACTCAAGGTGCTAAAGAAAATGCCGAGGCATTATATAGAAGTATTAAAAGATAACAAGTATTTTACTTTTATCAGTGGCACTGTGCTGGACTCTCAGTTGTCCTTGGGTTGGGCTCCCATAGTCGTCCCTAGGTTTAGATAACCTAGTAGTAATGGCACGGCCGACGGTCGACGACCCGAGGGTCGCCAAATGGGTCACCAAATGGGTCGGGTCGTTACAAAAGTAAAAGCAAGTACAGTTGTCGGGCCTAAGAGAAGTTGATTACTATTTTGAAGTATTATAAGTATAAGTTTTTGAACAAGTAAAGCAAGTTTTACATAAGTATAAAGTATTAAAGAATAAGTTTTAAACAAGTAAATTAAAGAATAAGTTTAGAACAGATGAATTAAGTTTCACCTTGTTTAAAATCAGCAAGTTGAGTTTTCTTTTATGCTAGCATGTTATTTAGATTAGCTTACTGTTCTTTGCTATTTTCTGAGCATGAGTAGCTTTACATGGTTAGCATTCCAGCATGTCTTGTTCTTTTATTAGTAGATGAGCATGAGTAGTCTTCAGTAAGTAATCAGTTAGATCATGTTATAGATATATGTACATGCATATCGAGATTTTGTGAGTTAGATAGCGCTTACTAAGCATTTTACTTATAGTTTGCATTTCCTCTTACTGCAGATACAGGAAAAGAAAAGTGTTAGCAAAGGAAGGCGACAAGGAGGTGCGGATGGATGTGTGATGCCAGGACTATGGAGAGACCTGGGAAGTTTTGAGTTTTCATGTTTAGTGGATAGAAATAGTTGAGTTGTGCCTTATGGTTTATGTCTTTTTAGATTGTATTTTTGTTCCACATTGTTAGTTTGGTTATTTTCCACTGTTGGAGTTTTATTCATTTGTTATTGCTAGAATAGTTTTTTTTTTTAGTTGTTGTGTCTTATAAACTGAGTGGTTGTTTGATAAATGTTCCAGCCGCCTGTGGCTGTGTATATTATGTTATGTATTAATGATTATGGTCACCAGTACAGGGGAGACTCTGCCGAAATTTTTCGGTAGGGATTCCTCGTGGTTTTTAATCATACCAGTTAAGTAGAGTTAGTAGTTAAGTAACGGTCACTCTTAGAGAGTAGTAGAGTATTAAGAAGGGTAGTTGTTACAGATTGGGAGAGCTTTTGTGCTCGCGATTTCCTGACCCCAATCGATCGGCCGATCGATTGGGCCATCACAATAATCACAGCACACTCCAATCGATTGAACACCCTGGACATGATTCAAACTCAAGTCCAGCTCCCCAAACCCAACTCTAGTTCATCCGTGACCTGTTAGGCTTGCACGCCTAGTATTTGGCTACTCCTGACCAACCTCAAACTAGCCTTCTAGCCTCCTCCATCAGCCTTGCATCCCTCAGATATCTCCCCATCCTTCACGCCTTGCCTTCTAGAGCTTTCATCGGCCTCATCCTAGTTGTCGGGTTCTCCTAGCCAAATCACCCTAGGAATTGCTTTGCCAATATCACACTTGGACTTTCCAGTTGCCTGGCTCCTCACCAGGACTTTCCCTTTCCCTAGCTATAGTAGGACTTTCCAATTGCCTGATCTCACTTATCAGGACTTTCACCACCAAGTCTGGTCAACACTGACCTACTTAGATTTTCTCTCTTGCCAACCTTCCTGTTGGACTTACCTTTGACTAATCTCTAATTAGGACTTTCCCAGTCATGTCTCCTGTCAACCTTGACCTATTTGACTTCTCTCTTGCCTAACCTCCAGTTAGGACTTTCTCATTGCCGAAACTCCAGTTAGGACATTACCATTGCCTAAACTCCAGTTAGGACTTACCCGGTCAAGTCTCCGGTCAACACTGACCCACTTGATCTACTTGACTTCTCTCTTGCCTAACCTCCAGGTAGGACTTTCCCAGATGCCTAAACTCCAGTCAAGACTTTCCTAGTCAAGTCTCCTGTCATCCCTGACCTACTTGACTTGTCTTCTTCTCAACCTAGTCAACCCTTTAACCATCTCCGCAACCGGATGATTGCCCTAGCAATCTCCATATATTGTCAAACAGACGATTGCTCTAGTAATCTCCATATATTGTCAAACATCAAAACTCAAATCCCGACTCAAGCTTGACTCATCTCAAGCTTAGTCAAACTGGTCAAACATGACCTAGGGAAATTGCCCCAACATAAAGGTATATCTTATTCATTAGTTGTTGAAACATGTTTAGCGGTGTTATCTACCTGTACATGGTGTATAGATACAGGAACCACTGATTATATCTGTAATTCATTGCAGGGGTTCCAGGAAACCAAACAACTACATGAATGGGAGATCACCGTCTACATAGGCAATGCTACGAGAGTGGTGGTTGTTGCAGTGGGAGATGTTTATTTATCGTTTGATAGGAATAAAACTTTGATTTTGAAAAATTATCTTTACGTACCATGTTTTAGAAAGAACTTTATTTCAGTTTCTAAATTATTTATGGATGGATATTCTATTTCTTTTGATGACAAAGTGGTTGTCAAGAAAAATATTGTGGTTATCTGTTCTGGTGCGTTGGTTGACAATTTGTATACTCTAAATCCAATAACTCCCACGATGCAACAAATGAAAATTAATAACACATCTTCTAATTCTATTAAGAGAAAGCAACATTCGGAAATGAACCAAACATATCTTTGACATCTAAGGTTAGGTGATATTAACTTGAGTAGGATACAAAGGTTAATAGCTGATCGACCTTTGGGTTCATTGGTAGTGGAAAACATTTCGACCTGCGAGTCTTGCTTGGAAGGAAAAATGACCAAGAGGCCTTTTAAGGCAAAGGGGTATAGAGCTAAAGAAGTATTGGAATTGGTTCATTCTGATTTGTGTGGGCCTATGACTATCCAGGCAAGAGGTGCTTTCGAATATTTTGTCTCTTTTACATACGACTATTCGAGATATGGGTACATTTACTTAATGCGCCGCAAGTCTGAGTGTTTTGTTAAGTTCAAAGAGTACAAGGTTAATGTGGAGAAGCGTCATGGTAAAAGTATCAAGACACTATAGTCTAATCGTAGTGGAGAGTACCTCTTAGGAGAGTTTAGGAGTTACTTATCAGAGTACGGAATTCAATCCCAATTGTCTGCACTTGGTACACCCCAACAGAATGGTGTGGCGGAACGAAGGAATAGGATTCTTATGGAAATGGTTAGATCAATGATGAGTTATTTAGAATTACCAAATTCATTTTGGGGATATAATCTAGAAACGGCAGTGTACATTCTGAACTTGGTACCTTCTAAGTCGGTACCCTTTACTCCCATAGAATTGTGGAATGGGCGTAAGCCTAGTTTGAAACACATTCGGATTTGGGTAGTCTAGCACATGTGCAGAAGGGAGATGCTGATAAGTTGGAATCACGTACAGAAGTTTGCTTGTTCGTGGGATATCTTAAAGGAAAAGTACAACAAGTTCTTTAATTCCGCTGCATAATTAGTTTAGTTTTCTTTGTATTGATTTTGAATACCAACACAAGAGGCCAGCGATCTTGTACTTCGATCATGGGTGCTTTGATCCGTCAAGAACTTGCTTGATTGATCAAACACATGTCTGATCGAACATGCTGGTTTCTAGGAATAGTTATGTACATGTACAATTTTTGTACAGGGAAATCTAAACATAACGGAATTCTAGCACCTTCAAAACCAATATGAGAGCCATGATCGAGTTCCATCCAAGGCACAACAGCTTTTATACAAAACTAATTTTTGTACATTTCTTTGGGGATATGCTCTAGACACGGCAGCTTTTATACTCAACCGAGTTCCATCCAAGGCCGTGAAAAAGACACCATATAGGATATGGACTGGGAGAGATGCCCAAGTGTCTTTTATGAGGATTTGGGATTGTGAGGCTTACGTTAGGCGTCAAGTCTCAGTCAAACTAGGACCCAAATCTGATAAGTGCTATTTCATTGGATATCCCAAGGAAACTAAGGGATATTACTTCTATATTCCCAGTCAGCACAAGGTAGTTGTGGCAAAGACTGGGGTATTTCTAGAAAGGGATTTTGTTTCTAGAAAGACTAGTGGGAGTACGTTCGATATTGAAGAAGTTCAAGATGTGAACAATAGCACTGAAGCCTCGATGGAAGTTGAACTAGAACCATAAAGTGTTATGGATGATGTTGTTCCACAAGGGGTTGAGGAACCACAACCAGTTCAAGTAGACATACCTCTTCGCAGGTCTGATAGAGTACGTCGTCAGCCTGAGAGATACTCATTTCTCTTGTCTGACCATGATGACGTTGTGCTCATAGAGGATGAGCCCACCTCCTATCAGGAAGCTGTGATGAACCAGATTCCGAGAAATGGCTACAGCCATGAGATCCGAAATGGAATCCATGTACACCAACCAAGTATGGACTTTGGTTGATCCACCTAAAGGGGTAAAACCCATTGGGTGTAAGTGGGTCTTTAAGAGAAAGATTGACATGGATTGTAACACCCCGCCTTCTACTGACTAAACTGTAAGGCCGGGGGTTACATTATGCTAAACTATTCTGTGCGGAATAGAGGACTAATTAAAACTTACTCTGCTAATGACTACTAAAATCTGTAACTTAGGTTCAAAATACCTTTTCTTTGTGGTACATATACCAAAGAATGGATCCTAAACTTTCTATTTGATCAAAAAGCTGAATCAGGCACTTCTAGCTAAAATCACACTCTCCAATCGATTGGCTAATCGATTGGAGTTATTTGATCGATCCACTGATCGATTCAATGTGCTACTGTGCACGTAGGTCAATTCTGGATCAATCGGATGATCGATCCGGTCTGTCCAATCGATCCAATGATCGATTCAACAGCTCACTGTTCACGGCAGATCATTTCCCAATCGATCGACTGATCGATCCCTAGTCAATCGATTAGCTGATCGATTCAACAGCTCTCTGTACGCGACAGATTACCTCCCAATCGATCAACTGATCGATTGGGGACCCTCCAATCGATTGGCAGATCGATTGGAGCTCTGATTTCTGCTGCATTTCAGAAATTTCGTGTACAACATGGATGTATAAACTAATAAACACCAAACTCTTACTAAACAGGTCATGATTCATAACTTACCGACTAACATCAAGGTAACTAAAAGTCTAGGCATAACCTAATGCATACCTTCACGATTCATAACATTTAGACACTTAAAAGGTGAAAAAAAAATAAACTATAAGGAGTTCTAATCCTTTAACTTGCTGGTCTCCAAGGTCTTTATTCCAAGTTCCTTCTCACACACATCTTGTCGCATTGCCCTCCAGCCTCTGCTAATCCATCTTCCCTTTACCTTTATCTGTAGTATAAGGAAGATGAAACTATAAGTTTGGGAGCTTAGTAAGAACCATCTACCTCACAAAATATGCATTCGAAGAAATCATGCTTTGAAAAGATGCTATTTGTAATACATGCTGATGATCATGCTGAAAATGCTAAAACATGGCATATGGACATACAAGTCATAGCAATCAAAGACTGAACATGAAGCTACTTGTTATATCAATAAGAAAACTAAACTGAAGCTGAGCTGTTTTTACATATCTAGTTTGTGAAGTTTGAAAACTATTTTCATAATAGATAAAAATACTAATCATGCTGCTGATGGGCCCGGCAACTGTACTTGCTATGCGCGCATCCCTAACTAGACCCAAGGTAGCAAGTCCCGAATCTAGTAGGGTTACTAGGTTATCTAAACCTAGGGACAACTATGGGAGCCCAACCTAAGGACAACTGAGAGTCCAGTACAGTGCCACTGATAAAAGTAAAATACTGTTTATAAACTGATTTATTTTATCTTGCTTTTTACTAGGTTATCTGAACCTAGAGCTAGGTTATCTGAACCTAGAGGCGACTATAGGAGCCCACCCATTGGACCGTAGTCCCATATCAACTGAAGCAAGGCTAGGTATACTATTTAAAATGCATCTATGACATTTAACTGAACTATTAAAACACCTACTGTAGCATATAATTGTACTAGGCATTTTATCGAGCACCTGGTGTGCTCTAACTCTGCATATGGCTGCACTAATAGCATAAGAGCGAACTAAGGACATAAAATCATACGATTAGCTACTTATACTGCAGGTGAGGGGTTACTTACTTCCTGCGCTAAATTTTCTTACAATCCTATCGCTAGGTTTCCGGAAAAGAGATCTTTTCGGCGATCCTCTTACGTCTACGTTTCTTCTCGCGGAGGGGAGCGTCCTCGTGCCGGAGTTGTCGCCGGAAAGTGTTCCTACGACCCTAGGGATGGAACCCTAGGTCTCTTGGGCTTGTGCGCCGAGAGGGTGAGGAAGAGAGAGAGGTGACGGTGAGGGTTAGAAAAGTTGTCGTTCAAGAATAATAAATTTCCTCTTAAATCCCCTATTTATATTAAGTGATTAATACACCCCAACTAAACCTTAAATATAATTGCTCTCCTCTTCTTTCAGCACACCCCTGCTGGGACCCCCTGGTTACTAAGTCACCCTATATATCATAGAGTCCATAGGTCGCGGGTTCAATCCCTTCTTAGGCTATCTTACGTTTTTATTTAATTTTGTTGCTTCGGTTATTCTAAAAATTCCATAAAAATATCCTAAAATTTCAGAAAAATAATAGAATATTTATAAAAATTAATTTGAGAATTTTTGGGCGTTACAATCCCCCATACCTTATAAAAAGTTTGTCCTCGAACTTAGAATAACTCCGGGTACTTCTGTCTCATACTTACTAGCTTCTGTTTCCCAAGTTGCCTCTTCTGTTGTGTGATTTTGCCAAATAACTTTTACTAATGGTATCTCCTTATTCCACAATTTCTTAACTACCTGACCTGGTCTATTATCTGAATAGGCCGACTGTCATAGCTGAGGTCTTCACGGACTGATACCAACTGGGGCTCAATCTCCTGGGTGGCATCTGGGATATGCTTCTTCAGCATAGAGACATGAAATACGTTATGGATAGCTGACATCTCCTGGGGTAGCTCTAGCTCATATGCTACCTTGCCAACTCTTCTAGTGATAAGGCATGGTCCCACATATCTAGGACTTAATTTGCCCTTCTTCCCAAAACGCATTACTCCCTTAATAGGAGCCACTCGGAGAAATATTGTATCCCCAACTGAAAACTCTAAGGGTCGACGCCGTGTATCAGCATAGCTTTTCTGGCGGCTTTGAGCTGTCTCTATCCTTTGGCGGATCTACTGTATAGCTGCTGTGGTATCTGCTACAAGATATGTCTGAAGTTCTAGTTCTTTCAGTTCACCACTCTCATACCAGCAAATTGGAGATCTACACCTCCGCCCGTAGAGAGCCTCGTAGGGTGCCATACCGATAGTGGCCTGATAGCTATTGTTGTATGCAAATTCTGCTAAACACAGATATTTGCACCAACTTCCCTTGAAGTCTAGGGCACATGCTCAGAGCATATCTTCGAGTACCTAATTTACTCACTCCGTCTGACCATATGTCTGAGGATGGAAAGCTGTGCTAAACTTTAACTTGGTGCCCAATGCTGACTGTACACACTCCCAGAAGTGTGACGTAAATCTACTGTCCCTGTCTGAAATGATGGTTCATGGAACTCCATGCAGTCTGACAATCTCCTTAAGATACAACTGAGCTAGCTTCTCCATAGAGTAGGATATCCTGATAGCTAAGAAGTGGGCTGACTTAGTCAAATCTGTCGACTATTACCCAGATGGCATCAAAACCATTCGTGGTTCTGGGTAGTCCCACTATGAAATCCATGGAGATATCCTCCCACTTCCATTCTGGGATCTGAATAGCTGCAGAACTCCTTCTGGTCTCTGGTGTTCTGCCTTGACCCTCTGACAGGTCAGACAGGTACTGACATATCTAGCAATGTCCCTTTTCATCCCAGGCCACCAAAAATGTCTCTTTAGGTCTTGGTACATCTTGGTGGAACCAGGATGCATCGCGTAAGGAGTCCTGTGGGCCTCGTCTAGGATCTTCTTCCATAGTTCCTCCTGATCCGGAATGCATAGTCGGTCACCAAAATATAATACCCCACTATCAGATACTCTGAACTCTCCACTTTCTGATTCTGCTAACCTTTGTTTGATTTTCTGATTTCAGGGTCCTGATCCTAAGCTGTCTGGATGTCACCAAGCAGGGCAGATGCTAATGTCATAGTAGAGAGTTGCCCAACTATAAGCTCGAGATCGAAATCTATAATCTCCTTTTGTAGGGGCGGTGACATGGTTGCTAGGGATAGTAAGGTGGCACTGGACTTCCTGCTAAGTGCGTCTGCCACCTTATTGGCCTTTCCTGGGTGGTAGAGGATGTCTATGTCATAGTCTTTGACCAGCTCGAGCCATCTGCGCTGTCGCATATTCAGATCCTTCTGAGTGAAGAAATACTTCAGACTCTGATGATCTGTATACACTCTGCACTGAGCTCCATACAAGTAATGTCTCCAAATTTTGAGGGCGAAGACAACTGCTGCCAGCTCGAGGTCATAAGTAGGATAGTTCCTCTCATAGTCCTTGAGTTGTCTGGAGGCGTAGGCGATCACCTTGCCATTTTGCATCAGTACTGCTCCTAGTCCCAATTTAGAGGCATCACTGTAAATATCAAAGCTGTCTGTGTTTTCTGGCAGAGTCAGAATGGGAGCACTGGTCAATCTTCTTTTGAGCTCCATGAAACTATTCTCACATTCCTCTGTCCACTGAAATTTTCTGTTCTTCCCAGTGAGAGCTGTTAGTGGGGAGGCTATCCTGGAGAAATCCTCTATAAATTTTCTATAATAGCCTGCTAGTCCTAGCAAACTTCTGATTTCACAGGCATTCTTAGGTCTCTTCCAGTTGCTCACAGCTTCTATCTTACTAGGGTCTACCATAATACCATCCTTGGAGATGATGTGACCCAGAAAGGATACCTGATCGAGCCAGAATTCACATTCCATGAACTTGGCGTACAGCTGGTTCTGTTGAAGGGTCTGCAGTACTATCTTCAGGTGCTCTGCGTGTTCTTCCTGAGTTTTGGAATAAATAAGAATGTCGTCGATAAACATGATCACAAACTTATCTAAGTATTCTCTGAATACTCTGTTCATGAGATCCATGAAGGTAGCTGGAGCATTCGTCACGCCAAAGGGAATGACTGCGAACTCTGTTCATGAAGTAATTACGAACTCTCACTTGGTGATATCCCGATCTGAGGTCTATTTTAGAGAACACTGCTGCTCCCTTTAGCTGATCAAATAGGTCATCCATCCTGGGAAGAGGATACCTGTTCTTAATTGTGACTTGGTTTAGTGCTCGGTAGTCTATACACAGGCGCATGCTCCCATCCTTCTTCTTCATGAACAATACAGGTGCTCCCCATGGTGAGTGACTAGAGCGTATGAAGTCCTTGTCAAGCAGCTCCTGTAGTTGCTCCTGAAGTTCCTTTAGTTCTGTTAGAGCCATGCGGTAGGGTGCTTTGGAGATGGGATTTGTACCGGGAACAAGTTCTATCTCAAATTCAATCTCCTTGTCTGGTGCTAGGCCTGGTAACTCTTCAGGGAAAACTGCTGGGTAGTCACATACAACTCGGACCTCTTCTAGCTTTTGGTTCTTGTCCTAACTGGTATTGACTACATGTGCTAGGAATCCTGTACATCCTGAATCAAGTAGTTTCTGTGCTTTCAGAGCTGAGAGAAACTTCTTGGCCTTTCTCTTTGGTTCTCCTATGTACCCAAACTGCACTCCTGCTTCAGGTTGGAATACAACTTTCTATTTATGGCACTCTATGGAGGCACCGTACTTGATTAGAAAGGTCATTCCCAAGATGACATCGTAGTCAGTCATATCTAGTTGTATCTGATCACCAAAAAGCTCTCTGTCTACTATAATGACTGGCACTGCTCGGAGCCAGTGCGTGGATGCCATGATTTCTCCTGAAGGTAGTGTTGTCAAAAACTGACCACTGAGTACCTCTGGAGATATCGCCAACTTTTCGGCGAATGTCCTGGATATATAAGAATGGGTTGCCCAATATCGAATAAGACAGTTGCACTTTGCTGTAAAATACTGATCTGACCTGTGACAACTATCGAGGCATTCGCTATGTCCTCTCTGGTGAGTGAGTAGATCCTCACGTTCGTCGTGGCTGAGGGGGCTTCTAGTCTGCCTTGGCTGATGTGTGGACCATCTAAAGCAGCCTGCATCTGGTGCAACTGGGCTGGTTTATCTTCGTACTGAATCGGCTGCGGTGGGGGAAAACTGGTCTTGTTCGGGCATTGCTTAGCCATATGCCCTTCCTGGCCACATTCGAAACATCCTTGTGTGCCCTTGCGACAAACTCCGAGGTGGAATTTCCCACAAGTAGAACACTTGGGATAGCTAGGCTTTTTACTAGCTGGTCCTCCTTTTGGGTAACTCCCTGGTTTACGTTTGTTACTAGAGTTCCCTTTCCAGTTAGAGTTGTGGCCCTGGTGTTTCTGAGTACCTGAGCCTCCTTGGCCTTTAGACTCTGAGAAGGTTTGCTTCTACTGCTTAATGTTGTTCTAGTAATGCTCGGTGATCAAAGCACTACTTACCAGTTCTTCAGTGGTTTGCGACCTATGAACGCCGCTGGCCACATTCATTGCTATTTCTGGCCCTAGCATTTTGAGTATCAACCAGACTCGTTCTCTTTCAGTGCTGACTAGTTGAGGGCATAGATGAGCCAGTCTGTTGAATTTCTTCATGGCCTCCCCAACTGAAAGGTTGCCCTGGCGAAATTCAGTGACCTCGTCGTAGTGGCGGTTCGTGACCCGCATGTGAAAGAACTCCTCAAAGAATTCTCTCTCAAAGTCGGCCCATGTCATCTGGTTCACTGGGCGCTTCACTTTAATCCTCTCCCACCACATACGTGCGTCTCCTGTCAGGCAGAAGGAGGCGCATTTCACCTTTTCATACTCTGGCCAGTCCAGAAGCTCCATCGTACTCTCTAGTATTTTGAACCAGGCTTGGGCATCCCATGGTTCACTGGTGCTTGAGAAGTTCTCTGGCTTGATTTTCTGCCACTGGATCAGATAGGCTTCTCTCCTTGCCCCTGCTATTGGGGCTTCTGGTGTTGTAGGTTGGACTGGTGGAACCTCTATCACTACTGGGGTTACTAAGTTAGGTTCCGGAGTGGCAGTGGAGTGTTCTGCTGATTAGCCCTTAGTGTGGCTATCTCCTGTTGTTGTTCAGCTAGTTGCCTCTGTAACTGAGCCACTACCACTACAAGGTCTGGGGGAGGCACTGAGCTGCCTGCCTCATGCTGGGGCTCAGTAGCTGGTGTCTTTCTAGCTGGGCGTCCTCGTACCATTTTCTAGGGAAATAAAGGACATACATAACTAATACAATCATAGGTACATAACTACTATTATCATGTTAGATGTTGTCATATATAAACAAGCTTTAGTTATCTATACACATGAAAGCAAACAAAACATAAATAAAGTGAGAGGTATTCTTACTTGGAAGCTGTAGGTTCAATGCTGATGTGTGTGTGGAGGAAGTATGGAACTTGCTCTGATACTACTCTGTAACGCCCCGCCTTCTACTGACTAAACTGTAAGGTCGGGGGTTACATTATGCTAAACTATTCTGTGCGGAATAGTGGACTAATAAAACTTACTCTGCTAATGACTATTAAAATCTGTAACTTAGGTTCAAAATACCTTTTCTTTGTGGTACATATACCAAAGAATGGAACCTAAACTTTCTATTTGATCAAAAAGCTGAATCAGGCACTTCTAGCTGAAATCAGACTCTCTAATCGATCGGCTGATCGATTGGAGTTATTTGATCGATCCACTGATCGATTCAATGTGCTACTGTGCACGTAGGTCAATTCTGGATCGATCAGATGATCGATCCGGTCTGTCCAATCGATCCAATGATCAATTCAACATCTCACTATTCACGGCAGATCACTTCCCAATCGATCGGTTGATCGATCCCTGGTCAATCGATTAGTTGATCGATTCAACAGCTCTCTTTACGCGACAGATTACCTCCCAATCGATCAGGACCCTCCAATCGATCGGCTGATCGATTGGAGCTCTGATTTCTGCTGCATTTCAGAAATTTAGTGTACAACATGGATGTATAAACTAATAAACACCAAACTCTTACTAAACAGGTCATGATTCATAACTTACCGAATAACATCAAGGTAACTAAAAGTCTAGGCATAACCTAATGCATACCTTCATGATTCATAACATTTAGACACTTAAAAGGTGCAGAAAATAAACTATAAGGAGTTCTAATCCTTTACCTTGCTGGTCTCCAAGGTCTTTATTCCAAGTTTCTTCTCACACACATCTTGTCGCATTGCCCTCCAGCCTCCGCTAATCCATCTTCCCTTTACCTTTATCTGCAGTATAAGGAAGATGAAACTATAAGCTTGGGAGCTTAGTAAGAACCATCTACCTCACAAAACATGCATTCGAAGAAATCATGCTTTCAAAAGATGCTATTTGTAATACATGCTGATGATCATGCTGAAAATGCTAAAACATGGCATATGGACATACAAGTCATAGCAATCAAAGACTGAACATGAAGCTACTTGTTATATCAATAAGAAAACTAAACTGAAGCTGAGCTGTTTTTACGTATCTGGTTTGTGAAGTTTGAAAACTATTTTCATAATAGATAAAAATACTAATCATGCTGTTGATGGGTCCGACAACTGTACTTGCTATGCACGCATCCCTAACTAGACCCGAGGTAGCAAGTCCCGAATCTAGTAGGGTTACTAGGTTATCTAAACCTAGGGACGACTATGGGAGCCCAACCCAAGGACAACTGAGAGTCCAGTACAGTGCCACTGATAAAAGTAAAATACTGTTTATAAACTGATTTATTTTATCTTGCTTTTACTTGGTTATCTGAACCTAAAGCTAGGTTATCTGAACCAAGAGGCGACTATTGGAGCCCACCCATAGGACCGTAGTCCCATATCAACTGAAGCAAGGCTAGGTATACTATTTAAAATGCATCTATGACATTTAACTGAACTATTAAAACACCTACTGTAGCATATAATTGTACTAGGCATTTTATCTAGCACCTGGTGTGCTCTAACTCTGCATATGGCTGCACTAATAACATAAGAGCGAACTAAGGACATAAAATCATACGATTAGCTACTTATACTGCAGGTGAGGGGTTACTTACTTCCTGCGCTAAATTTTCTTACAATCCTATCGCTAGGTTTCCGGAAAAGAGATCTTTTCGGCGATCCTCTTACGTCTACGCTTTCTTCTCGCGGAGGGGAGCATCCTCGTGCCGGAGTTGTCGCCGGAAAGTGTTCCTACGACCCTAGGGATGGAACCCTAGGTCTCTTGGGCTTGTGCGCCGAGAGGGTGAGGAAGAGAGAGAGGCGACGGTGAGGGTTTGAGGGTGAGAAAAGTTGTCGTTCAAGAATAATAAATTCCCTCTTAAATCCCCTATTTATATTAAGTGATTAATACACCCCAACTAAACCTTAAATATAATTGCTCTCCTCTTCTTTCAGCACACCCCTGCTGTGGCCCCCTGGTTACTAAGTCATCCTATATATCATAGAGTCCATATGTCGCGGGTTCAATCCCCGCTTAGGCTATTTTACGTTTTTATTTAATTTTGCTACTTCGGCTATTCTAAAAATTCCATAAAAATATCCTAAAATTATAGAAAAATAATAGAATATTTCTAAAAATTAATTTGAGAATTTTCAGGCGTTACATGGATGGACTTATCTATAAGGGTGGCTTGGTAGCTAAAGGTTTCAAGCAAATTCATGGTATTGACTATGATGAAACCTTTTCTCCAGTAGTGATGTTTAAGTCCATTCGGATCATGCTTGCTATTGCAGCATACCATAACTATGAGATATGGAAGATGGACGTCAAAACCGTGTTTCTAAATGGAAACTTGCTCGAGGATGTGTACATGACACAACCTGAGGGTTTTGTAGATCCACAGCATACTAGTAGATTATGCAAGCTGCATAGGTCAATTTATGGACTAAAGCAAGCTTCTCGGAGCTGGAATCTTCGATTCGATGATGCAATCAAATAGTTTGGTTTCATCAAAAATGAAGATGAACCTTGTGTCTACAAGAAGGTTGTAGGGGATATAGTTGTCTTCCTCATATTGTATGTGGATGACATACTACTCATTGGGAAAGACATCCTTTTGTCGTTCTTTCTAGACTTGGCTAGGGACTTATTTCTCAATGAAGGACTTAGGTGAAGCATCCCACATTCTAGGCATACGGATCTATAGAGATAGATCTAAAAGGATGCATGGCTTAAGTCAGAGTACATATATTGACAAGGTACTCCTTCGGTTTGCCATGCAGAATTCCAAGAAGGGATTTCTACCGATGTCACATGGCGTGAGTCTTTCGAAGACTCAAGGTCCCTCTTCTAGAGAGGAGAGAGACTGTATGGATCAGATCCCTTATGCCTCATCTATAGGATCTATCATGTACGTCATGCTATGTACTCGTCCTGATGTCTCGTATGCTTTGAGCATGACGAGCAGATATCAGTCAGATCCAGGTGAAAGTCACTGGATAGCGGTCAAGAATATTCTTAAGTACTTAATAAGGATTAAATAATATTTCTTAATATATGGGGGCGATGATGAGCTAGCTGTAAAGGGTTACAGTGATGCCAGCTTCTAGACCGACCAGGATGATAATCGATCGCAGTCTGGGTTCATGTTTTGCATTATTGGTGGTGCAGTGAGCTGGAAGAGTTCGAAGCAGAACACAGTAGCTGATTCTACGACAGAGGCCGAGTACATTGCTGCATCAGAGGCAGCAAAGGAGGCAGTTTGGATCCACAAATTCATAACTGAACTTGGGGTGGTTCCCAGTATTGCTAACCCTATTGAGCTCTATTGTGACAATAATGGAGCTATAGCACAGGCTAAGGAACCTCGCTCACACCAACGGACCAAACACATACTACGACGCTTCCATCTCATTCGAGAGATTATCAAGAGAGGAGATGTGAAGATTTGCAGAGTACCGACAGAGGCTAACATCGCAGATCCCTTGACCAAGGCTTTGGCACAGAGAAAACATGATGGTCACACTAGGTCATTGGGGCTTAGTGCTTACACTGATTAGCACTAGTGCTAGTGGGAGATTGTTAGTTAGAGCCCTAAAGTCAATCATTTGATGATTGTTGTATGGACTCATTATATCATATTCTTATATATAAAGGCATTTGGTTTATTGGTTATTATGCTTACTTGTATTGGTGCCAAATAAACTAAGTATAATAGCGTCCTTGAGTAGAAGGTTCTTACCTATATCAATCGATTGGTTGAATCGATAGTGAGATGATATAAGGAACACTATTCTTAATCATTCCTAGTCGAGTATTAACATTCAAGGACAATGTTAATGCAATAAGACTAGCATGTAGGTCAACTCGATGACTTGATCTCGCAAATCATGGATATAGAGATATCAAGTTGACACATGGGTATGCATTGGAGAATGTATACTGAATGACCCGCCATGAGAATGTATCATGGAGCATTATATGAGTGCCATATACTTTCTCATGTGGCTATTAGTATGACTATTAGTCCTTGGACCTGAAGTCACCATGGTTCCCTACATAAGGAGTTATGTACTTTGGTTTCGTCAAACATCACCATTAACTGGGTGGACTATAAAGGCGATTACTGGGTATGTAACAAATTATGCGGAGGGATGTGAGTGATATAGATGGGATCTATCCCTCCTATATGACGGGAGTGACATCTATATTCTTGATAGAGTGAGACCACGAAGTGCATGGCCATGCCCAAATGATTCAATATGAGATGTTGAGCTCATTTGATTGAGTGAGTCTACTTGGAGTTCAAGATTTAGATTGATTAGAGGATGACACGGTCTATGCCTCACATTGATCAATCTAGATGTCAAGGATAGAAGGACACTTGTCATATATTGTGAGGAGTCACAATTAGTAGTCACATGGTGATGTTGGATATCAACATTCTTATAACTTGGGTAGTAATGATGTGTTGCTAGATACCGCTCATTACTTATGCTTCTAAATTGGTTTAGGAGAATTGCCAACGTTATAAGAACCTATAGGGTCACACACAAAGGACAATTAGATGGAGATTAGGTTCATATGATGAACCAAGAGGATTAGATTCATGTGATGAATCAAATTGGATTAAGAGTAATCCTAATTAAACTAATAAAGTTGGACTCAAGTTGATTCATGTGTTCAATGAGTCTAATTTAGATTATGACGTCAAGTTTGACTTGACTTGAGAAGGAAGATGAAAGGTCAAGTTTGACTTGACCATTTGCCACCTCATTTGTGAGTTGGCATTAAGAGGACCAATGATGATGTGCCACATCATCAAGGCTAGCACATGTGTGTGTCACCTCATGGAGGTTACAAATCTCCTCTTTAATGGCCACATTAAATGAGAATGGAGGTTACAACTCCAATAGTGGCCGGCCATATTTGAATTGCAAGTGAATGCAATTCAAGGCATTCATTCCATCTTCTTCCTTGCTATCATTCTCCTCTCCCTCTCCTCCTCCTTGGCCGAACCATCTAAGGTGCTAGCACACCTTTGTTTGGTCTTCTCCACCTAGTTTGTTCATGTGGATACTTCTAGAGGATCGTACACTTGACGATCTCGAGATCCGACGAACCGTTGGACGAGCGGGATTGCGAAGGGCATCGCATCGAGGGTAAATTCCTTTTCCTTGTAGATCTAGTTTAGAATTGCTTTTTGTGAAGAAATCTGTATAACTTTGAATTCACATTGACAAAATAATTCCGGTCGATTATGCTTTTATGATAGTTTAAAGTCTCTGGTTCCTCCCATGAAGACCCGTCCGAGTTACTTCATGAGATTTCCCGATCGACTATGCTTTGTGATAGTTTAAAGTCTCTAGTTCCTCCCATGAAGACCCGTCAGAGTTACTTCATAAGATTTCCCGATCGACTATGCTTTGTGATAGTTTAAAGTCTCCGGTTCCTCCCATTAAGACCCGTCCGAGTTACTTCATGAGATTTCCCGATCGACTATGCTTTGTGATAGTTTAAAGTCTCCGGTTCCTCCCATGAAGACCCGTCCGAGTTACTTCATGAGATTTCCCGATCGACTATGCTTTTTGATTGTTTAAAGTCTCCGGTTCCTCCCATGAAGACCCGTCCGAGTTACTTCATGAGATTTCCCGATCGACTATGCTTTGTGATAGTTTAAAGTCTCTGATTCCTCCCATGAAGACCCATCCGGGTTACTTCATGAGATTTTCCGATCGACTATCCTTTTTGATAGTTTAAAGTCTCCGATTTCTCCCATGAAGACCCGTCCGAGTTACTTCATGAGATTTCCCGATCGACTATGCTTTATGATAGTTTAAAGTCTCCGGTTCCTCCCATGAAGACCTGTCCGAGTTACTTCATGAGATTTCCCGATCGACTATGCTTTGTGATAGTTTAAAGTCTTCGGTTCCTCCCATGAAGATCCGTCCAAGTTACTTCATGAGATTTCCCGATTGACTATGCTTTGTAATAGTTTAAAGTCTCCGGTTCCTCCCATGAAGACCTGTCCGAGTTACTTCATGAGATTTCCCGATCGACTATGCTTTTTGATAGTTTAAAGTCTCTGGTTCCTCTCATGAAGACCCATCCGAGTTACTTCATGAGATTTCCCGGTCGACTCTGCTTTGTGATAGTTTAAAGTCTTCGGTTCCTCCCATGAAGACTCATCCGAGTTATTTCATGAGATTTCCCGATCGACTATGCTTTGTGATAGTTTAAAGTTTCCGGTTCCTCCCATGAAGACCCATCCGAGTTACTTCATGATATTTCCTGATCGACTATGCTTTGATACAAAACTAAAATGCTTGCACTAATCTTGTAATGGTTTAATGTTTCTAAGCTTTTCTTAAGGAAATTGGATAGGTCCTTCCTTTGGGTTCCCAATTGTTGATTGCTTGAATAGATTACAAAAGTTTAGCCAATAATTGTCAAACTGTTTGAACCACATTTATTTCTCGGGCGACGTTTGTCTTGCATTGTATCTATTGAGAGAAATAGAGTACATAAACTATAAGCATACTTGTCCTTAGTTCGCCGGGAACTTGCTCCAAATAATTTTGATTTGTTCCTTCAGATGTATTCTTGAATGATATGATCTTGTTAGGTTCGATAAGGCTGTAAATGATTTGCACTCCAGGGACGTTTGAGAATTCTTCCTTCAGTATCCTGGAGATAATATGAACTCGATGTGAGTTTTTCTATCACTTTGTAAGGTCCTCCCCATTGTGGTGCTAGCTTGCTGACATCCCCAACGGGTTTAACACGCTTCCATACTAGATCTCCTACTTGGAAAAATCTTGGGATAACTCTTCTGTTATAATTTTGCCTCATTCGTTGTCGATATGAGGTGAGATGAGTTGCAGCCTTGTCTCTAATTTCCTCTATCAGGTCTAGCTCCATGAGTCGTCGACCAGCATTGTCTTCATCATATAACTGTTTTCATCAAACTCTATTCCCACTTCGATGGGAACTACTACTTCTCCTCCATAAACTAATTGAAAAGGAGTAATTCTTGTAACCTCTCGAGGTGTAGTACGATATGCCCAAAGAATACTGGGTAATTCATCTACCCAGTTACCTCCGACATGATCCAGTTTGATTTTTAATGTAACGCCCCGCCCCTTCCTGGTCAAGCTGACGGGGGTTACTTATCTTTTCTTCTTTAAAACAGCGGAAGTCTTATCTATAGTATATTCTTTTTCTTTCTTTTTTTTTTATCATTAAAACTTTTCCTTTACTTTTCAAATCATCATCACTAACTACCTATCATATAAAGTCACATAGCATGCTTAACATAACTTTAAGCCATAATACTAATGAGCATAATGAAATGTCATGGAGTCATAAAAGAACGACATAAGCATAATTCTTATTAACTAGAAGCAGGTCTTTCTCTTTAGCCGAGTCACTACTACACACGTCCTTCTTGCCCCCTCCTGCTGCTCCCTTAGTACATCCATTCTTTGCCCTTATCTGTGGTACAAGGAAAGTAAGCTATGATCACACAAGGCTCAGTAAGATCCTTTCCTACTCACAAAAACAAACGTATAGCATAGCATAATCTCCAAGGCATAAAGCATAAAGGCAAACTCATCATATCATGTATAGAAGCATCATATCGTAACATAATCGTAAGGTATCATGGCATATCATAAAGTGCATCCTAGCTTAACATAATATAGTCATAAGCATCATGGCATATCATGGTAAAATCATAAGGTGCATCCTAGCATAACATAACATAACATAATCATAAGTATCATGGCATATCATGATCTAATCATAAAGTGCATCCTAGCATAACATAACATAATCATAAGTATCATGGCATATCATGATATAATCATAAAGTGCATCCTAGCATAACATAACATAATCATAAGTATCATGGCATATCATGATATAATCATAAAGTGCATCCTAGCATAACATAACATAATCATAAGTATCATGGCATATCATAACATCATCATAAAGTGTTATGCGAGATGACTTTCAAAAACATGTATCATGAAAAATATATGCAACATGTCTTTTGAAAACTTATTACATACATACTTAAACATAATCTCAACATGATTAGGGCCCCGGCTTGTACCACATACATAAATGCGCGCGTCCTATGTAGGTCCAAGGTAGCAAGTCTTGAACCCTACAAGGCATACATACTAGGCTCGTTTCTTAGTCCATCGACCTAGGGGCACTTAGAAGCTCATCCCTAACGAGGCCCGTTTCTTAGTCCATCGACCCCGGGGCGCTTATGGAGCCCACCCTTGGTACAAGCCATATAAAGTAAAGTAGCATGTCATACATATCATGGTTCTTATTATTTCATGCACATCATATTTCTTATCATATCATACCATACAACATTTGGGCACACAGCTCATCATAATAGCATGTATAATTTGGGCACACAACACATCATAAGTACATGTATAGTTTGGGCACACAGCTCATCATAAAAGCATGCATAGTTTGGGCACACAGCTCATCATAAATAGCATGCATAATTTGGACACACAACTCATCATAATATCATGCATAATTTGGGCACACAGCTCATCATAAATAGCATGCATAATTTGGGCACACAGCACATCATAAGGGTTACCAACATGCATAGATCATAAGTATACATAATTAAACATAGAAGTATAGCAAGCTCTTACCACATCATAAAACATTGCATGTGAGGTACATGGGAAATCATATTTAGATCCCTAACCCTAATGTCATATAGTGGCCGAAGCATATAGTTGTGACTTAGGTTAAAAATCAACATACAAGCATGTGAATCCTAAACCAATATCATATCATATACCATAAGGAACATCATGAGCATGTTTAGGTTGGGTTCTAGGTTTCCTAAGCTTATAAACTTATCATGGCCGAATCTTATCAAGCATCACATTGGGTTAAAATCAACATTCAAGCATGTGAACCCTAAACCAATTTCATAGCAAATATACAAGGAACATCATGAGCATAATTAGGTTAGGTTCCAAGTTTCCTAGGCCCTTAAACTTGTTGTGGCCGAAACCTTTAAGGCTTGGAACTAGGTTTCAAGTGTCATAAAAGCATGGGAACCCTAAAGCAATATCATAGCAATTATTACAAGGAACATCATGAGCATAATTAGGTTAGGTTCTAAATTTCCTAGGCCCTTAAACTTGTTGTGGCCGAAACTTGTAAAGCTTGGAACTAGGTTTCAAGTGTCATAAAAACATGGGAACCCTAAACCAATTTCATAGCAATTATTACAAGGAACATCATGAGCATAATTAGGTTAGGTTCCAAGTTTCCTAAGGCCCTTAAACTTGTTGTGGCCTAAACCTTTAAGGATTGGAACTAGGTTTCAAGTGTCATAAAAGCATGGGAACCCTAAACCAATATCATAGCAATTATTACAAGGAACATCATGAGCATAATTAGGTTAGGTTCCAAGTTTCCTAGGCTCTTAAACTTGTTGTGGCCGAAACCTTTAAGGCTTGGAACTAGGTTTCAAGTGTCATAAAAGCATGGGAACCCTAAACCAATATCATAGCAATTATTACAAGGAACATCATGAGCATAATTAGGTTAGGTTCTAAATTTCCTATGCCCTTAAACTTGTTGTGGCCGAAACTTGTAAAGCTTGGAACTAGGTTTCAAGTGTCATAAAAACATGGGAACCCTAAACCAATTTCATAGCAATTATTACAAGGAACATCATGAGCATAATTAGGTTGGGTTCTATGTTTCCTAGGCCTTTAAACTAATTGTGGCCTAAAGTCCATGAAGCATGAAATAAGATTCCACTCCACATACAAGCATAAGAAAAATCATGTTACTTCATATTCTATCATAAGGAAAAATCATAACATGCTTGGTTTAGGTTTTAGTTCTCCTAGGCCCTTAATCTTGTCTTGGCCGAAAGTTTAAAGAGAGAAAATTCAAATTCTAAGCCACATATAAGTAGGAGGATATTAAGCAAAGCTCTTATCAAGGGTTCATATCATAAGAAAACATGGTGAGCATATTTAGGGTCTAATCTTTTCTAGGGTCCCTCTTCTTGTTGGCTGAACTTACCATGGATCACCCCTTAGGTTTTTAGAAATCTATTTTCATAAATGAAAGTACCTATAAACTACTTGCACCACAGGTGAGGGGATACTTACATCCTTTTGCTTGTGGTTTTTCTTAAGGGAAAAGGTATCCTAGGTGCAAAGGAAGGAGAGAGCTTCTTCTTCTTGCACCTCCTTTTGTTTCTCTTGCTTGGAAGGGGTAGATCTTGAAGGATTCTTCTTGAAAATTAGTTTTCTTGGAGAGGAACTTAGCTTAGCTCTTGGAATAAGGAGAGGGAGGGGCTCTTGGTTTCGGTGGAGAATGAAGAAGGAGAAGGAAGGAGGAAGAAAAAGAATTTAATCTCTTGTTTTTTCTTCTCCCAATCCAATTTATTCCTTTGTAAATGAAGCATGTCTTCATTCATTCCCTCAACTCCTCTTTTCCCTCATTTCCTTTAATTCCCACGAAAATAGAGAGAGGGAGGGGAGTAGGCAATTTATCTTTTGCTTGCTTCTTTTCTTAACCAAGAGGAAAAGAAGGTAAGCAACTTGGTTTTCTCTTGCTCTTTTACTTAACCATTTTCTCTCCTTTAACTACTATTTCTATTCTCTTTTATTCACTTATCATTCATTTCTCTAATGGTTCCATCCACTAATTTAACTCTATTACTTGTGGGAGGTTCAAGGTTCAATCCTTGACCTCCTCTCTTCTTATTCTATTTTGGTTTCTATTTTTATGCTCTAAAGAAAATAACACCCATATACTTATCTTATAATTTCGTGGGTGTTACATTTAAACCCCTTATAATTTCTCTATTGGTTACTTCTACTTGACCATTACTTTGTGGATACGCCACGGAAGTGAATGCCTGAATAATACCATAACTTTTGCACCAGTTTAGGATTCTGTCTCCCTGAAATTGCCTTCCATTATCAGAAACTAATTTATGAGGAATACCGAATCTGCATATGATATTTTTCCATAGGAATTTAAGAACTGCATCTTCGGTAATCCGAGCAAGTGGTTCCGCCTCTACCCATTTAGAGAAATAGTCTACTGCTACTAATAAAAACCTTCTTTGTGCGGCTGCCATAGGAAATGGACCCACTATATCCATGCCCCACTGATCAAAGGGACAGGAGACTATAGAGGTCCTTAACAATTGCGTAGGATGATGCAGAATATTCTGATGTTTCTAACAAGAAATACAAGTTCTTACTAATTTGTTAGCATCCTCGTGTAGAGTAGGCCAGAAATATCCTGCTAATAAAATTCTGCGAGCTAAGGATCTCCCTCCTATATGACTACCACACGAGCCTTGATGAACCTACTGTAGAATAAATTGTATATCTTCCGTGCCCACACACTTGAGCAAAGGTCTGGAGAAAGCTCTTTTATATAACTGCTCCCCTATCATAGTATACTAAGCAGCTCTCTTCTTAAATATCCTTGCTTGTTCTACATCACTGGGAAGAATACCCTGCTGTAAGTACAATATGATTTGTGCCCTCCTGTCGCCCTGTATTTCTACGTCAGCTTGTTTTTCAATACAAGATATTAACAGAGTCTATTCTACTGGCCGATCCAAATTTTATGGTGTTATAGCAGAGGCCAACTTAGCTAATTCATCCGCTACCTGATTTTCAGACCGAGGAACTTTTTGTATATTCACTTCTTGAAACTGAGACTTCAACTTATCAAATGCCTCGGCATACAACTTGAGCCTATCATTATTAATTTCAAAGTTACCTGATAATTGTTGGGCTGCTAATTGAGAATCGGAATAGATGAGGACCCGAGCTGCCCCTATATGCCGAGCGCCCTGCAATCCGGCTATCAATGCTTCATATTCTGCTTCATTGTTAGTGGCTCTATAATTCAACCTGATAGAAAGTTGGAGTCTGTCTTCCCTTGGAGATATAAGAAGGACACCAATTCCGCTACCTTGTCTGGTTGAGGAGCCATCCACATAAACTTTCCAAGTATTTTCTTCCTCAAGACCTTGGACCTCTATAATGAAAATCTACTAGAGCTTGTGCCTTGATGTCCGAGTGGGGTTGATACTGTATGTCATATTCACTAAATTCAGTTGTCCATTTGATCAGCCAACCTGATGCCTCCGGGTTGAGTAGCACCCGTCCGAGCGTACTGTTGGTCAATACAACAATTTCATGTGCTCCGGGCAGTCAACACTAATGCATAGGCCAACTTCTCTAGTGTAGTATATCTACACTCAGCTCCTTTTAATAAATGGCTGGAAAAATATACAGGTTGTTGTTCTTTCCCTTCTTGCCTAACTAATACAGAGCCCACAGCTTTCTCATTAGCTGACAAATACACCCAGAGGGTCTCTGCTACTATAGGCTTAGCTAATACAGGAAGGGTAGACAAGTAATCTTTTAATTCCTGGAAGGCTTTATCACATTCCTCGTTCCATTGAAATTTGTTCACCTTCCGGAGTATTTTAAAGAAATGGAAGCTACGATTGGCCGACCTGGAAATGAACCTAGACAAGGCTGTAATCCGGTCGGTAAGTCTTTGAGCTTCCCTCATGTTGCGTGGCGGCTCCATGTTCTGAAGTGCCTTGACTTTACTAGGGTTGGCCTCTATTTCTCGCTCGGACACCATATACCCCAAGAACTTTCCCCCTTTTGCTCCAAATAGACATTTGCTCGGGTTTAGCTTGAGTCCATATTGCCTCAATGTCTTGCAGGTCTCTTCTACATCCCTGCACAGATCAATAGCTTGAAGAGACTTAATTAAGATATCATCGACATATACTTCCATATTTCTTCCAATCTGCCTATGGAAGACCTTATTCATGAGCCTTTGATAAGTCGCTCCTGCATTTTTTAGTCCGAAGGGCATAACATTATAGCAATAAGTACCTTCAGATGTTATAAAACTGACCTTTTCTTGATCCTCCTTAGGTAGGGGGACCTGATGATAGCCCTGATAAGCATCTAGCATAGAGATGTATTCAAACCCAACGGTAGAATCTACCAATTGATCGATCCGGGGTAGTGGATAATAATCTTTCGAGCAAGCTTTGTTGAGATCCCAGAAATCAATACATACCCGCCATTTGTTTCCTGGCTTAGAGACTAAGACCACATTAGCTAGCCAGCTAGGAAACTGTACCTCCCTGATGTAGCCAGCTTCCATGAGTTTAGTTACTTCTTCCTTGATGATTTGGTTCTGCTCTGCACTAAAATTTCTTTTCCTTTGCATGACTGGCCGGGCATCTGGAAAGACATGCAACGAATGCTCCATTATTGCAGGGGAAACACCCGTGACCTCTTTGGGCGTCCAGGCAAAGACATCATTATTCTTCTTCAAGCACTGCACCAGCTCGGCTTTCAGCGTAGGATCGAGATCACCCGCGATATAAGTAGTAGCTTCAGGTCGACCTGTTTGAATCTGGACTTCTTCCTTTTCTTCATAAACCAGAACAGGCGGCTTTTCCTGAATGGCATGGACTTCCATTCTTTGAATTTTTTGAGCAGCATTAGCTTCAGTCCGAACGATCTCAACATAACACTTTCGAGCTGTCTTCTAATCACCTCACACTTCCCCGACCTGATCATCCACAGGAAATTTAACTTTTTGACAGAAAGTAGAAACGACCATCCTAAACTCGTTTAAGGCCGGTCAACCCAGTATCACACTATAAGAGGACTGGGCATCCACCACCATAAAATAAGATCTTCTTGTTCTCATTAGGGGCTCCTCCCCTAGATATATGGCCAACTTTATTTGACCGAGCGGTTGTACTTCATTACCCGTAAATCCATATAGAGGAGTTACCATCTATTGCAGTTCGCTCGGGTCGATCTGTAATTGATCAAAAGCCTTCTTAAAGATAATATTGACAGAACTATCAGTGTCTATAAAGGTACAAAAAATAGTATAATTGGCTATCACGGCCTTGATTATTAATGCATCATCATGGGGTATTTCTATCCCCTCAAGATCTCTAGGTCCAAAACTTATCTCGGGACCAGCTACTCGTTCCATGCTGCACCCCACAGCATGAATCTCAAGTCTCCGTGCATGTGCTTTTCTGGCCCTATTAGAATCTCCATCAGTGGGCCCACCCGCGATCATACTGATATTGCCCCGGGCGGCATTACTCCTGTTTTCTTCTTCTCAGGCTGTCATGGCTTCAGACGGAGTCTTCTGTGACACTTGACTTGTACGGCCGGGGTAGGTAATGCATCCTGTCGAGGCTCAACCGGGCGATATTCCAATTTGAGCGGACTTTGCTGCCTAGGGTACTGCTGCCGATAATAGTTTTGCCTTTGGTAGCGCTCCCTATTTGATCTTTTATTTCTCAAAATAAACAGTCTTCAGTATGATGACTGCTAGTTTTGTGATAAGTGCACCATCTTCTAGGTGCCTCTGGTTGTATCTCCACATGTTGCACTTCTTGTGGACGATATTCTGGATGACGATGAGGTGGATGAATTGCCCGCGGCCCCCTTGGTGGAGGAATAGGAGCAGGAGTTTTCTCCTTAACTAGAGTAGGAGAGGAAGTAATGGCCTCTTTTCTGCGGGCAGCTTGAGCTTCTTCCACGTTGATAAATTCAGTGGCACGCTCAATTAAGGAATCAAAATTGACAGGAGGATTTCTCACCAGATCTTTAAAGAAATCATTATCATTTAAACCTTGAGAGAAAGCGCTTACTAAGATTTCAGTAGTAGCATTGGGCACATCGATAGCTACCTGATTGAACCTTTTGATGTAAGCTCGGATGGACTCTTTGGATGCTTGCTTAATTGAGAATAAACTCCAAGGAGTCTTATGATACCTCTTGTTACTAGAGAAGTGATGTAGAAAAACTTTCTTGAAATCCTTAAATTTTCGGATAGATTTTTCTGGTAATCTCTTGAACCAGCGTTGTGCAGCTCCTCCGAGTGTAGTAAGAAACATCCGACATTTCACCCCATCATAGAATTGTTGTAATAATGCTACATTCTCAAATTTCAATAGATGATCCTCTGGATCTGTAGTCTCAGTGTACTCACCGATCTGTAAATTTTGATACTGCTTAGGATGTGGATCATCAAGCACGCTTTGAGAAAATGGATAGATGACTTTTTCTGATGAGCTATCACTAGTTATCATTTTAATTTTACACTTTTCACTATCTGGTGCTTCGCCAGAAGATTCCTGAAATACAGGCCTTCGTCCTCCCTGCTCCATAGGAGTACGAAGAAAGGCTCGTGGACGCCTTGTCGGAGAAACCGTGGCTGGAGGAAAATATGCATGTTCTTCCTCTTTTGGCTCTTTTTGTTGGGTTCATCGGGCCGCGAAAACCCCGAATCACCCAAAGGCCAACGGATCCGTGCAAGGAAAAATTCGAAAATAAATACGAGTACGAGTTACAAAAAACTAGATCTACATGAAGAAGATCTTTACCCTTGATGCGCGCCCCACGCGAATCCCGCTCGTCCAAATGTTGCCGGATCTCAAGACCGTCAAGCGCACGGTCCTCTAGAAGTATCCACATGGACACACTAGATGGAGGTGACCAAAAACCAAGGTGTGCTAGCACCTATGTGGTTCGGCCAAGGAAGGAGGAGAGGGAGAGAGCAAGAAGAACTCTAGGAGGAAAAAGAAGGAATGAATGATAGAATCAATTTTCAAAAATGAAAAATTGTTCTCCACATTCAAGTGGCCGGCCACCTTCTAGGAGGTGTAACCCCCACATTAATTCCAATTAATGTGGAGACCATTAAGAGTTGTAACCCCCATGAGGTGGCACTCTAGGATGATGTGGATCAACACTATTGGTCCACATCTTGCCACCTCACTAAATGACATGGCAACAAGTGTAACCTCCTCATTTAATGTGGGCCGGCCACATTAAATGCTATGGAGGCTTGTAACCTCCATGAGGTGGCACACATTGATGATGTGGAGCAATTCTATTGGTCCACATCTTGCCAACTCACTAGTGATGTGGCAAAAGTCAAGTCAAACATGACTTTTCTCTTCCTCTCAAATCAAGTCAAACTTGATCAAATCTCTCTCATGGTTGATCTAATCCAACCATATGATTCAAGCCAACTTAATATAATGAATCTAATTCATTAAATTAAGTTGATTTAATGAGTCATAATCTAAATTAGACTCATTGAATACATGAATCAACTTGAGTCCAACTCAATTAGCCCAATTTGGATTACTCTTAATCCAATATGATTCATCAAATGAATCTAATCCTCTTAGTTCATCATATGAACCAAATCTCCATCTAATTGTCCTTAGTGTGTGACCTATAGGTTCTTGTAACGTTGGCAATGCCCTAAACCCATTTAGGAGCATAAGTAATGAGCGGTATCTAGCAACACATCATTACTACCCAAGTTACAAGAATGTCGAGATCCGACATCACCTTGTGACTACTAATTGTGACTCCTCACAATATATGTCATTGTCCTTCTATCCTAGACATCTAGATTGATCAATATGAGGCATAGACCGTGTCATCCTCTAATCAATCTAAATCTTGAACTCCAAGTAGACTCACTCGATCAAATGAGCTCAACATCTAATGTTGACTCATTTGGGCATGGCCATGCACTTCGTGGTCTAACTCTATCAAGAATATTGATGTCGCTCCCGTCATATGGGAGGGATAGATCTCATCTACATCACTCACATCCCTCTGCATAATTTGTTACATACCCAGTAATCGCCTTTATAGTCCACCCTGTTACGGGTGACGTTTGACAAAACCAAAGTACATAACTCCTTATGTAGGGATCCATGGTGACTTCAGGTCTAAGGACTAATAGTCATACTAATAGCCACATGAGAAAGTATATGACACTCATATAACGATCCATGATACTTTCTCATGGCGGGTCATTCAGTATACATTCTCCAATGTATACCCATGTGTCAGCTTGATATCTCTATATCCATGACTTGTGATATCAAGTCATCGAGCTGACCTACATGCTAGTCTTATTGCATTAACATTGTCCCTGAATGTTAATACTCGACTAGGAATGATTTAGAGTAGTGTTCCCTATATCATCTCACTATCGATTCAACTAATCGATTGATATAGGTATGAACCTTCTACTCAAGGACGCTATTATACTTAGTCTATTTGGCACTAATACAAATAAGTATAATAACCAAACAAATGCCTATATTAATATACAAGAATATGATACAATGAGTCCATACAATCATCAAATGATTGGCTCTAGGGCTCTAACTAACAATCTCCCACTAGCACTAGTGCCAATCAGTATAGGCTCTAAGGCCTAATGACCTAGTGTGACCATCATGCTTTCTCTGTGCCAAAGCCTTGGTCAAGGGATCTGCGATGTTAGCCTCTGTAGGTACTCTGCAAATCTTCACATCTCCTCTATCGATAATCTCTCGAATGAGATGGAAGCGCCGTAGTATGTGCTTGGTCCGCTGGTGTGAGCGAGGTTCCTTCGCATGTGCTATAGCTCCATTGTTGTCACAATAGAGCTCAACTGGGTCAGCGATGCTAGGAACCACCCCAAGTTCAGTGATGAACTTGCGGATCCAAACTGCCTCCTTTGCTGCCTCTGATGCAGCAATATACTCGGCCTCTGTTGTAGAATCAGCTACTGTGTCCTGCTTCGAACTCTTCCAGCTCACAGCACCACCATTTAAGCAAAACACGAACCCTGACTGCGATCTATAATCATCCTGATCGGTCTGGAAGCTGGCATCACTGTAACCCTTTACAGTTAGCTCATCATTGCCTCCATATATCAAGAAATATTCTTTAATCCTTCTCAAGTACTTAAGAATATTCTTGACCGCTATCCAGTGACTTTCACCTGGATCTGACTGGTATATGCTCGTCATGCTCAAAGCATACGAGACATCAGGTCGAGTACATAGCATAGCGTACATGATCGATCCTATGGCTGAGGCATAAGGGATCTGATCCATGCGGTCTCTCTCCTCTCTAGAAGAGGGACTTTGAGTCTTCGAAAGACTCACGCCATGTGACATCGGCAGAAATCCCTTCTTGGACTTCTGCATGGCAAACCGAAGGAGTACCTTGTCAATGTATGTACTCTGACTTAGGCCAAGCAATCTCTTAGATCTATCTCTATAGATCTGTATCCCTAGAATGCGGGATGCCTCACCTAAGTCCTTCATTGAGAAGCAACTCCCTAGCCAGGTCTTGACTGACTGAAGCAAAGGGATGTCCTTCCCAATGAGTAGTATGTCATCCACATACAATATGAGGAAGACAACTATATCCCCTACAACCTTCTTGTAGACACAAGGCTCATCTTCGTTCTTGATGAAACCAAACTGTTTGATTGCATCATCAAATCGAAGATTCCGGCTCCGAGAAGCTTGCTTTAGTCCATAAGTGGACCTATGCAGCTTGCATACTCTGCTAGTATGCTTTGGATCTACAAAACCCTCAGGTTGTGTCATGTACACATCCTCGAGTAGGTTTCCATTCAGAAACGCAGTTTTGACGTCCATTTGCCATATCTCATAGTCATGGTAGGCTGCAATAGCAAGCATGATCCGAATGGACTTAAACATCGCTACTGGAGAAAAGGTTTCATCATAGTCAATACCATGAATCTGTTTGAAACCTTTAGCTACCAAGCGACCCTTACAGATAAGTCCATCCATGTCAGTCTTTCTCTTAAAGACCCACTTACACTCAATGGGATTTACCCCTTCAGGTGGATCAACCAAAGTCCATACTTGGTTGGTGTACATGGAATCCATCTCGGATCTCATGGCCTCTAGCCATTTCTCAGAATCTGGTCTCGTCACAGCTTCTTGATAGGTGGTAGGCTCATCCTCTATGAGTACAACGTCATGATGGTCAGACAAGAGAAATGAATATCTCTCAGGCTGACGACGTACCCTATCAGACCTGCGAAGAGGTATGTCTACTTGAACCGGTTGTTGTTCCTCAACTCTTTGTGGAACAACATCATCCACAACACTTTGTGGTTCCAGTTCAATTTCCATCGAGGCATCAGTGCTATTGTTCGCATCTTGAACTTCTTCAAGATCGAACGTGCTCCCACTAGTCTTTCTAGAAACAAAGTCCCTTTCTAGAAAGACCCCAGTCTTTGCCACAACTACCTTGTGCTGACTGGGAATGTAGAAGTAATATCCCTTAGTTTCCTTGGGATATCCAATAAAGTAGCACTTGTCGGATTTGAGTCCTAATTTATCTGAGACTTGACGTCTAACGTAAGCCTCACAACCCCAAATCCTCATGAAAGACACCTGGGCATCTCTCCCAGTCCATATCCTATATGGTGTCTTTATCACGGCCTTGGATGGAACTCGGTTGAGAATGAAAGCTGTCGTGTCTAGAGCATATCCCCATAGATATGTCGGAAGATCTGTGTGACTCATCATAGATCGTACCATATCTAATAAGGTACGATTCCTCCTTTCGGATACACCATTCCACTGTGGTGTTCCAGGAGGAGTGAGTTGAGATAAAATCCCACACTCAGCTAAGTAGTCACGAAACTCATGGCTTAAGTATTCACCACCTCGATCTGATCGAAGTATCTTAATACTCTTGCCAAGCTGGTTCTGTACTTCATTCTTGAATTCTTTGAACTTTTCAAAGGATTCAGATTTATTTGTCATCAAATACACATAACCATATCTACTGAAGTCATCAGTAAATGTGATGAAGTACCTATAATCGCCTCTAGCAGCGACATTGAAAGGGCCACATACATCACTATGTATGAGTCCTAACAAATCAGTCGCTCTTTCGCTGTGCCCACTAAAAGGAGTCTTGGTCATCTTGCCTCGTAGGCATGACTCACATATCTCATATGATTCAAAATCAAATGAGTCCAACAAACTATCCTTAAGGAGCTGGGATAAGCGCTTGTCATTTATATGACCTAAGCGACAGTGCCAGAGATAGGTGTGGTTCATATCTTTCGATTTGAACCTCTTGGTAGTAAAGTTATAGATAGGGCTCTCTAGATCTAGAATATAGAGTCTATTTATCAGAGGTGCACTACAATAGAACATATCGTTTAAATAGACAGAACAACATTTGTTCTTTATTATAAACGAGAATCCTTTCTTGTCCAAACAAAAAACTGATATAATGTTCTTAGTCAAGGCAGGCATATAACAACAATCATCTAATTCTAATACAAGCCCAGAGGGAAGAGATAGATGATAAGTTCCTACAGCAATAGCAGCAACTCGTGCTCCATTGCCTACTCGTAGGTCTATCTCACCCTTCATCAATGCCCTGCTATTCCTCAGCGCTTGTACATTAGTACAAATGTGCGAAGCACATCCGGTATCTAATGCCCACGATGAAGAAATAGAGAGGTTGACTTCTATAACATGTATACCTGAAGTAGAAATCTTATTTCTCTTCTTCTTAAGATCTTCCAGGTATTCTTTGGAGTTCCTCTTCCAGTGCCTTGCTTGTCCTTGATATAGGTGACAAAGATGCACAACCATATCGTAAGCGCCCATCAACTCATGTTGCTTCTGAAGCTCAGAGTTCATGGTCGCGAGCATAAGACAGGACACATCTAATGCGTCATCTTGATACTTCTTGTAAGCATCTCGGTCTGCTCGTGTGGCAGTGGCAGGAGAAGCCTCCGGAATGGGCTGCTCCAGAACGTACAGTTTACGTTCCTGAGTGAGAACAATTCTCAGGTTCCTGTACCAGTCCAGGAAATTTGCTCCGTTGAGCTTGTCCTTCTTAAGGACAGAACGCAGGGAGAAAGAGTTCGTATTTGACGTCATGGTTATCTACAACATAAAATTTGCAGAAATAAATATCATATTCTTTTAAAATTATTTAATTAGGCCTTTAACTAAATGATGCTCCCACTGAATACTATAATTCTTGTGGGACAAGATCCACATCATACTAACCCTTGAGTTAACTTTGGCTAATACGCCCAAGGCTTAGTATGATCGGTAGGTAACGATTACCAATTACATCTCTATGCAACTCTTGTTTATAGGATCAAGATCCATATTTATATTAAAACTCGAGTTAGCTTTGGCTAATATGCCCGAGAGTTAATATAAACGTGATTTTGTCCTACCTTTCCAACTATTGGAAGAATGCCTATAGTTGACTCGATCCAACCGAGTAACTAGGAATACTCAATCTAATTGAGTTTGTATTCACCCATGCGTTGATAGGCGGGACCAAGATTGTCCCTCCGTACCCTACCAAGATAATATGTATTGCTCTGCTTTGGCAGATTCAACAATACATGTGATCGAGGTAGTGATAGGTATCACGGCACGATTAGGCATTTAGAGTTGGTTCGATCTAGATCTAATCTAATCGAGAAGGATGCATCTTGTGCACGACTTAGATCTAATCTAATCGCAAGGGTGCATCATGTGCACGACTTAGATCTAATCTAATCGTTAAGGCACTAATTAATTAATTAATTATTAAACATGCATCAGATACATAACAATTAATTAATTAATCTATTTGTGATTTAGTCATGGCCCTACTACGATCTTCTCAAGCCAATGAGAAGATCGAATGGTCAACCTAGGGTCAACAGCTTCTCCAAGCTCCTCCCTTTGACCACCTTGTGTTGCTCGTGCCCGCATCGGAACTCCGTCTCGTGTGGACCCTCCACCGCTCCAATTTGTACATTACAATTTGAAACTCGAGTTACATTCGAGTCTAAATCTAATTTACAACCAGAATAAGAGAAAGGCACGACGCGTAGGCCGTGGGAAAAAAATAAAAATACAGCACACACAATCATATGACGGCACGCAGGCCGTATTATGAATTACAACACAAATCCAATCTTATTGGGTATTTTGGGCCATGACTATCACAAATTAATATATAATTCAAAATTATATATTTTTCATAATTTTCTATAATTTTAAAATAATTTTTACAATTTTTATGAATAAAATTTCCCGGCAGTCCCGTTTAGCGGTTTCGGGCGCAGATCCCCTTGCGGGGCCCAGGGGCAGCGCCCCTACCCGCGATCTAACCATCGCGAGGGTCCCTTTGCGATCCAACAGTGCCTAAACCCGCTGTCCCAAAATGATTTGGGTCGAGACATTGCCGTTTCGGAAAAATCTTCCCGGCGGGTTCGTTTTTAGCGATTTCGGGTGCAATCGCGAAGCAAATTCCCTTGCGGGGTTAGGGGCAATGCCCCTACCCACGATCTAACCATCATGAGTTGCTCCTTTGTGATCTAATGGCACCCGACCCCGCTGTCCCAAACGGATTTGGGGCAAAACGAAGCCGTTTAAAAGAAAACTTTTCGGTAGCCGAAGCCTACAAGTGCCGAGACACTTGTGCTTCGCTTCTACGGAAAAATTACTCATAAAAACTCTAAAAACTCAATTTTTACAGAAAATCACAGAAGGTATATTTTTCATAAAAATACAAACGAACTCGTACAAGTCTTTGAACGTGGCTCTGATACCACTGTTGGGTTCATCGGGGCGCGAAAATCATTTTTCGCGTCGCGGAAACCCCGAATCACCACAAGGCCAACGGATCCGTGAAAGGAAAAATTTGAAAATAAATACGAGTACGAGTTACAAAACACTAGATCTACATGAAGAAGATCTTTACCCTTGATGCGCGCCCCACGCGAATCCCGCTCGTCCAAATGTTGCCGGATCTCAAGACCGTCAAGCGCACGGTCCTCTAGAAGTATCCACACGGACACAGTAGATGGAGGTGACCAAAAACCAAGGTGTGCTAGCACCTATGTGGTTCGGCCAAGGAAGGAGGAGAGGGAGAGAGCAAGAAGAACTCTAGGAGGAAGAAGAAGGAATGAATGATAGAATCAATTTTCAAAAATGAAAAATTGTTCTCCACATTCAAGTGGCCGGCCACCTTCTAGGAGGTGTAACCCCCACATTAATTCCAATTAATGTGGATACCATTAAGAGTTGTAACCCCCATGAGGTGGCACTCTAGGATGATGTGGATCAACACTATTGGTCCACATCTTGCCACCTCACTAAATGACATGGCAACAAGTGTAACCTCCTCATTTAATGTGGGTCGGCCACATTAAATGCTATGGAGGCTTGTAACCTCCATGAGGTGGCACACATTGATGATGTGGAGCAATTCTATTGGTCCACATCTTGCCAACTCACTAGTGATGTGGCAAAAAGTCAAGTCAAACATGACTTTTTCTCTTCCTCTCAAATCAAGTCAAACTTGATCAAATCTCTCTCATGGTTGATCTAATCCAACCATATGATTCAAGCCAACTTAATATAATGAATCTAATTCATTAAATTAAGTTGATTTAATGAGTCATAATCTAAATTAGACTCATTGAATACATGAATCAACTTGAGTCCAACTCAATTAGCCCAATTTGGATTACTCTTAATCCAATATGATTCATCAAATGAATCTAATCCTCTTAGTTCATCATATGAACCAAATCTCCATCTAATTGTCCTTAGTGTGTGACCCTATAGGTTCTTATAACGTTGGCAATGCCCTAAACCCATTTAGGAGCATAAGTAATGAGCGGTATCTAGCAACACATCATTACTACCCAAGTTACAAGAATGTCGAGATCCGACATCACCTTATGACTACTAATTGTGACTCCTCACAATATATGTCATTATCCTTCTATCCTAGACATCTAGATTGATCAATATGAGGCATAGACCGTGTCATCCTCTAATCAATCTAAATCTTGAACTCCAAGTAGACTCACTCGATCAAATGAGCTCAACATCTAATGTTGACTCATTTGGGCATGGCCATGCACTTCGTGGTCTAACTCTATCAAGAATATTGATGTCGCTCCCGTCATATGGGAGGGATAGATCCCATCTACATCACTGACATCCCTCTGCATAATTTGTTACATACCCAGTAATCGCCTTTATAGTCCACCCTGTTACGGGTGACGTTTGACGAAACCAAAGTACATAACTCCTTATGTAGGGATCCATGGTGACTTCAGGTCTAAGGACTAATAGTCATACTAATAGCCACATGAGAAAGTATATGACACTCATATAATGATCCATGATACTTTCTCATGGCGGGTCATTCAGTATACATTCTCCAATGTATACCCATGTGTCAGCTTGATATCTCTATATCCATGACTTGTGAGATCAAGTCATCGAGCTGACCTACATGCTAGTCTTATTGCATTAACATTGTCCCTGAATGTTATTACTCGACTAGAAATGATTTAGAGTAGTGTTCCCTATATCATCTCACTATCGATTCAACTAATCGATTGATATAGGTATGAACCTTCTACTCAAGGATGCTATTATACTTAGTCTATTTGGCACTAATACAAATAAGTATAATAACCAAACAAATGCCTTTATTAATATACAAGAATATGATACAATGAGTCCATACAATCATCAAATGATTGGCTCTAGGGATCTAACTAACTTTTCCCTTTCGGTGCTCAGTAGTTGAAATTGCTGGATTATGAGCTACCTGCAGAGTGGCTCTAGTATGAGCTTGTTGCTGCTGCTGTCGTTGTTGCAGAGCCTTCTGGACATGAGTGTTGATGAGGAAATCCAGATCCTCACGGCTAATGGTGAGTAGATTTGATTTTCCAGCCTCTTCCATCTTGTAGTCTCAGATTCAGGTGAAGTTTCCCACAGACAGCGCCAAATTTGAACCTGTCTGAGAAGCTTGACAAAATGGAAAGCTGGGAGAAAACCTACTGCTGATGAAGAGTAATACCTGACTGAATACTGATCCGAGAAACCCAAAGAGGATCTAAGAGAATGAAGTCCCGGAATGTCCTTCTAGTGCGAATCTCCAATGGCGAGAAAGAAACCCGACTGAAGAAAACCCAGATCCAGAGCTTCTAAGGCTTCCTGCGCACAAGAGACCAACCAACACTATCGTCAGTGACCTAAGATCGGGGTGGGAATCCCTGGCTAGGCCCTCCGATGCTCAAGTCATTGATCTCTCTTGGTGTGGAAGAAGGAAGAAGAAGATGAACAGTCGTTGAAAGCTAGGGTTGTGAATATGAGTAGTGATGTGAACTTATCTGGCCAACGGAGAGGATTCCCCCTTTGATACCACTTCATATAACCTCCATAGTCATGAAGTGGACCCCGGTTCATTAGAGTTTGTTATGAGATGACGTAAGCTGTGTACTTGTCGAAAATGGTTTTTAAGGAATCTTTTTTGTACCCCAGATGTACATTCTTTGTCGTCTAGTACCTGCAGAAAAATCCAGAAGCCTATCTCCCGCCATATTAGCAAACCTGTTATACAATCACACACTACAAATATCTTCATTAAACTACTTTAGTTGAAATATTTACTTCTGTCTTGTTTCATAAGTTATTTCAGAGTGCATCTATCATTCCTGCTCACCCCTCCCATCTTTGTTATATCATAGATAGCTTAATATAACATCGCTCCTTGTATCAGTCGAAATCGAACTCATACTAGGTCCGGTCAATTAATATTATCTCTCATGATGTTTCTTGGGCTATACCGGTTTGCACCCCTCTAAGTTTATTATCCTATCTGGTATTGGGCTGTATTTTATTAAGTATGTAATCTCGGCCAATATTAGCATATCCTTTTCAAGGTATTATCCAGCCAAGACTGGCCTACATCTTTCAAGGTATGTTCCGGTCGGTATTAGCCTGCCTCCTTGGAGGTATATCCCGGCCGATATTGGCCTACCTTCCTGGAGGTATATCTCGATCAATGTTGGCCTACCTCCTTTGAGGTATATCTCGGCCGATATTAGTCTACCTCCCTGGAGGTATATCCCGATCGATATTAGCCTACCTCATTTGAGGTATATCTCGGCCGATATTGGCCTACCTCTTTGGAGGTATATCCCGCTCGATATTGATCTACCTCATTTGAGGTATATCTCGGCCGATATTAGCCTACCTCTTTGGAGGTATATATCCTGCTCGATATTGGCCTACCTCCTTTGAGGTATATCTCGGCCGATATTGGCCTACCTCCTTTGAGGTATATCTCGGCCGATATTGGCCTACCTCCCTGGAGGTATATCCCGATCGATATTGGCCTACCTCCTCTGAGGTGTATCTCGGTCGATATTGGCCTACCTCCCTGGAGGTATATCTCAGCCGATATAAGTCTTTCCTTCTTAGGGTATATCTCGGTCAATATTAGCTTACTCGCATTAAGGTATATATCGGTCGATATTGCCCTTCCTTCATCAAAGTATTATCTGGCCAGGATTGGCCTTTCTCTATCAAGGTATATCCCGGCCTATATTGATCTATCTTCTCAACTCGGCTATCCCCTTTCCCTTCCTCACCAGGGATCCATGAAACCTAACCCATATCACTAGCCTTCCCTTCAAGTCTAGTCGAAGGAGGTGTAGCCGACTGACTAGACACAAGTCTTTTCTTTTATGATGAGTCACACAGATCTTCCGACATACCTTTGGGGTTATGCTCTAGGCACGGCAGCATTTATACTCAACCGAGTTCCATCCAAGGCCGTGATAAAGACACCATATAGGACATGAACTGGCAGAGATGCCCAGGTGTCTTTCATGAGGATTTGGGGTTGTGAGGCTTACGTTAGACGTCAAGTCTCAGACAAATTAGGACCCAAATCCGACAAGTGCTATTTCATTGGATATCCCAAGGAAACTAAGGGATATTACTTCTACATTCCCAGTCAGCACAAGGTAGTTGTGGCAAAGACTGGGGTCTTTCTAGAAAGGGCTTTGTTTCTAGAAAGACTAGTGGGAGCGCGCTCGATCTTGAAGAAGTTCAAGATGCGAACAATAGCACTGAAGCCTCGATGGAAGTTGAACTGGAACCACAAAGTGTTGTGGATGATGTTGTTCCACAAGGAGTTGAGGAACAAATACCAGTTCAAGTAGATATACCTCTTCGCAGGTCTGATAGGGTACGTCGTCAGTCTGAGAGATACTCATTTCTCTTGTCTGACCATGATGATGTTATGCTCATAGATGATGAGCCTACCACCTATCAGGAAGCTGTGATGAGACCATATTCCGAGAAATAGCTAGAGGCCATGAGATCCGAAATGGAATCCATGTACACCAACCAAGTATGGACTTTGGTTGATCCACCTGAAGGGATAAAACCCATTGGGTGTAAGTGGGTCTTTAAGAGAAAGACTGACATGGATGGACTTATCTATAAGGGTCGCTTGGTAGCTAAAGGTTTCAAGCAGATTCATGGTATTGACTATAATGAAACCTTTTCTCCAGTAGCGATGTTTAAGTCCATTCGGATCATGCTTGCTATTGCAGCCTACCATGACTGTGAGATATGGCAGATGGATGTCAAAACCGCGTTTATGAATGGAAACCTACTCGAGGATGTGTACATGACACAACCTGAGGGTTTTATAGATCCACAACATACTAGCAGAGTATGCAAGATGCATAGGTCCATTTATGGACTAAAGCAAGCTTCTCGGAGTTGGAATCTTCGATTCGATGATGCAATCAAATAGTTTGGTTTCATCAAGAACGAAGATGAGCCTTGTGTCTACAAGAATGTTGTACGGGATATAGTTGTCTTCCTCATATTATATGTGGATGACATACTACTCATTGGGAAGGACATCCCTATGCTTCAGTCTGTCAAGACTGTAACGCCCGCCCTCCCTGCTAACCCTAAGGGACGGGGCTACGATACTCTATGTACAAATTTTTCTTTTTAAAACAGCGGAAGACTTAAAATAATTTTCTCAATTTAATAAAAACTTTTCTTTTGTTTTCCTATTCATCAAATCCGAACTACACTATCATGGCCTCAATAACATGATATCAAAATTAGTAGAAACATAACATCAAGTCACACATACGGTACTACAATTCATGATACCAAAGCGTAGTTCTTTAAAAGTTTTTAAAGCAGGTTCTTATTTGGTTGCCTAGCCACTGCCACACACATCTCCTTGCCTCTCCTGCTGCTCCTCTAGCTCATCCAGCTTTTTCCTTTATCTGTGGTACAAGGACGGTAAGCTGTGAGCACTCATGGCTCAGTAAGTTCCTTTCCTACTCACTAAAACCGAAAAGCATAGTATAATCAAAGAATGTCTCAACATGGCATCATTTCAACTAGTCATGACATAATGTAACATACTCTTTTAAGCATATCATGCAACATGAAGAAATCATAACTAGTCATGGCATATCATAGCGTAAAGCATAGCATGAAGCATAACATAATCGTATCTAATCATGGCATATCGTCATAAGGAGTCATGGCATATCTTACACATGAACATATCATGGAACATAACATAATCATATCTAACCATGGCATATCATAAATCATCATAAGGTATATGCAATATGATTTTGAAAAACATGTATCCGAAAAACATGTGTATGTCTCATGATCTTTAAAACCATTTCTTCTTACATATATACTTGAACATAATCTCAACTTAAAGGGGATCCCGGCTATGTACCACTTACATATTGCACGCAACCTATGTAGGTCCAAGGTAGCAAGTCTTGAACCCTACAAGGCAACATACTAGGACCGAGTCTTACTCCATCGACCTAGGGGCACTTAGGAGCCCATCCCTAATGAGGCCCGAGTCTTATTCCATCGACCCCGGGGTGCTTATGGAGCCCACCCTTGGTACAAGCCACATAAAGTAAAGTACATGTCATACTTATATATATCATACATCATAAAAGCATGCATCACTTAGGCACACATCATATCATAAAAGTATGCATCACTTAGGCATACATCATGTCATAAAAGTATACATCACTTAGGCATACATCATGTCATAAAGGTATGCATCACTTAGGCATACATCATATCATAAAAGTATGCATCACTTAGGCATACATCATATCATAACAATATGCATCACTTAGGCATAGATCATAGAAACATGCATATCTTAAGGATAAAGCATATCATCAAGCATGCATAATTTAACCACATAGCATATCATGAAAGCATCCATATTTTAAGCACTAAACATAGCATCAAAGCATGCATAATTTAACCACATATCATAACATAAGCATGCATCACTTAGGCATACATCATACCATAAAAGTATGCATCACTTAGGCATACATCATATCATAACAATATGCATCACTTAGGCATAGATCATAAAAACATGCTTATCTTAAGCATAAAGCATATCATCAAGCATGCATAATTTAACCACATAGCATATCATGAAAGAATGCATATTTTAAGCTCATATCATATCATCAAAGCATGTAAAATTTACCCACGTATCATAACATAAAACATGCATATTTTGAACTCATAACATATCGTAGAATTTCTCATCTTGTATAGTTCACAAGCATACATGTCTAAGCATAAAAGTGTATCATGTGTTCATCCAATCATAAGGAACAATGTAACATGATTAATTTGGGTACTAAGCTTCCTAATCCCTTGGGTTCTTATCTTGGCCGAAACCCTCTTAGGTGCCAATTTAGGTTTTAAACAACATCCAAGCATGTAGAACCTAATTCATCCACATATCATTCTCATAGGAAGTATTATAAACAAGATTTACTTGGACTCTAAGTTCTCCAAGTCCTTAAACCTCATTTGGCCGAACCTTAACAAGTGTGAAACAAGGTTCTAAATGACATAAAGCATGGAAACCTTAACCATATTTATAGCATTTGTTTCAAGGAATATGGTAAGCACAATTGAGTTAGTTCCTAAATCCTTTAAGCCCTTAAAATTATGTCATGGCCGAAACTTACAAGTACTCATTTCGGTTTTCAAGCAAGCATACAAGCATGTGAACTTACTCTAACATCATGTATAAATTTATAAATGGCATCATACAAGTGGTCATGGTCAAAACTTCCCTTAGCATCAATTTAGGTCACTAACAACATATAGCATGTGAATTTTTAGCTTTCTACATTTCATATTTCATGGAGAGTGACATGAGCATGTTCAATGTAAGTTCTAGGGTTTCTAAGGCATGTATCCCTTCATGGACGAGACTTTAAGGTGTCCATTTGAATCATAGTTAAATATATAAGCATGTGAACACAATCAACATGTTATCTCAATTTCATAAGAAGCATCTTTAACACATGAGGTCTAAATTTTAAGGTTTCTAGGTCTTTAAACCCTACATGGCCGAACCTCATCAAGCATGGAATTTGTTCAAATGGCATAAAAGCATAGAAAGTCATAACACATTTCATAACATGTATAAAAGTCAAGCACTATAAGCATACATTTAAATTGTGTCTTAGGTTTCCTAGGTTTTTCCTTTCTTTATCTCATAACATATGTTTGGCCGAAACCTTCCAAGTCTTTAAACTAGGTTTTAGGTGGCCTAAAGTATGGAAAACCTAAACAAGTTTTTATGGAAAAAATATCAAAGAAACTATACATATAAGTTTGGTTCACAAACAAGCTAGGACCCTTGTGGTCATAATTATCATATATCATGCAACCAATTTTCCTATACTCTAATTAAGCATGGGAGCATCAAACAACTTTCATATCTTATTGTCATGGAGGTTTTGAGCATGTTAAAAATCTGTTTAAGCTATTCTAAAGCATCCACCTTACCATGGCCGAAACATTAAAAGTGATGTTCATGAGTTTCTATCAACATACAAGCATGCAACTCTTTAAGAAACTCTATATTCTATCATATAAACATGGTGAGTTTAAATTCAAAGTCTTCCTAACCCTAAACCCTTCCTTGGCTAAAACTTGTGAGTGGGGTACTTTTGGTTCCAAGTAACCTTCAAGTATGAAAACAATAATGGATCCTTAACCATTTATTTAGCGGGTATTGTGCAAGTTAGGTAAACAAATAAATTCCCTAGCCCTTATAAAACCTTTTTGGCAGAAACTCTAGGGTTAGGTACATCTCTAATCCAGCATCACATATATATAAAAATATGAGAGAAAACCTTCTTACAAAGCATATAAAAATTATCATGAATCAAGGCTTATATTAAACATTCCTAGGATCAACAAGTCCTTTCTTTGGCCGAATTTTCACAACTTTGTTTCTAGGTTTTAAAATCCTCATAAAATCCAAAAACACATTAAAACCACTTGTACCACAGGTGAGGGGATACTTACATCCTTTTCGCTTGTGGTTCTAAAGTGTGTGATGGAAGAAAGGGTCTCTTCTTCTTGTTCTCCTCCTTTGATTTCCCTTGGTAGCCTTCCTTGTATCTTAGGAGGGACCTTGTTTTGGGGGCCAAAAATGGAGGAGAGGGGGCTGAGGCTCTCGGTGGTGGAGAGGAGAGAATGAGAGAAATGAGAGAAAAATAAAATCTTCTCTTTACATGCTCCCTTTTATGTTAAGGGGGAAGAGGTAGCAAAATTGGTTTTTGCTTTCCTTCTCCCTTAGCCCCTTTTTTTTCTATTTACTTTTTATTTTATTTATTTATTTGTTCTCATCATTCATGATGAAACAAGGGGGAATGAATCCCCTTAATTGTCCTCTTGAAGTCACGGCAAAGGAAGAGGAAGAGGGAGAGAAAAGAAGGAAGGCAAGTTGCCTTTCTCTTGCTCTTTTCTTGCTTTCATTTGGCTAGTTTTTACTCTCATCCTTATCATGAGTTTCCCTCCTTTGCTATCAATATATCATTCCTATCCCAACTGGTTATTACCCATTAATCCTATCATTTACATCATGAGAGGTTCAAGGTTCAATCCTTGACCACTCCCTATTTTTATTTCTTTTTATTTCTTTTTGGTTCAACATTCTACTAATATTTTTCTAAAGCAAATTCATCATTCTCATATTTATCTTAAAAGCTTAGTGGGTGTTACAAAGACCTGGCTAGGGAGTTGCTTCTCAATGAAGGACTTAGGTGAGGCATCCCGCATTCTAGGGATACAGATGTATAGAGATAGATCTAAGAGATTGCTTGGCCTAAGTCAAAGTACATACATTGGCAAGGTACTCCTACGGTTTGCCATGCAGAACTCCAAAAAGGGATTTCTGCCGATGTCACATGGCGTGAGTCTTTCGAAGACTCAAGGTCCCACTTCTAGAGAGGAGAGAGACCGCATGGATCAGATCCCTTATGCCTCAGCCATAGGATCGATCATGTACTCCATGCTATGTACTCAACCTGATGTCTCGTATGCTTTGAGCATGACGAGCAGATACCAGTCAGATCCAGGTGAAAGTCACTGGATAGCGGTCAAGAATATTCTTAAGTACTTAAGAAGGACTAAAGAATATTTCTTGATATATGGAGGCGATGATGAGCTAGCTGTAAAGGGTTACAGTGATGCTAGTTTCCAGACCGACCAGGATGACTATAGATCACAGTCTGGGTTTGTATTTTGCATTAATGGTGGTGCTGTCAGCTGGAAGAGTTCGAAGCAGGATACAGAAGTTGATTCTACAATAGAAGCCGAGTACATTGCTGCATCAGAGGCAGCAAAGTAGGCAGTTTGGATCCGCAAGTTCATCACTGAACTTGGGGTGGTTCCCAGTATCGCTGACCCTATTGAGCTCTATTGTGACAACAATGGAGCTATAGCACAGGCGAAGGAACCTCGCTCACACCAGCGGACCAAACACATACTACGACGCTTCCATCTCATTCGAGAGATCATTGAGAGAGGATATGTGAAGATTTGCAGAGTACCTACAGAGGCTAACATTACAGATCCCTTGACCAAGGCTTTGGCACAGAGGAAGCATGATGGTCACACTAGGTCATTGGGGCTTAGAGCCTACACTGATTGGCACTAGTGCTAGTGGGAGATTGTTAGCTAGAGTCCTAGAGCCAATCATTTGATGATTGTATTTTGGACTTGTTGTATCATATTCTATATAAATAAAGGCATTTGGTTTTTGGTTATTATACTTACTTGTATTGGTGCCAAATAAACTAAGTATAATAACGTCCTTGAGTAGACGGTTCTCACCTATATCAATCGGTTAGTTGAACCGATAGAGAGATGATATAGGGAACACTACTCTTAATCATTCCTAGTCGAGTATTAACATTCAGGGACAATGTTAATGCAATAAGACTAGCATGTAGGTCAACTCGATGACTTGATCTCACAAGTCATGGATATAGAGATATCAAGTTGACACATGGGTATGTATTGGAGAATGTATACTGAATGACCCGCCATGAGAAAGTATCATGGATCGTTATATGAGTGTCATATACTTTCTCATGTGGCTATTAGTATGACTACTAGTCCTTAGACCTGAAGTCACCATGGATCCCAACATAAGGAGTTATGCACTTTGGTTTCGTCAAACGTCACCCGTAATTGGGTGGACTATAAAGGCGATTACTGGGTATGTAACGAATTATGCAGAGGGATGTGAGTGATGTAGATGGGATCTATCCCACCTATATGATGGGAGCGACATTGATATTCTTGATAAAGTGAGACCACGAAGTGCATGGCCATGCCCAAATGAGTCAATATAGGATATTGAGCTCATTTGATTGAGTGAGTCTACTTGGAGTTCAAGATTTAGATTGATTAGAGGATGACACGGTCTATGCCTCACATTGATCAATCTAGATGTCTAGGATTAAAGGACACTTGTCATATTTTGTGAGGAGTCACAATTAGTAGTCACAAGGTGATGTTGGATCTCAACATTCTTGTAACTTGGGTAGTAATGATGTGTTGCTATATACCGCTCATTACTTATGCTCCTAAATGGGTATAGGGGCATTGCCAACGTTACAAGAACCTATAGGGTCACACACTAAGGGCAATTAGATGGAGATTAGGTTCATTAGATGAACCTAAATGATTACTTTCATATGATGAACCAAATTGGATTAAGAGTAATCCAAAGTAGGCTAATTGAGTTGGACTCAATTTGGTTCATGTGTAAAGTGAGTCTAATTTGGACTTAGACTCATTTAATTAATTTAATTCAATGAATAGAGATTCATTAAATTAAAATTGACTTGAACCAATGGTTAGATTAGATCAACCAAGGGAGAGAAGTGGTCAAGTTTGACTTGACTTAAGTAGGAAGATGAAGAGTCAAGTTTTGACTTGACTTTGACTTGACCAATGCCACATCATCAAGGCTTCTTCATTTGGTCAAGTTTGACTTGACCAAATGCCACCTCATGGAGGAGATCAAGAGACTTGACTCTTGATATTCCATGGGGGTTACATGCCTTGAAGTGGCCGGCCACTTTTAGGTGGAATGAAAAATTGATTTTTCATTCAAGTGGTTGTAACTTCATCTTCTTCTTCCTCTTGAGTTTTTCTTCTTGCTCTCCCTCTCCTCCCTACTGATCTCTAAGGTTGCTAGCACATCCTTATAGATTTTTCTCCATCTCTTGCTTGTGTGGATACACATAGAGAAGTGTCTACTTTGACACTTTCGAGATCCAGCGAACCGAGGACAAGCAGGATTGCGAGGGGCTTCGCATCAAGGGTATATTCTTTCTTCATGTAGATCTAGGAGTAGATCTAAGTTGTAAACTTGTACTCGTAAATTTTGTTCTATACTCTTCGCACGGATCCATTGGCTAGGGTGATTCGGGGTTTCCGCGACGTGAAAACGCGGTTTTCGCGGCCCGAAAAACCCAACACTTAGTTGCACATGTTAGATCACAAGATAACTTAATATAGGTTCGATTGTCTAGTGTGGTGGTTGTAGGTATTTTTGTCAGTGACTTTTTTGGTGGTTGTAGGTATACCATCGAATAGAAACAAGACTGAAAATAAATCCGTCCTCGAGAGTGTAGTGGGATTGGCAGTTAGTGTTGGTTGCTACTTGGAATACCATCCTAGTTCCCCTGTACAAAATTTGTACAAGCATAGAACTTTCCTTGCTACCCATGTGCTCTACTAAAGTTAAATTTGGATTGTAAACAATGCTTAACATTATTAATTCAAATTTCCCTTTAGAAGTTAAACTTGGATTGACAACGAAACTTAACATTCTTTTTCCAAGTTCAACCGATGTGATCTTCCTAAGTTAAACCATATTACAGAAGTTATCAAATATCTATTTCTAAGATCGTCTTCCAAGTTAAATATGGCGAGGCACTAGGCCTTCTTAGGTATGAGATCATCCACCACTTCCTAGACAAAGCCTCACAAAGAAATTGGAAATTTAACTTCTTACAGTAAACTAGGTTTAACTATAGAGACCTCAATAGAAGCACAATATCGAAACATGAAATCGAAATGAAAATCAATAACCTCTTGTGTTTGGTTTTTCAAGATCTATACAAAAGATGAACTAGTTATAATGCGGAAACTAATAACTAGTTATACCTTATGTAGCTTATAGACATCTTGATCTTCTCTTGTATTCCTCTCCTTCTCTTGGACGTCGTGTGGGCGACGATCTACCAAGATGAAATCCACCCAAGCCCTCTCTTCTTGCTTCCAAGTTTTGGCCACCAACAACCTTCAAGGATGATGAGTTCCAGCCACCAACCAATCTCCAAGGGATGCTAGGAAACAATGCCTCCTATATCTTCTTCTTCTCCAAGCAAAATCCGACCACCAAGATCTCTCCAAGAAGGTGATGTCGCCGGCCACAAAGAAGAAGAATAGGGGAAGAGGAAGGTCGGCCACAAGGAATAAGAGAGGAGGAATAATAGATGTGTTGTTATGAGGTGAGGCACCTCTACCTCTCTTTTATATTCCTTAGTCTTGGCAAATAAAGAAAGTTTTAAACATAATTAAAACTTCCTTATATTCCTTGCCAATGACTAAAAAGGAAAGTTTTAAAACAAAAAATTAAAACTTTCTTTTCTTCTTGTCATGGTCGGCCACCCCCTTTAAATCCAAACAAGGAAAGTTTTAAACATGAAATTAAAAGTTCCTTTATTTATTTCTAGTAAGAAATTTTAATTAAAAAATTCTTTCTTTAAATCCCTTGTTGGTTGTAAAAGGAAAATTATATAAATTAAAATCTTTCTTTTAAAACATGTGGATGGTTGCAAAAAAAGGAAAGTTTTATCAAAAATTAAAATCTTCGTTTTAACTACAAATAAGAAAAGATATCAAACCTTTCTCTTAATCCTTTGAAGCTATAAAAGGAAAGATTTAAAATTTTAAAACTCTCTTTTAAAACCATGGCTTCCACATAAGGAAAGATTTAAAATTTTAAAAACTCCTTTTAATATATATGTGGTCAGTCACCCTTGCTTGGGCTCCAAGCTAGGGCCAGCCACAACTTGGATAACAACTTGGTTTGGTTTGGCCAGCCAGCTTGGGCTCCAAGCTAGGCTTGGCCGACCACCAAGAGGTGGGTAAGAAGTTGGGTTTTTGTTGGATATAAGACTTTATAAATAAGAGGCTACAATAGGGACCGAGAGAAAGAATTGGTTTTGGTCTCCCGATGAGCTTGAGCTTCCCGTGTTCGCCCTTCCCGTGTTCGCCCCGAACATCCAACTCAAGTTCATCAATAATATCTAATTACACTAAAGAGTTATTATTGCACTAAGTTCAAAGAACTACAGAATCAAGATAAGAAGTACCCGCCTTTATTTGTCGATCGTGCTAAAAATCTCACCTTGAGATGCTTGTCTCTAATCTAGGTCTTGCAATAGGATATACCATTTAGCTAAATCTCATCACATATCAACTACTAAACTAAATCCAATCCAATCAAGACATGAAACTGGCAATCCAACTAATCCATTAGCTCTTATCACTATAATTGATTATCCTACCAATAAGAATGAGCTAACAATCCAACTATTGATCATACACATGCTACTACCAATCATGAACATGGATAACCAATTAATCAAAATAATCTTCTATTAATATACCTAATGATCAAAATCAAATCTATCATGATCAATTGTCAACCACCCCATTCTGATAACAATCTCCATTTATAAATTCCCAATCAATCCAAGGTTATCAATGAGATGTAGATTAATCAACTAATTAATCTATTCAAAGTTAGTTTGTTACCTAAATCAAACATGGGACTTCCTCTACGGTGGCAACTCATGATGATCAGCTGAGACACCCATCAGGACTAGCTGCTGGTAAAGCTACTGTGGCCCCAGCAAGGCTACAGAAATCCATGGCCAAAGCTAGAAGATCAACCATCCTAATTAGCACAAACTTCCCAAATCAGAAACCATAATCTAGATCTCTACAACCCTAGGATCCAAATCGAAGTGCCTTACCAAAGCTTGTGTCCACAGCTTCCTGATGTGAGCCCAGAAGAGGCATTGAAGGGAATTGGGAGACCCATGACGAGATCCAAGACTAAGAGAATGAAGCAAGCTTTGGAAGGCTTAATAATGGGGCTTAAGGAAAAGGAGGATCAATGCACAATGGAGGCAACAACTAAATGGATCACATTCCTTCAATTTGAAAGTGAAATTGGACCAACAAGAGGACCATTTTCGTATGCATTTTTGGGGGGATTTTTCTAAAGTGACTTTTGATGTCCTTTGTGGGTTTTTAATGCATTTTTGAGAGTTCCTAAGCTAGTATAATAAATACCATGCATGCATGGTTGCATTAAGCTAGTATTAGGGATTAGTGGTTGCATTAGTGGATAATAAATACCATGCATGCAAGCATGTTATTTATTACATAATTTGTGCATAGTGGATCTTAAGGGATGTTAAATAGGAGAACTCTTGTATGGAAAATCAAGTAAGTTTGAATGAAAATTTTAGTTTCTCTTTGGTGAGAGCTTCCTTCTAGTTCTTAGGCAAAGAACTAATTCCGATCTTATCAAGGCAACTTGTGGCGATCAAACCCCATGACTTATCACTCACCTTCTCATCTTGCTTGAGTGTGGCATCAATTCCCTTCCCCAAGCTGAATTTCAAGGCGATCCATTTACAAGGTTCCTTATCATTTGGTATCAGAGTCAAGTTCTTTGATTTTCAGGTTTGTGTCTTGTTTTCATCTTTGTTCTTGTCCATCTTTGTTGATCTCTCCGTCCCTATCTATCATAAATTTCTATTCGCTATTTGGGTCCTCCACTCAAAAAAAAAAAAGGAAAATTCGAAAAAAAAAAAAAAAAGAGAAAGGAATCATTAGAGTCATTGGTTTCTGATTGAAAAAAAAGGAGGATTTGTGAATTGAAAGGACTCAATATTCTTTCTTTGTGAAATCTGAATTCAAAGATATATTCCTTTCATTGCTCTTGATCATTGCTGAAATTCTCGTTTTATCCGTTTATTTCTCTTCTTCTACTCATATTTCTCTTGTTGGTTTCTTATTCACTTGGTTGTCTACTTGTTTTCTTGAGAAAGATATTGATAAGGTTCTTTCCTTAAGAGCTTATAAAGGAAGCTGAGTGGATAAATTTCAGTGCAACCACGTGAGTAGAGTGGTGAGGTCCGTCTAACATTTCTTTTGTAATTTTCCTTGTCATCTTCTTTTTTTTTCTTTGCAAACATGAGTGGGGAAAAATCACCTCATTCCCCTAGGCAAGATCTTAATAGGCTTCAAATGGAGGCACTTACTCAACAATTTGAAAGAATGCTTCAAATACAACTTGAAGAAATACACGAAAGGATGGACCGACTTGAAGGAGAAAATGTTTCCAACCATGGGGGCAATTCTAGTCATGAAGAATCTCGTCAAAGTGACCCATTCTATGATTCACCAAGAGAAAGGAGGCATGAAGGGGGAAGAAGACGTAAAAGAGGAGGTAGAGACCATAGACGAGAAGATGATCTAGGAGGTGTGAAAATCCATATACCTTCCTTCCAAGGGAAGAATGACCCCAAAACATATCTTGAGTGGGAGATGAAAATAGAGCAAATCTTCTCATGCCACAATTACAATGATGCAAAGAAATTAAAGGTGGATGCCCTTGAGTTCATCGATTATGCCTTAATTTGGTGGGATCAATTGCAAAAGGAGAGAAGAAGGTATGGAGAGCATCCTACCAACACTTGGGACGAAATGAAAACTTTGATGAGAAGGAGATTTGTGTCTTCCCACTACCATAGGGAATTGTACAACAAATTGCAAAGACTCACCCAAGGGAGTAGGAGTGTGGATGATTATTACAAGGAGATGGAGGTGGCTTTGATTAGAGCCAATATTGTGGAGGATAGGGAAGCTACCATGGCTCGGTTTCTCCATGGCCTAAATCGAGATATTAGAGACATTGTGGAGTTACAACATTATATGGAGTTTGACGACTTAGTGCATCAAGCAATGAAAGTAGAGCAACAATTAAAGAGAAAGGGCGTTATGAAGAAATCATCTTCTCCAAACTACTCTTCAAGTTGGAAGGACAAGCCAAAGGAGGGTTCTTCTTCAAATTCTAAGGAGGCAGCAAGCACTAAGAAGCCTATTCCTACTACCTCTTCATCCACTTCTAAGAGTAGGGATATCAAGTGTTTGGGAAAAGGTCATATTACATCCGAATGCCCGAATAAGAAGACTATGGTGGTGAGAGATAATGGGAGTATCTCTAGTGAAGAAATTACTTCTCATTCCTCTTCCTCAAGCGATGAGGAAAATGATGGAGCAGCCTATGCGCAAGATGGAGATCTCTTGGTGGTTAGGAGATTATTGGGAAGCCAAGCCAAGGAGGATGAGGAGGACCAAAGAGAAAATATTTTTCATACCCGCTACCTTATTCAAGATAAGACATGCTCTATGATCATTGATGGTGGAAGTTGTACCAATGTGGCAAGCACTAGGTTGGTCACCAAACTCAACCTCAAGACTACACCACATGCAAGGCCATATAAACTTCAATGGCTAAGTAATAGTGGTGAATTAGTAGTGAACCAGCAAGTGTTGATTAATTTCTCCATTGGCAAATATGAAGATCAAGTTCTATGTGATATTGTGCCCATGGAGGCAAGCCACATTCTTCTTGGAAGACCTTGGCAGTTTGATAGGCGAGCTCAACATGATAGATTCTCCAACAAGTTCTCTTCTGTCCACAATTCTCGCAAAGTCACACTTGTACCATTATTACCTAGAGAGGTTTGTGAGGATCAAATAAAAATGAGAGAGAAAAGAGAAAACGAGGAGCGAGAGCTTAAGAAAAAGAAAGAGTGTGTGAAAAAGAAAATACTTGATTTTGAGGACAAAATTCAAAAGAAAAGAGAGAATGAGGAAAAGAAAGAGAGAAAAATAGAAAATTTGTTTACAAGAGGAAGTGAGGTGAAGAAAGCTTATTTGACAAGACAGTCTATATTTCTTCTTTTGTGCAAGGAAACGTGCATGGAATCTAATACTAACTCCTTGCCTAGTGATGTTGTTGTTATTTTGCAGGATTTTGAGGATGTGTTTCCCAAGGAAGTACCTCAAGGTTTGCCTCCAATGAGGGGGATTGAACACCAAATAGACCTTATTCCTGGCGCTTCTTTGCCAATAGGCCAGCTTATAGGAGCAACCCTCAAGAAACAAAGGAGATACAAAATCAAGTGGAGGAGTTATTGCAAAAAGGATGGGTTAGAGAAAGTTTAAGTCCTTGTGCTGTACCCGTAATTTTGGTGCCTAAAAAGGATGGATCATAGAGGATGTGCACTGATTGTAGAGCCATCAACAACATCACAATTCGGTATAGACATCCTCTCCCTAGACTTGATGATTTGCTTGATGAATTGCATGGTGCTTGCTTCTTTTCTAAAATTGATTTGAAAAGTGGGTACCATCAAATTAGGATAAGGGAAGGGGATGAATGGAAAACAGCTTTCAAAACCAAATATGGATTGTAAGAATGGTTGGTAATGCCTTTTGGGTTAACTAATGCACCAAGTACTTTTATGAGGCTTATGAACTGTCTTACGAGAATTTCTTGGGAAATTTGTGGTAGTATACTTTGATGATATTTTGGTATATTCCAAGAGTTTTGTTGAGCATATTGTACATCTCCAATCTGTCTTGCATGTCCTTAGAAAGGAAAAACTATATGCTAACTTGGAAAAGTGTTCTTTTTGCACTAATCATGTGGTTTTTCTTGGTTTTGTCATAAGTTCTAAAGGAGTGCAGGTTGATAAAGGGAAAGTTAAGGCCATTAGAGATTGGCCAACTCCTAAAACTATAAGTGAGGTTAGGAGCTTCCATGGGTTGGCAAGTTTCTATAGGAGGTTTGTGAAGGACTTCAGCACATTGGCAGCACCCCTAAATGAAATTGTTAAGAAAAATATGGGTTTTAGATGGGGAGAGAATCAAGAAAAGGCATTTCAAACACATAATGATAAACTCACACATGCACCCATTCTTGCTTTATCTGATTTTTCCAAATCATTTGAAATTGAATGTGATGCATCTCATGTGAGTATAGGGGTTGTTTTACTTCAAGATGGTCATCGCATTGCATATTTTAGTGAGAAACTAACTGGCGCCACTCTCAACTATTCCACTTATGATATAGAATTGTATGCACTTGTTAGAGCATTGCAAACATGGCAACATTATCTTTTGCCTAAAGAATTTGTCATTCATAGTGATCATGAATCTTTGAAGTATTTGAAAGGGCAAGGGAAGCTCAACAAAAGGCATGCCTAATTGGTCGAATTTCTTGAACAATTTTCTTATGTGATTAAGCATAAGCAAGGAAAGCTAAATGTTGTTGCATATGCACTTTCAAGAAGGTATAACTTGTTAGTTACACTTGAAACTAAATTGCTTGGCTTTGAACATATTAAGGAATTGTATGTACATGATAATGAGTTTTCCCAATTATATGCTGCGTGTGAAAAGAAATCACAAAATGGGTTTGTTAGGCATGACAACTACTTGTTTAAGAATAATAGACTTTGTGTGCTTAAAGGATCCATGCGTAAATTGCTAGTTAGGGAAGCACATGAGGGGGGGTTTAATGGGACACTTTGGGGTTCAAAAGACCTTAGAAATGATGCTTGAACATTTTCATTGGCCACACATGAAACACGATGTGCAGAAATATTGTGCACGGTGCATTGTGTGTAGAAAAGCAAAATCTAAGACATTACCTCATGGACTTTACACGCCTTTGCCTATTCCTAATTTTTCTTGGACTGACTTGTCTATGGATTTTGTTTTAGGGCTACCACATACCCAAAAAGGTAAGGACTCCATTTTTGTGGTAGTTGATAGATTCTCTAAGATGGCACACTTTATACCTTGCCACTGTTGGTGCAACCTTAGGTCAAGGTTGACCTGGGTGACCCGACTCGAGTTGACCTGACTCGAGGTATATTTTGATGTTTGACAAGAATGGAGAAGTTATATTTTGATGTTTGACAAGAATAGGAACTTGGGGGATTGTGGGTGCAACCTTTGGTCAAGGTTGACCTGGTTGACCTGACTTGAGTTGACCTGACACGGGAAAAGTCCAAGTATGGAGACTTGGCACGGAAAAGTCCAAGCAGGGAGCTTGGCACGGGAAAAGTCCAAGTATGGAGACTTGGCACGGAAAAGTCCAAGCAGGGAGCTGGGCACGGGGAAAAGTCCAAGTATGGAAGCTTGGCATGGGAGGTCGGAGAGGGCTCGGTAGCTCATTCTCTGGACTGGATAGAGTCGGAGAGGGCTCGGTAGCTCGTTCTCCGGACAAGGTCAGAGAGGGCTCGGTAGCTCGTTCTCTGGACCGGATAGAGTCGGAGAGGGCTCGGTAGCTCGTTCTCTGGACTAGGTCAGAGAGGGCTCGGTAGCTCGTTCTCTGGACCAGACGTCGAAGTCGGAGAGGGCTCGGTAGCTCGTTCTCAGGACTAGGTCAGAGAGGGCTCGGTAGCTCGTTCTCTGGACCGGACATGGAAGTCAAAGAGAGCTCGGTAGCTCGTTCTTCGGACTAGGTTAGAGAGGGCTCGGTAGCTCATTCTCTAGATCAGGAAGGCTTTAGGGTTTAAGGCTGGGAAATTGGATCGGTCTGCTGACCGATCCAGTGATACTATGGGTATCTGGATCGGTCTGCTGATCGATCCAGTGATACAATGATTCTCACTGTAGGTCATCTGATCGGTCTGGTGACCGATCAATAACCAAACAGATTAGGAGAAGGAATAGGAGGGATCGGTCGGTGGACCGATCCACCTATGGCTGATCGGTCCACAGACCGATCAGGGCTCGGCAACCAACTCTCTGTGAGAGTTGGGATCGGTCTGGGGACCGATCATCCTAGGGCCTTATCGGTCCCCTGACCGATCAGATCCGCCCTGGACCGATCAGGGTGGAGCCTGATCGGTCCAGGTCTAGCCGTTGAGTCACAACGGCTAGATTTAGGTCTCTGTCTTCTTCTTCGCAGGTTCATATAAATCAAGATGTGGAGGGCCTCTACAGATGTTGGTTGACTTCTTCTTGCTCCTGCGATCTGAGCTTTGCTGAGCTCTCCATTACTGAAGCTTCGTGTGAGCTTCCCTCGGCTGGGTCTCCAACTGAACAGTTGCTGCTGTGGTTGGCATCCGTGAAGTTGCTGCTTCATCAACAGTCGACGAGAAGGCAAGCAAACTAGTGTTTTTACATTCATATTGTTCTTGGCTTCTTGCTATATTTCTTGTAGTCTGATCTTACTGTTGCAAGAGAAATTGTGGCGAGGTTTCTCCATCCAGAAGGAGTTTTCATTAGCCGATTTTCCGGGGTCTCATCCACCGATGGATTGATAGGACTCGTCCACCTTACGGACACGCCGAGGAGTAGGAGTATCATCTCTGAACCTCGTTATATCGTCGCGTTTGAGGTTTGATATTCTCCCGTTTCGTTTCTATCTTTTATTTCCGCTGCACTAACTATAATTGTAGGAAGAAACGTGAATTTGGCGTCGGCTATTGACACCCCCCCCTCTCTAGCCGCGTCCGAAGGTCCTAACAAGTGGTATCAGAGCAAGGTCGCTCTTCGTCGGATTAACACCCGGGGGAGTACGAGCTAGAGAATGGATCAACTTGGAGAAGACGTCACGATTCCACCCTTCTACGATCGCGACAACTTCGCGTATTGGAAGGTAAGAATGAAGTATTTTCTTATGACTAACCTAGTAAATTGGAATTGTGAACAAGTAGGTTTTATTCCTCCGGTGGATAAAGAAGGAGAACCTCTCGAGAAGAAGAAGTGGACGAAGGAACAAATCCACCAATCCATAATCAACGACGAGGTAACGAAAATCTTTGAATTTTCATTACCTAATGATATCTTGTGTAAGATAGGTAGATACAACAATGCCAAGGAGTTGTGGAACAACGTGGCTAAGTTCCATGAGGAGAGCTCCAATTCAAGTCATGAAGAGGAGTCAAGTGAGACAAGTAGCTCACATCATGGAGGTATGGAATTAGAAGTTGAGGGCTACTCAACATCTAAGGAAGAAGAGGAGGAGAGTTCTTCTTCAAGACTGGAGCAAGAAGAAGAAGCCTCTACCTCCGGAAGGGATGAAGGAGAGAGCTTATATCCATCCTCAACCCTAGGTAACTCAAGCAACTTAATTTCAAGTAAATTACACATAATGTGCTTTGAGTGTAGGGAATATAGGCATTACAAAAGTAAATGTCCAAAGAGGATTAGGAAGACTCCACCGGCACCAAAAGTCAAGGAAGCCAGAGTCCCGATACGCAAGGGTAAGGAGCACGTGGTGTGCTTCCAATGCAAGCAAAGGGGACATTATAGGAGTCAATGTCCAAGGGGGAGGCAACCTCACAAGGACAAGAGACCAAGCACATCTATAGGGGGAGCCAAGGCAAACCCTAAGGTATCCTTTAAGGCACATTCTTGCAATTCTAATAAGACACATGCTAGTAGTTTTATTGCAATTGTCATTAGTGATAAGCATGATAACCATAGAAACTGATACATGTGCTTAGGTGCCAAACATGTTAGCCTAGATAAGGACAATGCTAGAAATGCCAACCCTAGAGTTAACTCATCTAAGGTTAAGGAAAACCTAAATAGGAATCCCAAAACAACTAGACATATGCCTAGGAATACCTCAAAGAAAAATGGAAAATTAAAGCTTGAGGTATTAAAGAAGGAAAATCAAGTCTTGAGGTCAAGACTTGACACTTTAGAAAAGGCTCTTAAGAATTTGGAGAAGTCAACTCTAGGGTCTAAGGGTCAAAAATGAAAGCCCAAGGACATGAGAGGTTTGGGTCACAAACCTAAGTCTCAAGTGGTCAAGCCCGCTTACCATAATGTTCCATTCGATTATGGAACAAGACCTAGGGCTAAGAAGACCATCACCAAGGTCACAAGGGGAGTCACCCCTAGAGTTGATCTTGATGAGTCCCAAATGACCAAGGCTTTAAAGCCTAGGAGGGTCATTAGGAGGGTTGCTAGGGAAGTCATCCCTAGTGAATATTTAGAGAACCCAATGAGCTCAAATAGGTATTGGGTTCCTAGGAGCGTGATCCCTTCACGCTGATGGTTTAGGGTGTGCCATCCTTAATTGGATAGGTAGTTAACTTACTCATGGCAAAAGGTGGCATTTGAGGAATTTTCAAGGTGTAATCAAGCCTTGAAAATGAAATTAAAAATTATTCCTAAGGTGATTAGGATGTGCCAACCACATTTGAGGAGTTTCCTAGGATAAATCCAATTGGCACATGGTGATCTAAAAATCTTTAGTATATGATTTTAGGTCTATTACACTTAGGAATATAGAATTTATGGTAAAATGATCAAAATTATCAAAAATGGCAACTAAGGCTAGAATTAGGTATTTTCTATACCTTTATATGTTATTTGCATTACATTGTTTGTCATATGCCATGTCATGACATCATATTTATTTTATTATCTTTTGAAATGTCATGATAACGCGTAGGTTAGTTATATGTCATGCCTTATTTAAGTTTCATACTTGATGACATGACATCATGACATTGGCACATGTTTCCACTTATGATATTATTTTATGCCATGTCAGCATCTCTTGCATTTATGATCAATTAATTTGATTTAAGGATAGAAACACAATTTGATATGGAGATCAAATTGTTGTTTAGAAAATGCATGAGAACTTAGCTTAAGATGACCTAAACCCATATCTCACATCAAAATTGACTTGGATGTGTTTGATACACCTTAGATGTGTGTGAGATATTAGGATTATGAGTTAGGATCAAGGTGCATAGTTCTTGTACCTAGATGAGCCTAATTCGAATTTGAGGATCATAGGGAAAATTTGTGTACAAGTCATGTACATTTAGCCCTAAGATTGTGGTCCTAAATTGAATGGTTTAAGATCATTTCAAAATTGTTTTGAAAAACCTTGATGAAGCTTTTCTAGTGATAGCATTCATCATTGAGCAAGTTGATACAAAGATGGATAAACCATGAGCTATTTCAAAGTATTTCGAACTTTGTATCAAGATTAAAAAATGGGAGTTATTTTCATAGAAAACTATTTTTCCATGATAATATATGTTATGAGGAATGTATTCTCAAAATTTTACAATTTTTGAAATTTTCTGTAATTTTTTAGGGGTTTCTGAATTTCGAGAGAAAAATCAGAAATTCTTATCAGAGAATTGTGGACTGATCAGAGAAGATTCTGATCGGTCCAGGGAAGTCTGGATCGGTCACTGGACCGATCCAGGGTAGTGTGGATCGGTCTGGTGACCGATCCAGTGGAGTCCTGATCGGTCTGGTGACCGATCAGAGCGTGCCAAAATGTTGATTTTCGACGGTTGTCTTAAATTTCAGCTATGGAAGTTGGTGTTTTAGTTTTATAAAGGGTTGAAACTCTCCAAGACACTGTTGGTGCAATGGTCAAGGAGGAGTTGACCTTTAGGGGGAGTTTTACCTATTGGTCAAGGGGGAGTTGACTTTTAGAGGGAGTTTTTACTCGTCAAGATTTCTGAGGATGAGTGATATGGGATTATCACTGAGTTGATTGTTGATTTTAGTATCATGGGGGAAATTAAGGGTTTCAATGAAAGGTATGGAACTTTCATTAGGAAGAAACTCTTGACCTTGATTCACCCCTTTTGATGTGTGTCAAAAAGGGGGAGAATGTCCAGAGAATGTTCAAAGAAGAACATTGGAGTTTGGGGAGAATGTTCAGAGAATGTTCAAGAAAGAACATTGGAGAACTATTGGAAAACCTAAGCTAGGTTATCGGGTTAACCTAACTTGATTATGGTTTTTGTCAAACATCAAAAAGGGGGAGATTGTTGGTGCAACCTTAGGTCAAGGTTGACCTGGGTGACCCGACTCGAGTTGACCTGACTCGAGGTATATTTTGATGTTTGACAAGAATGGAGAAGTTATATTTTGATGTTTGACAAGAATAGGAACTTGGGGGATTGTGGGTGCAACCTTTGGTCAAGGTTGACCTGGTTGACCCGACATAAGTTGACCTGACACGGGAAAAGTCCAAGTATGGAGACTTGGCAAGGAAAAGTCCAAGCAGGGAGCTTAGCACGGGAAAAGTCCAAGTATGGAGACTTGGCACGGAAAAGTCCAACCAGGGAGCTGGGCACGGGAAAAAGTCCAAGTATGGAAGCTTGGCATGGGAGGTCAGAGAGGGCTCGGTAGCTCATTCTCTAGACTGGATAGAGTCGGAGAGGGCTCGGTAGCTCCTTCTCTGGACTAGGTTAGAGAGGGCTCGGTAGCTCGTTCTCTGGACCGGACGTGGAAGTCGGAGAGGGCTCGGTAGCTCGTTCTCCGGACTAGGTCAGAGAGGGCTCGGTAGCTCATTCTCTGGACCGGACGTGGAAGTCGGAGAGGGCTCGGTAGCTCGTTCTTCGGACTAGGTCAGAGAGGGCTCGGTAGCTCGTTCTCTAGATCAGGAAGGCTTTAAGGTTTAAGGCTGGGAAATTGGATCGGTCTGCTGACCGATCCAGTGATACTATGGGTATCTGGATCGGTCTGCTGACCGATCCAGTGATACACTGATTCTCACTGTGGGTCATCTGATCAGTCTGGTGACCGATCAGTAACCAAACAGATTGGGAGAAGGAATAGGAGGGATCGGTCGGTGGACCGATCCACCTATGGCATGATCAGTCCACAGACCGATAAGGCTCGGCAACCAACTCTCTGTGAGAGTTGGGATCGGTCTGGGGACCGATCAGCCTAGGGCCTGATCGGTCCCCTGACCGATCAGATCCGACCTGGACCGATCAAGGTGGAGCCTGATCGGTCCAGGTATAGCCGTTGAGTCACAACGGCTAGATTTAGGTCTCTGTCTTCTTCTTCGCAGGTTCATATAAATCAAGATGTGGAGGGCCTCTACAGATGCTGTTTGACTTCTTCTTGCTCCTACGATCTGAGCTTTGTTGAGCTCTCCATTACTGAAGCTTCGTGTGAGCTTCCCTCGGCTGGGTCTCCAACTGAACAGTTGCTGCTGTGGTTGGCATCTGTGAAGTTGCTGCTTCATCAACAGTCGACGAGAAGGCAAGCAAACTAGTGTTTTTACATTCATATTGTTCTTGGCTTCTTGCTGTATTTCTTGTACTCTGATCTTGCTGTTGCAAGAGAAATTGTGGCGAGGTTTCTCCACCCAGAAGGAGTTTTAATTAGCCGATTTTCCGGGGTCTCATCCACCGACGGATTGATAGGACTCGTCCACCTTACGGACACGCCGAGGAGTAGGAGTATCATCTCCGAACCTCGTTATATCGTCGCATTTGAGGTTTGATATTCTCCCGTTTCGTTTCTATCTTTTATTTCCGTTGCACTAACTAAAATTGTAGGAAGAAACGTGAATTTGGGGTCGGCTATTCACACTCCCCCCCCCCCTCTCTAGCCGCGTCCGAAGGTCCTAACAGCCACAAAGTGGTGATGCAACTCATGTGATAGATTTGTTTTTCAAAGAGGTGGTAAGACTTCATGGCATGCCTAGGAGCATTGTTTCAGCTCGTGACACCAAATTTTTAAGCCATTTTTGGAGGACCTTATGGAACAAACTGGGAACAAAGCTTCTTTTCTCCACCACATGCCACCCACAAACTGACGGCCAGACTGAGGTGGTAAATAGGACACTTTCTACTCTTCTTAGAGCAATTATTAAGAAAAACATTAAATCTTGGGAAGAATGTTTACCTCATGTTGAATTTGCTTATAATAGGGCGGCCCATTCTACTACTCAATTTTCTCCTTTTGAGATTGTTTGTGGGTTTAATCCACTAACACCTCTTGATTTGCTTCCTTTACCTAACACTTCTTCTTTAGATCACAAGGATGGCAAAACAAAGGCAGAATATGTGAAGAAACTTCATCAGCAAGTTAAAGCTCAAATTGAGAAGAAAATGGAGCAATATGCAAATCGAGCCAACAATGGGAGAAAAAGAGTTGTCCTTGAACTCGGTGATTGGGTGTGGGTTCATATGAAGAAGGAACGATTTCCTACCCAAAGGAAATCAAAGCTTCAACCAAGAGGAGATGGATCATTCCAAGTGTTAGAAAGAATTAATGACAATGCTTACAAAATTGATTTGCCCGGTGAGTATGGTGTTAGTGCAACATTTAATGTGGCTGATTTGAGTCCTTTTGATGTAGGTGATGAAGACCTAAATTCGAGGACGAATTCACCTAAAGAAGGAGGGAATGATGTGAGCCCAGAAGAGGCACTGAAGGGAATTGGGAGACCCATGACGAGATCCAAGACTAAGAGAATGAAGCAAGCATTAGAAGGCTTAATAATGGGGCTCAAGGAAAAGGAGGATCAATGCACAATGGAGGCAACAACTAAATGGATCACATTCCTTCAATTTGAAAGTGAAATTGGACCAACATGAGGACCATTTTCGTATGCATTTTTGGGGGGGTTTTTCTAAAGTGACTTTTGATGTCCTTTGTGGGTTTTTAATGCATTTTTGAGAGTTCCTAAGCTAGTATAATAAATACCATGCATGCATGGTTGCATTAAACTAGTATTAGGGATTAGTGGTTGCATTAGTGGATAATAAATATCATGCATGCAAGCATGATATTTATTGCATAATTAGTGCATAGTGGATCTTAAGGGATGTTAAATAGGAGAACTCTTGTATGGAAAATCAAGTAAGTTTGAATGAAAATTTTAGGAGGCGTTTGGTTTGTGTTTTCTATGCTATTTTCTGTTTTCATTTTCTGAGAAAATGGAAAACGCGTTTGGTTTGCGTTTTCCACATTCATTTTTAAGAAAATGAGAGAGCGTTTTCTAAGAAAACGAAAAACGCCGAAAAGTCATTTTTTGAAAAATGAAAAACGCGCGTTTTTCAGAAAATGAAAATGAAAATGGGGCAAACCAAACGCACCCTTAGTTTCTCTTTGGTGAGAGTTTCCTTCTAGTTCTTAGGCAAAGAACTTATTCCGATCTTATCAAGGCAACTTGTAGCGATCAAACCCCATGACTTGTCACTCACCTTCTCATCTTGCTTAAGTGTGGCGTTAATACCCTTCCCCAAGCTGAATTTCAAGGCGATCCATTTACAAGGTTCCTTATCACTTCCTCTCCAGCTGGAACCCGCCTCAATGAACCCTAGTGACCGACGAAGGAGAAAATGGCCAGGGGAGTCAGTATTAGGGCACGGCAACAAGTGATGGAGAGGCGTCGCGTTTAGCGCTGGCTCGTTGCAACCTGTGGTGGTGCACTGTCTTTAATGCAAGCATGAGGAGGTGAGGCCGACAGCGTCCGAGGGTACTCGTACAAGGGAGAAAGAGCCGCGACTTTGGTGCTCACGTGAGGAGAAGAGGCCGACGAGTGAAGCTGGTCGGAGATGCTCTTTGCCTTTTGTCCGTGAGGAGAAGTTTGCCGTAAAAACTAGATTTGGATGAAGGTTTGGCGTCAAAAGATGGAGAGGGGGGAGAGAGGACCGAACGTCCGGTGGCGGTGAAGGATGGAGCCGCCAGCCCTTGGTGGAGGAGAGGGAGGTGCGGAGGTGGCGAGGGGGGGGGGGGGAGAAGATGTCGGGTAAGAAATTTAGTGCTGAGGAGCTTTTTATAACTATACTTAGGTTTAATACAATTAAACCCTAAGTTGATTCCTTAATCAACTCCCACTTCCGGGTATTCCAAATAGGCTTTTCTCGAGCCCATAAGTCCATCCCCTCTAAATATGTCGTACGAGCTCTGATTAATTCAAAAAAAAATTCTAAAAATTCCTAAAAATTTCGTTAAGACTATTAGCCATTAAACCTTATTATTTAATTATTATTTGGTTTGATATTTTACATTATCGCCTACTAATAAAAATTTGGTGCTCAAATTTACTACTCAACTCAGGGATCCTCATCCATGGATAACAATCAAGCAACCTACTCATATATTACTCCAACCAAATATCATGAACAAATCTCCAACCGTAAGAGATGACTTTGTGGGTTATGAGCTCACCCTGCTTCCGCTGCTTCCACGCTACTATCTAACCACTGAAGGTAAGATCTACTAAACATAAATGGTCTCCACCACTATCTCTGAAATCCATATCGTACACTAACAGATCCCTTAACATCTATATAGTGCGCTTAAATTATCCATCTGTATGGGATTGGAAATTATCCATCTGTATGGGATTGGAAACCCCTACTACAACAAAACTCTATACTCACGATCTACTATAAACTCTTCTAGAACTGTAATATGAATCGCGGATCTCCATCTGGTACAATACTCATAGATATACCATGAGGTCCGATAATCTCTCTCCAGTACCACCCCACTAAATAATCAAAAGAATCCATCCTACGGATCGATAGGAAGGAAACAAATCTAGTCAACTAATCAATGATTACCCGGACCACATCACATCCACTTCATGTCCAGGTCCATTTAGTTAGATTCATCGAGAAACTCGATTTAATCATATCTAAACACGCAAGTAAATATGCATAGTTCTTCTACTAACATACATAGGGTGATCTATTTGGTATTGCTAACAATTCTAATACCTAGAAATAAATCACAATTCAAACCCAAAACCATTCTAGTTCCATTTCTCCCAAATCTGTTCACGAAATTCCAACACCACAAAAAAATACCATTATGACTTAAAGAAAAATCAAATCAACAATTCCAAAACTATCAGAATTCCATAAATTCACAAGAACCAACATACCTCATGATTTCTACTAACCGAAGTAGCACGATATTTAGCAGAAATCATCTACTATCCAACTAGTAATACTATTGGTATTGTAAGAGAAATCCTATGAGACTGAAATCCATGATTTCCAACAAGGTTTGATGGACCTAAAAACGATGGTTGACCCAACACCTATCATACATGGTATAGACAACTAGATAGTATACATGGTATAAGCACATGGTGCGAACAACTAAACAAGTACACATCGTATAAACAACTAGCCAAGTACTAATAAATATGTATGATAACAGTTTACAAACATACCTCCTATAGCTTGGAGATGTCCTACCGTTGTCTGGTCCCAAAACTCGAAAGTTACATCGAGGAATCAAATTATGAAAGGAAAATTGAAACACTAACATAGGCATCGTAAAACCACGCTCAGATACCAATAAATTGGTATCAGATTAACTCGAAAATCTAGAACATGAAAGACAAACATCGAAAACCTATGGCTCTAATACCAAAAATTGGTACCATATTAACTTAAAAATTCTGAATATGAAAAAAAAACAGACATCGTAAACCTGCTCTGATACCAAATAAATTAGTATCAGATTAACTCGGCAAATCGTAAATCACAACAAGATCGAAATCCCAAAAACACACAACCCAACATTTGACTCGAACCATGCGCTGATACCACTAAATTGGTATCAGATTAACTCTAAAAATCGTAAATCAAAACAAGATCAAAATACCAAAAACATAAAACCCAGCATTTGACTCGAACCTAGCTCTGATACCACTAAATTGCCACGCCCCCAAAGGAGTCCCTGCTAGACAAAAATCCGTCAGCATCTCCCCTGTACTGGTGACAATCTGAAGCATACATACATACAAACTACATCAGCCACATACGGCTGGAATATATTCACAATCACTCAGTTAATATACTCAGCCTACCCGGCTGGACAAAAATGAACAAACACAACCACGCATTTTATAAAAGCCCACACGGCTAGAAGTAAATATAGCGAAAAATCATAAAATAATATGAATGTAAAACCAACAAAGTCACTAACTAAAATACTTGCAACCACCACACTAGACTCCAAAATCCACATCGACCTATTGGAAAGCAAAATGCGCAAAATCAATACACCACCGAACAGAAACAAGACTGAAAAGAAATCCGTCCTCGAGAGTGTAGTGGGACTAGCAGCTAGGACTCTCTAAGCATCTTTGATTCATCTACCTGCTACCTGGCGAAAGAAAACCCAATTTGTGGGGGTGGTGAGTATTAGAATTTAGCGGGTAAAAGAAAGATAGTACATAAACATAATATCCAAATACAGAGTGCCAACAGTATACAGTCTCATAAAGAAAATAGCAGATACTAAAATAAAACCATAATAAATTATCATACCTGAAACCATATCCTAGGCCAGGTAATAAAAGGTCAGGAGTGGTACAAACCTGCTCAAGTACTGCTTATAACTCTTCTTTGCCTAGTGTTGTTAAATCTTTTTTCCAGGAATTTGATGATGTCTTTCTAGAAGTTCCTAATGGATTGCCACTACTTAGGGGAATAGAGCACCAGATTGACTTCATCCCAGGAGCAGTCGTTCCTAATCGACCAGCCTATAGGTGCAACCCTATGGAGATGAAGGAGTTTCAAAAGCAAGTTGAAGAGTTTATGCGAAAAGGGTATGTTTGAGAAAGTTTGAGTCCTTGTGCAGTTCCTGTTTTGCTTGTGCCTAAGAAGGATGGAACTTAGAGAATGTGCGATGATTGCAGGGCTATTAACAAAATTACGGTAAAGTATTGTCATCCTATTCCTAGATTAGATGATATGCTAGATGAACTATATGGTTCTTGTATTTTCTCTAAAATTGATTTGAAGTCTGGCTATCATCAAATTTGTATGCTTGAGGGAGATGAATGGAAAACTGCTTTTAAGACTAGGTATGGTTTGTACGAATGGTTAGTCATGCCATTTGAGCTAACTAATGCACCTAGTACTTTCATGAGATTAATGAACCATATTTTGCGTGCTTATATTGGGAACTTTGTTGTAGTATATTTTGATGACATCTTGATTTATAGTAAGAATTTAGATGAGCATGTTAACCATTTACAAAAGGTTCTACTTGTTTTACAAAATAAAAAATTGTATGCTAACCTTCAAAAATGTTCTTTTTGCACTAGTCAGATAGAGTTTCTTGGTTATATTGTTAGTGCTAAGGGAATAGCAGTTGATGAAGAAAAGGTTAAGGTAATTCGTGAGTGGTCAACACCAAAAATGATAACTGAGGTACGTAGCTTGCACGGGTTGGCAAGTTTCTATAGAAGATTTGGTAAAAATTTTAGTTCTATAGCTGCACCCTTGACTGAAGTTGTTAAAAAGAATGTTGGGTTCCGTTGGGATAGTGAACAAGTTACAACTTTCAACTTACTTAAGGAGAAGCTAAGTTCGGCACCATTACTTGCATTACCTAACTTTGCTAAAACTTTTGAAATTGAGTGTGATGCATCAGGAATAGGTATTGGAGTTGTGCTAATACAAGAAGGTCGACCCCTTGCTTATTTTAGTGAAAAACTCAGCGGAGCAGCTTTGAACTATCCAACTTATGACAAGGAGATGTATGCATTGGTGAGGACTTTAGAGACTTGGCAGCATTACTTGTGGCCCAAAGAATTTGTTATTCACACTGATCATGAATCGTTGAAGCATTTGAAGAGCCAAAGTAAGTTGAATAGGCGTCATGCAAAATGGGTAGAATTCATTGAATCATTCCCTTATGTGATCAAGTAAACAAGGTAAGGAAAACATTGTTGCCGATGCTTTGTCTCGAAGATATACCTTGATCTCTACTAAATTCTAATGTGTTTGAATACATTAAAGATCTATATTCTAATGATTCTAATTTTGGAAATGTGTTTGAAGTTTGTGAACATGCTACTTTTGGGAAGTTTTATAGGCATAAGGGGTTTCTTTATAGAGTGAATAGGTTGTGTGTGCCTAATTGTTCATTAAGGGAATTATTAATCCAAGAATCTCATTGGGGGGGGACTAATGGGACATTTTGGAGTAAGAAAAACTCTAGAAGTGTTGGTAGAGCATTTCTTTTGGTCACACATGAAACAAGATGTAGTTAAGTTTTGTGAGAAGTGCATTACATGTAGGCAAGCAAAATCTAGATCTTTACCTCATCAACTGTATACACCTTTACCAATTCCTAGTGAACCTTGGGTTGATATTTCCATGGACTTTGTTTTAGGACTACCAAGGTCCAAACGAGGTATGGATTCTATTTTTGTGGTTGTGGACAGATTTTCTAAAATGGCTCATTTTATTCCTTGTAGGAAAACAGATGATGCTAACCATATTGCTCATCTATTTTTTAGGGAGATCGTGCGGCTTTATGGAGTACCGAGGAGCATAATTTCATATCGTGATGCAAAGTTCATAAGCTACTTTTGTGGGGAAAATTGGGAACAAAGCTTTTGTTTTCTACAACTTGTCATCCACAAGATGGACAAACTGAGGTAGTAAATCAAACTTTATCTACTTTATTGAGATCTATCATTCAAAAGAATTTAAAAGGTTGGCAAGATTGTTTACCACATGTTGAATTTACTTATAATAGATCTGTGTATTCTACTATTAATGTTTCACCTTTTGAAGTGGTATATGGGTTCAACCCTTTAACTCCTTTAGATTTGTCACCTTTGCCTGTCTCTGAGTGTCCAGTTTAGATAGTACCAGAAAAGCTGAGTTTGTGAGGCAACTGCATGAAAAAGTTCAATTGTAAATTGAAAAGAGAACTGAACAATATGCTACTCAAGTCAACAGGGAATGAAAGAAAGTGATCTTTAAACCTGGAGATTGGGTTTGGGTTCATATGAGGAAGGAAAGATTCCCTACTAAACATCGTACTAAGTTCCATCCACGAGGAGATGGTCCATTTCAAGTCATTTCTAGAATCAATGATAATGCATACAAGCTTGACTTACCAGGTGAGTATAATGTGAGTGCTACATTTAATGTTAATCTTTCTCCCTTTGATGTAGGTGATCAAGATTCGAGGATGAATCCTTTTGGGGAAAGGGGGAATGATGGTGTCAAAGAAAGAGAGCAACAAGCTAATGATATGGATAATGGGCAACCCACTCTAGATATTAATGATGATCCATTATGCATCAATGGAGGCCCAATTACAAGGGCTAAGGCTAGAAAGATGAAGGAAGCACTTAATGTACTCATTGAAGATGCGAAGGTAAAAGCTACCATTGAAGAAGGTTTGACCAAGAGCAAGTCATTCGGCATAGCCAACCTAATTAAAGCCTTAGATGAGCTTAATTAGCACTTAAAGTCTCATGTCTATGTAGTAGGGATATGTCGGCTCAATTTAGAGTCAATTTCTACTTTTATTTGGGTTGTAATAAAGCCATAAGCTTAAAATGGCTAAGTAGTCTGCATAGGCCTTTGCTAAATGGGCTTTCTTTTGGCCTTTTAGGATTTTTTTGGTCACCTTATAGCTATAAATAAAGGGGGTGACGGCCACACATGTATCTTTGACATATTTTTCAATCTAAAGCGCGGTGAGGTTCTCGCTTGTTGGTTCTTCATTGAACTTGAACTTATCAAGGCATCTCCTTGTGGCATTCAAAGACTTATCAACCTCAATCCCAAGGTTGTGGCATCTTCCATCTTCTATACCAAGGTTCATGCTTTCCTAAGCATTGGGTCAAGGTTTCTTTTTATCCATCTTGTCGATTTAGTTCTTTCTTTCTTTCTTCTTCCATTCGTTGTGAGTTCTTGATATATCTTTCTCATTGGGTTCACATCAACACCTTTACCAATTTCTAGTGAACCTTGGGTTGATATTTCCATGGACATTGTTTTAGGACAACCAAGGTCCAAACGAGGTATGGATTCTATTTTTCTAGTTGTGGACAGATTTTCTAAAATCACTCATTTTATTCCTTGTAGGAAAATAGATGATGCTAACCATATAGCTCATCTATTTTTTAGGGAGATTGTGCGGCTTCATGGAGTTCCGAGGAGCATAGTTTCAGATCGTGATGCAAAGTTTCAAAGCTACTTTTGGAAGACATTATGGGGAAAGTTAGGAACAAAGCTTTTGTTTTCCACAACTTGTCATCCACAAACAGATGGACAAACTGAGGTAGTAAATCGAACTTTATCTACTCTATTGTGAGCTATCATTCAAAAGAATTTAAAAGTTTGGAAAGATTGTTTACCACATGTTGAATTTGCTTACAATAGATTTATGCATTCTACTACTAATTTTTCACCTTTTGAAGTGGTATATGGGTTCAAACCTTTAACTCCTTTAGATTTGTCACCTTTGCCAATCTCTAAGCATGCCAGTTTAGATGGTACCAGAAAAGCTGAGTTTGTGAGGCAACTGCATGAGAAAGTTTGATTGCAAATTGAAAAGAGGACTGAACAATATGCTGCGCAAGCCAACAAGGGCGAAAGAAAGTGATCTTTGAACCTGGAGATTGGGTTTGGGTTCATATGAGGAAGGAAAGATTCCCTACTAAACGTCGTACTAAGTTGCATCCCCGAGGAGATGGTACATTTCAAGTCATTGCTCGAATCAATGATAATGCATACAAGCTTGACTTACCAGGTGAGTATAATGTGAGTGCTACATTTAATGTTTCTGATCTTTCTCCTTTTGATGTAGGTGATCAAGATTCGAGAACGAATCCTTTTGAGAAGAGGGGGAATGATGGAGTCAAAGAAAGAGAGCAACAAACTAACGATATGGATAATGGTCAACCCACTCTAGATATTAATGATGATCCATTATGCATCAATGGAGGCCCAATTACAAGTGTTAAGGCTAGTAAGATGAAGGAAGCACTTAATGTACTCATTGAAGATGCGAAGGCAAAAGCTACCATTGAAGAAGGTTTGACCAAGAGCAAGTCATTCAGCATAGTCAACCTAATTCAAGCCTTAGATGAGCTTAATTAGCACTTAAAGTCTCATGTCTATGTAGTAGGGATATGTAGGCTCAATTTAGACTTAATTTCTACTTTTATTTGAGTTGTAATAAAGCCATAAGCTTAAAATGGCTAAGTAGTCTATATAGGCCTTTGCTAAATGGGCTTTCTTTTGACCTTTTAGAGTTTTTTGTCACCTTATAGCTATAAATAAAGGGGGTGACGGCCACACATGTATCTTTGACATATTTTTCAATCTAAATCACGGTGAGGCTCTCGCTTGTTGGTTCTTCATTGAACTTGAACTTATCAAGGCATCTCCTTGTGGCGTTCAAAGACTTATCAACCTCAATCCCATGATTGGCGTCTTCCATCTCGTATACTAAGGTTCGTGCTTTTCTAAGCATTGAGTTGAGGTTTCTTTCATCCATCTTATCATCTTTAGACCTTCCTTCTTTCTGTTTTCAATTCGTTGTGGGTTCTTGAGATATTTTTCTCGTTGGGTTCACATCAGTAGAGGTTTAAAGTCTCCAGTTCCTCCTAAGGAAGCCCAAGAGGGTCACTCCTTAAGATCCCCGATTGACTGTGTATGATGGTTTAAATTCTCCGATTCCTCCTAAGGAAACCCGGGATCACCCCTTAAGATCCCCGATCGACTGTGTATGATAGTTTAAAGTCTCTAGTTCCTCCTAAGGAAGCTTGAACGGGTCACTCCATAAGATCCCCAATCGACTGTAGAGGTTTAAAGTCTCCGGTTCCTCCTAATGAAACCCGAACGGGCCACTTCTTAAGATCCCCGATCGACTGTAGAGGTTTAAAGTCTCCGGTTCCTCCTAAGGAAGCCCGTGCGGGTCACTCTTTAAGATCCCCGATCGGCTGTAAAGGTTTAAAGTCTCCGGTTCCTCCTAAGGAAGCTCGTGCGGGACACTCCTTAAGATCCCTGATCGACTGTAGAGGTTTAAAGTCTCCGGTTCCTCCTAAGGAAGCCCGTGCGGGTCACTCCTTAAGATCCCTGATCAACTGTAGAGGTTTAAAGTCTTCGATTCCTCCTAAGGAAGCCCGAGCGGGTCACTCCTTAAGATCCCCGATCGGCTATAAAGGTTTAAAGTCTCTGATTCCTCCTAAGGAAGCCCGGGCGGTGTTAGTTAAAGCCCTAGCGCCAATCATTTGATGATTGTATTATGGACTTGTTGTATCATATTCTTATATAAATAAAGTATTTGTTTTTGTTATTATACTTACTTGTATTGGTGCCAAATAAACTAAGTATAATAGCGTCCTTGAGTAGAAGGTTCTCACCTATATCAATCAGTTAGTTGAACCGATAGTGAGATGATATAGGGAACACTACTCTTAATCATTCCTAGTCGAGTATTAACATTCAGGGACAATGTAAATGTAATAAGACTAGCATGTAGGTCAACTCGATGACTTGATCTCACAAGTCATGGATATAGAGATATCAAGTTGACACATGGGTATGCATTGGAGAATGTATACTGAATGACAAGCCATGAGAAAGTATCATGGATCGTTATATGAGTGTCATATACTTTCTCATGTGGCTATTAGTATGACTACTAGTCCTTAGACCTGAAGTCACCATGGATCCCTACATAAGGAGTTATGTACTTTGGTTTCGTCAAACGTCACCCGTAACTGGGTGGACTATAAAGGCGATTACTGGGTATGTAACGAATTATGCAGAGGGGTGTGAGTGATGTAGATGGGATCTATCCCTCCTATATGATGGGAGTGACATCGATATTCTTGATAGAGTGAGACCATGAAGTGCATGGCCATGCCCAAATGAGTCAATATGAGATATTGAGCTCATTTGATTTAGTGAGTCTACCTGGAGTTCAAGATTTAGATTGATCAGAGGATGACACGGTCTATGCCTCACATTGATCAATCTAGATGTCTAGGATAGAAGGACACTTGTCATATATTGTGAGGAGTCACAATTAGTAGTCACAAGGTGATGTTGGATCTCAACATTCTTGTAACTTGGGTAGTAATGATGTATTACTAGATACCGCTCATTACTTATGCTTCTAAATGAGTTTAGGGGCATTGCCAACGTTACAAGAACCTATTGGGTCACACACAAAGAATAAGTGGATTGAGATTAGGTTCATATGATGAACCAAGAGGATTAGATTCATGTGATGAATCAAATTGGATTAAGAGTAATCCTAATTGAGCTAATTGAGTTGGACTCAAGTTGATTCATGTGTTCAATGAGTCTAATTTAGATTATGACTCATTGAATCAATTTAATTAAATGAATTAGATTCATTATATTAAATTGTCTTGAATTAAATGGTTGGATTAGATCAACCATGAAAGAGATTAAGTCAAGTTTGACTTGACTTGAGAGGAAGAGGAAGAGTCAAGTTTGACTTGACTTTATGCCACATCATTTGTGACTTGGCATTAGGTGAACTAATGATGATGTGCCACATCATCACATGTGCCACCTCATGGAGGTTACAATTATTCTCTTTAATGGCCTCCACATTAATTGTGATTAATGTGAAGGGGGTTACACCACTTGATGGAAAAGAGAAGTTTTCTTTTGGTGAGTAACTCTCATTCAAGTCATCTTCCTCCTCCTAAGCTCTCTTCTTGCTCCTTCTCTTCTCTTGGTCGTGGGTTTCAAGCAAGGGAGAAGAAAGGAGAGTGAATCTAATCCAAGAAGAAAGGTTAGTGAAAGTCACATAGAGATTTTAGAGAAGTGTGTTCTCTTCTTTTCCTTTCTTCTTCTTCCAATCCCATCCGAGAGCATCAAGAAGTGCTAGCACACTTGTGGTATTCTCTTCTCCATCCTTGTGTGTTAGAGAATACATCTTGTTCGTGTGGATACTTCTAGAGAGGTGTCTACTTTGACAACTAGAGATCTGGCATCTCCTTGGACAAGCGGGACTCGCGAAGGGCACGCATCGAAGGTATAAGATTTTCTCCATGTAGATCTA